>NC_136647.1:16359394-17024394 GCF_949748355.1 Melanostigma gelatinosum
TTTGAAAAAAAAAGTGTTCAGCCAAAAGGCCAGGCCTGTCAGCTCCGACGCTGCTCAGGATGGGGGTAATCTGTGCCGACTGCCGACAACTGAGTGCCCTTTCTCAGTCCCAGCGAGACCAGATCCCCACACCGGTTCAAAATCGGCATTGAAATCATTTAGTGTGCAAATTAGAGTGCACTGATTAGTTGCACATTGTTTTACCCACGATCCAGTGTTCACAATGCCTCTTCCTCTGTAACTTCCCACTATCATTACCCAACCAAGGCTGCAAGGTAAACCCAAATCAGTAGCTCTGTTACCTTTCTCCATTTCTGGAACGAAACAGGAAGAAAAGGGAAGAAGAGCAGGCATAACATCAAAAGTAAAAAAAAAAAATCTGAAAGCCTGAGTATGGGTGAGTAAATGCAAGAAGAAATCATCTGTTAAAATTAATTAGCCAAGCTTCTCTGAACAGACAATGACAAGACATTAAATATGTATTATTTATGAAATGTCTGTGCTCTCCGAAAAAGGGTGTCTAGTGCTGTTAATTACTCAGCCATTCATTCAGAAAAGATTATTTCAAATGGAAAGTGAAAAGCAAGGCTATACCGCAAAAAGAGCTGTTCGTTTCTTTCACGCTATTTTTAAACAGCATTGGTGAAAATGGAAAAGCTAATTACGCTAGCTCTGATATTCAAAGCTAATTTGAGAAGCAGCATGTCAGGTTTATTGACATCTTCTGTAGAGTGATGTGGTTTGATGGCCACCGAGGAATCACTGCCGGCGCCGCCGAGGGAAAGGGAGGAGCGGCTGCATGAAGAATGATTCCTTGCAGAAATGGAAATAACTTATGTTAATAGATTGTTAGATTCCCCCTGTTCCCATTGTTCCCTGTAGAAATGACGGGTGCATGTAAAGTATATTCAAAGAGTCGACGTATAGATGAAAAGTAAAGGCCTTTTGTCTGCGAACATTACTGATTTTAGCAATAAATATCACAAATACAGGTTTTGCTGTTCAATATAAGTTGCTTCTAGTGTTATAGCAGGTTATTTTATATGTTTCTCTGACATTTAATGAGAAGATAATCCCAAATTTGGTGCAGAACACTGGCGAACTTATGAAAATATTTATAAGTCCCAACAGGCCAGGGAGCATGACGCTGTATTTTATCATCGGCGTGATGAGTTTTATTTTCCAACCGGTGAGAAAAAGAGCCGCAGTGCTTTCAAGGTTTGTGATTCCTCCTTAAAGGCAGTCACCTGGCAAAGTGGGAACGAGAGCAGGGCATTTATCCACTTACAGAGAGCCACCCCGATGATGTCAGTAACAGATGACTGCAAGACACTCCCCCCTCGCCGTCGCTTCGCAGCCAGCTCTGGTCATCGAGGGCAGAAGGGAAAGAGGGTGTGGGGGGGGGGGGGGTAGGGTAGATAATTACCAGTATAAATGAAGCCCTGCGAACGATTCGCACTGCTGGGTCCCCTGATCTAGTCTCCAAGGCAACCTCAGCACGCTCATTTGTTTTGTAGATGAGTAATTACATCCAATTAGTGGCCAGTGGAAGAAAAAAAAAGCGGGAGTCCAAGAAAGGCCCCATTGTTCTGGATAGATTGTGTGAATATTAATAGTGGGGAGGTCTGTGGCACAGTGATATGATCGGTGATACTCATGCAGCTGTGGGCACACTCTGCCCAGTCTCGTCCTGCAGAACTGATCGCCACTGATGAAAATATATGGCTTTGAGTTTCTGTGCCCGCGTGTTTGTGCACGAGTCAAACTCCTTTCTCTGTATCGGCAAACAAAAGTTTCTTACCCGAGCCTGCCGCACCTGCGGACAGCGCGACGGCATGCCGTGTCTGAAAACTTTGCAAACTTCATTACCTGGATAAATGGTATTCACAATATAGAAACATCTCTTCATTTCCCCCACAGCAGAAGAAATAATATCTTCCTGCTTTTCTCAAAGTAATGCTGCCTTTCTCCCTTTTTTTCCCCGCAAACATTGTTGAGGACATTGGTCATCTACAGAGAAACCTAACTGTCGATGGACATCGGCGTCCTGTATTTACAGTGTAGGCTTCCTCGTGCACGTCGATCCGTACTGTGTGATCATACAAGTGGCAGCTTGTGGCTCAGCAGAAACCTGTAATGTGAGTTGACACAACAGGATTAAAGAAAACAAAGCGTCTGCCCAGTTTAATGTGCTTCAGTTACTGACAATTAGAAGCTTATCTCAAATGGAAATGACTTCCCTGTCCAATTTTGAAGCAACACCCACTTCAATAATTTGCTGCTAATAATATTTTGATTTAAAACTCAAAGCACTCTTAATTGAATGTGGGCTTTGTCTAAATATATAAACACTTTATGATTATCTGTCACCATATTTTTTTCTTTTCACGAGTGAAGCAATCTTTTATATATCTACCTGCAACTTGACTTCTTTAGACACAACACGGTTTATGGTCAACTGTGCAACATGTGAAAGCAATGAAGCATCGTGAAGGCATCACAAAAGGGAAAGTAAGGCCTGTTTGCGTCCAGTCTCTCCACTGTTCTGAGCTGCTGACATATTTGGAATGGCTTCTGTATGAATTCCCAGCAACACGGTTTGCTCTATTGTCAAATGTTTTTTTTCCGTTATAATTATTCCATTGATTCAGTTTTCCTCATTAGCGAGGCCAATCAATGTTCTGTGACATTTGTCTAAGTGAAGTAAATGGAATGATTGGTTCTTGAGCTTTGTTCAATGTGTCAGGCATTATGGTGACGTACGTGGGAAGCCTGCCGTATTTGGAGCCTATAATTTGATGAGTGGGCAGACAAGTGGTGAGATCAGAGTGCTAAAAAGCATTGGCGGAGAGAGAGAAACATGGCGGGTGCTTGCATTCCACATGGCAGAAGTGGACTGTCTCACTCTGAATGGGTAGAGGTGAAGTGGCTTTGAATGGCTGTTCGCTCCAGGACCCAAAATAAAAAATACAAAAACACACAGCAGGGGGAAACCCAGCATGGAAAAAGCCGGTGTCACCAATCTCAGTCCCTCCTGAGTAGATTAACTCTGTTATCAAGGAGGTGTGAGAAGCAGCGGTTTCTTTTAATTGCACTCTTTATATGAGCAGCTTGTCTCAGATTAAGAGGACAAGCAATAAACGCCAGCACGACTTATTGCTGAAAGACATTTTCTAAACTGTTGATAATCCGCCATCTGTGTCGAGGAGAGAATCATTGGAAGAGGCCAATCTGAGACGGGGGCGTATTTCACAGTCATCAATAAACATGAACGCCTATATCTCTATATCTCATTCACATAATAAAAAATGCTTTAAATTAATTATTGTTTCTTTTCATTCAAATGACAAAAGCTTCCTTCAGGTGTGTCGACCAAGAATTGTCGGTTTGAAATGAGAAATGTATTGCCCTGTGTTTTAATGATTCTTCAGTTTTCATCTCACTCCTTGATGATCACGATTACATACGGGGCAAAGGTCAATTGTGCAAAAGCCCAAATATCTAAAGCTGTGGCCTGACTGTTTGTTTAGCATGTGTTGTTATTGGTCCATTTGAATCAAGCCAAAGGTATGAAGAGTAAATGAGGAGGTTTAAATTGTGTCATGTCAGGGAGAGATAGCATGTATCCATAATAATTGTTACAGCGAATGTATATGATAGAGCTGAGCGTATCAAACACGGACCACATGCCAAGGGGGCCTGGCCACATGGTAGGAGCTGCTGGGGAGGGGGGCATGGGGGGGGGGGGGGGGGGCAATTAAAACAGACAAAACTCAAGGATGTATTCTAAAAAGCGGTGTGCGCACCACCAAGCTATGCTTAACAATCTGGACACTGACTTTGACATTGAAAGAGTTGTTTTCCACAATGATGGAGTCCCCTCCCCCCTATACTGTATCTCCCAGGCCTCCCCGATTATGGGTTTTACTCTACGCCCAGTGACCAGAGGGGGGGGCCCTGCTCCTTTGCTGACTATGGCTCCCTGGGGCCCCAAGCGGCTCAGATGCTGCACAGTGAGCATGCCACCTCCGCCTGCAACTCCCCCCTCCAGCACCTACACAGCCCGGATCAGTTTAAGAACCCAGGTTTGTATATGCGCATCTATCTCATCCACTTTTTGGACTTTTCAGTTTGATTCATGACATTATTCCATGCAGATGATCGAATCTTTTTTGTTTTTATAGATTTTCCCTTCTTTTGTTAAGGAAACCAAAAAAAACAACCCTCCCCCCCCCTTAGAAATACAACCTATATAGACAGGTCTTGCTGACAATGTAGCAGATTGCATGTTCTTCCTCCTTTGTTTCAGTTTTACATGTAGATTTTCTGTTCCTTTGTGAAGTTATGTTCCAGCCCCTGCTTGCACATACGGGGCAGACACATACAGAATGTCCTCCTTCATTTGCATGTGAACAAAATAACTACTGATGATGCCTCTCTAACACAGCTCAAGTTTATGTGAATTTTGAACAGCGAAGGAACGAGTTAAGTGTGAGAGTGAGAGTCGTTTCTTTTTAGTCGAGCCCTTTCAGTATTTTAAGTGTAGGAATGATTGCTCGTGTTATTCGTGTGTGAGAGAGTCTGACTAAGAAATCAGTGGAACTGCTGCACGATGTCAGACACTTAAAAGACAACATCTTTGCATAATACAGCCATTACTCTGCAACACAAGCACATTTTCATCTTGTGCGCTCGATGTTCTCTCGTCTACCTTACGTAACCGTAGCTTTCTAAAGTAAAATATACTCCACTTTGACATTTCAACACCTGCACGCAGTGCGTAAAACAAATTCATAAAGTCATGAAGGTAGACAGAAGATTATTCTTTTTTTCAATCCTACAGTATTTGTATGTTAGTTATATGCTCGTGATCATGTTTGCACTGACATGACGTACCACCAATGTTTACTTCATCTGAGGGAGTCGTAAGGAGGTCTGGGTTTAGTGTGGTGCCTTCATTGCCTCGCTGTGGGTGACAGCGCTGACCTACACACAGCGGTTAGGTTCCCCGTCTCAGGAGACTCACGTTCCCCGCTGGGCATGAATCCTGCCGCGCCCTTCAAGTCTCGTCTTCCCCCCCACTTCGCAATAACAGCAAAAATATTTTAAAAACACCCTTTTGGACTAATAAAGTGAGCGTGTAAGTGTGGGTCCAACTCTCCACCCGAATGGTTTGAAGTGTTGGCCAGCTGCCCCGAGCAGATGTTGGCATTTCCTCCAGTCTGTCCGTCCAGCAAACGGCGAAAAAAAACCACAGACAGGCTGCATAGAGACGGCCGCACAGACGTGATGTTTCTGAAGGGTTTCTTGTCGGCCTGCTGTTTTAGTGTCATCGTCACAACACTCGCGCAAGTGTGACAGCGCTCCCGGACATAGTTCACCATACGCTTCACTTTCTACAGATCAGCAGTGTGAAGTGTTTGATTCCAGAGACAGCGTGCATGGCAGGGGAAGAAGGATCCCGACTACTTTACACCACTGCAGATATACACGTTAGAGCTGACATGAGAGTAGTAAAGGTACAGATCAACCCTCCGGTCTTTAGCAGCAGCAGCTACTGTAAGTCGCTCTGGACCGGCGGCTGTTCTTTGTTTGAGTTTTGCTCAAAGCCCAGGTTCTTCTGACCTGAGAGGACACGAGTGAGTCAACACACTTTCTGTGCCTGTTGTCTGTGAAATAGAGTTTATATTTGTAGCCAACCTTGACCCTAATGATATGAGAATCAGAGAGCACATTAAAGTTTTTTTTCTCGGATGTTTGTTTTAAGTAGATAAGGAGAATGGTTTTCAGGAAGTATAATTGTTTTCTTTTGTGTCCATTCGGTGCCTTGTGATGATGATTACCAGCCACAGGTCGTAGATTACCCGTGTTTCATTTATCACGCCATTACTGTGCAAATGCTGTGGCGGGGCCGCCCTGCTCCTCGCAAAGCGCTCAGTCCACAGGTGGAGATTGTGCCGCGCAGATTGCTAGCCTGAGAGGGAGAACAGGATATATATGCATGTTGAAGGCAAATATCTCCTCGATAAATGCTGTTCCCTTGTGCACAGTGCCGACGTCTGTACTTCAGCACGACATTTAAGTGAATCAAAAATGAAGCAAATGGAACCTGGAAGACACACAGACTGGCAACGTTAGCACACAGTGTCCTGTATAGAGTTCGACATTCATTCGTTTATTCTTTCTCTCTCAAAGAAGTCTCCCCGAGCATCAAATGCTTTTCTCTTAACAGTCGGATGTTTCTGCGAGTACCAAAGGAAAGCATAAGAAAGATTTCGCACCGTCATTCCTTATGTAAAACAGTGTATGAATAGTAACACACTACAACAATTTGGCTCCCAAAATCTAATTCAGAAGCATTGCAGCCTCAACGTTTTCAAAAAATGAATTTTAAAAACAGTTTCACGTGGAGAGGAGCGAGCCACACAAAGAAAATCACCAGTCATAGAAAATGAGGATTGCCATTTTGACTGAAAAAGTCCTTAATTATATAATACGCTAGCCTACTGGGGGGGGGGGGGGGGGGGGGGCTGTGCAGGCAAGATAAGAGCACTAGCTGCTCACTGTGCAAAGTCCTCACGGTTAAACAGCAGCATCATCCCCACTAGACGTGTGTGTTTAGTGAGATGGCTTCATCTCTCTGGAGTGTTTGTGCAGATATGTTTCCAGGTGCTTCCCGTTGGACCTAGCGTGTCTAAGGCAAGGCAAGTTTATTTGTATAGCACATTTCAACAACAAGGTAATTCAAAGTGCTTCACATAAAACCATTAAAAGCATCAAAACACAAGGCAAAAGAAAAGGAGATTTAAAAACAATTAAAGAAACAGTGTAAGAAATAAAATGCAGAAATGCAGGAAATTGATTAATATATTAATTGAACGTGGTTCAGTTAAAGGCCTAATAGATCTTTGATAGACGGAGTCGCGATATGTTAAACACGCCGACAATGATCCAGTTTGTATACTGTGCGTGTCGACACATTCGGACGTGCCGCAGTTTCGCTCTGTTTTTCCGTCCTTGTTCTACGAGGCCTTCCTCTCGTGCATCATAGGGCTCATGAGCTCGTAAATACACAAGATCGAGCATTTTCCTGTGGTCGGGAGATTTTTCTCTTTAATACAGTTTTTTTTTTTTTTCTCACAGTCTTGTCTGTGAATGAGGGTGAGACGGAGGGTCATGTGAAGCTGACAGCAGAGGAGATTGCTGTTAAGAGATCACTGCGTTTTTCTTTCTCCCCGACTGCTGTGTGTGTGTTTTTTTCCTGCATTGCAAGTGTTAGTGGCCTTTAGTTGGCATCTGGAGTTTCAAAAGACATTTTATGAGTCAGAGTTGCTCTTACTCACAGGGCAAAGGTGGGAAGTCATGTACAGTATTTCTTTTTTATCCCCCCCGAGTTTGGACCTGCATATGAAGTCAGGTCACGCTTTTATATTTCCCCTTTATGCCTCCTTTCTCTTGTCTCGCGTACCTCTTTTGCTTTATGCCTGAAGTTACAACCAGCAGACAGGAAAGCTGAAGCACACGGCTGAAATAATGGAGAATATTTTTAGCAGTTTCTTGCCGTTAACTGTGACTCATAGGTCGTACAGGAAAGCATAAAGTAGCATATCTCAAATGCCTGGGTTCAGAACTCTCCAGTGAAATCTTAAATCGGTAATATACAACGATCCTGTGTTACTCTTCTTATTCAACAGCGAATTATGCTTTACAGGCTCCTTCACACTATGCATGGCAACATTGACACTGCAACCTTACTAGTTTATTAGCATGGTGGAAGTATTTCTAGCAGAGTGCTTGTTTTGTGTTGTGCATGACTCTACAAAGTGAATGTTACTCCTCTGCATAATACACACAGCATGTAGATTATACTCAGAATATCATACTGGATTCACCCCCAATTCTGGCTCTTTAAAATCATGTTAAATCTAAATCCTGCACCTGTTTTTGTTGTTTGATGTCAAATGACATTGATAAGCTTTATTACCCACGAGTATTTTGACTGTGAACTATGAGCAAGTCCTTCGAGACAAACATGAATCCAGTAGCGTGTTCTTTTGATTTAAACGTTTCCCTTTGAGTCGTAGCAAGTAAGAGTCGCACCGATGGCTGTTGGGTGTTTCTGAGCTGCTCTGCTCCCCCCGCTGTGTTTGTATGCAGGCGCCAACCCCTCAAGGCCTGGAGGTTTCCCTGGTGCCAACAGTCCAGGGCCTGTGGCTGACCTGTACGGACCTGGCAGCCAGGATTCAGCTGTGGGCAACTACATCAGTGCTGCTAGCCCTCAGCCCGGCTCTGGGTTTGGCCCCAGCATCACAGTGAGTACTCGGATGCAGACTGCCTGTCGTGTCTGGCCGCACCTTGAGCTCAGTTGCCTCCCCCTGTGTGCGAATACCGCCACTAAAATACGACACTAAACCGATGCATGCTGCCTGTGATTGTAATGTGACATTAGACTTTTATGGTAAGGAGTAGGGCTTTCTAACTGGTAAAGGACTTAATACTCTTGATCAAAACAACCACCACCTGCCTCGAAGCAAACATCCCAAATCCAGATGAGTCCAGAGCAACCATCCAGTAGATTCTAAGAGTCATCCAGTTCAGAGGTCCCAAGAGCATTTTGTACAACCGGGGCAAACCCCGTCTCAGCTCTCAAAGTTATCTGTGTCAAATGCAAATGTTTGTTCCCCTTAGCTGTTGCCCGAATCACCTCACTCCAGACTCCGTGTCACCTTCCCAGAACAAATTTCCTTTATTTTTAGAAACCCATCTGTCCCAGAGCTTGAGCTTGCTCCGTCACTAGGACACTAGGTCGCTTCTCTCCCAGTGCCCTTGTCCAGGTGTACTTTTCTCAGCCATGTGTTGTTGCACGCTTTTTCCTCCTGCTGATCAGTATGCTGCCAATTGCCTTGTCCACCCCATCAATGTAAGACCTGCAGGGCCAGTAGAGGTGGCCGTAACAAAGAGGTGTCCTCAGTGTGGCTGTGTGAATGTGCACCGATGTCTGTCTTGTCCCCGTGTGTGTCAGTTTAGTTGATGTGCAGCAACCCGTAAATAAGCAAGGTGACGATGAAAACATGGCCTGGCAAGATAGTGGCACGCAATAAAAATTGGGGAACATCATTTATAAAATGAGGTTCTCTTTCATTATAACCCCAAAGTCTTAAAGAGATCATCTGAGGAGTAACTTCAACCAAGCTGAAATAAAGAAGCAACCTGATTTATAACTGGTACATGAATATTAAATGGTGTTTTGTAACACATAAAGTACGCAGCAATTATAAGTTCTCTGATAAGAACGTATTTTATATCGTCCATCCTATCTCAGTGTCACCGTCACAGACTCGTATCCCGTGTTGTTTTGTGTGCTTCCTTTAGTTACTGTGCGCTCGCCCACTTAAAACCGATCACGGTTGTAATCCATCAGTGATTCATAAATCCAACATAATCTCGTTACGTTATGAATGTTTCAGTGTTGCTAAATTAGCCGTTCTAAAAACAGGCAAAGACTTCACACTGTACAACCCAGACATTCAAATGTTACCGTTCAAACCCAGCCAAATTCAATTTCCTCTTAATTAGCGAGTAGCTCTTCATCTTCCTCTTATGTTCAGGACCTTGTTTTCAACAAAGGGACAACGTTCAAACTCCCCGACAGAAGACTCGATCAGCGCTTTGTTTACTTAGCGTGTGTGTGGGTCTACCCCGGACCTCACTGAATAATTAGTCTCAAATATGTTGCCATCGGAATTTTATGGCCCCTAGCAAGGTGCAGCGGGGGCTACGTTCTGCGACTCGCTGCCCGTCTTGCTGGGCCATGTTTGTACTGTTTTACATGACTGAACTGAGTGACGCAGGAAAGCTTATGAAAATAACACCTGCTTTTCTGTAAGAAGCTAATTCACGCATGGCTTAACTGAGGTGGAATAACAGCAGGCCCATTAGCACTGCAAGGCGACAGGGTGAAGACACTCTTTCTAAATTTGAGTCATTATTTTCATTTTTTTCTTGGTATTTAATGGTTGTGTGACTTACTTTGTGGAATGGCTGCTACACTTTGGGGCATCTCTGTTGTGAGGAGTAGCACAGGAGATGCATCAGAGCGTGCGGTACGTAGAATCAATGGGACTAATTCTAACGGCTTAGCCAGGATGAAGTGACTGTGAGACCTAATAAGCAGTCAGCTTGTGGCTGTGGAAAAGTGCCACTGGGACCAAATGGGCAGAAATAGCTCATTTTAGGTTTTGATAAATACGTGTAATGGATTGATGATGTCCAAACGAAAACAGAGCTTAACAGAAAAGCTGAACAGAAAAATACGTCGTGTTGGCTTTTTTTGGCTTCCCAAGCAAAGCCTCTCTTATTAATTGTTTTAGGTCCGCTGGCTATCTGCGATAATCTGCTGGTCTCAGTGTAGGAAGCACAATATTTGTTATGAA
Source organism: Melanostigma gelatinosum (assembly GCF_949748355.1). Classification (NCBI taxonomy): domain Eukaryota; kingdom Metazoa; phylum Chordata; class Actinopteri; order Perciformes; family Zoarcidae; genus Melanostigma; species Melanostigma gelatinosum. The sequence continues at coordinate 16,369,828 of NC_136647.1, forward strand.
AGACCACGCTGGCTCGTTTTCAAAGCAGATTGAGCAGCAGATAGTTCACAGATGGAAATGAGGCCATTTGTTAACATTATTTTCCTTTCGTTGCAACGGTTTGTAACCACGCTGTGTTACAGAATGTAGAAACATGCAACAAATAGGATGAATTCTGGAGAAATATATTTTTGTCACATTTACCTTAAAAGTCTTTTAAAAGGCTGATGTATATTAAAAACACAGAGGCCAGGTTTTGTGCCTCCCGTGCAGAATGTCAAATTGTGCCTCTGATATTAAATACTAAATCGCCACTTGAGAATTACCCAGTGAATCAAACCGAGTGCAATAAAGCAGAGAGGTGATGCGGCAGCTCTCGGCGAGATGATCTCTCTATTCAGAACATTAAAATGGGAAATGATTCAGAACTAAAATGTGCTTTATAATTCATCTTTATGACCGAGGATGCTGTTGAACTGAATACACGTCGTCTGATCATCGTATGTCACAACCTCGCGGGTGACTTCAGAGCCTCTGATTTGTCGCTTCGGTCCTACGCTCCAGTGGTTTTATTAATCCCTTTAGCCAATATCAAAACAGCCACTGTGAAGGAGCAGTAATGAACTTAACTGGGGTTTTTTTTTCATGCAAGACAATTAGAGTGCAATTAGTCGATTGAAGTGATGAAGACAGATAATCGCTGTTGAAAGTGCATCTCTTTTCAATCCAAGGGTTTGTGCAGACCTGTCGGTCCTGATAGCTTCATAATGAAGACCATTCAACCCTCCAGAGCACACTGATCTCACTGAGGGCTCTTTATGATCCTTTTCTCTGCTCGCTTTCAGCTCTAATCAACTGTGTGTGTTGCCATGAATGGGGGTTGTGTGTCTTTTATTGTCTCATTGACATTTTTTAGTTTACACTATTTTTCACTGATTGTCACCTGATATAGAAAATAAAATGAAGGGAAACACTTTCAATCATGTCTATGATGCATCATGAACATACTTATCCTGCTTTATAATCTGTTTATAGCATTGTATAACTATAGTTATGAGCACTCATGAGTTTATCAGAATAATACCTCATCATAACGCATACTTAATGACATAGAGGCGAGGATCGTAGTGTGATTCCTAGTTGTAATGAATTAATAGTTGAAATACATTATATCTTTTATAATGCATTATGGTCCCTGTATTATAATGCACTTATTAGTCTCTCTGAGTGGTGGTTGTGTGTGATGAGAGAAGTCCAAACATATCATTAAATCTATGCAAGAAGATGAACACAACATTGTAAAATATGTTTTATAATACGTTGTGATTGCTGTTATAAAGCGTTACGAATATCTATGAGTGTTTATGATGATGATTATATACTATAAGCAGATTATGATGCATTATAAGTATGTTTACAATAGATTATAGACCGTCATAGGAAGTGCTAGCATCTGAAGTTAAAGTATGTAACACAGTATGGGATCATGAGTCCGATACTTCCTGGAGTCGTTTTGCAGCATGCACTGTTTTCTCCATTGCAGGACGACACAATGATCTTGCATTACAGACTGTCTGCTGCTCTGCTACTGAACATGATCAAACTGAATCAAAACGTTCACATTCATGATATGATACTCACCTTTTTCTCTCCTTGAAATGCATACTGACAAAAGCACTAACTGTACACTTTTAGGGCCCGTTGATTGCGACAGCTTTTACAAATGGATACCATTGAACAGGTGGCCGGTTGCCATCTCATCAGAGGTATTGCATTTTACTTACTGTGCATTTCTATTCTAATACATGTTCATCACATCATCCTCTTGTTTATTCGCCTTCCCCGTCAAAGTGACTGAGCTGGCAGTAAAGTGTGAGTGTGTGACGGGAGGTTTGCCTCCATAAATCTGGAGCCCTGTGCTGTGGCGAGGTGGTCTGTAACGACGACGGCAGAGAAGATTAGCATCGATTTAAACAGATTCAATCATTGTTTGTGTGACTTGGAAGAAGTTCAAACTTCAGTCACACACACACACACACACACATGCTACCAGTTTTTCTTCCTTTTTCTTATTAACACACACTCGCATCACACTACTTCACCGCTACGACTGAAATAAAACCCAAAAACTTCTCACCAACAAGCCAATTGCCTTGAATCATTACATATTAAACAAGCAGTTAATGTCTACGAGGAACCGAATATTTCCGTTTCATCATGTTTATTTTTGCCACTGTAAATCATCTCTATTGCTAACACTTAACATCACAACTAGATTGAAAGCTGGAGTACGACTGCATGGCAATGGAAAAACGTGTGAATCCTGTATGTATGGTAGAACCACTCTCTATATAACCCACTCAAAATGTCTCCAGCTTTTTGTCCGCTTCCAGCAGGACGTGTGGTGTGTGTGTGTGTGTGTGTTGAACTCATTTGTGCACACGTGTTTAAATGACGTGTTTTTAATGGGTTAATTCCCCTTTTTAAGCAATCAACCCAGCTAAGCATTACCGCTATTTGAAGACTCGGCAGTAGCGGCACGCGCGTGAGCCTGATTGCTAAGTTAACAAGCGGTGTAACCAAAGAAGTATAGTCTGTAATTATGTAACTCCTGCAGCAAGTTTTAACCCGCCGCTATTTACGATAATTTGCCGTCACATTTTGTTTCATGCTGTCGATGCCTCAGAATGTGTCCAAAATATTTGATGTTGTCGTCACATTCAGAGCACAGTATCTGTGGTCAGGGTGTATGTGAATGAAATGAATGTGTTTGTTTTTTTAATGCTGTTGCCATCCTTTTTGTTTTCTTTCTTCATCCCCCAGCAGAGTATATCTGGTGGCCCAGGAAAGACGGGACGGAGTTTCTAATTGGCTTTGTGTGCAGGTGATGCTATCCAACTTCAAGCACTACAGCGTCACCGAGGCAAAAAAGGGACGGAAGTCGGAACCATAGGAAGAAGAAAAGAAAAACGTTAGTCATCTCAGAAAAATAACAACTGCTGTACTATAATCCAAACCTCCTATAACTTTACGACCTGGTTTGGTATGATGTTTCACGTCGTTTTCACTCACCAGTTTCCTTCCTATGTTAGCTTTGGTTTTGATTCGTTTCTAGGGAGTCATTTTAGTTTCAACCTTCATTTTCTGTGTCATTTTATTTGATCTTATAGTATATTTGTGGAATATGGATTTTGTTTGAAGTTCGGAGGGGTCACAGCCAAGAATATCTGCAAGTCATGTCTTCATCTTTGTAGTGTAACAGAGAAATGATTGGATGCTCCATTCAGTCTTTCTGCAACACAAAAAAAATTAAAAAAGAAGCTCAGTGTGGAGAGAATCGGAAGGAAAAAAAATTACATTTTAAGGAAACTTTAAAGAGGGTATCTAAGTAATAAATCTTAGTAGCTGTTTTATTTCTTGTGATGTCTCATTGTTAACCATAATTACATAATTTTTGGGCAATACAAAGAGGACTCCAATATTTTCATGGTCCTTTTTTATAAGTGTTGTTTTTGTTGTTTAGAAATATATATATATATATGCTATAACAAATTTCATATAACTACATTGTGAATTCAAACTTGAGAAAAAGAAATGTAGCTGTACATATTATTCCAGTCACTGCATATAACCGACTCAGTGAGAGAATAGCATATTTTTGTGATGGTGTGTCAAAAGAACATGTTATAGCGTGTGAATAGAAGAAAAAGTTGTTGTTATAACAGTTGTTGTTATACTTTCCTTTCTGCTGGAAGACGGTACAAACGACCCCAGAGACGAACGGAACACGCGTTCTCTGTAAATACCGTGAAGCCGAATAATTTTACAAGTGTCATACCAGCAAATTTACAAACGGTGAGTTAAGTCAACACAGTTTTAAGAAATTAAAAAAAAAAAAAAGAAGCGCCTGATTGGTATCTATTGTTTAACTGTTAAGATATCAGAATCATTTCAAAGAGATGGAGAGAGAGAGAAGAGAAAAGATGATTTAATCCAAAGCACACTGTACTTACATGTGAAGATTATAACTTGAACCAGGCATTAGACAGTGCTCTGTGCGACCTGACACTTTTATACTCTTGAGAGGAACTTAGGTGTATGTTAATGTTTGTTTCATCCTGCTTTGTTCCCAATTTGTTTTTTTGGAACACAAGATCTGGGCTCTGTGCCGGAGCCTTTTATGTAACGCGTTGTTCTCTGAATCAGTTCTTTTATGAATGAATTAGGAAAGTAAACATTTTGATACCATACCTCAGCCTTTGCGAGTTCGATTGCGGAGTCATCGGCAGGTTTTTAATTTATTCTAGTGGCAAAAATAAAGGAAAACACTGAAGGGTAATAAAGCGAGTAATCATTGCACTGTGAGTAGTAAAGTACAGGCCAGTTTCCTATTTGCACATGTATATGTCGGCTTTCTAAAAAAATAAAAGGGGCCCCTGTGCTGTGGGACAGTATGAAGGATTTTTGGGGTTAACGTATTCTCGACGAGACAAACACTTGAGAGTGTTGAGGCGAGTTAACAGCTTGGGAAGTAGTAACTGATACGTTGCGGTGCACACTTGGATCTCTTTATATGTTCGACCCATGTCGCATTGAAATATTTATACAGGGTTAAAAGATGACACTGAATTATCCACTCTGTCACTGCACCAGGTTCCACACAGTGCGTGTGTGTGTGGTTAATGCTTTCACTCATGACAAACATTGAATAACAACATGCTCCAGTCCGGTTTTTAACACTCATTAATGGAATGAACGGTGTGTTTTCTGAACTCCTGTACCTGCGGCAGGTGTACACGCGTTGTTTTCATTTGACCACACTTCTTGTCTCATTTCTTTTATTTCAAAACAACCAGGTAAAGACATAATGCTGGATACTTCTAAAGTAAACGATACGGAGGTGTGTGATCAAGTAATAATCGACAGAGTAAAGAAAAAAAACAACCCTTGTAATGTTCAAAATGTAAAAGAAAATAAGAAATACAAAACTATAAAAAAAAAGAAAAAAAAGAAAGATGCTTCTTTGCTGATTTCAAGTTTAATCAGAGTTTTATTGATACTTTGTGGTTTATATATTAATAATTGTAATATACTATTAAAATGTACTGTGCATCCATTGCTTTCTCTCTTTCCATTCCCCATCCTCAGAGATCGTACTTCTTTTGTTGATCATTCATGTATTTCATTCGTGCGTAAAGAACTCACAGTTAACCTGTAAACGGAGTGCTGTCGTTGATACCAGTGTAGTGGTCTTTGTTGTTCTCCCTTGCTCTACCTCTCCTTTTCTCTCATATTTATCCCTCTCTCCCCTCTCGCGCTCTTTTTCTATCTCCTGTAATTACAAAGTAGATGTTCTATAGGACTCATTAATATAATACTTGTAGTGAATAGTGGATTTAGGACCAGTCAAGATAGACCTTTCTCTAAATGATCATGTTATTCTGAGATTTTGATAGAGGTTCATTGTAATTTATTCCGTGTACGTTTTTATTTTTGGTTTCGGTTTTGCCACTCTCACATGGTTTCAGCTAACCAAAGCTCTCACGGATGAACAATAGAGAAAACGGTTGCCGTAAGATGGAATTGTTCAGAAGGCATTCTTTGGATCCCCACCCTTGAATGTTTAAAAAGGGGTGCGCCATACTACCTTAAATGCTAACGCTAGATATGCAAAACAGTTATTTTTTGGTTACTTTCTAAGAGGGACACAAGTTATAATCACGGACAAAGATTTTATGTAAAAAGTATTTCATATTTTTTAAAGAAACATACCAAATGATTATCACACTAGTCATAACACCAGTCATAGTTCTGTTTAAATATTATATCTTTCAATATTTGTACAATTTGGAAACATCCCGGATAGTTTTAAGACGATACTGTTTTTAAACTCTTATTTCTGTCACAACTTCCATTAATAAGTCTCAACCATCTCAAGCTTAGATTCTGGGAACTAGCTCTTGTTTTAATCGGCAATCAATGTTCTTCACACGTGTTGGCGTTATAGAGGCGTCACTGCTAAAGACTCCATTAAACAGTAGACTTCTGTCTCCAAAGCAATACCAGCAGCTGCTGAAGGACGGGCTGTGAATCAGGGAATTCATGTCCTGACATTGGACCAGCACCGTAAAGCTGTGATTCATTGCTGACAAGCAGAGAAGATTATATTTAGACTCGAGTTTAAATGCTCAGTTTAAGCTTCTTTAAAAAAAAATACCATGTCGGAGGATGTCCATAATTCAAACCTGCTAGATTCCCACAAACAGCTGTTTCCAGCAAAAACAAAGCTATTATAAAGCCTCAAGCTGTGTGCACACTGCCAGCTATTCTTTGAGTATAATTTCAATGAAACATAATTCAGGTTTATCACAGTTATTTCATTATTTCACCTCATGGGGTCTTAAAATTGAATCCTGTTTCATTAATAAATAACATCAGTGTCTATTCGTTAGACTGTCAAATTACATACAATAAGCACAGTAATGGCAGCTTTGCTAGTGATGCTAAAGGACAAATTATTCCAATGAACCAGCAAGTATACGGGGACAGTGCGTCGTTTAGGCAAAGAGAAATGATCCCAAGAGACAACGTCCACAATGTCAAATAATATTCAACTTTATTGTAAAATGACAAAAGTAGTTGATCGCATATTCAAAGAAATAACAAGTTTCAAGTATTATTGCTTATGTTCACCTCATTTGCACATTGTAGTGTCAAAGATCTTGTGTGTAATAGCAAAGTGAACGACAGGGTAAGAGAAAGTGTTCCTCCGTTTTATCTGCAGCATTGTTCCTATTTCATCAAAGAATAAACTATAACTCAAACCACCTACAAACTATTAGAAGCTCGTTAGGAGCTACATGTAGTCGATTCCTCTGAAAAACAAATGTATGAAACACAACATTTAGCTTTCCTCACTGGTGCAGCGCCCGGTGGCTCAGACCACAATGAACCCTTTCTGAGCAAAGCGGCTCGTTCTCCCTCTCACAATATAGAAAATAGACTCTTCCATTGTTTTGTGATCCTGTAGCTTGGACTTTAAGGTAGCATGGCTCTGTGGCTGTAATTTTTATTTTATCTCAAACTGACAGCAGTTTACAGCTGATGAATGTTACACATCTTAGTAGGCTACCGTATCCATTTTGGGAAAAGGGGAGGGGTCTTGATTTAAGATAAAAAATACATATATATATATATATATATAATCAAAAAAGAAAAAAGTCAACCTGGAAGGTGTTGGCATTTGTAGTTGTACTACCGTATCCATTTAAACTTGAATCTTGAGGCAAGTGCTAGGCAATGGCCAAACGATTTATCCCATCCGCTGTGGGAGGAGCCCGCCCTGAAAGCACACTTGTGAGGTTTCTGTCCTCTTGAATCTGTTTCATGGATAAGAACTGCTGTCTCCCTAAAGCGGGGGACATCAGACGAGGACTGTTTCAGGCTCTGCTCTGTTTCCAATTAACTGAACAGACTTTGAAGGCTCATTGAACGTTCTTGACCATTTATACCCAAAAGCCGGCTTACTGGTAGTGGTGCTAATGGTTTTAAAACCGGACAATGTGCCCTTATCTCTGAGAGATACTGGATAATATCCTGTCACAGTGGACACAAAGTTAGTCTCCCAGTCCACCGAGTCACTCGTTTCTAGTGCCGGCTCTCTTGTTTCAGGACATAACGATCCGTTCGTGTTCACAAAATTTCGACTGAACCCTTCAAGGTGACAGAAATAACACAAGTCCCAGCTGTACTGTCGTGTTTCAGGGTGAGTTCCCCCTTCAGTCCAAACCCATTGCCATCTCACCCCACGCTCATTATATACTGAATATATATACACACAATTGCAATGTATATGTGTATCGATGAATATATATTTGCAATTTTCACACATTTGAACAATGTTAGACTGGAGACCTCAGCTGTATACAGAATACTCTTCACACAGGTTCATTATTAGCTTATGTTCACCAACACGAGAGTTCACCCCCCGGCGTGTTGTCGAGTTTGGAGCAGACCGCATGGCCTAGAGGGGAGCCTGGAAGCTCTTCAGACTGCATGGACGGCAGTGTGAGGCTCTGCTGTGCTCCCATGTTTCTGCAGGCTGAGCACAGAGCTCTCTTCCCTGCTGTCTGCCCATTCCTAACACTTGCCCCCTTTTTTTTATGTTAACCGACTTTTTATGGCGAGAGACAAGACAGACTTGACTGACATCTGAAAGCATCTTTCAGGTTATCATATGGCTTGCTTAAGCCCTGTTGTAAAAATATACAAAAAAAAAAAAATGATAATAATGACAATAATAATAATGGATGGGGGTCTCTCACATATCAAATGTGGAAAGTCTAATTTTATATTTGTATTTTCAAATAATAATATTGACAAAAAATGTCTGTGAAAGGTTTCCATCCTCTACTGTGGTCCAGAAATTGATGTGTCTGTCTGGAAAATAAATAAAATAAACTGAATTGTTATATGACTTGTTTTCACTGTTTCGTTGCATTTTTATTCTCATTTCAATGTCACATATAATTAGGTGGTGATCCTTCAATTCAAACGTTTACTTTACTGTATATAGCATCTGCTGACATCCCATAACTGGATACTTATGGAGCAGAGAGTATTTAATACAAACAGGACAATTTTGTTTTGTTTCATTCTACCTCGGCTCCGGGATCCTTCCAGGTCACTCATCAAGTCAGCAGGATGAATAGAGTCTGAGCACTGTGGGGCGGGTGAACCAATCAGTGCAGGCGTGTACTTCTGCTGCCCCTCAGTGGTCTCTTCCAGCACTTTGGACGATGCAGCAGCGCTTTTTAGGAGAAATAAGCACAGCATCCACCGGTGCTTTATTTGACATCGGCAGTATCACACGGAGAGCATCAATATTAGCTAAAGGCTCCGCGTGTTCAACGGCTGTGATGAGTAGATGTGCAAACGAGGCTGCTGAGTGGCGGGCTCCTTTTAGAGCCTCACAACAGTGGCGACGCACACATGAAGTATTAAGTGTTTGTGTGATGAGTGTTGTCTTTGATGCGATTAGTCCTGCTTTATGTAACTAATATATACTGTGTCTCTTATACTGGCAGCCACAGACGGGTATAAAGATAATGATGTAATGAGTATTCTCCAGCAGATTTTTTTGTCCCATGTTTATTTTGATATAGACTATGATTGTTGAACATACTGTTACTGCTGCATTGAAATTCTTGGATCAGGGTTTTTAATATGGGTGCTTGTCAGGTGAGACCAACAGTCCCGACAGCTTCATCACTCATTCAGACAAGGTGATCGATAACTCTGACTTCAGATCAATACTGTCCCCGGCTCTTGCTTTTCAGAGCCGAGAAAGGAGAAGTTTAGATCACGCTGCAGTCATTGTGTTTGTGTAATGAGTAGAATGATAATCCCGCTGACAACCTGGACTGTTGTTTCATTTTTACAGAAGCTGCTTTTGATTTTTATGCTGTCTCTGACAGACCATGTGTGGAGCCCGGTCATAAGGTATGTGTAGACATGACATGCAAACACACAAACGGATGAACTACAGCACGTGTAGAAACATATGAACAGTCAGACAACTGTTATACATATCCCGTGTTTCCAGATTTTTGGATTAAATCAAAATTTTGAAATTGCTTTGAACAAAATTAGAAGAAATATTGTTTTGTTTTTTATGTGTTTGTTTTGTTAAATCCCAAACGAGATGTAAAACAAGAGTTGGCCCACTTGAAAGATGTCTGAGGCTTTATTATAAGCTGTATTTTGTCATTGACCTCCAGCAGATCTGGAAGGAGTTGCTCCAGATTCCTGGTCAGTGTAATTAGCAGACAAATTCATCAAAGAGTTGATGCTCGCGCTCGTCTGTGTTTTTAACTTGCAAGCCTAACCGGTTGACCTTTGCAGTCCACCTGTCTTTAATTAAGTGCTAATTAAAAGTGCCATTGCGATCAGAGAGCTCGACACTCGCCAGCCCTTAAAGAAAGAGGGATCCGTGTCTTAGGTGGAACACTGCGAGACAAGCAGCAGTCATTGCGGGAGCTAAATGTCAGCTCGCAGCAGAGAAAATGAAGCTGTTCATAATCTGTGGAATCAAGGTTGGCTTTAAAGTTAAAATGTCATTAGTAATATTTGAGCAGCAGGGCCGACACTATGAAAACAATATAATCACCGACATATGATCTCTATCTATCACAAACTCACAAATGCACAGTTGCCTAAATAAAGTGACCTATTCCTTTCATACAACTTACCGGTACTCTATTTTTACTTCCAAATGTGTTACATTCACGTGGCATTCATTTTCAAGCCCCACAATGAACAATTCAGGGTGTTCCCCCAAATTTCCACCCGTCACACAGAGACACACATACGCGCAAACTTTGCCAGATATGTTTTGCAGCATGTCACCAGCTCATTTGATGGCCTCACCTCATACCAGAGGCTGTGTGTAAATTCCCCACGGGCCGGGGTGCTAACAGGCTGAATGTGACAGCTCCGTGGCAAACACAACCAAGGCTCAGTGTGCAGGAATGCCACTGCGAGGAGGTTGCATGTGTATAACGACGCTCGGGCCGCCGTGGAGGAGTAATGGAGAAGAGTTCAAGAGGCGGTCTGCTGCCAACCTCCGTGTGCGTCAGCCTGCCGAAAAGCCGAGGAGAGAGCTGAAGAATATGCCTGTCATGCATATTCATGTGGTGATGTCCTGCTGCAGGAGACTCACAACCCCCAATGCTCCAGCCTGAGAGGACACCCCAGGGCCCCTCAGCATTTATTAACAGTAATTAAGAGCTAGTCTGAGATGCCGGCATGTTTAATTGCCAATTACGGTGAGGTTAGCTATAGATGGAAATGACAGGTATTTATATAATACATCAGCCTAAATAATCAAGCTGTGTTTATACCTTGGAAATGAAGGAAAAGGTTGGGAAGCATCCAGCATCCTTGCAGAGGCCTGGTATTGTAGGAACCCAAGTGCAATAATGAGCAATGTTCAATGGTTATGCACTTAATTTTATGTGCATCGCTAAATTATCTCCCAGCACAGCCATGTAATGGTTTGCTCCTCTTTTGAAGCGGAACATTTTTTTGACAGAGCTGTGTAATAGAGTCAATCGTTGATGGGAAGACTGCTGTGGACGGGGAGATGAGGCACTCAGGTGGCTGTTTCCTCGCAGACTCCAGGCCTAATGTAGCCTTTGGCATGGAAATTGACGTGACATTGATGGGCACTCTCCCGCCAGCAGAGAGTCATGCGCCTGCACAGCCTTCCAATTCACTAATAATTGCTGATTAAAAACTAGTTAAGAGTCCATGAAAACCCAAATGTGCATTAACCAAATGACCTTCCCGGGAATGGCAAATAGTCTGCGGCAGAAGGACGCGGACAGCTCCGCGTGTGGAACTGGTCGCTGGATTTGTTTTTGAGAGTGTGGAGATAAGAGACGACCGGCAGCGTGCTGTGCGAGACCATTGAGTTTCTCAGAGGAACGGGTTTTATTGGGTCCCAATCCTCACAGAAATTGTCCTTGAGCTCATATAACCTTTTCCTTATCGAAGAGCAGTCTATCAATCTGACTAACACATTAAGATAACCCTTAACATGCTAACGCCATCCAATAGATAGAACTAAACCTGCGTATTATATCACGGAAAGCTTAAAAACATGACATTTAGATCATATTGTAGCCTGTTGATATCTTGTAGTTCAACCGAATTTGCTGTTGATGACGTTTCTCAATTAAAATGAGATTTAAATGACCAGTATCTACATATTTTAGAATTGCTGAATAAAAACTCCAAGGGATGAGATAACTGTAATCACATGACTTTGACGTGTCTCATTATTCTCTCAATATAAATGATGCTGAATGTGATTTAATGTGAGGTTTTAAGATTCCATGTGGTGAATGTTTGACGAAGACAAGTATTGATCATAATGTTTCACACGTTTATTATAATGCTTATCATGGTAATGGGATTTCAAATCCAGTGCAGTCGGATGCACACCGGCGACTCGCTTCCTTAAGAGAGACACACTTGCAGTCTGTTGTAGAATCAAAGTCATATCGTGGCCTCAACGTTGAGACTTGTCGCCAGCAGAGGAAGCAGAGGAGAGCTCGAGCTAACTGACTCAGAAAATTCACAAATTGTGTCCCTCTTTCCTCTCATATTATCCACCAGATGAGGCTTCACATGCTGCTTACAAAGGCCATCGGTTTTTTGGCCCACATCACAGAGGATGCAGCTGTCTGTTCATTGTTCATCATCATTGTCTTCATGGATCCGATGCTCCAGAATCAATAGCCGCCTCAGAGAAAACTAGTGAGCAGCAGACTGTAGGAGCAGGTAAGAGTGTCAATTATCACTGGAGGACAGAGGAAAAATACAAAGTGATTGCCAAGGGGGGGGGGGGGGGGCTGTGATGGTGTTGATGGGATCATTACCGATGGATTAATGACTACTTGGCTGGGTGCTGCAAATTCCTTATAAAGCTCACTTTGAAAAAACAAAGATGAACCTTAAAGCACAGTGACTTTTCTAGTTCTAGTTCTCCCTGTAAACTAGCATGACAGCAATTACGTTAATGAGAGATGAGTGTGTAGGTGGAAATACTCTGTTTATTGCCAACAGGTCAAGAGGCGTGCTGACTCTAATGTTGTTGTAGTTGAAAAGATAATGTGTTAAAAAGATAAGAGTATGTGTCACTAACACATTCTGGCATAACACGTCAAAATAGTAATACAACATCCACAAACACGCTTACTTCCTTATCTGAATGGCACAGATCCCCACTGCAGTTCATTAATACCCCCCCCCCCCCCCCCCAAATAAATACAGTATTATTTGCAGTGTTGTTTGAGAAGATGAGTTCAACAGCTTTCTGCGTTCTCTGGATTTGTGATGAATTCAGAAACCAAGTTGAGGAAATGGTTTCAAAAGAATATTGAACATTTCGTTTGACACCTCTGCTGTCAGGTAAGAGCCTCGTCAAAGCGCCGCGTAATCCAGTTGTGAAAGTCAGTGCAAACACTGAGAGCTGTAACCTACCACAGCGGGACAACAGTGTTTCCATCGGTTAACACCTACACACACAGGGGTTGTTATATCCGGTGAAAGGGGGTTTGTATGAAATATTAAGTCATTTTACACAATATCTGCTGGTGAGATATTACGAGATTTCAAAAGCAAGGTTAAGCTCAAGCTCATTGTTATATCTCATCAGGAGAATGTGAAAAGCAGCTCAGCAATGCATCACATGCACGATACATACAGGTGCATGAAGTAAACACAGCAGCCGTCAACTGTGTGTGTGTGTGTGTGTCTCTGTTTAGACAACACATACTCTTATCAATCTCTGCACAATAACAGAAAACAATTTGCTAATGTTTTGAAAATAGCTTTCCCTTGCCCTGCTCCAGCATTGTGAGATGTATGCACAATTTCATAAACACAATCAGTGTGCTGAATGGCGGCACTGATATTCTGAAAAAAAAAAAAAATCTCATTATTGTTCCTGAGCTATGGAAAAGCAGTCAATGGCCCATATCACACATACTGCCCACACCTCCTCCCCCTCCCCCTCCCCCTCCCCCACAGCAGCCCACCATCACACAAAGCTTCATTCCGCCTAGCAGCAAACAATACGCAGCAGTTTACTGAGAGAATATTACTGATGACCCAAAAGAAATCATCAGCGGGCCGGCTGCACCCTGCCTTACAGTCTTCAGGTGTCACCGCTGGCCCCTGCTGTTGAGATCACCGGGATGCACCGCTGGGCACACCGTGTCATCGTGCACTTATTTGATCTACTTTATATACTTATAGACCCGCGTCACAGAGTCCGCCTGCGTGTATAGATTTCCAGTCTTTTGTGACTCGCTCCATCTTCCCCTCTCTCGCATGAACAAGTGTGAAGAGAAGTGGCCACAGAGGAGTGCAAGTAAACAGGAAATGAATGATGGGCCCTGTGGGATTACATGCATAGAGGTGGAGTTTGGTGACCAGGCAGACAGCTTCTGGGAACACTGAGCCGGAATACTCAGACAGCTTCGGTGATGGATGATTACAGTCCGGTGCATAATCAGAGGATTTCAATGAGCGCGTGTGTATAAGGGCACATGCATCAAGCCTTTCAGAACACTGCTCACCTTAGAGGGTTTGTGGTTTGTCCAAAGCCACCAGTGTGTCATCATGTTGGGGTGTTTTATTCCTACACTGGAGTTTAGAAATTCACCTGCAACATATTTAGTCTAAGACATTATCACATTTATCTTTAAAATGTCTTCAAAACAATCGTCACAATAACAAGGACTGAACAGAATCGGTGTGAATGCTGATTATAATCAGGCTCAGCAAATCATCAAGGTATCTAAAAGAGAAACAATTGTTTAAAAAAACATTTTCTAGCTCTATGAAATGTGTCAAAATCACTGAATGGATAACGCTGAATATATAGATCAAGTCTAATGACTTAACCTTAGTGTCCTTTTGCTGATTAGCGGATGTTAGCATGCTAACAGGCTACACTAAGATGAAGCTTGTTAGCATGCTAACAGGCGACACTAAGATGAAGCGTGTTAGCATGCTAACAGGCTACACTAAGATGAAGCTTGTTAGCATGCTAACAGGCGACACTACGATGAAGCGTGTTAGCATGCTAACAGGCTACACTAAGATGAAGCTTGTTAGCATGCTAACAGGCGACACTAAGATGAAGCTTGTTAGCATGCTAACAGGCGACACTAAGATGAAGCGTGTTAGCATGCTAACAGGCTACACTAAGATGAAGCTTGTTAGCATGCTAACAGGCTACACTAAGATGAAGCTTGTTAGCATTGCCCCTGTGAGAATGTTTCCCTGCTAGCATTAGCATTTAGCATAAAGCAGCACTATGCCTATAGAAAATAGCCTCTCAGAGCTGCTAGCAAGGCTGTAGACTCTTTGTCTTGTTCAAAATAGAATCAGAAAAAGAATCAGCTTTATTGGCCATGTGTGCTTACGCATACATGGAATTTGTCTCCGGTTTCCACTCCGCTCTCAATGTACAAACACAATGTACAAACACAAATTTACAATAAACAAGAAAAATATATGTATAAAGAATCAAAAAGGGCAGCAAAAAAAGTAGAACAGATGTAGGTATAAACATTTAGCTACAATACAAGTATAAATATAAAAAGTGTGTATATATATATACATGTGAACATCAACCTACAGACAATGGCATGAGTTGTAAGTGGTGGTAATAGTGTAGTATAACCTATTTATTGTTCATGAGAGCGATGGCCAGTGGAAAGAAGCTGTTCCTGTGTCTGGTGGTCTTGGCGTACAGAGCCCTGTAGCCCCTGTAGGTTCACAAAGCCCCCCCCCCCCAGTAGCTCATTTGCTACCTGGAGAATGTATTTATACTGAAGGTGACACCTTAGTTTGTATCATCCTCTGCAATCAGCGCAGAGGTCGGGCCAGAGGGACACGCTTAGTTGCACATGAAACTCCCCGCGGGGAAGTGATCTTATGATACAAACATCACCCTGCCTAAGCCCAGAAAATCTGTTTGCTTTATTCCAAAAAATCATATTCTATATGTGTCTATGTAGCTCCCCCTATACCTAATTAAAATATAAGGGGGCAGCTGTCCCAGTGAAGCGTTTTGAGCCCTGGTGCCTTCCTGCACACAGTAAATGTAAATGAAAGTGTGAGGGTTCAGTGTTTTAAGGCTCGGGGTGAACATTGGGGACAGGGCCCGCAGTATTTACTCTTTCAACCATGACGTTCATCAGATCAGTTGCAAACTCTGGCAAGTACTTGAGTCTGACATTTGATGATGTAAGGTTTATGGTGATCACAGATCACTAAATGTCAGGGACTGGTCCGAGCTGATATATTCATCCCTGAAAGCAGGAGATGCACTCGCTTGATACACTGCCCCCGATTCCTGTCCTTGTCGAGAATGGAAAGCCATTAGGGACCCATCACAATGTGTGAGGGCTTTAAACAGAAAGACTGTTCTATGCGATAGTTATTGACCTGTGTGGCATATATCATGCTTTCTCAGTTGTGACTTACAAGCCAAGAGCAATAGAGGAATAGGACCACGTGTTGTTGAGCAACGCCGCCCCGTTCATGCAGAATGCACATGGAACCCTTCATCCTGTGGCTTTACAATAAGTATCTGTTTGAATGTATTTCATGTTAACACTTGATTTACACTCTTATACTAAACTTTAGTTCTCACATAATTACTTTTACATAGAAAATGTTTCCTTCATTATTTAAGCCTCGTGTTTGAATAGTTGCTTGGGTGTTTTTTTGTTTTCGGAGTTGCTTCACTTTTCTCCATGATGAAAACATTAGGTGCAATTTTGAGGTATTTTACTGAAGTATTTCCACTTGGTGCTACTTTATACTTCTACAGTCATTGTTACTGTTTAAGGTTCAGATTAAGAGTTAATATAAAAAAGCTTATTAAACACAATGCAATGTTTAGGTTTGGACCCGTGTAAAACAACCTTTTCTGTATAAGCAGTGTTTGTTTGTTCGTTAGCCGTAATTTCCCCTCTGAACTTCTCCAATGGTTCCATGCTCAATGTGGTAAAATTGTATTTTTTACATTGGATACTTTACATATTGTTGCTAATCATAGTAAACCAATACCGCACTGCGAAAATACTACAAGTAAAGGCTTGTATTCAAATGTATACAAGAAGGTAAATGATGTGAATACTGCTACATAGACATAAGTTGTTCTGAATTGAGAATAAAAAACAACGTTTCGAGGTTCATCGTCGCATTGAAGTAAATCAGTCAGTATACTAAATAGATGAAATAGTGGAATGAGGAGATTACGTATCGGTTTTGGATATTGGTGATGGAGTAGAGGTCCTGGCCTGATTAGCTGTTGTCCATTTGACTTCTGGAAGGACATGTTCTGCTTGACACCTCTTTCTTTTCCATAAGGCTCACCCTGTGCTCATGCTTTTTACAGGAAGTCCTGGAGTGAGAAGCACCTCAGAAACACCTCGGCAGAGATTAAACCTTTTAGTGACCTTCCAGCACATCGGACAATCTCTCTGCGCACCGGTGCACCAACTATCAAACCCCATGTGGCCCCCGTGAAATACAGAGGAATCAAGGTAAAATTGAAGGAGGTGGCGGTAAACACCGGTTCAATTCCATGAAAAGAGAGGGAAACGTGTGTGTACTGTACCTGTGTGTGTGTTTGTGGTGAAAATACGCCACCTGCTGTGCCTACAGCTCAGTGTCACTGCAATCAAACAACTGTCAGCAAAAAAACAAACAAAGCAATTCTGAAGCATGTATATGCTGTCCATTTCATACAGGGCGACTAAAATGAGTTCCAGTGCTTCAGTGATCTTCAGAGAGAAGACAGTGCTTAATAAAGTCTAGAGATCGGATAAACAAACCATTGTATGGCATTTATATGATATTCATATTCATTTATTGAGAAATATCTACGTTACTGGTCAAAATCAAGTTTAAAACTTAATATATTGATTTGTGCTGCAATTTATTTATGAATACTACAGAAAGGTCTTGTTGAAAAAAACAAAAAAAAACATATTTCCAACTTTTTATAAGCATTTGTGAGACCGGGTTTAATCGGAGTTAAGTTATACATCATCTCTTCGTGAAATCAAAAGATGATCAAAGCAGCATCTGTGTGGTTCTGCAGTGACTCAGTCAATGTGCACTAATCCTTCATCCACAAGGGGGCGGCATTGTACAACAATCAGCACCTCCGCTCAGTGATGAGACAGCAGCTCTCCAAAGCTGCAACTCGAGGCCCAGAAATGCACCACTTTTGTTTTCTGGGTTGTTTTCATCAATATTATTGATGTATTAATGTGCAAGTAGCATTTCACTGTTGTAGTCAGTGGAGGTGGTACTTTACTTTATATACTGTCAGTTATTTCTCGAGTTCAAAAGTCTTATAAAGACATTTTGTCTTTATAAGACTTTGACTCTAAAGAATTGACAGTAACTTGAAATAAGATAAGGCACATCATTACACTTAATTACTTCAAATTAAACTAACGTACTAGCATTGAGAAATGGTCTTTTGCATCATAATTTGAAAGGTGATCATACTGTATGTTTTTTATGAAAAATCTTAGTAATTAAGAGTTAAAAAGTAGAATATTGCCTCTGAAATGTCATGGAGAGGTATAAAGTTGAATAAAATTTAAATAGTCGAGTAAAGTAGAAGCGCCTCAAAATTGTGCACAAGTCCAGTATTTCTACTGAAGGGAATGTATCGTTACTGCTTTAGCTGTGGTTCCATGTATCAGTTGACAAGACAAAGATCGGTCCTGCTAAAAACCTGTTCTTGAGGTCTGGTAGAAAGCCACCGGTTTATTTAAGATTTTAAACTTGTGTGATATTGCAATGTGGTAAAGATGACTCGTCATGATAAACAAGCCAACACACTCTAGTTAGCAATAGGTGAACATAATGTGACATCAGGCAGCAGAAATGCACAACACACACAAAACACACAATTCTTCATGAAAATTTGACATTTTAATGGAAACTAAAAATGTGAACACTGGAAGTTTTTTTTTGTTTTTTTTATATATATATATAGACTATTACATTGTTTGGAATTTGAGTTATCATGCTTAAAAAACAAAAAAACATTGTAATGTGACAATTCTGTTAAATTCTGAACAAAAATGAAATAATCAGACTGCTCACTTAAAAACTTAAATGTCAACCTGTAAGACATTTGAGAAAGAAATGCTGTTGCCTCATATTTGGGGGGGGGGGGGGGTGAAAGTGATAAGGGGAGCAGACCAAAAAAACAGAACTGCATCAACAAGCACAACAGCCATTGGAGATGACACACAGACGGAACTAAAAGATTACTTGGTGAAACTCATCGCCTCTCTTCATAATTGAACCTTGTAAAGACACATGTTACCCTTTTTTTATATTCACTTTATTTATCGTGTGGAATCATGAACACTGTACCTCTCAGGTATAAAACAAAACACCCCCAAAATCAAAAACATTTTAACAAGAGGCAACGAGCGTTTAAAGGAGGGACAGTTTTTAAAGTCGAGCACAAACACACACCAAAGTCCAGCATTTCCCATTACAGACGATTGATTACTGGATGAAGAAGCAGCACTTTCGGTATTTGTTTTTATCTTTTGAAGATTGCTTGTTCTCTCGCACCGTATGACAACACACTCAAAGTGACATTCAGCTGCTACAGTAGTGACTTCTGTTCACTAAACGCTCCTCCAAAGCCAGCGCCATGTCAGCTCGCTGGTTGTGACATCAACGTCCCCGGTGACGGTCTGTGCGCTCGCCATTCACCTGCTGAATATCTGAGTAGTGTAGTGTACCTTTGGCGAAAGCAGATTTCAGAGTTGTTGAACCGTACATTAATACCTCACGACATGATCCACATCACGACAAAAAAATATATATATTGAGAGGAACCCCGGGATGCAGTGTGTTTCGATGCTCCTCACGCTATCGCAACTATTTGAAGAAATGAGTTAAAGTTTGTAAAAAAGAAAAATCTGATGGAAAATAAGTTGAAATATATTGACATTGGTGCTATAAGGTCTACATCAGCTGTTATCTTTAGCAACTAAATCATCTAAAACCCACGAAAAATGAGACATCTTGATTTTCTGTATCATTTATTCCTTTTAGTCTCATCCTACTTGTGCATCTATGGATAAATTAGGTTATAAGTCAAAAACAAAAACCTTTTAAAAACACATGTTAAAACACAAATTTGTTAAATCAGTTCAAATCAATTATGTGCTACTTCAGACATTAACGTAGACAATGGACTGGCACGAGTATACGCCAGCAAGCGCTCATCATCCGTCCCATTCAAACTGATTTTGGCTTCAGGTCACATGATTTCTGAGCACAAGCCATGACAATTTCAAAAACCTACAAAACACATAAATTTCTCATTGCTTTCAGCTGCATCCACGTTGCTTAAAAGACAAAATTAGGATTAGGTGTAAGAAAACTTAAACAACGTTGCAAATGTTACAAAAGAAAGAAAGAAAAGAAATGGCAGCAGATTTCAAACAATCGAAATTGCTGTAAAAGTATATCTTTTTTTCACACAGGCACCTGTACATGAAACAACGGGGGGGGGGGGGGGGGGGGGGGGGATTTTGAAATATACGAGGAACTTGCATATAATAGGAAGAACTCGCTACGCACACAGCCACAAAACAACGAGGCCGAACTCGTCACTCACAACCTGGAAGCCTGCACCCTTGAGGTGATTGCACATCCTGAGGGGGTGGAGCTATAAACTCCAAATGGTCAGGCTTTACTTTCTCCACACACCAACAGTCAGTCAGTCAGTCAGTCTCAGTCCCCCCACCCCCCACCCAGCTTCAAGAACCTGTTTTTGGTTTGCAGGCTACAATGCTAAATAATGGTTCGGTCTTTATAAATGCATATTCAACATAGCCTCTTTGCTGTATTAAGTGCTTTGAAAAAAAAAAAGAAAAGAAACGAGGAGCCTTGGGGTGGGAGATTATCAGATTTCCCTGTAGAGGACCATCCTCTCAACAAGCAAAACAAAGAAACAAAAGTAAGGTTGTAAGACTACAGTAACGTCACATACTACTCATTTTGATCACCCTGTTTTACATGGAGAAGCCTATAGATGCACCACTGTCTGCAGAGAATGCTTTCAGTCTGAACTATTTGGCGTTTACCGTATGGGAACCTGATTATGTCACTTTTGTCTGTGGATTATGGCCAACAAGAAGTCAGTTTTGTGTAACTTAATGCCAGATAAAATTTTTTTTAAAAAAACCAGCAACGTCAAAAAGCACAGAAAAACACAAAAGTATAAATGCTAATGGCCTAATTCTCCTCAAATGCCCTCACTGCCTCCTCCACCAGATCCAACACAACTGTTTGTATTCAGAGGGCAGCGTCTGTTGATACACTCGCCCGCCTTGCGCCGTACAATGGAAGCCAAAAAAACATTTTGAAATACCAGAGCAGACCGAGATAAGACGTGGAAGTTAAAATGTCAAGACAACTGGCTGCAGTTACCACTCCCCCCCCCCCCCCCCCCCCCCCCCCCCCCCACAAGCCGATCAGGACACAGTGGAGAGAAATGTACGGAGAGCTCAGACCCAGCACCACTGATGTGGAGCAGTAGCAAACCGAGGGGTGCTTCACTATGCACACGAGAGAGACGACGAACCATCTAAGATTGCAATATTACAGTCTAGTATACACAGAACACAGCCCATGGAGCAATCGGCTTTTTTTTTTTTTTTTTTTTTTTTAAAGGGGTAAATAAAACAGGAAAACGTACGGTTTTTTTATGGCCCAAAATGACGACGTCAGCACCTTGCATGCCATGACAAGTTTTCCTCAAAAGTATTTGGTGTTTTTTTTCGCATCATACGAGACTCTATATAATAGGACTCCAAGTCAACATTTCCAATATGAGAGGGGCCACTTGGCAAAAAATAATATTAAACATAGTCATGGCTTTATCAACACTACCTGAGGTACATTTAATAATTCTGGATTCATCAACTTGTTTTTGTTTCTTCTGAAGAGCAACAGCCCAGAGCCATTCTTTCAAGGAGTATTTCTTGTCAGTACATATAGATCTTTCTAGTAATTAAAAGATAAAAGCAATTAGTTTACATAAAGTGCTATTAATCCACACATTAACCAAATCATAACTTCTAGAGAAACGAAACCTGGACCGTAACTTCGTTATGTTGAGTAAACCGATCTGGATTTGGAGATGGTGATGAAAGCGATGTCACAGCTGGCCAGTTAGCAGTTAGCAACTGTGGGCTCCCTAGACTGAATTAGATCTTTCAACGTGAGCTCATTAGCAAAATTGACTTTAAGGATTTTGTGCAACAAACTGAAAAAAACGCATCCTGAACATTGTTTAACAAACCCCACCAGCATCTTGGGTGATGATGCTGGAGCTCCATAGAACCCATTTCACACGTTGTGCGGATCAAACGGTGTTATTGCACACTGGTTTGCAAATGTTAACAGTAAAAACATAAAAGTACAACTCATCTTCACATTTCAACACAGTTTGACGGGGAACCTAGATTAGTATTGCAAGCATTGTTGTGTTGGTTATCTTTGTGTGGCGATGAACAGTGACCCCTGACTCATTCATTTCCACCAGTAAACATGCAAAACAATGCCATAAAACAGACTAAAGAAATCTTTGAAATCAGTCGTAAAATGAAACATGTTTCTGACATTAGGGCTTTAACAGTTTTTACATAGAAAAAAAAGCAAGCTAAATAATGTGTATGGACATCCTGAGTCTTGCTGCTGAACCAATAGCACAGAACGCAGCAGACCTTATTGGTAGAAATGCCTCTCGCTCCGTCGATTCCTCAACTCAAGGACTCTTATATTAGAAGGTATATACGTGTATGAATCTGAATTTAAGAATACTCTTCAGTGACATAATGATCTGCATGAAATGGATGAAAAGCTTTAAGATGAAAAGATTTGGCCTTTAACGGACCCGATTTTAAAAATCTTTAGCACACTTGTAATAAACATTCAAATGAAGGGGCGGAGCTTTCCTTCAACTTGGGCACTTCTGTACCTGTGCTCTGGGATCATACTGCAGTGCAGAGAACACTCACGTTAGGGCAGACAAAATGGTATAAAAAGAAGAAGCAAGCGTTTCAGTTCTGGGCTCTGATTTCCCCTACAAGAAAAAAAAAAAAAAAAGGACTTAAGACAAGGATCTCCCTTCCTGGATGGGGCCTCACCTATGAGCTTCCACTTAACTTACAGTTTAACTCCAAAGAACTTGACCACAACTTCAAGGTATTCTTTGCAAAGTGTGCTCCTCCTTTCTTCCACAATTAACTCAAGCTCGCACACAAGCGTGCATGTATAACGTCTAACATATCTACAATGAACTCATTTGAATGCGTGAAGAAAGAAAATGACTGAGGCGTCCCATAGTCAGACCGACGGCTGCCTCAGTTCAACAGGATAAAGGCTTAGGGAGGTGCAATCCATGACACCTTCCTTTGTTGAACTCCCGAACATCCTCCTTAAAGAGCCATGAGACAAACAGCTAGCGCAGCTCCAAAGTTGCATTTATCGCGTTGGAGAGGCACCGGTCGCCTCCGTTTTACGTCCCTCCAGAGTGTCTGCGTGTTTGTCTGATGCCCCCCCCCCCAAAGAAGTCTGTTAGTTTGCCGGAGGTTCCAAGGAAAATCTGTCATGCTAAACTATCAATGTTTTCACAGTTGTCTCTTTATCTGTCCAACAGGATTTATGATTCCCAAGGTAGATAATCGCAGCACATAGAAGAGAAGAGGGCGAGTACTGTAGACCATCTACCTCTCACTGATCAGGCCCATCCTTGGTCTCATCATAAACCACTACTCTTTTTGGATCTACAGCAGAGGGGAAAGAAAGGAGGCAAAGGGTCTGATTAGTCAACGCGGCATCAGTCTCACTGACGACCTGGAAAGGGTTACTAAACTCCCAAATGTTGCCAGTTTTGGGATATTTTGTGACTGAATATTAAGTTAAACATTGAGTTCATGTCTGCGTTGATTACAACAGAATAACTGGCATGAATGCAGTACGTCTCTGTAGGTGGTTACAGTCTGGCCTGTTATATGATGCTAGTCCATGATATAAACTGTCCAAGAGAGGCTCGCTAAAGGCATTAAAGCTGCCTTGTAGCCGGACTGGAGCAATATTTGTATCGAGTGATTTATAGCGAGGAGGTAGCTAAACACGCTGTAGGACTTTTGTAATCAGGTTACCACTATTTATGGACTACACGTTAGTCAATAACACGCACACTAACCACGTAAAAAAAACAGAAACATTACAATTACATGACTGCCATAGTCACAGGCTCTCTTACTCATACGAAGGTATTGTGAGCAAGTCGAACTCCCTAACTGTCCATATGTCAATCTTTAGATCGAGCATGTACACAGCTTAGTCTGCATCCTCCATGTTTTCAACAATATCTTTTGCTTAAAGAAACCACGTTGCCTCTGCTGCTCAAGTTATAAAGCTCACTCTGTAAATGAGTTGAAGTGATTAATAAAATCTACTTCCTGTTGTTTTTCTAACATTACATCCCATTTGGATCAGAATCAGAACACATTCATGAATAGAAGGAAGTTCAGGCGTTTCACAAATCTTGTTTTTTTCTTCTTCTTCACTTTTATAATGTGTTCTAACATTTCTAGACCGAATTCTTGTTGACAAAACTGAAGCACTTAAAAATAAATAAAATGGCTGTAAAGAAGTAGTGAGACCAACAACTTTAATTTACCTTGTTTTTGCAAGTTGAAAATGAATTCCATTTCTGTTGAGGGAAAACAAAAAGGCATATATTATTATCAGCGTTAACTAGACATGAATATATTCAGAAAATGATTTTGAAGAACAAAAATGGCAGCGCCGACATTCCCACACTGGACTCAAATTGCTTTCATGAGGGATCGACAGGAAAACTATGCAGCACGTAATCCAGCGTTAAAGTTTGTAATTTTATCTCCTCAATATCAGCCTCATTGTTTACCTTTTGCTCTCCCACAGTGGAATAAGCACTGTATTGTGTTACTGCTAATCCACACTGGACATGTGCTTCACATTAAAAGCATCCAGCTGCCAAAACACCGGGTGGCTTTTACTGTGAAAGCAGTCGCAAAAGACGCAATGCATTTGTCAGCGAGGTTAGCGCTTACCATAATTGTTCATAAGGGTTGCAGCGCCTCTAAATGCTCACAAAAGGTCACCAACTACTACTACTAGTTATTGACCGACTTCTTTACTTGAAATGCCACCGACAACTGTGTCCCCAACTCAACCGGGAATTCAATCTTAAAGATTACAATTTAAATGGTTATACAAGTTAATTTGATAAATAAAGTAGATGGTTACCTTTAGTGTGATAAGTGACAGCAGCTTTGATATCAAAGGAGCCCCAGCTACACCTCCTGCCAATGTCTCTAGAGTGGGCCGGTTGTTTGGAGGAGCCAAACGACACAGTGGTTAGCTGGCCCTGTGCTGGCTTAGCACCGTTGTCTTTACTGGAAGCCAACACAGCACAACCTGCACCCTTGGCCTCAGCTTTCGTCTTTTCCTGGCCACGTGGCTGCAGCTTGATCTCCTCCTCACTCGGAGAACAAGCGTTAGACACATTGCAGGGTGCACAAGTCCTTTTCTCTGGGTCGTGAGCTAAAGTGCCAAGCTCGAAGAATGACGGGCCAACTTCAAAGCAGGGCTGGGCGGCCTTGGCAGCAAGAGCCTGACACTCGCTTTGAGGTGCGACCGCAGTGGTCTTGTCCTCCGCAGGCACCTTGCCGCCACCTCCTTCTGGCCCCAAGTTGGCCTCATTTATGAAGGAGAGCCCCCACTGATTCTGGAAGATATCCCCCAAGGCTTTCTGATTTGTCTGAGCCGCCGGTGGGTCGAGGTGACGAGCACTAGGGAGCACAGGTTGCATATTTAAAGGGTAAATTAAAAGAGTTTTTCTAAGCTCGTATCCGTCTCCATCTACAGCACTGGTTGTGGAGCTACAGTTACTTTCCACAGGAGATGCTACATTCTCGCCACTTGGGAAAGACGGGGCTGGTGGAATACTACCAGCAGCAGGAGCAAAGAAGGTACCCACTGACGGGCAGCCGTTACCGGTTCCAGAAACGGGGCCATTAGTAAAGCTAGCTGAGGTGATAGTTTTCATAGCAGACATGGGGACCTGTGACAGTCTGACAGGAGGAGGCAGTGCCTCTCCTCCACCTTGAGCTACTTTGTTGAGGTTCTCTTTTACTTTACTTGCATAACTGATCTTGGGAACAATTTTTGCACTGCTATTGTCCACAGGAAATACTGGCGGGGGCTTGAACAAAGTCCACGAGTCCTCTTTTGAATTTGAGGAAAGCTTGGCTTTGTGCCTTTCCTCAGTCTTTTTGCCAAAGGAGTTCTTCCTCTGAGATTCACCCATCAAAGCGTCTGACACAACAGCCCGTCTAGCTGTTGACTGAGCGTCTACTTTATGGGCACCTCTAAAGCCATCGAGTCTGGAAGTCACTCCCTTCTCAGCAGTCTCAAGATTAAAAGCCCCATGCTCTTGCTGCATGTCTCTCTCCTTGTCTCTTATCACATTATCAGTGTTCTTGGCGTTGTTACATCTGGCCTTGCGTTTCTTTGGAGTAGTATATCCACCTTCGGAGCCGCTGCCATCATTGTCCTTGCTAGAATAGCCATTGGTAATTAAGCCACAGTTTACGACGCCATTTTGAAGCAACACAACGTCTTTCTTATCCATAGGTCGGCCCTCGTGATGGTTCAAATCCAGAGCCTTGTCCTTGTCATGTTTAAGGTCCATATTCTTCTTAAAGTCCAAGCCTTTGCCGCTCACTTTTGGAACAGTCGTGTACAGCTTTTGCGTTGATTTCTGCTTCACATTTGCATTACTTGTGTGTCTGTTACAATTGCTGTTGGGGGGCTGCGACATGCCAACAGTATCAGACAGATGTGGATTCTTCTCCCCCGCCTCCTCACAGATGTTTACTTTTGTACTGCCTGAAAGGGGAAACAAAATCAATCATATGCATATGACCAGGCATAAAGTTTGAGTTTATACTGACATCATTCAACCAGTCTTTCCTGTCGTGTAAAAAAACGCAATTAATTTGACCTTTACCAGAGTAGAAGTTATTCAACTTACAAATATAGGACCCTAAAGTCACAAAACCTGGAAACTAATCCAAGTATGCATTATCGGCATCATTCACATTCAGCATTATGTCTCTACTATCCACATAGATTTAAACTGGTGTCCTATGCAAAGCACGAAAGTGCACCATAAGTTAGATAGCAAACCCATTTATTGTGTTCACAGCTAACCTTTGTCTTTCCTGATAATTCATCACAGCAGTAAATGTTAGTAAGAAAGCAATGTTTTCCAGCAACATTTATCCCAAGCAGGAGACAGATAGGATACGGTTATAGTGCTGCCTGAACACGTATTCACATATTCCACCATGTATTTAACAAGTCACAGACATGCATTACCCTCACAACTGTCAACTGCATAATGGACTGCTACCAGTTAACTTTCTTGAATTGATCTGATCCGACCCGACATCAAAGACCAGTTGCAGCGAGATGTAAAAAGGAAGGCTCACAGCAGCATAATATGTGACATACATTTGGAGTGGCCGTGAACCACAAATAGGCCTGTATGCATTGCAAAGGCACGGTTGCGTCAACGTGGGCCTTTCAATTAAACGCTGCTGCTCCTCATGTCCGCGGGCACAGCGCACACAAGCTGATGCATACAGCCGCGCTTCACTTAACGTACATGCATGTTCTCGCTTATTTGCGCCAACATAACGTGTGCCGCGAGCGGACGTAAGGCTGCGGTCGACGTCTGTTTTAGCTAGAGCAACCGCGTCGTTATCAACTGGTAACAGTGTTGTTGCGTGGCTTCACTTTGACCGGACAACATGCAACAGGCCTGTCACAGACGGCTAACGTTAGCTAATGTCAACTAGCCATCCACTCGTTGAACATTAGGACGCCGTGGCGACAATAGTGGTTGATTGTGCCATAAGACCGCGGCCTAACATCAGCAACCAGCGTAAGCAAAAGACAACCACGACATGCCAGAGTTGCACAGTACTGTGGTCATACGAACATTATTCACTCGCCCAGTAACTATAGCATTAGCTCGCAGTGATACTCTAACATGGCCGACAGGAAATGGCAGCTCCGAACATTCCAGTGGAGCCGGCTCGCTTTCCTAAAGTGGACAGAAGCATGCTGAAATGAATGATAGAGATTTGACTGCTGTAGACAGCGAGTCGCCGTGCGCACACACACACACAGCAGTTTATGCGTTTTTAGAGCACGCGGTGACACACTGGGATTTTCTGAGATAATTTTAGTTACATTTGCGAAATAAAAATGGGTGAAACTGGCGCACAAGGTCAATCCTTGATATGTCAAACTACTACCAGCGACAACTGTCACGCAACGTCAACTAGCTAGCTAGCTAACTTAATGGTTGGTTTCTGGTCAGACAGTGGCCAACTATCGGTTGAATCAGCACGCTACTCACCCGCTATAACGTGCCTCAAACTATTCGGGGCACAAGCATATCTTTTGAATTAATAGCTAACTCTCGGGCTAAGCTCTCAATCACGACGGAGTTAACACTAGTTAGCAAATGCTAGTCGGCTCGTTGACATTAACGTTAGCTGACTAAGGCTAGCAAGCGTTAGCTCACTTTTGCGGATGGCCCAACCTGTTTTCTTCGTCTGCGTTTCCTGATGCTGGCGTTGGAAGTGGCTCTGATCATGTTTTAGACTAGTTGTATGTTGAGTCGAGCGTCTGTCCTCTCCGTGGTGGTGATATTGCCTTTCTTGTGCCCGATCTCTGGGCTGTTCCTCCATCGAAGTGTAGAATGTCGGACTAGTTCAACCAATATGTTAGCTCACGGGGTCCAATCACTACCAGTGTAAAACGGAAGCTATTTGAAGCCTCTGTAAACGTCAGCAGTAAACGTCTAAAAATGGCACTGTTTTGGGTGGTCAACGCCACTAAATTCCGTGTCTACTATGTCTAGACTTACGCATGGGAGTATTTTGCAGGACTTTTAGATCTCGGCAGATGTTTCACATTTCACACAAATAACGGACAAGTGATTTTTGTGTGAAAATCTTTTCTGGGTGGGCAGTAACGGGGTGGGGTTCGTGTGTGGACTGAAATCATATGACCGGAGGCGCTGCCACGTCTCCAGGCAGAGGACACTTGTGTGGAGGGTCCCGTGGAGATCGACCCCACTCCCAAAATGGAAAAAACTATTTATTGAAAATTCAATATACTTCTAACCTCAAACATTTCCAATTCACGTATAAGTATCTTATATTACCACATCTCGAAAGAACAAAATGGATCTGTTGCTAATACGTTTTTTTATGATTAATTTGTTTTGGCATTATACTTTCTTTTAAATTACAGTTTATTTATTTCTTATCACATATAGTAATATATACATATATATATATATATATATATATATATATATATATATATATATATATATATATATATATATTTTTTTTTTTCGACAACCTCTACTACAGCATGATATATGATATTTTATAACATTCTGTACAATTACATTTTCATGTAATTTTTATAGCATACATTCCTATGACTTCTAATTACATTTTTATGACATACAGTACAATACATTGACATTTTTTATGGCACACTATGCCTCTTTAAATTATATTTTTATGACATGCTATACTGTGACTTGATCTACTATATTATGACTTTTATGATTCTTTTGATATAAACTGTGACAATTTTACTATTGACTGTACAATGACTTTTTTATGACATTTAACTTTTCAAGACATTTATATGACACACTACACTATAACCTTTCATGACATTTTTTGTGACATACTATACTATAACATCTTTTACGATATGACTTTTAATTCAAATATGGCTGCATGCTCAAGGACCTCAAGGGTCTGTTTTGCTAACAGCAAACGGGATTACCGGTACACACACTGCTCAGTAAATCGCCGCCATTCAGCCACTGCTAGGCAGACAGCTTGGTGAGCTTAATTTAGTTTTTGGATAGATTGTATGAAATCATAATGTCTTATACCAAGACTTCAAGCTCATGTTTTTGAGTTTGAATCAAGTGTGTTTACAGCCCATTAGTGTCTCGACAGGTGATTAGAGAATTGTGCATTGTTCTCATTCAACCACAGCAGTGGTCGTTGCAAGCACACCTGACAGAGTCTTTTGTAGATGTGACATTCTACACGATAAAATGTAATTTTGTATTGCATTTTATGGCATATGACTTTGGCGTATGACATTTTTTTAATCATATACTACACTTCAACATTTGTACAGCATTTATTTGGCTTACCGTACTTTGACTTTTTATAACATACTCTACAATGAAACATTTAATGACCTTTTTATGGCTTATTCTATGAGTTTTTTATTGTTATAAAACATTATATATACCATAACATTTTTATGGCATGCATACAATGATTTTTAAAGACTTTTTTATGACATACTATACTATGACCTATTTATGACCTATTTATGACTTATTTATGACATACTATACTATGACCTATTTATGACCTATTTATGACTTATTGATGACATACTATACTATGACCTATTTATGACCTATTTATGACCTATTTATGACTTATTGATGACATACTATACTATGACCTATTTATGACCTATTTATGACTTATTGATGACATACTATACTATGACCTATTTATGACTTATTTATGACTTATTGATGACATACTATACTATGACCTATTTATGACCTATTTATGACTTATTGATGACATACTATACTATAACCTATTTATGACCTATTTATGACTTATTGATGACATACTATACTATAACCTATTTATGACCTATTTATGACTTATTGATGACATACTATACTATGACCTATTTATGACCTATTTATGACTTATTGATGACATACTATACTATGACCTATTTATGACCTATTTATGACTTATTGATGACATACTATACTATGACCTATTTATGACTTATTTATGACTTATTGATGACATACTATACTATGACCTATTTATGACCTATTTATGACCTATTTATGACTTATTTATGACTTATTGATGACATACTATACTATGACCTATTTATGACCTATTTATGACTTATTTATGACATACTATACTATGACCTATTTATGACCTATTTATGAATTATTGATGACATACTATACTATAACCTATTTATGACCTATTTATGACTTATTGATGACATACTATACTATGACCTATTTATGACCTATTTATGACCTATTTATGACTTATTTATGACTTATTGATGACTTATTGATGACATACTATACTATGACCTATTTATGACTTATTTATGACTTATTGATGACATACTATACTATGACCTATTTATGACTTATTGATGACATACTATACTATGACCTATTTATGACTTATTTATGACTTATTGATGACATACTATACTATGACCTATTTATGACTTATTTATGACTGATTTATGACATACTATACTATGACCTATTTATGACCTATTTATGACTTATTTATGACATACTATACTATGACCTATTTATGACTTATTGATGACATACTATACTATGACCTATTTATGACCTATTTATGACCTATTTATGACTTATTTATTACTTATTGATGACATACTATACTATGACCTATTTATGACCTATTTATGACTTATTTATGACTTATTGATGACATACTATACTATGACCTATTTATGACCTATTTATGACCTATTTATGACTTATTGATGACATACTATACTATAACCTATTTATGACCTATTTATGACCTATTTATGACTTATTGATGACTTATTGATGACATACTATACTATGACCTATTTATGACTTATTTATGACTTATTGATGACATACTATACTATGACCTATTTATGACCTATTTATGACCTATTTATGACTTATTTATGACTTATTGATGACATACTATACTATGACCTATTTATGACCTATTTATGACTTATTGATGACATACTATACTATGACCTATTTATGACCTATTTATAACCTATTTATGACTTATTTATTACTTATTGATGACATACTATACTATGACCTATTTATGACCTATTTATGACCTATTTATGACTTATTTATGACTTATTGATGACATACTATACTATGACCTATTTATGACCTATTTATGACCTATTTATGACTTATTTATTACTTATTGATGACATACTATACTATGACCTATTTATGACCTATTTATGACCTATTTATGACTTATTTATGACTTATTGATGACATACTATACTATAACCTATTTATGACCTATTTATGACCTATTTATGACTTATTGATGACATACTATACTATGACCTATTTATGACTTATTTATGACTTATTGATGACATACTATACTATGACCTATTTATGACCTATTTATGACCTATTTATGACTTATTTATTACTTATTGATGACATACTATACTATGACCTATTTATGACCTATTTATGACTTATTGATGACATACTGTACTATGACCTATTTATGACCTATTTATGACTTATTGATGACATACTGTACTATGACCTATTTATGACCTATTTATGACTTATTGATGACATACTATACTATGACCTATTTATGACCTATTTATGACCTATTTATGACTTATTTATTACTTATTGATGACATACTATACTATGACCTATTTATGACCTATTTATGACTTATTGATGACTTATTGATGACATACTATACTATGACCTATTTATGACCTATTTATGACCTATTTATGACTTATTTATTACTTATTGATGACATACTATACTATGACCTATTTATGACTTATTTATGACTTATTGATGACATACTATACTATTACCTATTCATGACTTATTGATGACATACTATACTATGACCTATTTATGACTTATTCATGACGTACTTTATGACATACTATACTATGACATTTTTTGTCTTTTTCATGGCATATTACACGATACTATTGCAGCTGCATTGTAATCACAGTCTGCAGCTGATGGCCACTGGGGGGTTCTGCTGGGCCAGTTTGCTTATGGCTACATGAAGGGACGAGAGAACAATACTTTTTTACGTTTCCCTCCAATATGTCAGTGACACCGTTTAGTCAAAGCTGCAGGCTACAGCTGATCCATTTAGTTAATAAGCATTGTAAACAAGGCAAGAGCAAGTAATGTGAACAATACTAACATGAAACAAATGTAATTTCTTACGAAAACTAATGACTGTTTTTCTTTTCTTTCTTTTGAGGTAATAGTGTGGTCTTGGATATGATCAAGCTGTACAGTTTATATGCAGTCAATGATACACTAGTTTGTAACCTGTCTGCTTTATATCATTCTCTCTCATAAAATACCATAACAGATGTAGACACAAAAACATACAACCATGATCAAAACAGCATTACAACAATATTCAGGGCAGCAGTCTTACTACCTTTTATACGTGTTAACTGGAGCTTGTTCTTTCTGGTTGCTATATATATGTTTGCCATTTGTTTTCTTTCTCAATCTCTCAGGTCATGGGATGCAAAAGACATGAGATTACCAAAACTGCAGATGCGGAGACATCTCAATCTAGAACATGGACACAGCAGCGGATATCCCGGTTCCAAGGACAGGAAGACTGCTCTTCCTCTACCAACCCCCTCAGACATTGACATGTGCATATAAACACTCTGTGGCATTGTTAACGACAAAACCACCCTTTGGATATTTTTACCCACTAATGCCACAAACTCTTTGATCGTTTTTTCTTGTACTAACTGTTGAAATGCCCATATTCTCTCCAGGGAGTACATATCTACCCCTGTGAAGAAATAGTAAATAAACAGGGCTGGGCGGCGTGATGAAAAAATGAATCTCCATTTCAAAATACTAATGTCACCCTTTGAACTGAGCCTCTCTGGTTTCTTATCAGTCCCTTGATAGACTCTTTTCCCCCACCAAATTAGCCAATCCCCCCCTACACACGCATACACTCCCCAACCCCCACAATCCTCATTTCCTTATGTTTTCTGAAAGCAGAGCTCTGTTTTCCATCAAAAGGTCAAGGGACCAATCTTAAGCAACTCTGGCTTGCCCTTTACCTTCTTATTTCAGAGCTCTGTGCTTTTGCAGTAGTTGAGTGGTGCTGTATCATTGTCCACACCCTCACATTCGTAGTGTATATAATAGAAAGAGCAGATTGAAAAGCATCTTCCTCAGTAACGCTAAAGCTGGAAACCTCACGGTGTATACTGCAGTGTAGCATGGCCTACATCTTATGTAACATGCCAGTCTAAAATCCTGAAAAATGGGGTTACTAGTTCGTGTGAGTTTCTATTTGTGCTTGAACGGCAACATCAAACCATCTCAGTTGTTCATAATTTTGAAACCCACCTTATCAGTACTTGACAGAGGAGTAGAGAAAGTGCTCAGCGAGGGTGTAAAGTGTTGAGGATTGGGCAGCATACCCTGCCTCCTCTAATCTATCCAAATAAACTCTTCCTCCCTCCCCCTGGATCCATGGGTTATCACAGAAACCCCTCCACTGCTCCCCTGCCCACACGCTAACGGCAGCCTTTAACACAGCCCAGCCTTCTTTCTGAGCGTTCACATTAGAGGCAACACAGGATACGCTCTCTCTCACACACACACATACACACACACACACACACACACATGCGTATACTCGTAACCACTTACGCATTTAATCATATCTCAAACTGGAGTCGGAGTGAGGAAGCAGAATGTCAGGGAAGGAAGCGCTGAAGCCAGTGGGAAAGCAGAATTTGCCTCAAGTCTGCAGAGCTTTTTTTTCACAGGAGGTCTCAAGGAGAAGTTTGGATTCATAAAAGTGAGCAAATATCTGTGGATATTTTTTGGAAATAGGCCAGCACAGAAACGAATTTTAGATTTAGTTTAGTAGAAACTTCACTCGGGTCCCACTCTCAAGATCTGGATTTTCAAACAGAGAAGACACACTTCAGGAGGAAATTCTTGAAATTCTCTTTGTCTCTGACCACTCACCGCTATTAAGGTCTTTCCAAGTCTCATCATCTGCTGCCACCATAGAGCTGCAGGAGGACACATCCTCAGGTTACAACAAAGTGAGTACAGCAAACAATGCCACCATTTCTTTATTTTAATAATCACATGTTGAAAAAAAATGAAAAATGTTAATCCTGCTCCTAACAAAAGGGCTCAGTTTACTTCAATGTCCACAGTACATTGCTCTAAAGAAACATCCTGAATATGTTTCCTCAGTCATGTTATTCCTGTGATTCTGGAGAGTTAGTTTTGATATCTGAAGTTGATCAATCTAAAAGTAAGAAGGCCAGTGTTTGATCTGCTGCATGATTGAAAGGAAGGCAGACTTTGCTATACTCACAAACAGAACATCTTAAAAATAGAAAGCACTTCAGAAATGTTCTTCATGTTCTTCAGGCTTGTTGGAGAATCATATAAAAGTATCTTAAAAGAGCAGGAAACCCTTAAAATGAGATCAAATTATTGTTATTTATACAATCTAAAAAAACATGACATGAATTCAAAAAACAAGAGGGTCTAAAATCATACAATGTGCATGAATCCTGTTTTATTGTAGATTTTCCCTTTATGCAGCATGACAAACAAATGATCTGACAATGGATCTTATGAATTTAGTGAACTGTAAATATTGCTGAACATTTGAATTTACCTAAATGATGCTGACAGATGATGAAATATTGCTTGTTAAACCCATGTGTTCCATGCTACTTGTCACAATAACACACTCAAGAACAGAGGGAAATGGAACATGCCCATGTCATTCTTTCATCGCTGAGTTTACAAAATAAACGTGAAACAAGATGTGGAAATAAAAGCGTATACTCTACCATTGATGTGTTAAAAAAAATAAAGTTGTAGCACATTATTTGTTCTTTGAAAATGAAAGTTTTTTTTCTGACCCTACCATTAGTGATTAGTGGGATTTTTCAGTTGTCCAGCTGTTCCCGGCTCATTGTTCTGGGTCGTGATTATCCTGGCGTTTGGAGGTGGGGTCAGTGGAGCCCCATTTCCTCACACTTAGAGCTGTGCAGTTATCTGTGTTGGCTTTCCACACCTTTCACAACATTATTGAAGGAACCCATTACTAAATGGATTAACATTCTTTTGACTTGCCATGATTTTAGTGGATGGACTGAAGAATTTAGGGCGTAGAGGGAAGAGAAGGAATTGGTGCAACAGAAAAATGTGCTGATGCATCAAAGACTTTGCACACATCATACCAATATTGTGATGTTGTAATTTTCCCCAATTATAAACTTTCAGACCTAACAGCAGGGTGACATTAAAGCCACCGAAGTTAAGAACAATAGCAGATTAAGAGATTCAATAATTACATCAAGTTACTGACCTAAAGCTGTTTTTCTTTCCTGCAGCAGAGACCACAAGGAAAGATGAGTCTGTCACGGAACGGAACACTGGAGAAGACCGTAACTGAGCAGGCCCACTCTGAGCCGGGCTCCCCCTCCAGAGTGGGGTCTGGAGTCGTGGTGCCGCCTCCGTACTCTCTCGGTGGTAGCGAAGTCGCTGACACCCCTCTGGAGTTAAGGGGCTCTCTGGACTGCTGGGCATGCTCTGTGCTGGTCACTGCACAGAATCTGATCATAGCACTGATCAATGGCGGGCTGGCCAGTGTCATTTTTGGCACCATCCTCACCCCTGCTCTTGTCATGATCATATTTGGCTTCCTCTGCCACCCCACGGTAACAATCTTTTATGGAAATCTTTTTTTTTTTTTGACTGATAGAAGTGTGAGAGGCTACAGATTGAATGGGTCACACTGTTGCTGTGTCCAAGTCCATACAAGATATTAGTAAATCTTTGTGCTTTATAGGACAGTAGTGTACCTCATCAGCACACTCAAAAATGCCCCATTACTCATCCGTTTCCTCCTCCTCTTGCTCTCCAGGTGCAGCCCCATGGGACATATCTGTATTGCTCAGACATCCTGGATGAAGCCGGCTGCGTGGCTCTGCTGGTTGTGGGATTTCTGCTGCTCACCCCTCTGCTGGTCCTGGCACTTGCTGCCTACTGCCGCCTGGCCCGCCACCTCCAGCTGGGAATGTGTTTCATTCCCTACAGTCGCGCTGTCTACAAGAACCTTCCTGCCTCTCGCCACCGGAAGGCTGACGCAGGAGGCTGCTGTGGCCGGCAGGGCACTTCAGAGAGGGAGGGGAAGGGTAGCGTATGGGTGTAGGAGAGGAGAGGAGGATTGTGTATGGTTGTAATTTGTATCTCTTTTTAATAATGAGAGTGTTGTTTGAGTCTGGGTATGTTTTATGCAAATTACCACAGGTTTTCTATTTCTAAAGCCATTGCAAACAGCCAACATATTTCATGATTCATAGTGATTGTTTGGAAGTCAATATTAGTTTGTATATGCAATTTAAATGTTTTGATTGTATTTTATGCCTTATTTTTTACAATAAAGTGTCTCGACCTGCTGCTTTGTGTTTTACAGAGACACCTGCAAACTGATACAGAATGGACTGTAAACGTTATTTAAGAAAAGAAGAGAAAGTTTAAAGAAGTAAAGAAGTGCACTGAATAGGGTAAAGAGATAAACAGGATTTGTGTTCCACACAAACTTTGATTATCAAGCCGTTTCAATGTAATTTAGAAAACAGAAAAAAGTCATAGTATAGCATGTCGTAAAAGTCACAAGATAGCATGTCGAAAAAAAAGTCATAACATAGCATGTCGAAAAAAGTCATAATATAGCATGTTGCAAAAAAGTCATAGCATAGCATGTCGAAAAAAAGTCATCGTATAGTATGTCGAAAAAAAGTCATAGCATAGCATGTCGAAAAAAAGTCATCGTATAGTATGTCGAAAAAAAGTCATAGTATAGCATGTCGAAAAAAAGTCATAGTATAGCATGTCGTAAAAGTCATAAGATAGCATGTCAAAAAAAAGTCATAGTATAGCATGTCGTAAAAGTCATAAGATAGCATGTCGAAAAAAAGTCATAATATAGCATGTCGAAAAAAAGCCATAGTATAGCATGTCGAAAAAAAGTCATAGTATAGCATGTCGAAAAAAAGTCATAGTATAGCATGTCGTAAAAGTCATAAGATAGCATGTCGAAAAAAAGTCATAATATAGCATGTCGAAAAAAAGTCATAGTACAGCATGTCGTAAAAGTCATAAGATAGCATGTCGAAAAAAAGTCATAAGATAGCATGTTGAAAAAAAGTCATAGTATAGCATGTCGAAAAAAAGTCATAGTATAGCATGTCGTAAAAGTCATAAGATAGCATGTCGTAAAAGTCATAAGATAGCATGTCTTCAAGTCATCAGATAGCATGTCGTAAAAGTCATAAGATAGCATGTCGAAAAAAAGTCATAGTATAGCATGTCGAAAAAAAGTCATAGTATAGCATGTCGTAAAAGTCATAAGATAGCATGTCGAAAAAAAGACATAGTATAGCATGTCGAAAAAAAGTCATAGTATAGCTTGTCGAAAAAAAGTCATAGTATAGCATGTCGAAAAAAAGTCATAGTATAGTTTGTCGAAAAAAAGTCATAGTATAGCATGTCGAAAAAAAGTCATAGTATAGCATGTCGAAAAAAAGTCATAAGATAGCATGTCGTAAAAGTCATAAGATAGCATGTCTTCAAGTCATCAGATAGCATGTCGTAAAAGTCATAATATAGCTTGTCGAAAAAATGTCATAGTATAGCATGTCGAAAAAATGTCATAGTATAGCATGTCGAAAAAAAGTCATAGTATAGCATGTCGAAAAAAAGTCATAGTATAGCATGTCGAAAAAAAGTCATAGTATAGCATGTCGAAAAAAAGTCATAAGATAGCATGTCGTAAAAGTCATAAGATAGCATGTCTTCAAGTCATCAGATAGCATGTCGTAAAAGTCATAACATAGCATGTCGAAAAAAGTCATAATATAGCATGTTGCAAAAAAGGCATAGCATAGCATGTCGAAAAAAAGTCATCGTATAGTATGTCGAAAAAAAGTCATAGCATAGCATGTCGAAAAAAAGTCATCGTATAGTATGTCGAAAAAAAGTCATAGTATAGCATGTCGAAAAAAAGTCATAGTATAGCATGTCGTAAAAGTCATAAGATAGCATGTCGAAAAAAAGTCATAGTATAGCATGTCGTAAAAGTCATAAGATAGCATGTCGAAAAAAAGTCATAGTATAGCATGTCGAAAAAAAGTCATAGCATAGCATGTCGAAAAAAAGTCATAGTATAGCATGTCGAAAAAGTCATAAGATAGCATGTCGAAAAAAAGTCATAATATAGCATGTCGAAAAAAAGTCATAGTATAGCATGTCGAAAAAAAGTCATAGTATAGCATGTCGAAAAAAAGTCATAGTATAGCATGTCGAAAAAAAGTCATAGTATAGCATGTCGAAAAAAAGTCATAGTATAGCATGTCGAAAAAAAGTCATAAGATAGCATGTCGTAAAAGTCATAAGATAGCATGTCTTCAAGTCATCAGATAGCATGTCGTAAAAGTCATAACATAGCATGTCGAAAAAAGTCATAATATAGCATGTTGCAAAAAAGTCATAGCATAGCATGTCGAAAAAAAGTCATCGTTTAGTATGTCGAAAAAAAGTCATA
Organism: Melanostigma gelatinosum; assembly: GCF_949748355.1. Classification (NCBI taxonomy): domain Eukaryota; kingdom Metazoa; phylum Chordata; class Actinopteri; order Perciformes; family Zoarcidae; genus Melanostigma; species Melanostigma gelatinosum. The sequence continues at coordinate 16,409,088 of NC_136647.1, forward strand.
GCATAGCATGTCGAAAAAAAGTCATCGTATAGTATGTCGAAAAAAAGTCATAGTATAGCATGTCGAAAAAAAGTCATAGTATAGCATGTCGTAAAAGTCATAAGATAGCATGTCGAAAAAAAGTCATAGTATAGCATGTCGTAAAAGTCATAAGATAGCATGTTGAAAAAAAGTCATAGTATAGCATGTCGTAAAAGTCATAAGATAGCATGTAAAAAAAAAGTCATAATATAGCATGTCGAAAAAAAGCCATAGTATAGCATGTCGAAAAAAAGTCATAGTATAGCATGTCGAAAAAAAGTCATAGTATAGCATGTCGTAAAAGTCATAAGATAGCATGTCGAAAAAAAGTCATAGTATAGCATGTCGAAAAAAAGTCATAGTATAGCATGTCGAAAAAAAGTCATAGTATAGCATGTCGAAAAAAAGTCATAAGATAGCATGTCGTAAAAGTCATAAGATAGCATGTCTTCAAGTCATCAGATAGCATGTCGTAAAAGTCATAAGATAGCATGTCGAAAAAAAGTCATAGTATAGCATGTCGAAAAAAAGTCATAGTATAGCATGTCGTAAAAGTCATAAGATAGCATGTCTTCAAGTCATCAGATAGCATGTCGTAAAAATCATAAGATAGCATGTCGAAAAAAAGTCATAGTATAGCATGTCGAAAAAAAGTCATAGTATAGCATGTCGTAAAAGTCATAAGATAGCATGTCGAAAAAAAGTCATAATATAGCATGTCGAAAAAAAGTCATAGTATAGCATGTCGAAAAAAAGTCATAGTATAGCATGTCGAAAAAAAGTCATAGTATAGCATGTCGTAAAAGTCATAAGATAGCATGTCGTAAAAGTCATAAGATAGCATGTCTTCAAGTCATCAGATAGCATGTCGTAAAAGTCATAAGATAGCATGTCGAAAAAAAGTCATAGTATAGCATGTCGAAAAAAAGTCATAGTATAGCATGTCGTAAAAGTCATAAGATAGCATGTCGAAAAAAAGACATAGTATAGCATGTCGAAAAAAAGTCATAGTATAGCTTGTCGAAAAAAAGTCATAGTATAGCATGTCGAAAAAAAGTCATAGTATAGTTTGTCGAAAAAAAGTCATAGTATAGCATGTCGAAAAAAAGTCATAGTATAGCATGTCGAAAAAAAGTCATAAGATAGCATGTCGTAAAAGTCATAAGATAGCATGTCTTCAAGTCATCAGATAGCATGTCGTAAAAGTCATAATATAGCTTGTCGAAAAAATGTCATAGTATAGCATGTCGAAAAAATGTCATAGTATAGCATGTCGAAAAAAAGTCATAGTATAGCATGTCGAAAAAAAGTCATAGTATAGCATGTCGAAAAAAAGTCATAGTATAGCATGTCGAAAAAAAGTCATAAGATAGCATGTCGTAAAAGTCATAAGATAGCATGTCTTCAAGTCATCAGATAGCATGTCGTAAAAGTCATAACATAGCATGTCGAAAAAAGTCATAATATAGCATGTTGCAAAAAAGGCATAGCATAGCATGTCGAAAAAAGTCATCGTATAGTATGTCGAAAAAAAGTCATAGCATAGCATGTCGAAAAAAAGTCATCGTATAGTATGTCGAAAAAAAGTCATAGTATAGCATGTCGAAAAAAAGTCATAGTATAGCATGTCGTAAAAGTCATAAGATAGCATGTCGAAAAAAAGTCATAGTATAGCATGTCGTAAAAGTCATAAGATAGCATGTCGAAAAAAAGTCATAGTATAGCATGTCGTAAAAGTCATAAGATAGCATGTCGAAAAAAAGTCATAATATAGCATGTCGAAAAAAAGCCATAGTATAGCATGTCGAAAAAAAGTCATAGTATAGCATGTCGAAAAAAAGTCATAGTATAGCATGTCGTAAAAGTCATAATAAAGCATGTCGAAAAAAAGTCATAATATAGCATGTCGAAAAAAAGTCATAGTATAGCATGTCGGAAAAAAGTCATAGCATAGCATGTCGAAAAAAAGTCATAGTATAGCATGTCGAAAAAGTCATAAGATAGCATGTCGAAAAAAAGTCATAATATAGCATGTCGAAAAAAAGTCATAGTATAGCATGTCGAAAAAAAGTCATAGTATAGCATGTCGAAAAAAAGTCATAGTATAGCATGTCGAAAAAAAGTCATAGTATAGCATGTCGAAAAAAAGTCATAGTATAGCATGTCGAAAAAAAGTCATAAGATAGCATGTCGTAAAAGTCATAAGATAGCATGTCTTCAAGTCATCAGATAGCATGTCGTAAAAGTCATAACATAGCATGTCGAAAAAAGTCATAATATAGCATGTTGCAAAAAAGTCATAGCATAGCATGTCGAAAAAAAGTCATCGTTTAGTATGTCGAAAAAAAGTCATAGCATAGCATGTCGAAAAAAAGTCATCGTATAGTATGTCGAAAAAAAGTCATAGTATAGCATGTCGAAAAAAAGTCATAGTATAGCATGTCGTAAAAGTCATAAGATAGCATGTCGAAAAAAAGTCATAGTATAGCATGTCGTAAAAGTCATAAGATAGCATGTTGAAAAAAAGTCATAGTATAGCATGTCGTAAAAGTCATAAGATAGCATGTAAAAAAAAAGTCATAATATAGCATGTCGAAAAAAAGCCATAGTATAGCATGTCGAAAAAAAGTCATAGTATAGCATGTCGAAAAAAAGTCATAGTATAGCATGTCGTAAAAGTCATAAGATAGCATGTCGAAAAAAAGTCATAGTATAGCATGTCGAAAAAAAGTCATAGTATAGCATGTCGAAAAAAAGTCATAGTATAGCATGTCGAAAAAAAGTCATAAGATAGCATGTCGTAAAAGTCATAAGATAGCATGTCTTCAAGTCATCAGATAGCATGTCGTAAAAGTCATAAGATAGCATGTCGAAAAAAAGTCATAGTATAGCATGTCGAAAAAAAGTCATAGTATAGCATGTCGTAAAAGTCATAAGATAGCATGTCTTCAAGTCATCAGATAGCATGTCGTAAAAATCATAAGATAGCATGTCGAAAAAAAGTCATAGTATAGCATGTCGAAAAAAAGTCATAGTATAGCATGTCGTAAAAGTCATAAGATAGCATGTCGAAAAAAAGTCATAATATAGCATGTCGAAAAAAAGTCATAGTATAGCATGTCGAAAAAAAGTCATAGTATAGCATGTCGAAAAAAAGTCATAGTATAGCATGTTGAAAAAAAGTCATAGTATAGCATGTCGAAAAAAAGTCATAAGATAGCATGTCGTAAAAGTCATAAGATAGCATGTCTTCAAGTCATCAGATAGCATGTCGTAAAAGTCATAACATAGCATGTCGAAAAAAGTCATAATATAGCATGTTGCAAAAAAGTCATAGCATAGCATGTCGAAAAAAAGTCATCGTATAGTATGTCGAAAAAAAGTCATAGCATAGCATGTCGAAAAAAAGTCATCGTATAGTATGTCGAAAAAAAGTCATAGTATAGCATGTCGAAAAAAAGTCATAGTATAGCATGTCGTAAAAGTCATAAGATAGCATGTCGAAAAAAAGTCATAGTATAGCATGTCGTAAAAGTCATAAGATAGCATGTCGAAAAAAAGTCATAGTATAGCATGTCGTAAAAGTCATAAGATAGCATGTCGAAAAAAAGTCATAATATAGCATGTCGAAAAAAAGCCATAGTATAGCATGTCGAAAAAAAAGTCATAGTATAGCATGTCGAAAAAAAGTCATAGTATAGCATGTCGAAAAAAAGTCATAAGATAGCATGTCGTAAAAGTCATAAGATAGCATGTCTTCAAGTCATCAGATAGCATGTCGTAAAAGTCATAGCATAGCATGTCGAAAAAGTCATCGTATAGTATGTCGAAAAAAAGTCATAGCATAGCATGTCGAAAAAAAGTCATCGTATAGTACGTCGAAAAAAAGTCATAGTATAGCATGTCGAAAAAAAGTCATAGTATAGCATGTCGTAAAAGTCATAAGATAGCATGTCGAAAAAAAGTCATAGTATAGCATGTCGTAAAAGTCATAAGATAGCATGTCGAAAAAAAGTCATATATAGCATGTCGTAAAAGTCATAAGATAGCATGTCGAAAAAAAGTCATAATATAGCATGTCGAAAAAAAGCCATAGTATAGCATGTCGAAAAAAAGTCATAGTATAGCATGTCGAAAAAAAGTCATAGTATAGCATGTCGTAAAAGTCATAAGATAGCATGTCGAAAAAAAGTCATAATATAGCATGTCGAAAAAAAGTCATAGTATAGCATGTCGAAAAAAAGTCATAGTATAGCATGTCGAAAAAAAGTCATCGTATAGCATGTCGAAAAAAAGTCATAGTATAGCATGTCGAAAAAAAGTCATAGTATAGCATGTCGAAAAAAAGTCATAGTATAGCATGTCGAAAAAAAGTCATAGTATAGCATGTCGAAAAAAAGTCATAGTATAGCATGTCGAAAAAGTCATAAGATAGCATGTCTTCAAGTCATCAGATAGCATGTCGTAAAAGTCATAAGATAGCATGTCGAAAAAAAGTCATAAGATAGCATGTCGTAAAAGTCATAAGATAGCATGTCTTCAAGTCATCAGATAGCATGTCGTAAAAGTCATAAGATAGCATGTCGAAAAAAAGTCATAGTATAGCATGTCGAAAAAAAGTCATAGTATAGCATGTCGAAAAAAAGTCATAGTATAGCATGTCGTAAAAGTCATAAGATAGCATTTCGAAAAAAAGTCATAATATAGCATGTCGAAAAAAGGTCATAGTATAGCATGTCGAAAAAAAGTCATAGTATAGCATGTCGAAAAAAAGTCATAGTATAGCATGTCGAAAAAAAGTCATAGTATAGCATGTCGAAAAAAAGTCATAAGATAGCATGTCGTAAAAGTCATAAGATAGCATGTCTTCAAGTCATCAGATAGCATGTCGTAAAAGTCATAAGATAGCATGTCGAAAAAAAGTCATAGTATAGCATGTCGAAAAAAAGTCATAGTATAGCATGTCGTAAAAGTCATAAGATAGCATGTCGAAAAAAAGTCATAATATAGCATGTCGAAAAAAAGTCATAGTATAGCATGTCGAAAAAAAGTCATAGTATAGCATGTCGAAAAAAAGTCATAGTATAGCATGTCGAAAAAAAGTCATAGTATAGCATGTCGAAAAAAAGTCATAGTATAGCATGTCGAAAAAAAGTCATAAGATAGCATGTCGTAAAAGTCATAAGATAGCATGTCTTCAAGTCATCAGATAGCATGTCGTAAAAGTCATAAGATAGCATGTCGAAAAAAAGTCATAGTATAGCATGTCGAAAAAAAGTCATAGTATAGCATGTCGTAAAAGTCATAAGATAGCATGTCGAAAAAAAGTCATAATATAGCATGTCGAAAAAAAGTCATAGTATAGCATGTCGAAAAAAAGTCATAGTATAGCATGTCGAAAAAAAGTCATAGTATAGCTTGTCGAAAAAAAGTCATAGTATAGCATGTCGAAAAAAAGTCATAGTATAGCATGTCGAAAAAAAGTCATAAGATAGCATGTCGTAAAAGTCATAAGATAGCATGTCTTCAAGTCATCAGATAGCATGTCGTAAAAGTCATAAGATAGCATGTCGAAAAAAAGTCATAGTATAGCATGTCGAAAAAAAGTCATAGTATAGCATGTCGTAAAAGTCATAAGATAGCATGTCGAAAAAAAGTCATAATATAGCATGTCGAAAAAAAGTCATAGTATAGCATGTCGAAAAAAAGTCATAGTATAGCATGTCGAAAAAAAGTCATAGTATAGCATGTCGAAAAAAAGTCATAGTATAGCATGTCGAAAAAAAGTCATAGTATAGCATGTCGAAAAAAAGTCATAAGATAGCATGTCGTAAAAGTCATAAGATAGCATGTCTTCAAGTCATCAGATAACATGTCGTAAAAGTCATAAGATAGCATGTCGAAAAAAAGTCATAGTATAGCATGTCGAAAAAAGTCATAGTATAGCATGTCGTAAAAGTCATAAGATAGCATGTCGAAAAAAAGTCATAATATAGCATGTCGAAAAAAAGTCATAGTATAGCATGTCGAAAAAAAGTCATAGTATAGCATGTCGAAAAAAAGTCATAGTATAGCATGTCGAAAAAAAGTCATAGTATAGCATGTCGAAAAAAAGTCATAGTATAGCATGTCGAAAAAAAGTCATAAGATAGCATGTCGTAAAAGTCATAAGATAGCATGTCTTCAAGTCATCAGATAGCATGTCGTAAAAGTCATAACATAGCATGTCGAAAAAAGTCATAATATAGCATGTTGCAAAAAAGTCATAGCATAGCATGTCGAAAAAAAGTCATCGTATAGTATGTCGAAAAAAAGTCATAGCATAGCATGTCGAAAAAAAGTCATCGTATAGTATGTCGAAAAAAGTCATAGTATAGCATGTCGAAAAAAGTCATAGTATAGCATGTCGTAAAAGTCATAAGATAGCATGTCGAAAAAAAGTCATAGTATAGCATGTCGTAAAAGTCATAAGATAGCATGTCGAAAAAAGTCATAGTATAGCATGTCGTAAAAGTCATAAGATAGCATGTCGAAAAAAAGTCATAATATAGCATGTCGAAAAAAAGCCATAGTATAGCATGTCGAAAAAAAGTCATAAGATAGCATGTCGTAAAAGTCATAAGATAGCATGTCTTCAAGTCATCAGATAGCATGTCGTAAAAGTCATAGCATAGCATGTCGAAAAAAAGTCATCGTATAGTATGTCGAAAAAAAGTCATAGCATAGCATGTCGAAAAAAAGTCATCGTATAGTATGTCGAAAAAAAGTCATAGTATAGCATGTCGAAAAAAAGTCATAGTATAGCATGTCGTAAAAGTCATAAGATAGCATGTCGAAAAAAAGTCATAGTATAGCATGTCGTAAAAGTCATAAGATAGCATGTCGAAAAAAAGTCATAGTATAGCATGTCGTAAAAGTCATAAGATAGCATGTCGAAAAAAAGTCATAATATAGCATGTCGAAAAAAAGCCATAGTATAGCATGTCGAAAAAAAGTCATAGTATAGCATGTCGAAAAAAAGTCATAGTATAGCATGTCGTAAAAGTCATAAGATAGCATGTCGAAAAAAAGTCATAATATAGCATGTCGAAAAAAAGTCATAGTATAGCATGTCGAAAAAAAGTCATAGTATAGCATGTCGAAAAAAAGTCATAGTATAGCATGTCGAAAAAAAGTCATAGTATAGCATGTCGAAAAAAAGTCATAGTATAGCATGTCGAAAAAAAGTCATAGTATAGCATGTCGAAAAAAAGTCATAGTATAGCATGTCGAAAAAAAGTCATAGTATAGCATGTCGTAAAAAAGTCATAGTATAGCATGTCGAAAAAAAGTCATAGTATAGCATGTCGAAAAAAAGTCATAGTATAGCATGTCGAAAAAAAGTCATAGTATAGCATGTCGAAAAAAAGTCATAGTATAGCATGTCGAAAAAGTCATAAGATAGTATGTCTTCAAGTCATCAGATAGCATGTCGTAAAAGTCATAAGATAGCATGTCGAAAAAAAGTCATAAGATAGCATGTCGTAAAAGTCATAAGATAGCATGTCGAAAAAAAGTCATAGTATAGCATGTCGAAAAAAAGTCATAGTATAGCATGTCGTAAAAGTCATAAGATAGCATGTCGAAAAAAAGTCATAATATAGCATGTCGAAAAAAGGTCATAGTATAGCATGTCGAAAAAAAGTCATAGTATAGCATGTCGAAAAAAAGTCATAGTATAGCATGTCGAAAAAAAGTCATAGTATAGCATGTCGAAAAAAAGTCATAGTATAGCATGTCGAAAAAAGTCATAAGATAGCATGTCGTAAAAGTCATAAGATAGCATGTCTTCAAGTCATCAGATAGCATGTCGTAAAAGTCATAAGATAGCATGTCGAAAAAAAGTCATAGTATAGCATGTCGAAAAAAAGTCATAGTATAGCATGTCGTAAAAGTCATAAGATAGCATGTCGAAAAAAAGTCATAATATAGCATGTCGAAAAAAAGTCATAGTATAGCATGTCGAAAAAAAGTCATAGTATAGCATGTCGAAAAAAAGTCATAGTATAGCATGTCGAAAAAAAGTCATAGTATAGCATGTCGAAAAAAAGTCATAGTATAGCATGTCGAAAAAAAGTCATAAGATAGCATGTCGTAAAAGTCATAAGATAGCATGTCTTCAAGTCATCAGATAGCATGTCGTAAAAGTCATAAGATAGCATGTCGAAAAAAAGTCATAGTATAGCATGTCGAAAAAAAGTCATAGTATAGCATGTCGTAAAAGTCATAAGATAGCATGTCTTCAAGTCATCAGATAGCATGTCGTAAAAGTCATAAGATAGCATGTCTTCAAGTCATAGTATAGCATGTCGAAAAAAAGTCATAGTATAGCATGTCGAAAAAAAGTCATAGTATAGCATGTCGAAAAAAAGTCATAGTATAGCATGTCGAAAAAAAGTCATAAGATAGCATGTCGTAAAAGTCATAAGATAGCATGTCTTCAAGTCATCAGATAGCATGTCGTAAAAGTCATAAGATAGCATGTCGAAAAAAAGTCATAGTATAGCATGTCGAAAAAAAGTCATAGTATAGCATGTCGTAAAAGTCATAAGATAGCATGTCTTCAAGTCATCAGATAGCATGTCGTAAAAGTCATAAGATAGCATGTCTTCAAGTCATCAGATAGCATGTCGTAAAAGTCATAGTATAGCATGTCGAAAAAATGTCATAGTATAGCATGTCGAAAAAAAGTCATAAGATAGCATGTCGTAAAAGTCATAAGATAGCATGTCGAAAAAAAGTCATAATATAGCATGTCGTAAAAGTCATAATATAGTATGTTGGAAAAAAAGTCATAGTATAGCATGTCGAAAAAAAGTCATAGTATAGCATGTCGTAAAAGTCATAAGATAGCATGTCGAAAAAAAGTCATAATATAGCATGTCGAAAAAAAGTCATAGTATAGCATGTCGAAAAAAAGTCATAGTATAGCATGTCGAAAAAAAGTCATAGTATAGCTTGTCGAAAAAAAGTCATAGTATAGCATGTCGAAAAAAAGTCATAGTATAGCATGTCGAAAAAAAGTCATAAGATAGCATGTCGTAAAAGTCATAAGATAGCATGTCTTCAAGTCATCAGATAGCATGTCGTAAAAGTCATAAGATAGCATGTCGAAAAAAAGTCATAGTATAGCATGTCGAAAAAAAGTCATAGTATAGCATGTCGTAAAAGTCATAAGATAGCATGTCGAAAAAAAGTCATAATATAGCATGTCGAAAAAAAGTCATAGTATAGCATGTCGAAAAAAAGTCATAGTATAGCATGTCGAAAAAAAGTCATAGTATAGCATGTCGAAAAAAAGTCATAGTATAGCATGTCGAAAAAAAGTCATAGTATAGCATGTCGAAAAAAAGTCATAAGATAGCATGTCGTAAAAGTCATAAGATAGCATGTCTTCAAGTCATCAGATAACATGTCGTAAAAGTCATAAGATAGCATGTCGAAAAAAAGTCATAGTATAGCATGTCGAAAAAAGTCATAGTATAGCATGTCGTAAAAGTCATAAGATAGCATGTCGAAAAAAAGTCATAATATAGCATGTCGAAAAAAAGTCATAGTATAGCATGTCGAAAAAAAGTCATAGTATAGCATGTCGAAAAAAAGTCATAGTATAGCATGTCGAAAAAAAGTCATAGTATAGCATGTCGAAAAAAAGTCATAGTATAGCATGTCGAAAAAAAGTCATAAGATAGCATGTCGTAAAAGTCATAAGATAGCATGTCTTCAAGTCATCAGATAGCATGTCGTAAAAGTCATAACATAGCATGTCGAAAAAAGTCATAATATAGCATGTTGCAAAAAAGTCATAGCATAGCATGTCGAAAAAAAGTCATCGTATAGTATGTCGAAAAAAAGTCATACCATAGCATGTCGAAAAAAAGTCATCGTATAGTATGTCGAAAAAAGTCATAGTATAGCATGTCGAAAAAAGTCATAGTATAGCATGTCGTAAAAGTCATAAGATAGCATGTCGAAAAAAAGTCATAGTATAGCATGTCGTAAAAGTCATAAGATAGCATGTCGAAAAAAGTCATAGTATAGCATGTCGTAAAAGTCATAAGATAGCATGTCGAAAAAAAGTCATAATATAGCATGTCGAAAAAAAGCCATAGTATAGCATGTCGAAAAAAAGTCATAAGATAGCATGTCGTAAAAGTCATAAGATAGCATGTCTTCAAGTCATCAGATAGCATGTCGTAAAAGTCATAGCATAGCATGTCGAAAAAAAGTCATCGTATAGTATGTCGAAAAAAAGTCATAGCATAGCATGTCGAAAAAAAGTCATCGTATAGTATGTCGAAAAAAAGTCATAGTATAGCATGTCGAAAAAAAGTCATAGTATAGCATGTCGTAAAAGTCATAAGATAGCATGTCGAAAAAAAGTCATAGTATAGCATGTCGTAAAAGTCATAAGATAGCATGTCGAAAAAAAGTCATAGTATAGCATGTCGTAAAAGTCATAAGATAGCATGTCGAAAAAAAGTCATAATATAGCATGTCGAAAAAAAGCCATAGTATAGCATGTCGAAAAAAAGTCATAGTATAGCATGTCGAAAAAAAGTCATAGTATAGCATGTCGTAAAAGTCATAAGATAGCATGTCGAAAAAAAGTCATAATATAGCATGTCGAAAAAAAGTCATAGTATAGCATGTCGAAAAAAAGTCATAGTATAGCATGTCGAAAAAAAGTCATAGTATAGCATGTCGAAAAAAAGTCATAGTATAGCATGTCGAAAAAAAGTCATAGTATAGCATGTCGAAAAAAAGTCATAGTATAGCATGTCGAAAAAAAGTCATAGTATAGCATGTCGAAAAAAAGTCATAGTATAGCATGTCGTAAAAAAGTCATAGTATAGCATGTCGAAAAAAAGTCATAGTATAGCATGTCGAAAAAAAGTCATAGTATAGCATGTCGAAAAAAAGTCATAGTATAGCATGTCGAAAAAAAGTCATAGTATAGCATGTCGAAAAAGTCATAAGATAGTATGTCTTCAAGTCATCAGATAGCATGTCGTAAAAGTCATAAGATAGCATGTCGAAAAAAAGTCATAGTATAGCATGTCGAAAAAAAGTCATAGTATAGCATGTCGTAAAAGTCATAAGATAGCATGTCGAAAAAAAGTCATAATATAGCATGTCGAAAAAAGGTCATAGTATAGCATGTCGAAAAAAAGTCATAGTATAGCATGTCGAAAAAAAGTCATAGTATAGCATGTCGAAAAAAAGTCATAGTATAGCATGTCGAAAAAAAGTCATAGTATAGCATGTCGAAAAAAGTCATAAGATAGCATGTCGTAAAAGTCATAAGATAGCATGTCTTCAAGTCATCAGATAGCATGTCGTAAAAGTCATAAGATAGCATGTCGAAAAAAAGTCATAGTATAGCATGTCGAAAAAAAGTCATAGTATAGCATGTCGTAAAAGTCATAAGATAGCATGTCGAAAAAAAGTCATAATATAGCATGTCGAAAAAAAGTCATAGTATAGCATGTCGAAAAAAAGTCATAGTATAGCATGTCGAAAAAAAGTCATAGTATAGCATGTCGAAAAAAAGTCATAGTATAGCATGTCGAAAAAAAGTCATAGTATAGCATGTCGAAAAAAAGTCATAAGATAGCATGTCGTAAAAGTCATAAGATAGCATGTCTTCAAGTCATCAGATAGCATGTCGTAAAAGTCATAAGATAGCATGTCGAAAAAAAGTCATAGTATAGCATGTCGAAAAAAAGTCATAGTATAGCATGTCGTAAAAGTCATAAGATAGCATGTCTTCAAGTCATCAGATAGCATGTCGTAAAAGTCATAAGATAGCATGTCTTCAAGTCATAGTATAGCATGTCGAAAAAAAGTCATAGTATAGCATGTCGAAAAAAAGTCATAGTATAGCATGTCGAAAAAAAGTCATAGTATAGCATGTCGAAAAAAAGTCATAAGATAGCATGTCGTAAAAGTCATAAGATAGCATGTCTTCAAGTCATCAGATAGCATGTCGTAAAAGTCATAAGATAGCATGTCGAAAAAAAGTCATAGTATAGCATGTCGAAAAAAAGTCATAGTATAGCATGTCGTAAAAGTCATAAGATAGCATGTCTTCAAGTCATCAGATAGCATGTCGTAAAAGTCATAAGATAGCATGTCTTCAAGTCATCAGATAGCATGTCGTAAAAGTCATAGTATAGCATGTCGAAAAAATGTCATAGTATAGCATGTCGAAAAAAAGTCATAAGATAGCATGTCGTAAAAGTCATAAGATAGCATGTCGAAAAAAAGTCATAATATAGCATGTCGTAAAAGTCATAATATAGTATGTTGGAAAAAAAGTCATAGTATAGCATGTTGGAAAAAAGTCATAGTATGTTGTTGGAAAAAGGCAAAAAAAGACAAAATATCGTTTGTTGACCCAATTCATAGTATAGTTTGTTTTTTACAGTCATACAAAGGTCATAGTAGAGTGTTATATTAATGGGATACAAGACGAGTCAAAAGTAACAAATAACCATGTTTATTTAAAGAATAACATGAACTTAACAAAACAAACATGGAGAGTCAGTAATCAGTAGTGTCAGCATTTGTGGATGTGTGGAAATATGTGGAGCAAACAAAATAAAACAGCAGCCGTGTCAGTCAAGGAAAAGGGCGTCTATGTCCAGGTGGTAAGTCTTTATTATTAGCTTTAACCACCCCAGACTCAGCTGTGGTTCATCAGCTGATCATCATTCCGAAGGACAGAGAAGAGCCATCAAACAGGACACAGACCCCCAGTGGAAAAGAGGGGACATATCACCCCCCCTCCATAAAAGTGGTTTCCCACCAGGAATGACACTATACTGCAGTGCTACATTCAAAGCAAACCACATACAGATGTAAAATATACATGTTTCTTTTTTCTTTTTTTTACTTTAAAATGAATGTGGAACCAAATGTATTTGATGAATAACATTAACGAAACAAAACAACCATGGAGAGTCAGTAATCAGTAATGCCAGCATGTGCGGAAATGTGAGGAGCAAACAAAACAGCAGCCGTGTCAGCCAAGGAACAGGGCGTCCATGTTCAGGTGGTAAGTCTTTAAAGCTTGAACCACCCCAGACTACGGTGTTCATCAGCTGAACAACATCCTGAAAGACAGAGAGGAGCCAGCAAACAGGACACAGGCCCCTAGTGAAAAGGAGGGGTCCGAGTTCGTTGAAAAAAGTCATAGTGTAGTATGTTTGAAAAAATAGTAAAAAAAGTCATTGTATTGTATGTTGTAAAAAGTCATTAAATAAGTCATAGTTTAGTGTGTTGAAAAAATTCAAAAAAAGTCATGAAAGTCATTGTAATGCATTTAGAAAAGTCATGAAAAGGTCATACTGTTGAATGAAGTCATTAAAATACATTATAATGTATGTCGAAAAAAGTCTTTCAAAAGTCATAGAATAGTATGTCCAAGTCCTCGTTTAGTATGTCCAAAAAAGTCATTGAAAAAAGTCATGAAAAAGTCTTAATAAAATATATGAAAAGAAATTCATAGTAATGAATGTCAAAAACGTTATGAAATAGTCAAAGAATAGCATGTTGAAAAGAGTTACAGTACAATGTATCAAAATAATCATTGTATAGTGTATCGAAAAAAGTCATAGTATGTTTAACAAAGTCATAAAAAGTCATAGTATAGTATGTTTAACAAAGACCCCACGTGAACTGTATGTTCGCCTAAAAGACTTGTTTTCGAAATGGGTCAAACCAGAACAGTCCACAGTGAAAGAGACATCTGAGATGTTGATTCTTGAACAGTCCCTGAGGATGGTGCACCCAGACCTGGAGGTGTGGATCCGTGAGCATGACCCCCGTACTGCAGAGGAAGCAGCTCAGCTGGCTGAAGTATTTCACAGCAGCCAGAAGAAGGACCAGACATACCATTTTGGCTGAGACACCAATTTAGCCCAGGGATGTAAGTCCACTGGGGGTGAGCGAGGCTCTGGTCAAGCTCAAGGTAGAGTTTTTTCCAGCAGTCGGCAGTTTCCATCTCGTAACACCAGCAAGTGAGACCCTGATAAAAGCACTGGATGTGCGATGTTACTTGTGTAATGGGGTAGGACATACCCAGTACTCTTGTCCATTTACAAACCAGACGGAGCCATCTCTCTTTTGTTCAGTCCCTACACAACAGGTCGTTTTAAAGTAGGGTCTTCCTTCTGTAGTGCACCTACATCTGCACTACAGAAGGAAGACCCTACTTTAAAACTTTGGATTGACGAGGAGACAGATGTTGAGGGAGTCAAGCATGGGCATAGCAGGGGCCAGCTACAGCCATTACCAATTACTGAAACACCTTTTGAAAGAATAGGCATGAATGTCGTGGGACCATTCGAGGGGAGTTATTCTGGTAACAGGTACATCTTGGTAATCTGTGATTATGCAACCCGCTATCCTGAAGCTTTCCCCCTAAAGTCTGCGAAAGCCAGAAATGTTGCTAATTGCTTTTTACAGCTGTTCTCTGGGGCAGGCATACCTAGAGAGGTCCTGACATGTGGGACTAATTGTATGTCTAGGTTGTTATAACAGGTCTACCAGCTGTTAGGAAGGAATTAAGACCACCCCTTTTCACCCCCTAGTCCAGTGGATCTGTCTCATCCGCCCACCTCCGAGCAGGCAGATGTGGGTAATAGTATAGTATGTTTTTTAAATATTCATAGTATAGTGTGTCGAAAAAGTCATGAAAAAATGACAGTACAGTAAGATACCAAATAAAGAGCAGCTTTGGAAGTAAGAGATCTTTTTTTGGATTGAGATCTAGTAACACACTGTCAGAATAGGAGATTTTAAACATTTTATTGTTCTCATTTTACCTCTGATGCAAAAAGATTCATTTATTAAAACTCAAGCAAACATTCTGGGATCATTGATCTCCATGTGAAGACTTGACACATTGATGGTAGACCACATGACTAATGGTCAACTCATGTCAAAGGATTTTAAATCTAGACCTGCTTTTTGAAATAAAACTTGTAGGATTAGCAATAGTTTATTTTAAGTGCTAATACTCTTTAAATACACTAGGTGGAGACAGATTATACAGTTGGAGAGAGTTTAAGCTGCAAAATGATGAATAAGTATGCAGCCAAACTATTTGAAAGAGATATAAAACCTTTATTCACATACAAATTACAAATATTAGGTGTGGCAGATGTTTGAATACAATTATTTTTATTCCTTTAAAATGGTGGATTAAAGTTATTTTTAATAGATCTGTATTTCACATTGTAATGTCTGGATTTTGTGTGTTTGATATGTCATCTGAATTTCCCAGCCTTTAAAGACGTGTGAGATTAACAGGGTTGGCTGTTGATGTTCATTAATAATCTGCCATGTGGGGCTTTGTATGGAGCTGTGAATGCACCAGGTTCCAGGGTACCATGTCCGTCTTCACTCACTTGACCCATGATAATGTAATTGCCACCTATAGGAAAAGAAGAGGGACCAGAAAGAGTGATAAGTATATATATTTTTGAGTCAATAGAAATGCTGATAATCTGTGGCGTATGTGAATGTAAATCCGAGATACCTTTGCGGAGCAACGGGCACTTCTTGCACTGCGACACCAGCTTAACAGACATGGTCTCTCCGACTTGCGTGATTGTTAGTCGACCTGCTTTGTAGGCCTTAATGAGGGAGACTCTGACATGAAGAGTACCTTGGGGCCCGGGGGCAAGAGAGGTCACCTTCCCGGTTACCACTGCAAAAAGGAGAGCTCAGTGAGAACACCGCATCGTATTAGTTACTTGTTGCATCACGTGAACGGTAGGAAACTCACCAAATTCACTGGCACAGAAGTTGGTCTTGATGGTTCCAACTCTTTTACAGGCTTTGGCACACAGAGGATTTTGAGGGACTAAAAACGCAAAGAATACCACAAAAATGAACATTAGATATACATCTTCTGCACATTGAAACACAAGCGTGGTGTGCACATAACTTCACCCACCAGGCCTCTTTCCCTTTGGCCTTGTGACGGGTACCCTCCTGTTCTGGCCTGTGGTGACCTGTCCATGGCCTCTCGTGGGTTTGACTGGTTTGGGTCTCATGGTGGGCGCAGGTTGCACATATTTGGCAGTGGGGATCGGTGGCTTTATGGTGGTGGCAGGTTTGACTGCAGGTTTTGGGGGGATGGCCCTTGTACCGGCTCCTGAGTTGAATGGTGGTATCTGAGAACCAGGTGAGACGCTGGTATAGCGGGCGAGGAATCCATCAGATGTCACACTAAGGTCAGACACGAATTGGACGAGTAGCACGTTGCCACTGGTAGTAAAGGGCCTGGACAGGAGACAGGTAGGAGGTGGGGTGGAAAAGTTAAGAGTGATCAACTTAAAATAGCTTTGAAGGCCAACCAACACCTTGATGGATCTCTGTCACTTACTGTGGGGCCTGATCGCCACAGTATCTTCCAATCAGCCGCGAATCATCCTTCTCCCCGCCGTTAAAGAATGCCACATAGTCAAACCGACAATAGGTGTCAGCCTCCAGAACAAACTTGTCAAAGTCCACCTGAATTACCTGGTACCCAAACAGAAATATGACTTTAAATGATCACTCTTAAACTGTTGTTTTCCATGTTGGGTGTGTGGAGACTTTGGAAAAGAAAATGTTTTCATGCTGGGAGTGTGTGTGCTGCCGACCATATCGGGCTCCACAGTGATGAGCCAGGAGCAGCTGGTCCCTGCAGGGTATTTCTTGTCAGGCCAGTTGGGCGTCATGACCTCACCCTGGCTTTTTGTCATCTTCCCCCCACAGAACTGCTGGTCTGAAACAAGTCGGGCACACTCCATGAAAACAATCAACGGAGACAACAGAGAGCACATACTAAGAAGTACGCAATGTACTGATTTTGTCAGGTAACTATTTCATGATAACATTTTGACTTTTAACTCAAAGTTCAAAGTTAAAGTTCTTGCACAAATAAGAGCTGGTATTCTTAATAAAGCTATTCAAATTCCCCAAGGCAAATTTATACATAAGGGAAATACATTTTGCAAGTTCAGGGGCAGGGCAGGAAACTTGGGGGGCCTGTGCATATGCTGCCTAATTGCATCCCCCCCCCCCCTTTCGCCACCTCATAGCATCAGTTTTTACATGTACAAGTAACCTGGTCTTTTCCCTCTTTATGATTTTGGTTTTTTTTATGATTTAATTGCAGCAGACATTACAGAGATAACAGTAAATGTTACAGTTCATGGTTTGTATTAAATCTACTTTAAAAATAATGTGACAACATACCATCGGCGTACGGTTTGGCTCCACTGAAATACGCCACGAACCCTCTGCCCTGCATCTCTGCATCGGACCCCATCTCTAGCATCATGGTGTTTGTGGTAGAAATAAGAGTACCGGGCCGGAAAGTTCCACAAAAGCGGCCTAGCTTTTGCACCAAGTTGGAATTGCCGTTGTACACATCCAGATAGTCGTAGCGGCATTGTGAGTCAGCCTCCAGGTCAAAAATGCGGAAAGAGAGCACGACCACGTTTCCCTCTGGGACCTGGAAACCAGATAGATTGTGAATGAGTCAGCCACTGAGACACTGAGTGAGGACAGAGTCAGTATTAAGACATGCTACAGGGTCAGTGACTCACGGTGATACGCCAGGTACATTTGCTGTTGGGTTTGTAGAAGCTTGGGAACCCTTCACTGCCAACAAAGCCTGAGTCTATGACCAGGTCTCCTCCACAGTAGAACACAGGCCTGTGAAGACGGAGACAGTAAGACAGCGGGGGACAGAATATCATGGACACTACTAATGGTATTGTAGGTCTATGAGACAATGGAATTGAATTAATACTAGCCCAGTTGCTCTCTGAAATTAGATGGCCTAAGTTCAAGAAATCAATGCTTCAGCTCTGTACGTTCAGATGAAGATGAGTTATTAACACAGACCCGTAAAACGTATATTATAATAATATGAAATGAAGAAAATAAATGATTAAATACCATTTTACAATAATGACCTAGTGAGAAACAATGAGCTATCAGTGGAAGTTGTGGGAGTTGCCAACTTCAAAACAAACATAACAAAGCTCCTTCCATGACCTTCTACATACATTACCTTATTTTGAAATGCACCAAAAACCTTGTTAGCTGGTTAACGATAGTGGTTTCTGAACACCAACACTAAAACGGACTCCTCAGAGTATAACTTAACACAATCCAATACTTCAAAGAAAGTGTTCCCGTGATGGAAAGATTCCTTTGGCTGCTGAAAATGTTCATACCGTTTCACCACGTATACTTTGACTATATTTAATCCAACCAACAAACATCAGAATCCACATAGAGTGTTAAATGAAGTTATGCCACAGCTCATAACGTATGATTGTCGTAGTAATTACAAAGTGTGAGTGAAATCCCTCTGGATGGGTGCCATGGTTTAGAATGTTAGGGGGCCGCTGTTTAAAGTCGTAGAAATAAAGATTTCTTTCCGGTTATAGCTGACAAGTACATTTTACAGCTGGCAGACTATTTAACACTATTACTGTGTTACTTTATGTAATACATGCTGTTGCTTTCCATACACTCACAGAGCTCACTGAATGTCAAAACTAAATTCAGGTTGTTGCCAGCTTGGATACCATCGACCCATTTATATACTTGTCAGCAAATAAGAATATGCCTGTTATGAATTGTTGTTTTGGGGCATTTTACAGTTTGTGGTGTGGAGACTTTTTGTTTTTAACTGAGAAAATGATGTTGTTTAAATGATTCACATATAGGAAGGGAGAAGAACATGAAGGGAGCAAGTAAGAAAAACATTTTTCAGCCATCCCCCAATCTGAAGAAGTAAACCTAAACTCAGAGGCAATGGAAAGAAAAACACAAACTACGATCTCACACAGCAGAACCCCAGCAAAGTCAGACGCTTGCTGATTGAAGCCAAGATGTCCAGAGTCGGAGCCAAGCTGTTCTGATTCGACCCCATAGGCAGACTCCAAAGCATTAACATCTGTGCTGCTCAGCCACTGCAGACTCGTGCCTCACATCATGAGCCAGAAACCAACGGGACAACTCTGTGCCCAATCAAACAAGGAACTGGAAAGAATTTGCTTCGAGAGACGGAAAAGAATTTCAGTCGTCAAGTTACAGGCTCTTGTGAACTCAATTTGTTGATTTTTGTTCATACTAAGAATAGGCTCATCTAAAAAATCCCCAAAGCCACATATATTAAGATTAGAACTGATTTCAAGCAGCCACGTTTCTCAAAAATACTATTACATTGTCCTCACCTGGTGTAGTTGCTCTCCTGAGCCTTCGTCCATCCTAAACTCAGAGACAGGAACAAGAAGAGACCCCAGATGCAGTCCACATGTGTCATGATGCAGCGTGCACATAAAGCGAAGCAAACTGAAAAATGAGCCAGCAGGAGGCAGGAGGTGAAAGACGGGGGAGGCCGCTCGCTCAGGATGGGCGGAGAGAGGGAGTGAATGTTGGGAGCCAGATGTTTCACCATAATAACCCTGGTTTCAATATAACGGAGGGGGCATCTAGGACAGAGGTGCAGAGGGAAGTAGTGTCAGAGGTTGTGGTTTGGTTGAGGCTTTGTGGACATTCAACTGTTTACAGCGGATGTTTCTGGTTCTCTACATGGCTGAAAGTTCAGTTGAAGAAGTGTAAATATGGTTAAGATGGCCGTTAAATCTATTGACGTCCATCCTGAGTGTCTGGCTGGTTATTCGGGTGCACAGGTGGGTGCAGAGCCTGAGGCTCTGTGGGATGTAGCACGCAGCTCGTAGGGCCATCCATCTTTACATTCCACAACAGCATTGGGAGACCTTTCATTTACAAAACAGATTATTTTCCTGATAGAATGATTAACTTTAGCCATCTGTAGCGTAAACAAAAATACATACAAGGAGCCCAAAAAGGATTTAGACAAACAAGTATCATACAACTCATGATCTCGTTCCTCTTACCGTATTTCCCTAAGCCCCAGGGGCTCCTTTGGCTCCAAAGCCTCTGAGCCAGAAAGTGTTTATATGCCCCCGCAATCCACCAAGGCAAGGATAACACTCTAGAGGGGGGAGTGTTCTTTCACTGTTAAGATTCACTGAAGAGAAAACCCTCTAGCCTACATTACTGAGGCCTGTGGAGGGGATGGCGTTACAATAATGCTACCAAATCAGCCACTTTTCCAGACTACAGAGCTGCAACACTGTCTGGAGCAGTCAGGATGGTCAGCTTATTTAAACACGAAGCAGAGTTTGTACAGAGAGGTTGTGTCTCAAAGTGCATGTGGCAGCCGGCATATGACTTTCATCACTTTGAGAATGAACTGCTCATAGTGAGCAGGAGACTTGAGCAGTCCTTAGTCCTGCTGCGCTGTGTTTGTTTTGACCCAGAGTCCTGATAAGAGGCAGCAGAAGCAGGAATGCACTGACGTGCTGAGTCTGCTGGGGGGCGGACAGCGTCTGAGCGTGCACAACTGTGCAGCCGCTGCCATTATGTGTGGGAGTAACAGTGACCTTTACACTTAGCGAGAATCCAAGCCACGGGTGTATAGTTTCTGCAATAACTCTTGATGAACCCATCGAGTTGGACGTGCATTCCTTCTGGAGAGTCACAGGGAATAGCAGTGGGGGAGTAGATGAGTAGTTGTGAGGGAGGGGGGGGGGGGAAGACGATGGAGTAACCAGAGAAATGGAACAATAAACTTCAAACGACCAGACAGAGACACGGTCTAACTGAGAGAAAAGTTGTTTTTGGGTGCACTCTGGAGTTAGGTCATGCTCATGCCTCCCGAAAGCAACAGACGACTGTATTATTATTATTACTCTCCTATTATGTCAAAGATAATCCCTCAGATTCATTAAAAAAAAACACTGTACAATGCGACACTGTGCTTGAGAGGTGGAAAAACAAAATGAAAAGGAATGCGTGCAGTTGCGCAAGTCCATTTGGGAAGGTGGCGGACCGAAATCGCAGACCCGTCTGTTCTCTGTAATTGTGGCTCCTCGCAAATTTACTCTCCGTTTAAAATAAGACGAGTCTTTCCATTTCACAGTGCACTTGGCCAAAGTTCATGTGACCTCAGCAATAAAAAGAAATACATGCACGGATATGAAGATTTGATGAGAAATGATGTGCGTGGTGATAATGAGACATCCATCATGAGCATTACAGATGGAGCCAAGCAAGGACGACCGACTGTAAGTATGAAACATCAACATTTGTCATCAGCTTCTGACAGACTTGTCTCAAAGAGCTCATGTACTACACTTCATTGTGCACTCCGTGAGAAAGTGTGATATTGTGTGCTCAGTGCGAGGACAATGTGGAGGAAAGATCATAGCACCTCATGTGGCATGAAAACAGGGTGTTGCATTGAAGTGATATCTTGTAACAGGGACCCTGAAACACGCTGCATTCATCTAATAACAGCTACAATAAAGCGTACAGTATCACACTTAAAGCTGTGAGCCTTCCTTCATTTTTCATGGCAAATGCCCAGGAGACACATCACTATTTGCCAGTAAGTGCATGGATGGTAATGACAGTAGCATAGCTAGGAGAGTAAAACCCTTTCACAGTGGAAACAGCAATAGACACAAATATGCAGTGTTTAAAAAAGAAAGAAAAGCATCGTGGAAATTTAGCACATCCTCATGTGTGACTTGTTAACGATAAGGATGACTCATGGGCCAAAATAAAATTGTGGTCAAAGAAAAGGAATTGTTGTTGCAGTGATGTACTTTTACTTGCAAATACATAGAAAAGCAACCTGAGAGGTCTGTGCATGACGTTTTCCCCGCTATATTTACTGCATGCTCAATATGGTATTATATAATTATTGTATAATACCAACAGATCTAATACCAACTAAACTATAATCTCAATTGGGGGGTATGTGTTTAAACAAAAAGTAAACATTCAGGCTTTCCACACTGCAGCCCTTTCTATTCACTTTGCATCTTCAGCACAACCCTACAGTGCTGACAATGATGGGTTATCATGAACTATACTGGACACATACCTGTCTAACACAATAACTTGATCCACCAATCAATAATGTTTATATGTGGTGATGTTATGGGATGTAGACGTTAGGTGACATACATGTATGATGAATTCGCAGACATCTTTCCCTTCACACACATTTGTAGAGTGGGTTCATAACATGTATATGCTGACACCTGGTGGTGAATACCGGAAACTACAGCCTGGGTGGCGAAGCTGCTGTATCCGGTAACATATTCTCGTGGAGCTCAATTATTTAGCATGAATAAACCAAATTCCTCTTCACAAATAGTTATTCCCACTTACTAACGATGTGATACAACCAGACCAAACACTAGTAACGTTAGTTTCATCGTGATGAGAGCTTATTAGGCTTCGGCTAATGTAGTAGCACGGCGTGCAGCTTAGCCTCGCGTTATGTGGACCGACAAGTAGCCGGGGGCAGGGAGAGTATTTTGCGTTGACCAAGCAAGTGAAGAAAGAAACCGAGTGAAATGCCAGCGATGCAATGTGTCAGCTGTCCTCTAAGTCCATGTCCTTCACCAAGCTCCAAAAACCCGCTAACAGTGCACCAAACGAAGCCCTCCTTACCGTGTTGTTAACTAGCATTTTGAAGAGCTAGCAAAATATGTCCGGGTGTAACGTTATATGAAACGTATGAACTAAATATGTAGCGAAATAAGAGCAGGACATGTGATATGTATCAGGCGGAGGATGCAACATATTATTGAGCTATGGAGGCGACCATTGCCTGTAGTCTGTGGTAGCACTTCAAAATAAAAGTCGCCGGAAGTGACCCTCACTGGTGGCTCGTATTTCCAACAGACTACTAACCATAGCCAGTGACTGGAGCGTTTTTCTCTGCTACTGCACTTGACTTCTCTACCACGGTCTCCATTAGCCTACTAGTATTAGACTAGCGGTGGAATGAACCAGCACTGCTCCATCGTTCTGTGTTTGGCTGACACCTATCACTGAACTATTTAATGTTAATATAGCCTACTGCATGAGCCATGACAGAGGTTTAATACTTTTGAAAATCCTGCATGCACATATTGTTGGCATACACCATTCAACAATGTGAATGCTTCATCGATTGCAATACATTAGTTTCATTGTTTTAACATCTTCCAATACATATGGTACTTCATACTCTTTGGGAGAGGGGATTATAGGGTTGTCTGCAGATAGGTGGGACTGAGCACCACTTGTGTGCAGGCATGTCTAGACCTAAAGTGGTAGGCCTATGAGTGTGTTGGATGGAGGCAGGATGTGAAGGGCTACTGTAGAAACAGGACTGCCTGAAGTGACTGTAAATGCAGAAATATGCTCTTTTATGGCTCCAGGTCTCCATGTATTTTTTTAAACACACGTAATTAGTATAAATTAAAGGAAGAGGTCTATCTTTGTATTGATAATAAATTTATGCTTATTGACACAGGTCAGATAAGGTCCCAGAATTGCAGTCAAAATTGCATCTGCCCATTGTTGCACACCCACAAAGCACGTGAATCACACACAAAAGTACCAGTTGTCATAGGTACTGTTTTTCCAATATACATATATTTCATGATGTTCATCAATATAATAAGACATTGATAGATTTACACGACAATTATTTTATGTACTTCAGTTTTTCATTCAGTCTCCTTTTCTTTACGTCTTTAGTTTCTAATCCCATACCAAATGACAGCACAATAAATCGATCAATAAATAAGAGCAAAGAAAAAGAAGGAACAAAAGTAAGATAAAACTGAACACATTGCCCATGATCCTCCAGTCTTGTCCCTCCTGTAAGGCCAGATGACCAGGGGCAATATGGGCCTTCATCGCTGAAACCCCAGTTCCAAAGAGAAATCAAAATATTTCCTAAAAAATAAACAGATTTAAACAAAAAAATATATCTTGTAGATACAAACAGGAATCTGATGTAAATTGTAGAATCATTCTCAGCATTCTGGACAATTGAAGGTGAAAAATACTTTTTCCCCCATTAACTTCCCATTTTCTTTACCGTTACCCATCAGTGCTTACACATAAACAATTCAGTGACATCTGGAGTTATTACTAAATTGATGCAAAAGAAAAACACAATATTTGGTCCGAAAATAAAACCTATATTAAGTAGAATATTGTACGATTATAACCATCCAGTAAACATTCAGAGACTCAAAAGGTTCCCTCCTTTTGCTGCATTCATACCATTTGGGGTTGACGGTAAACGTTGGGGAAGATTTCTCCTGCTCTGTACATATCACATGACGCTTTGTTGAAAGATTGGATCTTCATTTGATCTCTTTCTTTCTGCTTATGTCCTTCCAAGTTTGAATCACAAGTTATATTTCAAACCTGGAAGAGGGTCTGAACCCTTTTTTCCGTGATGGCAACTTGCATTTTGGATCACCCCCCAAATGACCTGAACACAGCATTTAAGTTGAGATCGCCAAACGATTCTTGAGGTTGACATAAGACAATATTCTCCACCGAATCATGTTCCCATCCCACCAAAATGAATCACAAAAGAAAAAGTGCCACGGTGTTAAAATATATACGCACTTCGTTTCACACAGACAGTAAAGCAACAGAAAAAAGGGAGCACTCACTTCATTTTCACCATTGTGATCAAATTGGTTGAGCACTCACAACGGATTTATGGATTACGGATTGATGGATAACACAGAAGTCCTACCCCAATCAGTAGTGCCATTTCAGGTCATCCCACTGTGTGGTTAACTCCTGCAGGATGGCTCCAAGGACCACATTTGTAACCCTTTAATGATTTTCTATTGCCAAAAACCCAATTTTATACTTTGCTTATATAGTTTTGTCCTCATATATATCTTGGTAAATTGCTAATACCTTAAACCTGAGGATATAGGACCCCCTACCCCCCAAAACACCCCATATTACAACACCAAACAATGCAGATTTTTATAAAGTTTTTCACGGTTATTTTTGATAGCATATAGTTCGTTCATATGTCTTTTCATTTTAGAACTTGGCAGCACTATGGAGACAAAAAAGAAGAGTTGTGCTATTATTAGTTATAGGATCATGTGTCTTAAAACTTGTTTTAGATCAAAGAGGCCCTTCGGACCTAGATGCGCCATGGTGGGTCAGGCTGTATTTGCGATTTTGAAGTATGCGGCCCTCATGTTTTGGTTTAACTTGCATATGTTAGAATGGCACACTCACAAGCCAAACTGACACACCATATGACCAGTGTGCAATCGTCAAAAGGTCCCGTCATCTGTGGATAAATAGGGTAAGGGTATTTAAAACAGACTTGGATAGTTTGGATAACCTGTTTCTCTCCGCTTGTTTTTGATGGCAATTGGCAGCGTAAGCATGGAAATCTGGTCTTTGGTAATCTTCTGCAGTTTACTTTTGCTCTGTTTGGAAGAAAACATGGGAAGGGGAGGAGGGGGTTTGTTAAGGTTTGGGTCCTTCCTCATTAGAACTGGCCGGCAGATCTGTAACCTGTCTGCTTGTGTACTTCAGTGGTCAAGGAAACAACGTGCCCTCTCTGAGATTTAAGCGGCCTAATCTGTCGGGATAAACTGGGGACATTCCCGAGACAGAGCTATTCTAACACACACACACACACACACACACACACACATTGATGCACCTGCGCTGACACAGGAACACACACACAGACACACACACACACACACACACACACACACTGTAGGATTCTGAATCAGTGGGTTGAGCAAAGGGGGGCAGGTTGGTTTACTCAGCTGGTGGGGGAGATAAAAAGTCATGTTGAAAAGAGACAAGGCTACTAAGGCTTTACACACACTTCTTTTGAAATATTGTTGGTAGCTTCGTGATCTTTATCTTTCCAGCCTACTATAAGAACATTTTATACATTTTAGTTGAGTTAAATTGCTTCCTGTTCAGCATTTATTAATGCAGACTTGCACAAGCAAAAACTCTGTAAATAAAGATCTTCCTTAGGTGAAAGTAAAACAGTGTCAAATCAAGGAAATTTAACTTCAGGTTGATGTCATCTCATGTTCATGTGTACAAGGCCTTAGTTTGACTGAGCACTAAAAAACAAACAAGTGCATCGTATTGCCCTGCTCTTCCTGCTCATAAAGTAGCCAAAAGTAGTATACACAGGAGAAGATGCCAGACACATGTAAAAGAATGTTTTAAGACCAAACCAGCTTGGAAAGAAATCTGCAATAAGAACAGAAGCCTCTCCCTTGTTGCTTGGCAGTGTATAACGCACAGAGCTGAATTACAAAAAACACAGCAGACGGAGGTAAAGAGGAGCTTACTGCTGTTGGCAGCAAATAGTACTGATTGCACGCTTCCTCTCTACCTGTCTGTTTCACACAAAAATATACTATAATAAAAATAGAATCTATTATATTTAAAAAAGAAAAAAAGGCCTTAACTATAGGGAGAAACACTGAGACAGAACCACTGCGCTGGCAAAGACACTCTTCTTAGGAGTGCTACTATTCTTGAATAATTGCTTGTCGCGCTGCTTGTCGCTAACCTTCGACAGTACATTTCTGAGCCTATACCCCAAAGTTGCTGACCAAAAACTCAACTGTGAATTTGACATTATCCTCATTATCCTCTGTCCCTGTTCCTGGATTTGCAAATAAGGCGGAATTATCTCTTTTCTTTATATGTGCTCTTCGTGTGGAGAGGTTTTGCTGCATGAGGATCTCCTTTGGACGGGCTATTGACCAGCCAGACAGCGCCATCAAAAACAAGGTTGTTTGTGCATTTTTAAACAGATTCCTTTTCTGCAGTCAGCCACTCCCCCCTGCACAGACTAAAAGTGCGAGGGCGGATGTGACTGGAAATATTCTACGGTAACTAATAGAAGTGACTGGAGACTAAGGCTTTTTAGTGTCCATGTAAGTAACAGGCCAGTAAGAATTAACCGTTGCTTTATGGAAATGTATCAATTTATGCAACGGCCCCATTTTATAGAATTGGTTTTTTTAAGCCCCTATCCACAGTTTGACATTAATGACATCTCCACAGTATACTGTAGCCTACGTGTGATGTTAAAATAACATCACCCGTATTACAAAAGAAAATCATTTGGACAGATTGAAAGTCTAATCCTGTCTATCCAAAACTTACCCTTACAGCTATTAACTATTTTTTTCTCCTATGGTTTGTATGACCGACGTTTTCGACACAAGTTTCATTTTTTTCTTTTCTTAAAGATACTTACACTTATATGTGCTACGGTAAGACCATTTGCACTAGACTGCAACGAAGGAATGTTTTCGAAATAAGACACTACGTAATATTTAAATAAAAAAAGAAACATCTACAGACATTGGTCCGACTGTACTATGGCAGTTTTAGAAATGATCAGAAGAAATTGAGGTGTTCAAGCATGCTGACAGACGCAAGTGTTGGGGCGGTAAAGATGAACATTATTAAACGAGTGAAATGGAGAAAGAGAAACGGATACTGGGAGGATTGGATGAAGAGGGCTGGAAAATGATGGTTACTAGGAATTAGTTTAACAATTCATGCATTATTTGAATGTTTGATCAGTATGAGTGAGCATTAGCTCTTCTTAGAAAGCCAGCAAAGAAGCTAAGACTTGAATTCCGTGATGACATCAAGTTATAGAAATTTGGAGCTGAGGTAAGAGTAACCTGGGGCATTCTCAGGGGCAGTTTTGTGTGTAATAGCTCAAATGTGTGTAACTTGATGTTATCTCTTCAGTACAAGTTTTAGTTCTCCGGCTTATTTTGTACTTTCTTATTGGACACGAGTAACACAGATGAACCTCAAAAAGTCTTTCCGTAGTGAAATGGAGACGAACTCCATTTTGCAAAAACACATCGAAAAGAGAGAGTAAGCAGGGAGACAGACCGATGATGAAAACATGCAAGATACACATTTTGATTAATAGGCAGTAGTTAACGCTGAAGCATACATAAAATTAATACAAAAAATTAAAAAATACAAAATGCACACACACACGCACACATACACGCACACACATACACACACACCTACAAAACAGTATATATCAGAATAAAACTCTACAAAGAACTATATATATATCAATTATGTAACAATTATCGCCAAACGTTGCTTCCTTTTCTGTTGTTGCATCGTCACAAGTGTTTGGTTCTCAGTATGGCAGGTTAGAAAAGCCAAGAGTACCCAGAAAGGAAACGGGGCCACACACTCACAGGACAAATATTGACAGGGGTCCAGAGGCGAGGTGGTGGAAGTGGGGGAGCCATGGGGCCCTGAAGGTTTAGGGGTGTTATATATCGAGGCTAATCGGGAGATATATATAATAAATGACTTATCGTGGTTAATTTTGTAATCAATTGGAGGGTTTTTCTTCTGTAGCGAGGAAGGATTAGACTGGGGTAGGAGCAACTCTTCTTAGGTGCTGAAGTACACTGTAAAAAAGAAATGAAATGAAAGTCTTATTCATTATATCGCTCAAGTTATCAAACCAACATTTGCTGACAACAAGGTCAATCTTCATTCAGGCACATGCCTTATATTATACAGTACATATGTGTAGAATGTGACAAACTGTTTTAGCGTTGACTAAGTCCATTGAGACAACAATGAGAAATCTATGTGCACAAAAGTGAGAAGGATTCTTACCAATAATGACGATGAGGATAATCACGCATATCACACCAATTATAATCATCATCTGTAGTCAGTGAATTTTCAGAAAGAAAGTCATCAGAAAAGCAGTCAAATTTGTCATTATTTTGTCATTTGTTAACTTAAACGTGCAAAAACCACACCATCATTTCATCTGCTTCTGTCTGTATTGTTATTGGTGTTATTTTTCATTTGTGCGTAAACAGGGAGGTTTAAGGTTGCCTTCATGCACAGGTACTATTCAAGTCAGCATGTCTGCATGTCCTCACCTTGGCATTCTTCCACCAGTATTTATTCTTCAGTTTTGCAGCGCTGGTCTCAAACTGAGAGGCTCCAGCCTGCAGGGCGTCAGCCCTATCGTCCAGTTCTGACAGCTTCTGATCACGCTCCAGAACCTTATCCACGTTTACACGCATGATATCCACCACCTGAGGAAAGACACGCAGAGAGCCATGTTGTGCAATCAGCTCTCAGGACAGAATGGCTGTTGGATAAGGATTATGTTTGAAAGTCATTTTTTTCATGTTAAATCACAGTTTTAAGCTTTATATGAAGCTCAAACCCAGCCCTAACAATGATTTGTTCTTTTCCCACTTCAAATTTGCAAGCAGAGAAGATTGAGTTACCAGTACGTGCCCAATGAATTATGCTAAAACCGTAAATGTCTACGTCTGAGCCCGACAGCACGACTCTGGCTTTGCAGAGAAGCTTGTGCTCACCTCATCCACTTGTGCCTGTGTCTGCTGCAGACGACGGTTGCTGGTGAGGTTGGGGGGCTGATTCCCTCCATCTGCTCCAGGGGCTCCAGCTGGGGCAGACCTAGTGATACAAAAAAATACAAATATTTGGTTGTTGTGCAAAGCAAACTCATTTAGAAAAAAGTGAAGAAAGCCTTGAAAATACAATAATAACAACAACAAAAACTTCATGACAGAAGCATTCTATCTAATACAAAATACACATATTAAAAACATCACAGGGTTTATGTTTCGAGAATGAGTAATGGTCTCCATTTGCAAAGGAATTGTATAAAAGGACAGTAGTTTGGCTCAAATATAAATCGTTCAAGAAGTAAAGGAATACGAATGCTATCAGACATTAAGTTACACCATGTCTAATGGTCTAACTCATTACAGGAACATTATTAGAAATTAATAAAAATGGTTGCAATGTTTAAGTAAGTGTCTAACTCTGCCTGTCTCAGTTAAAGGTTTAGTTTAAACTCCTAAAATGTGATGCTCAGAGTGCTCAGTCTTCATTGAAATGCAGAATGGACAGCAGGCACAACAACCACACAAATCCAGCACAACAACAGTACGATTGATTAACCACAATTATGAAAGGAACAACAAGCCTGTCTGACATGATATTAAATGAGATATGATTCTCCCAACCAACTAATATCAGTTTACCTTTCATAATAAGATAGGCCCATATATCCATTAAAAGTCTTAACATAGTCTAAACATTCAATCTTAAACATTCTGCAACTTAACGTAGCAGCAGATACATTTTTTAAAACGCAAACGACAAACGCTTCAAGAGGCTTAAAATACTTCAATGTTGCATGTCGTGTTGAGTAGCACTGCATGCTTTATTGCTATCTATAAATGCAGAGACTCAATCAATACAACAGACAAACTGTCTCTAAATTTAGAGTGTGGCATGGACTAAAGGCTGTCGTATCTTCTGACAAAGTTAGCTGAGTTGTAACTCGGCTGCTCTGGCAGTGTGAGAAAAGACTCTGCATAAAGGTCACCTCTACACGCTCACATGTCACTAATCCTCGAAGAAATCCTTTGGAATAGTTGGCCCGATGGTGCCGGTGGTCCCTGTCAGCTGCCAACCAGCCCTAATAGACACTGACAATATATCCCCCCCCCCCACCGAGGATACCTGTGATATATACAGTAGAATGTTGAATTATTATTACGCGTTTCATACAAATAACATAAATTGTTTCAGTTCTTGAGACCAGAATGATTATCACTCTACAGCAGCATGTTCACAAATCAAAAGATGTGTTGAGTAAAGAGTTGTCCACATGCCTTATACTAAACACTATAACTCACTAATGTAATCTATGTCATCACTGTATGCTCCTTTTCAACTTGCCAGCACGAGTATCACCACAGAGGCGGAATGTGTGCTGAGGTTCACGCCATCATCACCAACCGGGAAGAGTTGCTAGTGCAGCCGCACGATTTCTCATCAGCCGCTTTCTCATCAGCCGCCACATCCCGTTTGAGGGGCAAACTGGACGAGTTCAGAGTTTGGTGCACAATCTTCATTTTTAATTCAAAATGGTGAACTGAATCTGCCCCACTGATTATGCCACATGGGGTAGTAATATCACCACCTGTCTACTGATAGATGTATTAGTTTCAGTGAAACAGTCAAGAGATATTTGTGGTGGATGTAACACAGCATCTCACTTGTCTCAAAGTGTCAAAAATGCACTGTTGTATGAGGTGGTAACTGAATAAAGAGAGCAGATACTTCAGCTTCACCCTATTTCAAGACAATAATGAGGGGGGGAAAAACAACAGAAAATAAATAAACAGGAATTCTCTTTTCAATCAAACATCACAAATTCAAAAAGAAAAAAAGCCCTTTGATCTGTTAAAGGCACAGCGTGTTACTAACCGAACACGCTGGATCTACAGTCCACCGATAATGTCAGATTTGCAATGAAAGCGCAATATATTCAACCCTCTTTAAAGACACATAGAACAATAACAAATAGTCATGTGGTTTCCAAAGAGGGCTCCTGTGACATTGAGGGGTCTGTGCAAGGTTTTCAGGGGTCTCTGATGAAATGAGGAATCATACAAACACGTATTATCTCACACCCTAGTGTATCCTAAAAGTATAGACATGATACCAATCCCATTTTACATTTGATTTAAACTACTAGGCTATACTTCATTTAGCTTTTTTTCTGTTTTTCTTTTGGGGTCACTGTGATGAAAAAGCACACTGTCTGACTTTGAGCCCTGGAGAGCGACATTTCAGCACTGGACAGCGCCACATCATTCTACCCCATTCTGTTTGATGCTCCTGAACTGGAGCCCGACCCACAGCGCTCACTGGTTTCCGTTTTTCTTTTACTCTTTTTTTTTTTTTTTACCGTATACACACCAGGCCTACATAACGTCCTGTAGGACATCACGTTCCACGACGAGCACGACTGGGGGCCTGTAAATACAGTGGAAGCCTACACCGCACATCGAGGGCGGGGAGGTTCCTTGTGGAGGGGGGAGACTGGATTCCAAGCACTTGTATGAACAATTGTCACCAAATGTTGGTGACAAATGTAACTTGCAGCGCATCGAAGGAGTGTTAACAAACGCGTCGACACGGTTCAATGACATGTCGTGCGTGGGCACCAGTGCTAAACTGCCTGCTATGCAAAAACGAAAACGAAAAAAGAAACCCGACAGACGAGTTTGTCACGGCTATCTTTACTTAGCCTACCCTTTAGGCTATGTTTCTATCATGTGCAGTCGAAAACAGAGAGGGGACAAATAAGGCTCATGGAGGGAGACACACTAAGGTTGATGTGTCCGTTAAGTCCCAAAACAGCCTGAAATATGGGGAGATATATGACTGTCCGCCCTCGCACGACAATCGACGACATACAGTAGGAGGCTAGGCTATCCCCCCCACCCCCACCCCCCGCTGTGGGTTGCAAATATCACGTCAACTAGGCCTAAGCCTACTTCAGAGCTAATAATACCATCGTCTATATAAAGGTCCGTGGAGTATTCGTCGAATAATGTCGACGCGTTACATGTTCAACATTGTGTCCTTGCTGTAAGCTTCACCGTCACCTGTGGTTCAGCGACACACACGCACACGCACACAATGAAGGACTGTAAACGTTCACAAAGGACAACAACAAAAAGGCTTTATTGTGCGTGATGTTTTTCTTCGTGCGGGTTTAATTAGCCTGTGGGGTTATCGCGCACAGACGGTGTCCTTTACATAAAATCCAAACCAGTCCAAACTGGAAAAAGATGCGTGCGTGCTGTCTCCGGTGAAAAAAAGCTCCAGACGACGAAATAAAAGAAGGCACGCGACAAACACGGGGCTCATTTACCGTGTAAACGTAATAAATAAATCAATAAAATAAGGCTGATAATGTGTTTAAAGCCGATACACCCTCCGTCTGCTCCAAGGTTAGGCCGACGCGCTAGCCTCTATCACACGATCGGATGATATGAAATGAATAAAAGGTGTCAAATTAAATTCAACAGCAGAATATATTAATGATATACCGACCAACGTGACTCCAGTGAAATAACCTGAGTATTTGATGGCAAAGACACACAACAGACCATCCAGACACCATTAATCCCGGGTAGCCTGCCAACACCAGTCGTGAGGACGAAATTGGAATTCATAAATAAATTAGGGTTTAAAATAAGAGCTTTAAACGATGATGTACTCACATTTTCCTGGTTGTGTTGGCTGGACAGCTGTGCTGAAATCCGGACTGGAAATGTTAGCGCGGACTAAGTGGCTGGCAGATGGATGTGGATTGCCTTCTGCGCTCCTCTCGACCCTCTGGCACCCTTTGGTTGCTTATCGTGGCGTTTCCCTGCCTATATAGCCGAGGAGGAGCACTGGCTTTGTAGCTGCCACAGAGATATGTTTTCCCCTTTCGCTACAAAACAACTCTTCCCTCTCTTCCTAGTTCTACGGAGATGCGGCACCTGCAGGCTGAACTGGAGCCCGGCGCTGTCGGGGTCCGTGTAGTAATGAAGGTGTAATAAACAGCCGCCCGGATTAAGGTGGACAAAGATGGCTCGGTGACGTCAATCGAGGCGAGTTTCATGTTGAAATGGGTGACCGGAGACTTCAAAATAACAGCGTTTTATCGGCCGGGACAGCGCTGATTTGAACGTATGGGCGCTGTTATTGGGACTCTGCGCACATTTTCTTGACACACATTACATGTCATGCTCGTGCTTTGGGTTTAAAGCTTCAGCAAAGGAGCTTATTTTGACTGCAAGTCTGTGTGTCAACAAAATGGCGTTCCTCGAAAGGGGGTGTGGCGAGTTTGGCAGTCGGTGTTTGATTCTCTGTCATAGTAAATATGGAGAGGGATCTAGTGGGAACGGAACCCACCTGACAGCATTTAGACTTTTGTTTGAAGAACAAGGTTTCATTCTTATTTCAGGCGGCATTGCGTTCAGTTCGCTGCTGGTAATTACTCTGATGTAAATCATTTGAGAATAGAGTCTCTTAAGGTCATGGGGACTCTTCTATAGCACCCAATAATAAATGTACGTTTTTCCCCCTAATTAGATGAATAATAGCCTATTTACTAACTTTGTGTATTAAAAAGTTGAATTTTTAAAATGTATATATATGATGGGCCATAATATCTTTTGTTTTCTTTGTAAACAGGTGTCTCTAAGCCAATAAGGAAATACATATACAAATGTTTCTTCATTTGATTGTGTGAATTAAATTTCCGATTAAATTGTTGTTTTTTCTGTGATGTTAGTGGTCCTGAACCTTTATCTTCTTAGGCAATGCCAGAGAGTCAAGATCGAAAGACGATGTCGATTTACAGAGGAACAATTTGTTGAATTGCTGTAAAATAAACCAAAAGCAACTGTCATTAAGTACAGGGTCAAGTCAACACTGCTTGGACAGATTTCTGGATGCAAAAATACAGTGTCTCATGAAAAATGTTGTGCATAATAATCCCAGAGGGAGAGATACTTCATACTGTTGATATTTGTTTTGTGCCTCCATGTTTACTGTTGTTGTGACAACGAACACTGGAAATCCAATCAGTCAAACATCCAGGTACATATTTAACCTACTGAACCTGGCTTGACCTCACTGAAATCACACGTGAGTTCGTAAATCCACTCTCACTCTGAACCCTTGCGAGACCAAATACGATTTAGTTCACTGGAATTGTTTCTTCTTTCTTATTCAGTGTAAAGTTGACTCTCTTGTTT
Source organism: Melanostigma gelatinosum (assembly GCF_949748355.1). NCBI lineage: Eukaryota > Metazoa > Chordata > Actinopteri > Perciformes > Zoarcidae > Melanostigma > Melanostigma gelatinosum. The sequence continues at coordinate 16,443,740 of NC_136647.1, forward strand.
GGTTTTATTCTTTGCATTATTAAACTCTCCTCCTTTACATCTGGATGTTCCTGTAATGTATTTGTTTATTATTCATATGATAAAGTAAGTACATTGGATCACATTAACTCACAGAGTCACAGATCAAGCTTTTATAAAGAAGCAGCACGGAATTGAAGAATTTGATACAAAGTATCTTCATCTGTTCTTGCAACAGAAGCATTTAGTGGCTAAAGATCAGGTAATAAGACCTTTTCTGTGGTGGCAGCTACATTGCATATTTAATATCATATATTAATTAATATATTGCATATTATGCAATGGTCCCAAAAAAAGGATGTAGGTTCAATGTTTTATAGGGTGATGGTAACTCAGTAAGCCCACATGGTGGTGCTATAGGACAGCTTGTCGTATTGCTATCGGCTCTATGAAGTAGATGTAGAAGTAGCTATCTTACGTCATGGAGGTCATATCAATGTTTCCCTCGTAGAGGGTTCCTCGTGATCCCTTTTTTCCCGAAACTTCAGTGCGGAATATATCGAGAAAAATCAAATGATAATGATAAAATTTGAGGATTTGAGAAGAATTACAAACATACACATGTGTAAACAGCTAGTCCGTGGATTCAACACACAAATATAGAAAATCCATACGCACGTGTACTTTAAATTAGACAGAATGAACCGAACACGAAGCAATATTTTTCACATGATATATGTTGCTTTCATTAAGGTCGACAATTCTGACAATGCAACCGGGAAACAGTGAAAAGGTGTTCTGGATAGAAGCTGTGAACAAATTCATTGTCATGTATAACCTGTAACTACTTCTCCCACACTGTGGATGAGCAAAGAATTACAATGTGTGGGAGACATATTGTACAGCTCTGATACGCAAAGTCCTGATCTTAATTAATCAAAGCTTTGAGCCGTGATGTCTTTCAAACCCTTTAATTATAAAACAGGATCAATACCAACCTTTATATTGCAGTGGTTTTGCTCGTGATCGACACTGCCATGTGTTTTCTGGATCTAGTTGAAGGAATTTTTGTGCACTTTGGAGATTTCCCGCAGACATAAAACGGCCATTGTTTTCCCGAAGGGCTCTGGCGAACAGGTTTCCACATGAATCACAGTCAAGGAAGCGGTTCCAACAGAGCGGGGAAATTTATTTTTGGTTTAAAAGTGCCTTTACAGTACCCCATGAGATATACAATTTAGACGAGACGAGACAAGTGATGTTTGTCAATGACAAGGTTTGGATTAGAAGACATTATGGTAGAGTTACACTCACTGTATGAACAGTTTTAGAATCTCAATTGCATGGCACAAACTAATGAGAACAGGAAAGAAAAAGACAATGAATTCAGAAATAATGTTTCACAGGATAAAATCCTGTCATTTAAAAAGGGAGGATTTCATTCACAGTTGTGGTCCTATTTTGCATTTGCTCACGTTCAAACAATCACAAAGGCGCTCGGCACTGAAACCATCCCTAAGCCACTCAGAATCCTGAAGCACAAATGTCACAACAACCAAACCTCCCTGGTGAGGTCCTCGGCTTTCTAAAATAAACCGTTCTATATATTGCTTCTTTTTTTTTGGGATGCATTTGTGCAAAAAAAATCTCAGTGACGATTAACATGAACCGAAAGTAAACGCACACACACCTGGGACATCACTAACTCGCTCTCGTGTAAGGAGTGATATTGCACTGCTTTTTTTTTTTTCAACAAACAGAAAAGTATTACACCGGTGCCAGACATCTGTCAGTACACCCATGACACAGGCACCCACTGTGGGGTAGAGGTGGCACGCTCCATGGCCTCCTCCACACCTTTCACGCTTTCATTCACGTCGTTGTTGACAAGGACCACGTCAAAGATATGCCGGTACGTGGTGAAAATGGCGTCCGACTCTTTCTGGATCATCTGCAGGTTTTCCGTCTAGGAGACAAGACACGGAGGGTTAAGCGGCTGCTGGGTGATTGAGTTTGATGTTTCAAAAGCACTCGAGTGTATTCGGAGAAAGATTTAGCACCTGGGCAGCTGTGTTGGTCGGAGCGATGAACACCACGAGAGGTGCAAAGTCAGCAGTCCGCAAGACCTTCAAGGTCTGCATTCAAATGTTACAGAAAAGAAAAGAAGAATTTTGTTAAACTGATTAACTACATTGAAACCGCTTGTAAAGGCCACCTTCACCTACATCTTTTATTTAAATGTGTTTGTATTCAGCACGTTTATGCGGAACTTTAGTGTTTGCAGCTCAATGTAGGCGACTTTTTACTTCACCTCAGACAGATAGTAGGTCTAACTTCAGCACACATCTTAATGAATACATTTATATTGCCTATTCACATATACATTTTTAATGACAGAAATAGGATTGTATACTTCAAATGTTCCACTTCCTGTTAACCTACAAGCAGCCAGAGCAGCAGAAAAAAAGAGCTGATAGTTGCTTGATGCAGGTTAATCTCGCAATTTTAAATACTTGCAAACAGATCAAAGAGGCATAAAAAAGACATCCTTAAACTATATCTGACTCTGGGTAATGTTCAATTAATAGTACAATTTCCCTCAACGATCCCTTTCGTGTCATGTCTCCTGTGAATGCAAACCTGTGGTTCTATATCCAGTAAAGCGATTTTTTCTTGCTCGTGGATCTTGTGGATGGTCTCAGTTTTGGTACCGAACATGTTTCCCTGGAAGCTGCCATACTCCAGCAGCTCATTTCCAGAGATGCACTTGGTCATGGCTTCATGGGAGATGAAGTAATACTCCTGTCCATTCTCCTCCTCCTTCCGTTGGGGTCTGCTGGTGTCTGTGTAGAAGGTTCAAGACTTAGCCAAAGGACAAGTCAGCAAACTTGTTTATTGTAGTGAAAGAAAGAAAAAAGAAAGTCTGGTGGTCTACTCACGAGGTGCAGGGTAGGAAAACTTCTCAGGGTATTTGGTCAATAGTGCATTTTTGATATGGCTTCTTCCTACACCAGGTGCACCTAAAAAACACGATTTATTTTATTTCCAAAGACATTTCAATCAAACATTAACCTCCATGTCTGAATCTTTGGTTGCAGAGAAACTATCTTTACATCGTCTGAGGTTTTAATAGAGTGCTGTAGATTTGCCAGATGTGGAACATGTGCATCAGAAATGATTGAGAAAAATGAATTTGATACCCCCTATTGAGTAATGTAACCCAGCTTACCGATGAGCACCAGCGTTTTCCTTTTGAAAGCAGGGAGTCGAACAACCTCCTCGTAAGAAATCACATCCAGCTGGTCAAAAACTGCAACAGAAGAACAGAAGGGATTTTGTTTTAGACAAAGCCACAGCACACTGACACTGAGGGAAAAGAAGCATGACTCTAGCGATACACTCACTCGAGCTGTGTTTAGCCAGGTACTTGTCTTTGCACTTCTTTTTCTTCCCAAATGGGCTGCAGGACGGACTGCCCTCTCTGGCCTTGCTTTTACTTGCCACCCTCCTGCAGAGTGACAAGAGATGTAGGTTAAGATTGGAAACATTTTTGCTCAGCTGTATCATGTCAATCTTTGGCATCGTCATGGTATGTGCGACTTCATACGGCAGAGCTGTTTACCATTCCTGGAGCTCCGGGGAGGGAATCAGTCCAGCGTAGTCAGCAACGCCGCTTTCCACTCTGCCCTGCCACCAGTTTGGATCCTGCTTGTTGATAATCTGAATGATGTCACCAGTTTGAAACTTAAGGCCTGCCTCTTTGCACGGGATGAGGTCATCCTTGGTGGGGTCATAGTCAAACTGGGCCCTCATGTACATCTATAGATGAAGAGTACATATGGGTTTATTGACTTTTTTTGGGGAGAAAGAAGGAGCTCATGAAGACTTGCAGTGTGTATTTGGTGTTACTGGACATTACTGATGAATCTGCAGACGTTACTCATGTGTTTATTCTCCCATCCTCTAGGTCAGCTGTGAAAATAGTCCCTGGTATCAGAGTATTTATTGCTGTACTGGGTTTTAAGTTAGCTCATGCAAAGCTTGAATTTAAAGATTCAACATTTTGTTTTTCTTCAAAGGTCAAGCCATAAAGTAGAGGGACATCTCAAGTTTATGCTTAAAATCTCGTATGTGTATTTCTCTATGTAACAGAAGCCTTTAACAGCCTGCTGACGGCGTACATAACACACCCATATTGTTGTAATGAGGGCCTAACATCATGAGCATGTGTGAATCAGCAAATGTCGGACTTCAAAGACCTACGGCACCTATACGTAGGTCTAATTAAATATTCATATTAGGACTTTCTAAAATATACATTTAGATTCTGCAACGGTTAATTGGGAAATCCACCCTTTAACAGAATTTACATGTTCATGATATGATCTTGGACAGCTCAATTCATGTTGTGAAAATTAACTTTTTACTCCCGGTTCCAGACGGGAGGTCTAATTCATCAAATCATCAATTATGTCTATTTATGTTATCAATTATTAGTGGTAAATTCCTACTGGTGTCCTAATTGAAAAGCTGCTCACAAAAAGAGTAGTTGCATACAGCTCCAGAGTAGAACACCAACTCCTGCTGAGATTTGTAGTCTCATTTCTGAGAGAGAGATTTATGTAGAAACCTCTCCTAAAGGTTAAAGATCACAACAGGAACACGTGTAAATTCTCCTCAGGGTAAAATATTACTGTTGTTAGTAGAGTTCATGAACATTTTATGGTTTGCCCAAGTTACTCCAGTGATAGTTGCACACAGAAAAAGTGAAGACACCTATTATGTACAAAGAGTGGAGTGTACTGGAGTGGTTTGGGTCACCAAAAATGATGCTCTTTGAGCATTAACATTTTTAAAGCGTATTAACTACGCCTACATATTAATTGACTATAAACCTTTAAGTAGACTGCCATCACTGACCACAGCAAAGTTGGAACTTAATGCAGCGATGAACTGTATTAAGACCAGCGTAACATCACTGAATGCAATGTATTCTTTGTGGTTATTTGATTATGCAACATACTGTTGTTATACGTTGCTGAATCAAACCAGCAGCCATTCTTTGGTGCATAGGAAGCACATAAATGGCCGCTGGGGGGGGGATATGTGATGTGGCCAGTAGATGGCAGAATGAAACACCAAAGTGGTTCAAGTCAAACTAGCAAAATGAATGTGAGTGATGTTCTTTAAACTTATTTTATAGTCACCTGGGTTGCTCATTGACTAAGAGGAGATTCACCTAACAAAGAACAGAATCCTCTTAAGAAGTAAACTGTAGAAGGACAAACCGAAAGAAATGCAATCAAACTGGTCTTTGTAGATTACGCCACGAGAAGTTACCATTGGATTTGACTGTCAAGTTCATTTTCTTGGTTAAATTCAGGCAAAATTACAGTTTGGAGACGACAAATACAAAACACAAAATCACCCACAAGACCAAAAGGTGAATGTATATTCTACAGGTCATGTTATTACCTCACAGGCTCGGGATCGACTCGGCACGTTGGGAACGATCTTCATTGTGACGACTCCGTTGGTTTCTTTCTGCGTGTGAACTCATATGGGTTAACTCATGCGTAGTGGTATAAGTGCAGTAATTACATTAAAAAAAATGTGCATTGACTTTAGTGCCAAAATGAAAATGATGATAAATGAACTTACCAGAATCTTTTGGAGCTGATCCACAGTTTGGTTTGACACACTTTTCCCATTGATTTCCGCTATTTCGTCCCCTTCGTGTAAAGACCCTGGAGAGAGGCAGAGACCGGGAGAGGTGTAGCAGCTTTCAATATCATCTTCTGTGTTTTCTGTTCACTGCATTATGGTCCCAATATGTGTTAGCAGCTCCAGAAGTAACATCTATTCCCCTGAGAGATAAACTGAAGATGTGGAAGGCCTTGTATAATGACCGTGATTTAAATCGATTATTACTGACAGTTAAAAAGCTGAATCTTAAATCATAAATGCATAATGTAAACAAAAAATACATAAAATATGTTGAACCTGAATAGTTTAAGTATTTTTTTACAGCTCGGCTTGTGTTTGGCCTGAGATGTACTGTATAAATGATCATGAAGCTGCTAAGACAGATTTGCATGAGACAAACTATTGACCTTTTGGGAAGAGAATGTTCTAGCACACGGTCAGCACACACACTCAAATAAATATGTGATTGATTACCTTGTCTGTGGATCATGCCCCCATGCAATATTCTGGCCACAGTGCACCTTTGTTTGTTATTCAGCTTCAGAGTGACCCCCTGCAGACAAAGACCACCGTCAATGAGGAGGAATCAGCAACACAAATATAAAAACATAGAAACGTGTGTAGAGGCAGATCGTGTACCATTGGCTCTGAAGGACTCTTTTCAAATTCTACTTCTTTCATCCTGGTCACTTCTGTGCCGTTCATGTGTCCAGCGCTACCGTTGGTGTAAACGTCAGCGCCCTTATTCTCATAGGTTTGCATAGCAGCCTGTCGGAAAAAAAGAAAAAAAGATGAACCATGTATTGTTTTATGTCACACAGAATGAAATCAACTTTGCTTAAAAGGAAAAGAACAACGTTTAAACCTTCCCTTTGGTAAATAATCAAACTGAAGATTTAGAGTGAGATCAGATCATTATCACTCTGCTATTTCCAATAACAGCCGTGGAAGTTTTTCTTTTGCTAATGCGTGCCAACAGCCGTGTTTCATTTGCAGTTTCAACATATGTTCGAGGTTGAAAATTAACCCGGTGTAATCACACCTCATTAGCCACGTCCAGCGATCTGGTCCACCTGGTTCATGTGGTCATGGATACCACCAGTCTCATCAGGTGATCGCATGGAAGAGTGGCATTAATGTGAGGAAGCTCATCCTCATAGCGTTGGAATGAACCGTCTAAGTTTGGATAGAAATCAAAAGCAGGGACCCAAGGCTGACTTCGTGGAGTCGCACTACGCTTTTACACTCACGTGAACCCAAAGAAGAGTTGAAAAGCAGGAAATCCCCGGGAAATTTCCACCCTACTTCCATAGTGTCAACAAAGGTGGTCTCTAGTCCAGATCCCCGTCAGAGAAGAGACATGAGACATGGAAACGACACATCAGCACTGCTTCAGCAAAAAGAAAACTCTATTATCTGTCTTCCAGCATCAGCACGACAATAAACCAATAAATATCATTGTCGCATTCCTCCTCCACGCCTGAAAGCTCGGCCCTAAAAAACTAATTGTAAACACATGATATCTTCTGGGTCCAGGCTACAAGGCTAATGACACCAATGACTCTCTCCAGGAAAGGTCGGGGCCCTGTATGCAGCTAGCCGTTTCAATTCCTGTCCTGCAAGTTTATAGAAAAAGAAAGGTGAGGCTGCGAAGAAACAATAGTAAACATGCAAACTTATCAAACTTAGCATACATTCCTCGTCAGCCTGTCCAAATAAATTGGACAAAGAAAGCTTTAACCACATTAAACTTAGCTTTATTAAATGTCAGGTCTCTGTCAGGAAAAACATTTTTAATCAATGATTTTATTGTTCGGCACAAACTGGACATTTTGTTTTTAACTGAAACTTGGTTAAATCAAGATAACAGTGCAGCTGTTCTTATTGAATCAACACCTCCCAACTTCAGTTTCATGAGTGAAACAAGAGCGCATAAGAAAGGAGGTAGAGTTGCCATTTTATTTAATGATTCTCTTCAATGCAAGCAGATGCCCTTTGGTCATTTTAGTTCTTTTGAATATGTGGCTCTGAATTCCACTCAAGCTTTATTTCTCAACATTTACAGACCGCCTAAATACTGTGCAACCTTCTTTGATGAGTTTACTGAACTGCTGTCTATAATCTGTATTGATTTTGACTGTGTTGTTATTGTTGGTGATTTTAACATCCATGTTGATAATCCCCAGGACAGAGAGTCTATAGAACTATGTGGTGTCCTTGATAACTATGATCTGACTCAGCATGTGACAGGACCCACCCACAACAGAGGGCACACTCTGGACCTAATCATCACCAAAGGTGTAAATATTTCCAAGGTTGCTGTGACTGATGTTGCACTCTCTGATCATTTCTGTGTTTTCTTTGAGAGTGCAATCTCCTTGCACACAATGTCCAAACCAAGGTTGTGACAAAGCGTTACATCTCTGAAAACACCAGTGAACTATTTATTCAGAAGTTCTCCTCCACACCAGCCCTCTCTTGCCTCTCAGTCAATGAGCTTGTAGATGGCTTCAATTTTAAAGTTAAAAATATTATTGATGCCATTGCACCCACTAAAGTGAAGGTTGTCCCGGGTAAGCAAAATCTACATAACTATGTCACCAGGGGACTATAATCCCATATCTGGAACAAAGTCCCAGAAAGCTGCAGGTCTGCTGAGACCCTCAGCTCATTTAAATCAAGATTGAAGACTTTTCTGTTTGCTGCTGCCTTTAATTGAACCACATTCAATTCATATATTAATCAATTTCCTGCATTTCTGCATTTCACTACTGCATTTTATTTCTTGCACTATTTTTGAATGTTTTAATGAATGTTCTTAATTGTTTTTAAATCTCCTTTTCTTTTGCCTTATGTTTTGATGCTTTTAATGGTTTTATGTGAAGCACTTTGAATTACCTTGTTGTTGAAATGTGCTATACAAATAAACTTGCCTTGCCTTGCAAGAGTGTTTCTACTGTAGGTTTATTCCTCTTATGAGTTTCATTCATCTTAATCAAACTCGGCATTCGTTCAGTGAACAGCGCTGGTCAAGCAAGCAGGAGCCACGCAGTTGTTTTTTTTACTTGTGCAACATGATATTTATTCACCAGCCTTGTGCTGTTTATGTGTCAGGAATGTGTGCCGTACCAGGAGCGAGTATTTGGATGGCGTCCAATGGTGAACCGATGAAATGACATCCTCTGAGGAAAGGAGTCTGTACAGCTCGCTACAGTTAAATCCCCACAAACAAATCCATCGTGAAACAACACACACTGATTTCTATCTCTGAACTCCAAATGTGTCTCACTTGTTGTTCCTATTCCGGATATTAAAACTTAACTTGCAGTTCAAAGCTGCTCCAAAGTTAATGGAAGAGCAATTATGTGGAACCACATGTCCGTGATCTTGTGACTCAGCGTAAATTCACTTGATGAAAGCGCATAAGTGTGGACACTAACATTTATTGTTTTTCCCAATTTAGAGAGACTACGGTACTTGTGTGTGTGTGTGTGTGTGCCCATTACAGGCAGGGATAAATGCTCAACTTATGTTCACAATTATCGGGGAGTTCTCCACAAGGAACAGAGCAGGAGACTTTATTTCCTCCCAACAAAGTGCTGACCCTCAGGACCGAGCAGGAAGGAAACGGACAAAGGTTAAATCTAAAGGCTTTAGCACGAACCTACCGAACCTAAAAACAGATGTATCCCATACAGCAGGCAATATATACCGGTACACGTCTTCACCACTGAATGCTAACATACCCCATGTGATGAGTTTTGGATTGGATTGGCACTGAGAGTATTCGTCTGCTTTGTCACAGTGTGATGCAATCACAGTAAACATATGTTACTCTAACCAGGGTCAGGAAGCCCTGACAGAAACATGAAAGCCGGGCTTGTGTGTGGAGAAGCAACAGAATAAACAAAGAAGTCAAGTGAAAGACACAAATGCGTCGAGGAAAGAGCAGAGTGTCCCCCCTGATCTGCTCACCTCACCTAAAAAGGTACATTTGGCTTCATATGAAGGAGATCAAACAGAGAGTGCATTTCAGAAAGCCATTCTCTGGATAAGATAAAACGCTATGAAGACCGAAACCTTATTGTTCTGCCTGCTTTCCTCCACTAGGACACGCGATCTAATGCGACTGATTGCATTACGAAACAATACGTCTCTTTCTGCCCTCTTCTTTCTCGTGAGACGACTTGTCTTCTAAAGCCAAGAAATAGTATTTATTAATTTATGACCCCCCCCCCCCCCCCTCCCTGTGGGATTTAGGGCTGGTCTGCAAATAAGTACTGATCTCTTGAAGGAACACAGTAGGAGATCAATGTTCGACCATATGGGGCCGGAAGAATTTGGATTGAATGCGCAGAAATAGCTGAGAGGGACAGCAGAGACATTAAGTCCTCATGCTCGGTCACACCCGCCTGAAGCCCGACTTGCGTAAACTTGTTTTGTTCTTAACGTGACAGCAAGAAGTGTGGCTACAATAACAAGTTGAAACGCCTGAATGTCCCGTCTATGAAGGGCCCGTGTACAGTCAGTCAGTATCTCCAGACTAGGACAACAGCTCCATGTAAGGCAGGAGAACACCACTGAGCTGGAAACACGTGCAGAACAGAACAGGCCGCCTCACTTTATTAGTTTTTATGACCAATCTCAAGGTAAAGAATCCATTCGGTTCAGCAAATCAGTCGGATGTTCACTCACGTACCACAATATGAGCCCACTGCAGTGTCTGCGCTGTGAGATAAATGGAGCATGTGACCTCGCTTTAAGAGACAGTGATTCCCCATATCGCCATTGAGCAGAAGAACACGTCGCCGAGATTGCAAACTCAAGGCTGTGAAACTGTAAAAACTGCTGATATCAGGAAAAGGAGTTTCCTCCCTTCTCCATTCCCCCTCAGTGGCTCGCTGCTGACTGTTCAAATTCAGAGAAGAGGTTTAGGACAAACAGTTCCCTCTGTGTCACTGCGGGCAAAATTGATACCTTGAGGTCGTCAAGTCATAAAAACAAAACAAAAAAGGTTGCAACAGTCTTAACTACTTAGTGGTCACACATGTTGTCCAGCATTAATTAAGGCAAAGTGGTTTCGCAACATAATCTGGCCTTAACTTGAAAACAAGTTCATGTCTTAAATGCCAACCCGGTGTTACAGTGTGAAGTAGTAAACAGGCGAAGCAGCAGCACTTGTAGCTGCAGGCAAAGTTCACAGGCTCGTTGTAATATGACCACAGCCAAACGTATGGACTGACATGTGATGGAGCCTCGTTTCCCCAAATCGTCAGATGATTCCCATGTGTAGCTTTTAGGTGGAACCCAGAAGTGAAACTGCCAATGTAATGTCTACTTGGATCCAACTAAAGCTGACTGAGCACCGCTGAGCAATGCAGTGGTTCCTTCACGGACCTGCTGATGTGATGTTTTTAAAGGAAGACCTTCGTGTATAGTTTCACAGACTACACTCAGTTGCTGTATGTTCTGTTTCGAAAACACGACTGGGTCTATTTTTAGAGATCTTGTCGAGGAACAAACAACGGTCATGTGCCCCATCTCTGCTTCCCGGAAGCAAACGTATGTACACCAAGATCTTGGGGTCAAAAAAGAAGAAAAAAAAAAGATAAAGACAGTAAAAACGAGACCTTACCTTGTCAGACTTTGGTTTGTTTTGAAGGAGCTGCTCCAGGTAGAGATCGGAGAGGGCTGTCCGCACGCTGTTCACAGACTCCAGTATGACAGCGGGTTCGTTTTTATTGGATTTTAAAGTCATCTTTCCGTTAGCTAGAAAAACAAACTGTGAACCCGATGTGCCCCCACCGCTCAAAGTCCGCAAGAGGCCGGTCTCGCCACGAAACGCGGAGAGGAATCTGCCGATAAGGAGCCCGGGCGATGCGATAAGTCACCCTCTGAGATAAAAGTCCAAGGTTTTGATCAGCAGCAGGTGAGGTGCACGAGATATCTGCTGCGGGGACACCGCTGACAAAGCAAGTAAACATGCAACTGACTGCTGCTCAGAGGGGTAGGCTAATGCTGCCTTCAGGTGCGCCCTATAAACTCCTGAATCGTAGTACTCAAGTTGTTTCTATTGTAGGCTTTACATTTAAGTGTTTCAACTGTGAAATTACAGCACAATAGAGCATGTAACAGGATTATTTTCCTCAAGGCCCACATTAAGTGCTACTATGCTGCTGTGTTTAGATTAAACTTTAGCAGCATATGTTCTTAATTGCTTATTTAACATGTCCTATCTATTCATACATGAATTAAGACTAGTTAACTGTAGCCCAAGAAATATTGGAAGCAAATTTATAATAGCCTAGTGTTTGGTTGCCTTGCTCTGTTTTATTCTATTGTTTCACGTTTTTCAATTTTCCATTTTTCAATCTGCTCAAATTTGAAACTTTTAAGTTATCTAATTCAATAAAAGTGTGAGAGCCGACCGGAACGATAGAAACATACATTAATAATTATAGATAACAACGGTCGTCTCGTTACCATGTTGTGTGGCCCCGTAACGTCACATTCTGATGAACAATCCACCTTCATATAGCTCACTCTAACAGTTCGTGGACACCGAATGGAAGACCCTAATTTCCGACAGTACATGAATGCGGCATTACCGCAGCGTTCTCAGCAGGGCTGCACTATCAGGCTACAAGGAAGCCAAATAACAGAGTGCTACTGACTGTTATCCCCTCCCAGCAGCTGACTTGGAGGGATGTCCATTACAAAACAAAGCGTGAGTATGTTTGTCTGGGTGCTAATTTTAACAATCATCAACGGGAAATTAGCCTACACCGATCACGTGATGTATTAATACACGGGCGTTTCAGTCGTGTACAGATGCAAAATAATAAATAAAAAAACACGTGTACACTTTATTTTGAAAACAGGGCCTGAGTGTTAGTCTATGATTACATATTTAAATATAAAAATCTGGTGTTTCCCCCGATGGTTCCAGTCCCTTTTCCTGTACCTCAGATTTTTCAAATTTACATTGACACAAACTTCACTTTAGGCTCCTGAAACAAACTGATCAATGACATGTTCAACTTCAATACAGAGAATGGCAAACCACACACTACCAGAGGAATACACACGGTTTATGTCTGGTATATGCAAAATGGAATTCTTTACTTCTGCACAAATCACTCCCGTCTGTATAACAGTTTCATACAGAGGATTACTTTGTAACAAATCGTCATGGTAAAATGATCACACTTCTGTTTGGCTGCTCTATTATGATTTATGCATCCGGAATATTCTTCTATTAAACTTCCCAATTGATATGGACACCAAAGTGTGCAGCAGGGCCAACAGCTGTGCTCTTCGTTGTGAAGCACAACAAAACAGATAATTGATAGTTGGGGGAAAAGGAAAGCGGTATTCAGCCAGGTGATTTGTGAATTAAAAACCAGAGAGGAGTCCAGAGGGCGCCAGCATGCAGGTTTGTATCAGCCATCCGCCTAACATGGCCTCATCTGTGAATATGGGGTGAGCAAGCTATTAGCTTCACCTCTGCCTCTCATTCAAACAGCTGTCAGGTTCCCAGAGTATAAAGGCCTCTCATGCTGTCAGGTGAGCAGCACATACTTCTGCCGCTTCTGTCATGTCACATCCAGTTACTGGCCTTCTCTCACTCATTGCCCTCAGAGGTTTTCCACCTCTCCTGTGTCTCCTGTGCCCCACCTCATCTAAAACAAAGACCGCTTCCGCTGACATCATAAAACATGCACACGCAGCCATCAGGTGAAAAGCATTCATTTATTTCACAGGAGACATTTGGATTTGTCACAGTAAGAAAAGCACAGGGGTAAATAATAAAACGATGGCTGAATTCAATGTAGCTGCTTTCGTTTCAGGGTCCTGGTATTGTGAATGTGGGCTCACTGTCATGGCTTACTGGGACACTCGACGAGAACAGAGCCATTGTTGGTGCTAACAACATGCTGCCGTGACAAGATGTCTACTGTGAAAAAGGCCGTTTGTTTTAGTTGAGACTTTAAACATTGATATCTCCACAGTAGCTGCACAGATTTTTACCATTCCAACTGCATTTGAAAACGTACATCTCCCTTTGCTCTTTTTGCTATTTGAACAGCGATGACAGCACCAATGTCTTACGATTGGGAACACGGGATGTGAACATGTTTAGAGGTAAGCCCCTTCCACCCCAGCTGAACAACTCCCTGAGCGATAGATACCCCTGCAGTCATCTGATTTGTTTGCGGTATACCTGCGTGTCCGCTTCTTTGTTGCTTGACTATAAACTAGATTTTAAACCAAGCAAAGACTGGGTTATCCTTTACACTTCTGTTTGTTGAGTCTACCTGTGTGAGTCCCATTGTCTGGGCCCAAATAATAATAATAATTGTGGTGGAAAATAATCTTTTTAACCTCCCGGTGAGAAATAATCGAGATGAGAAAACTCTTAAAATGTAAAAACATATTTATTGAACAGACACTAATAATAATTCAGCTGAATGGATAGACCTCTTTCCCCACGGATGGTTCTGAGGTCTAACAACAATGAATAGACAAAACAGAGTATATATGCACATTATCTCGTCTCGTCTCCTCTCCCGGTACCCGACACCCTCGGACGGTGTTCCTCTATTTGGAAGTTGAGTCAACTCTCTCCTAACGCACACATGCAATAAGTGCTGTGCATCCGGGTATCGAGGTCGAGGGGACCACGCATGCGCCGAATTGACCCACTTTAACGGCTTTATGATTTCACACGAGGTGTATAGGTGTGAACCAAAATTGCAATAGAGCGATTTAACCGTGTTTAATAATTAATCTCGATTTAGTAAGACATTTTGTGAGAGTAAAGAGTGAAGAGGTGGAGCCATGAGGGAGATCATGCGTGGCTTCCGGGCAAAGAAGAACGTCATAATTTTAATTTTGGGGTTAATTCTACTCTTTACATCGAACAGTGCTCACGATGCTGGGCACGTTCAATAGGATACTGCGAGCCGCGCTGAAACAGCCTCAGCCTCCGCTGCTGTCTGGCTTCAGAAGCTCGCAGCTGTCATGGAGACACATGATGCAGATCCGCGCGTGTGCTGCGGGTTCAGCAACATTTCAGACTCTGGAAGACTGTCTCGGTGAGTATTGATAACATTGTAACCTCCTGCACCTCTTGCACCTCCTAGGCCATCCTATCAATTTCAGCAAACATCCCAGTATGATTTAATGCAAAAAAAATGTAAGTATCAAACACGCATTATTACTTGGCAGTTAAATATTTAACATGTATTCCAACACGAAAACAATAACACTGTAGTGGCCATTTGTCGGCTAAATCAAACTTAAACAAATAATAATCAAACGCCACTGATGCACCGTGGTCGGTATCCTTACGCAGCCAGAAGAGAGTAAAATGTCCAAGCAGGATTCCATTTTTGTGTATTTATTAAATAAAACAAGCAAACAAACTCCTGTCGTGCTGTCTCTCCTGTCCTGTGCAGTGCAATGCTGCTGTGCAGCTGGTAAAAACTATACGCCCACCCCGGTGCATGCTGGTCCTACCTTTCTCCTCGTTTAAATAGCAACAGGTGCCCACAGTAATTACCCAAAAAATAATAGAACTAAACAAATTACTATTAAAGAGAAAAATAATCTTAACATATGAAACATCTACAATAATTAAACAATACTACTTATAAATGACATAACAAACTACAATATCAAATAAATAGCTCCAACAAACACTTATATAACATAATATAACATGTTTATTTATTGAGATGCCCCTATGGACCTTGTTATAGGAGGTAAAGATCAGGAGAAGTAAACATGAAGTGTAATTATGAATACTGATGTTAAATTAAGCTATGATGAGTTTTCACTGTTAATTTAACATCTCTATTACATGTTGATGCCTCCATGACCAAGTTAAGCAGATGAGACTGAGGACAAGTAGAAGAAAAGATGTTCACTTTGTCTAATATGTAGCTTGACAGAGTTCTCATGTGTGTCCTGGTGTTCTCATGTTTCCTTACCTCCTCATCCCTCACTCCCTACCCTGGTGTTCTCATGTTTCCTTACCTCCTCATCCCTCACTCCCGTAACTGTCCGTGCTGGATCCGTCCCCGTTGGTTTAAAAAGCTAAATAAATGATTAGCATGACGTCATCCAGCTAGCCAAACCTGTCTGGTGTACAGCTAGTACAGAAGCTTCATGTACTGCTTCCCTTTCCTGCTAGTCTGCTGTCTGATTGTGAGGTCAGGGCAGGCTGATCTGATATCAGCTCTTTGGCTGCAGAATCTCCGCCAAAGTTCTCCTCTCAAACGGGTCTTGGAGGAGGAGTGCTCGCGCTGGCGCGGGCGCCTGTAGAGACTTCTGACGAGAACGCGCAGCGAGGGGGGCCTGATCGTTCTGGCCCCAAGCTGAATCTATTTGAGGGCGCTGATTGGCTCAATTCTATGTCACTCATTTATATCTTGAATCAGCAATTGGCTAAACTGCTTCATAGACCCGCCTCTTTTGGGCCAAAACGATCAGGCCCCCCAAGCTGCACGTTCTCAGAGTGTCGTGCACACAGACAGAGAGCACGAGCAGAGAGCACACAGGCGGAGAGCACGAGCAGGAAAAGCATATATTTTGCGCAGATATCATACTTTACACACATTACTGGGTACATTCCATAGTTCAAAAACACAAATATTGACAATTTATATAATTTATGATTATTATAATTTTATTTATTATTATTTTATTTAAGCCGCCACTGCTTGCACGTATGTGTGAGGCAGAACTCACTGTTGAGTCGACCATGTGCATGTGATGATTTCGCCAGTGCTCAACTATGGAGGGACGACTATGAGTTTGAACTACTTGTGGCTGCGGGATCACTGCCGCTCCCCCTCTTCATACAACTCCGGGACTAACCAGAGGGACCTGGACACTGGGAGTATAGACCTCAACATCCGTCCTGACAATACAACTGTGCAAGATGGCCATCTCGTCCTCACGTGTAAGTCAGTTTAAAGTACAGTTCTACCCACCTGCACATCTGGGAAACACTTGGCAGAAAGCGCTCTTGTCTTAATATATTCCACCACTGCACCTCAGAACAAATAGTACATCCGAAGCTGGACACGGGTCCCATTGGGCCAAATGTTCAATCAAATTGACCCCAATCTCACACACTGAAAACCTGAAACGAATCTGTCATGACATTCTGCCGTGTGCATTGCCGTGGGCAAACACATTTTAAACAATTAATCTGACCTCGCATTTAAAACATTGTTATGCTCCATTGCTCCTCTGACACGAGTTGCCCAAGGCCATCGCGGAAAGTAACAACACAAGCACCAATAAATAAAGCTATACAATATGAAATAAGGCATTTATAACATGCAACCTTGGGCCAGATTCAATCACTCATTTTCAATGAACAAATAAATTGCGTCTATTGTCTCTAGGGCTATTTAGTCAGATACAACACAGTGAATGAGTCAATCATGAGAGCAAATTGTCATTGTCCACTGACTTGAGAAGTTCTCTGCTCATGAAAAGGTCACTCTGTGATAAGTGTGTTTTGTGCAGATTCACTCTGTTGTCAGTTAATCCATCAGGGCATGAAAGAAAGGGGGTTGGCTTTGTTAGATCTGTAATCTTGTAAAACCTTATGTGCTGCAGTACAAAGGTTATTTTCCCAGTTAAGTTTGTTCATGCACATGACACAAGGCCCCGTAAAAGTGTCATGTGCATGAGATTAGATTTAAGATTAGATTAGAATGCTCTAATCATTTCAGGACATTTTGTACTTAAGTACCAAACAAATAGTTCACACACACACACACACACACAATGTGATCTCCATTAACTGTGCCTAATAACAACATATTCTATTTCTGTGTCCCAGGGCCTGGAGGTCATGTTTCAAAGTACGGCCTTAGCTGGCTAGCTGAGAACAGCTATGAAGCAAAGAAGCAGAGCACCGTCCAGCCACGTGTCCTTTGGAATTCAGTCATCTATAAAAATGCAAACGCGCCCTCCGCCAAATGGGACACGTTTATGAGCAGTGATGAGGAAGTAAAGAAGTTTCTTCAAAACTATCTTCTGTACGGGATCGCTTTTGTAGATGATGTCCCAGCTACAGTCGAGGCCACAGAGGCGGTGACCCAGAGGGTCAGTCTTATCAGGTATTAAGTGCTGACTGTGGAACTTTATATCTCACAAATTACATTCTTATGCAACCATATTCAGCATTAGCGATTTGCCTTTCAGTGGCAAAATTCACGGGCAGCCCAGAAGATGTTCGGCCCTGTTCACTTCTTCCTAATCCACTTGTGTTTTTCTGTGTGACTGATCCACTAGGGAGACTACATACGGAAGAATGTGGTCTTTTACGTCAGATTTTTCCAGAGGAGACTCTGCCTACAGCCAGCTGGCTCTGGACCGTCACACTGACACCTCCTACTTCCAGGAACCATGTGGGTAGGTGCAGCAGGGGTGAGCTGACATGGGATTTCAACACAGCCCCAAATAGAAAGGAATTTTGTTACATCCTCAACAAAACCCAGGAAAATGTTGGCATTTTCTAAATCAATGACGCGGATTGCTGTTGCAGAATCCAGGTATTCCACTGCCTCAGGCATGAGGGGACTGGGGGAAGGACACTACTTGTAGATGGGTTCTACGCCGCTGAAAAAGTGCGCCAGCAGTCTCCTGAAAGCTTTGAGCTGCTTGCACGTGTGCCGATCAGGCACGAGTACATTGAATCCTCTGACAACCACCAAAACCACATGACGGGCATCGGCCCTGTGCTTAACGTCTATCCTTGGAACAATGAAATGTCTCTGATCCGGTATGTCAGCGCTTTAGTTTGATGTGATTTTACTCATGTTTGTGCAGTAGTGAATTATAAGATATTAACATTTTAGGGTTTTAATGTAGAGGTAAAGCTTTATATGTTGTGTTATTAAGTTATGCAAGGCTTCCCTTGATTAAATATTAATAAGGAAAATTTGTCCCGAACTAAAAGTTTGTTGAGAAACTTTATAGTTCCTCTGTAGTTTGGACAGTTCATTTCTTGTTATTTTTATATTCGGTTTTTAAAGAAATATTAAGTAGTTTTAAAAGGCATTAAGACATATTTTTGAATTTTTGAAAAGGAAGATTTTTGTATCTTTTATCACCAGATACAACAACTATGACCGATCAGTGATAAACACAATACCCCATGACCGTGTTCAGCGATGGTACGTGGCACATCGAGAGTTGACTACAGAACTGAGGCGGCCAGAGAACGAGCTGTGGGTGAAACTGACTCCAGGGAAAGTAAGAAAGTTACACTTCTTGTTTAAAAGCTCCCCAAATGTCCAATTCAGCCAATTCATTTACAGCGTCAGCAAACTTGGAAAGATACAGATGTAAGTGTCTTTCAGTGTGATCTAAGAACTGTACCCTCTCTTTTCTTCATGAGGTGATTTTCATAGACAACTGGCGTGTCTTGCATGGGAGGGAGTCTTTCACTGGCCTGAGGCAGCTCTGTGGATGCTATCTGACCAGAGACGACGTCCTCAGCTCCGCACGCAGCTTCGGTCTGCAGGCCTGATCCTGGGCATGAAGGTTCCTTCACCTCTGTGCTTAATCAGTTAGCAGCAGGGGCGAACACGCTGTTACTGGGCTTGGTATTGTCTTTTAATTTCCTTTGGGCTCTGTGTAGGCACCTCATCTCACTGATATCAATTCCTGCCTGTAGATGGGTAACAAAGATGTTCTGGCTGATTTGAACCCCCTGCTGTAGAGCACTCCTGTCCTGGCTGTGCACATGTAGTCTGTAATGTTTCCAGTCAGGATGTGTTCTATTAGCACTATTGCTCCTCTGTAAAAGTTAACAAGAACGTGGCACAGGAATTTTGCCTTCTTAAAGCTAAATGATGTATTCTAGAAACGTGTTTTTAATATTTGTCGAAAATCAAATGCTTCAACAAAAAACAAACGTGCGTTGGCCACAGCTCCCTCCCTTCATTCGCGTTTCATAGCAACGTGTTGTAAAACACAGAGAAAGGCCTCTTTGCACACAACGGGATTGACAAAAGAATAAAGTTCCCCTTTTGTGAACAATGCCTCGTGACGAGGTAAGTAGACTACAGGCAAGCAAGAGGATATACATCTCTGCTGTTATTTTGTTGGGTTGGAATATTGAGTTTTACAGTATGGAGTTAACTTAGTAAAACATTCAGCTTGGTAAGGAGCTATTTCTTTATTCTGCCGAGTGACATAAATCCATGTAACGTAATTGTGCTGCTAACGCTAGCTACGTAAACCATGAGTAGAATATGCTTTTCAGTATCCTTCTGCTGAACTCCTTAAGCTGCACTCTGCTCCATCTTGCTTTTACAATGCTGTGTGGGAGGTCACTGCTCATACTCGCATGCAGTAACACGGACGAGCGCCCGGCCCAGCAACCACAACCAAGAGAGAAGCTCTGATTACAACACACACAGAGAGAAGGGAGTGTGACTTCATCCTCTGCTCAGGTCCTTGTTAATTGCTTTGGAAATAATGTTTTGTAATTTAAAAAAAAATCATTTTAAAGTGTTGAATGTCTCCTGAACTACCCCTGGAATAATTAAATGTATAAGCACTGACATCGTTTGATATTATTGAGCTCTTACAATCACATCATCACATTAAAAGGTGTAATAGAGGATGGGACTGGGTCTGTAATATTACCCTTATTACAGTAAGTTAAAGCTTATTAGCACTAAAAAGCAAGTATAGCCGAGGCTATAAGGTAAATCAGTTGCTTTCAAGTACGGTACTTTTGTCTTGATGGCACGAAATGAAAAGTTCAAGGATCCCCAAAGTTGTTACAAGTCATCCTCTGAATGTCTGAATGGAACATCCAGATAATCCATTCTGTTGTTGAGATACTAGTGTCTGGACCAACGTGGTGGACCGATCCGAGGTTCAAGTAACACTAGGGTTATTGTATTTCACTAAAGTGAGGTGTGGGAGATATATGTGTTTCATCTCCGTCTAAATGCAAACAAATCTGAACATAATGATTTTGAGAATCACTGTCAACCTATTCTGCAGATCTGATGTAATCATCAGGTAAGAATTTGTTGGCTGACATGCTTGTTTATTGACAAATCAATTGGAAAAACTCAAATTCATAGTTCTTTATTGAAAAAGAATGTGGGTCAAGCTGGCTGACTTCACATCGTATGTGAGTTCTACTGCGGTTGTAGTGCAGGATGGCTGCGTTGTTTACCGCAGCAGAGCTGCTGTGAATTAATCATGCAAATTAGATTGGCCAAAGGTAGTCGTAGTTAAAGTGTAACCTGTGTAACATAATTCATATAGTTGGTGAATTTGCATTAGCAGAGGCCAGAGGGGAAACCAATCCATGGACAGGAGGAGGACTCTTAACCTGACCGAGCGCTTCAGCTAGATTTTGAGACTCCAGTGTGAGTTTGCGGCCACCTTGATGAACCTTGATGTTATCAATTATAAGCTCCAGGACTCAGTGACTCAGGAAACAGTATTTTATTTAATCAGGATCTCTGGATGTCATTACATAAAGTAATCATACTTCAGCCATAGCTGCTTGACAGTTTGTTTAGAAAAAAGATGAAATAAAGATAGATTTTATCAGTTGAGTTAGTTTTGTACTATCCATTTAACTGTACATTTTTTTCAATTTTGTGGAAATTGTGATACTTAAAGGTGGTACGTACAAAACTGGGAGCATTTATTTCACCTCTAAAAAGTGCAGGGCTCTTCAACATGGTTTGATTGGCACACTAACTATAAAATGGTAAAGCAAACAATATAACAAAAGCACATTTTAAGTCAAAAACACATGGAAGGCATGTTAAAGATGGAATAGATGGTGAGCATCTTCACTTCATGATTCAGCAAATGAATATAACAAAACGCAAGTTTGAACACGAACGTGAGCTTTTGCCACGTTGATTAAATGTTAGAATGCCATATGTCAAAGACTGAACATCCTGGAGCATTCAGGAGAGTGACGTTGCTCCGGGCCTTTTCTTTTAGGCTTGTGGCTCATCTCCCTCAGCATGGAGGTTGCTGGCCGGGGTTGCCACGGTAACGCTATCTGAGGCCTGCTGGGCCTGAGGAGCGCTCCTCCTGGTGGCAGAGAGTCGGTGTCACACACTTAAAAGTAGGAATGACATGGTGAAATGCAACATCATCGGGAATCTAAAGTCTCACTTCATCTCATTGGCCTCTGATGGGTTGACCGGTTTGTATCTGCGTTTCTTCAGAGTGTGAGCGATGAACCACACCACCAGAAGGATCAGGACACACCCGAGCAGCGCGCCGATCACGGCACCAGCAATCACTCCATCTCCCACTTCTGTACAAACACAAGTGAATATCGACATTTTAGTAGTTGTGCTGATTTAAATATTTTAGTCAATATTCTCAAAAACCAAAACTGGACTCATACCAGGATTCAGCTCTATAGTGCATGTTGAAAATCCCACCGCATTCGTAGCAGTGCACTGGTACTCTCCAAACTCAAACTGGGATATGTTTCTGATTTCCAGTACTCCAGTTTCGGTTGCTGAAGAAACAAGTGCACACTTGTAGATAAAAAATGACGACTGTGCACACGTCCACAATCACAAATATACACACACACACACACACACACACACACACACACACACACACACACACACACGCACACACGCACACAGTACTGACCTCTTCCCAGTACAGGCCTCCTTGTCTTAGTCTGATCCAGTCTGAGCCAGGTGTATTTTGGGGTGGGGCTCCCACGCTCACTGTGGCAGGTCAGAGTGACCAGGTGACCCGATTCCACATCACCGTGGACGGAGCAATAAGGAGCAGAGGGCTTCTCTGACAGGGGACAAAGAGGACGCATGAGTGTAGTGACTTTATATTTAGTAACTCTACACGGGATTATTACGAAGCACATGTTCAATCATGACAATATATTTCATACCATTATGCTGTAATACTATTTCAGAAAGAGCTTCGGACTGAATTGATCCTGAGCTGTTTGGTAGAACAATTTGTGTCACACTAAGAGTAATATGTTTATGCTTTAAGCATTTTCCATTTGTCAGTCAATCACTGCCAACTTCATCTAAACATGATACTTCAGTAATACTTCATGACAGTTTTACATGAGCAAAAGCACCAGTACATAAATTGAAAGAAGACTCCAGCCCAAGTGTACTTCAAAATCCTAATTAAATAAAATTCAACATTCAAATCTGGGGATCTTGAGATAATTAATGAGGGTTGGAGAGAAGAAAAGACAATGTTCTGCGACCCAAATTTGTATTCACTTTTTGGACTTTTCTCTTTCTTTCTCTTTTTATGATATGTTTTGATAATTTTACCTCTTCGAGCCTGCAAGAATTATTTAAATAAAATCAATCAGTTTAAAGGGGAAATCAGTCTCGCTAACAAGTCTTAGATATCTGAAAAGGCCACAAGCCAAAATGGTCTCTAACTATGCATTGTACCTTATAAGCACATTATTTAAGTATTGATCTGAAAAGTAACCAGTGACTTTATCTGTCAATTAAATGTAGGGGAATAAAAACTGCAATGTATTTAGATATGTAGTGGAGTTGAAGTATAAAGTAGCACTTTATTTATGCGCTCTTTATTTCTGTTTATTTGCACAGAATTGTTGGATTCTGGAGAAAAGATGAAGTGTATAAATCTGTGTGTCTTGTGGCAAAGACAATTTACAGATTTGAGTTTGATAAAATGACAAATCCTTTGCTGATTGTCATTCAAACATTGTGTCCGTCCATTAATCATCCCGAGGCAGGAAGTGTGTTGGGAGTGGCCTTACAACTCCCGAGCTGATCCCCACGGTGCCCACCAATCATTAGGTTATCAGCGTAGTATTTTCACAATAAGGGTAAAGCTCACAGACTTACTTGTAATCCATCATAGAATTCTCCCTCTCTTTTCAGTATTATCATAATTCTATGTACCAGTAAGTGATGATGGAAATCTTTTATCCCCTGATAATCAGCATGAGGACATTCATACATATTCACGCAACACTTAAGTAAGCGTTACATCCAGAAGCTGCCCTGCAAACATTTTCATAAAGGTTACGAAATCACAAGACGTGTGTTTTGCATGCAGCGGATGCTGATATATGTTCTGTATGCAGAACAAGGGTGCAGTCACAGTCCTCCTCTAATTTACAACGCTGACAATGAGGAGACTGCTGCAGTAACCATGGAAACTACTGAGGATACCGAGGCCTGCGAGGTTGTCCCTGGTAACTCGTTGGATGAGAGGATTCAAGCTGAATGTAATTCCCTAATCGCACTATTCAGGGCCACTGCTTGAGTCAATGTGTTAATGTCACAACACTGATAATAGATACAGCAATCTCAGCACTAAAATATTTCTAAGTACTCTTGCTTCCTACAGTAATACACAGAGGAAAACACTTTGAAAGAGTAGCTCACTTAGACATGAAGCCTTACTTTTACATTCAAAACATTGAAAAAGTCAAAAAAGACAAACGAGGAAGCAGAATTATTACTATGGAATTACAAAATGTACATATACAGTATATTTAAATCAAAAACAAAACTTAAGTTTCAGAAACCGACGGTGTGCTTTGGCTCTCCCATGTCAGGCAGCCACACCCTTAAGAGCAACAGAATAATGGCAGAAACACCAGCCTGAGGATCAGATTAGGGCCGGGTAGGGGTTTTTCTCATTGTCTTAACATTACCAGCAGCTCATGCTGTCAGATAACACTCAGGTCCAGGCCTGACCGCTAGTATGAAAGCAGAACATCACACCATGCGGACACAAAACATTATCAGCTACTTCTGCATTCTGTCATAATGTAAATATTAAGCTGATACTGCTAACGGGTGTGGTCCACTAGTATGAAATCCCATACACACCCATTGTACACTTCTCTGGGCTGGATGTGTATTCAGTACTGGTACTTGGTTATTTGACTACTTTTCATTCTACAATGGGTGAAAAAACAGTCTTCGAGGGTACCGTGATTATTTGTAAAGTACGTTTTTTTTAACCCCTCTGGAGTTGATCAAACTTACCAAGGACATTCACAATGACATTGGCCTCAGACGCTCCGTCCACGTCAGGAAAGTTGTGGATCTGACAAGTGTAGACTCCGGCATCTGATGCTTGCATGTTGCTTATTGATATTGAGGCGTTTCTGGTCTTGCCGGGAGAATAGGGAGGCTGAACCCTGCCTTTATAAGAGTCTGTGATGACATCCTGTCCTGCCTGATAGTAATACACCTGAAAGCCAATTGCAACACATTAGACACAACAAAGACACAAATGTTTCCATAGACTGTCCCTGTGTGGTACATTTTATTCAGTCTCTGCTGCCTGAGTTGCAAGAGACCATGTGCACTACTTTAAGAGCATTTTCTTTTAGTTGTATGAAACTGAACATTAGTAAGGCAGTTGGTTAATTGCCAGAAAAGAGATTTTTGTCACTTATCATGAAAAAAAAGGTGTGAAAAAGTAGAAATAAGGTCCACAGGGCCTAAATGAGTGACCTTTAGTGTAATTACGTCCAGTGGATGGTACCTTTTTAATTAAAAAAGTAACTGCAGCCAATTAGAAATCAGTTGTCCTGTAAAGTCAAAGTAAAACTCTAGTCGAAATAATAATCGCACTCCTGCAATCATTCAGAATTGTGGGTTTTGTTTCGTTATCATGAAATCCGCTTGTATCTGATTTGGCAGTCACAGGCTTTGTTGTCTCATTGAGGTGTGTCTCATGGCGGTTAGTCAAAAACGCGGGATACCGAAAAAAACGCGCTAACCTGTGCACAAGAGGTGAATGTTCAAGCTTTGGGATGAAGTTAATTTAAAGCACAAAACAACTAAAACTTTGCATATCTTCCATAATGTTGAGTTCCTTCGTTCGACCCCACACCAGTGTGCCTCCAACAGGTCACGTTTTGGTGACGAGCTGTGATTTTTGTCTGGCATTTGCAAATGGTGAAAGAAAAGTGACTGATGTCTTCACAATATCCCTCAAATCTTTGTGCAGTCATTAAACAAACAATGGGAGCTACTGGATTTAAACTCAATATAGAGTGGAGAGGGTTGTTTTTATCTTCAATTTATGTCATTTGAAATATTCTGATACTCGTTTTTTTTTTTTTGCGGCACATTTCAAGCACATTTGGTGCAAAGCTGTGATCCGAGCAGAAGTGTGTCTCTACCTGCTGTGGCGTCATGGTGGACTGTGAAACAAAGTCCCACTGGATGGTGAGGGCCGTGGTCTCCTCGGCAGACACGAACATACATTGGAGCAGGGCACTCTCACCCATCGTAACGGTGACATGTTTCTGCGGAGTCCTGACTGAGATCAGTTCAACACATCCTACAAAACAAGTTAAATCCAAAATCAAACATCACTCAAAGCACCGTGTAATTCAAACCTACACATACAAACGCTCTTACAAACACAGAAGTACAAGAGGACGACGCAGTAAATGTACTTACCTGTTATGCTAATAAGCACCAACAAGCGCAGCGTGGGGCACATCTTCACACAATGTTGGAGTACACTCACAGAACTGAAATTCCTGCACTCTCCACCACCGAGCTGGCTTTTACTGAGCATGTTGATAACACATTGTTTGCATATCTTTGTTTGCCAGACTGGGTGTGTGCACTCTGTTGTATTTCAAAAAGCGACAATTTAGCCGTTAATGATGTTGCATGGGGGCAGATGGAAATAACTCCCCCTGTTCATACATTTATGAGTAACTCGGTGGGAATTGTAAATCACAGCAAAATAAAGTTAGTGTTTTCTTAGTAAATGCAGCCTATTGTTTGTGTTTGAGGTTGTTGGCTCCATGAGGCAGGTTAGGACCACAGTGTGTTGTGACACTGATGGTTAATTCATTTTTCAGTACTTTGGCAGTAGTTTCACTCCAGCGCATCACTCCATCCTCCTTGTCTTGTAAGTCATTCTGGGTCAGGGCTTCTGGCGAAGGAATTAATGTAATTTAATCTCCACCTGGCCTTTATCGCTGGCCTCCAGGAAGTGTAAGCCAGAGCACTGCAACACGCTGCTTATCATTGGGGAGTTCACTCCCTGGCGCTGCCTACTTAATAAAGGCAGTTTCACCTTTGTCGTTTTCGCTCAACACAGCGTCGAGCACGCTGCTGATGGAGAGAAACAGTGAATCACACATGATTAATCGTCTATAATTACCAGAAGCTGACATGAGCGATTAACAATGTGAAAAATGTTGATCAGGGGTGACTGGAGGGGTGAGGGAGGGAGGGGTGAGGGAGGGAGGGAGAGGGGGGGGGGGGCGGTGGATAGGGCGGGACAGTGGATGGAGTCGTGTGGAGCCATCTAGGAGACACCAATGCGATAGGATGGGAAGTGAGACGAGCTCGGTGTCTCAAGACTTTGAAGAAAACAACATGTGTCGGCAGCTGTGTGTTTGGGCAGAACTGTGCTGTGTAACAACAAGGGGCACTCTTTAAATAAATGACATCAACAGGATGACTCACGAGCAAACTGATTCATGAACAGTTGCCGGCATGAGTAAATAAGTGATAAGAGGGGGAGAGGGTGAATGAAAGTCAAGTGGTGGAAACCAAAGAGATGAAATAAAATAAGAAATATTGCAAACTACATTTTGGAAATGCCGATTATCCATTCTGACATAAGTTCAATAAATGCTCCACTGCTGTATGGTTCCATTTTTTTTATTTCAGTGCAGTTCACACTGACAGTGTATTGATATCTATCTATGACCTGCCACAGCGTACATATCAGATTGTTTCAATCCTGAATGTCATGCTTGCATGGTTTGGGTATGTGCTACTTTTCCCCCTTTGTAGAAAGTTATCATATCAAAACTACAGTTTTGCAGGTAATCTGTCATAAACATAAAAGTATTGGACAAATTGAAAAGGAAAAGTCAGGGCATCACCCAAGTTATTCAAATTATTTTACCGGCCACCACATTCAGCAATTTGCTCAGAGGGACTACCAGAATTATTGAATATATCTCTATATGGATTCTATCTATCTATCTATCCATCCATCCATCCATCCATCCATCCATCCATCTATCTATCTATCTATCTATCTATCTATCTATCTATCTATCTATCTATCTATCTATCTATCTATCTATCTATCTATCTATCTATCTATCTATCTATCTATCTATCTATCTATCTATCTATCTATCTATCTATCTATCTATCTATCTATCTATCTATCTATCTATCTATCTATCTATCTATCTATCTATCTATCTATCTATCTATCTATCTATCTATCTATCTATCTATCTATCTATCTATCTATCTATCTATCTATCTATCTATCTATCTATCTATCTATCTATCTATCTATCTATCTATCTATCTATCTATCTATCTATCTATCTATCTATCTATCTATCTATCTATCTATCTATCTATCTATCTATCTATCTATCTATCTATCTATCTATCTATCTATCTATCTATCTATCTATCTATCTATCTATCTATCTATCTATCTATCTATCTATCTATCTATCTATCTATCTATCTATCTATCTATCTATCTATCTATCTATCTATCTATCTATCTATCTATCTATCTATCTATCTATCTATCTATCTATCTATCTATCTATCTATCTATCTATCTATCTATCTATCTATCTATCTATCTATCTATCTATCTATCTATCTATCTATCTATCTATCTATCTATCTATCTATCTATCTATCTATCTATCTATCTATCTATCTATCTATCTATCTATCTATCTATCTATCTATCTATCTATCTATCTATCTATCTATCTATCTATCTATCTATCTATCTATCTATCTATCTATCTATCTATCTATCTATCTATCTATCTATCTATCTATCTATCTATCTATCTATCTATCTATCTATCTATCTATCTATCTATCTATCTATCTATCTATCTATCTATCTATCTATCTATCTATCTATCTATCTATCTATCTATCTATCTATCTATCTATCTATCTATCTATCTATCTATCTATCTATCTATCTATCTATCTATCTATCTATCTATCTATCTATCTATCTATCCAACCTAATAACAGTCACATTAATACTTGCAGTTCCTTATTTGAATGTGAGTGGAGGACCGATGACGCACAGGCCTAGAGAGCTCTCTCACACACTGATATTAAGGTTTCTGGGCCTGGAACGGTGTCCCACACAAACCTCCAGCAGGATTGAGTGCAATACCTCCACACACACACTTATTCATCCACCCACTACAGCCAGTGTTTCCCCGTCAGCAGACTGCGAGGAGGTGTGAATCAGAGCTTTGGCTGAGAAGGAGCGAGTGTTTTCTTTCCCTTTACTTACAACAACAACAACATACAATCAAATATGTATCAGCTGATTATTGTAGCAATGGTTTTACCTCAAGTGGCATTGGTAGCAGTGTTGTTTGGTTGAGATATGTTACGGTTGCTATAAGAAACATTGGGATGCAGTTCAGAAGTTGGCCAGCAGATGACAGGCCAGGCTGTTGGATGTTGAGTGAGTGTGTGTGTGTGTGTGTGTGCGCGTGTGTGTGCGCGTGTGTGTGTTTGTGTTGTAGGGTGCAGGAAGCTCTGATGCTGATGGCAACAGAGCCAAGAGCACCACACACTGGCCTTACTCCTTCGCTTCTGCTCTCCTGCTCTCAACAGCCATGGGGGAAAAATATATACATATTTATTTATGTATATATAGAAATATATATGCCAGCCATTTAGCATGATTTCACTTACTGCCCCTACAGGCACGAAGCAACCACACTACTTTAAAGAATAGTAATGGTACAAAACCAAATCATATGCGAGAACAAGACCACACAACCGTAAACAGTCGTGTGCAACATCATCTGACTCGCACGGCAGAAAAGGTCTCCTTTGCATTGCTTTCTTTCTCTTCTTGGCACAAAAAGCCAAATGCAGTGAAACTGAAATATCGTCTCACAATCAAATGCAAAGCATGGAACACTGCTTTCACAAAGATAGACACAACGGTACAAATGAACCTAAATATTTATATATATATATAAAGTGGTGCACAGGCTTCAGAGGCAACATCTCCTGATTGTTTTGTCATCTCTGAAATACAGTCTTGTTGAAGGTGACCTGTCACGAACGTGTCAGAGGAAGAGAGCATGAAACAAAGGGCAGAGGAAGGGAGAAAGTTTACATCAGCAAACAGTCAAATTGACAGCCCGTCAGTGTTGCCTTCAAGCTATAACTTTCATAAAGTGCTGGCAGTAAAAAAAGAAGAGAGCACATAGTTGACCCTTATTGGCAGAAAGAAGAATTACGCTTCCCTAGGACACATTATGTTCCCATATCCACACTGTCTAATGTCCTTTTTCATCATTTAAAATCTGTCCTTCGGTGAGTGCCTTCAATCCAGGGAAAATGCCAAAATAAATTGAAAAGCAGATTTGCCAGGAAAGTAGAATTGTATGTGGTTGATTTGTGATCTTATCACAATTTAAGTGAAATATTTCACTTGGCAAGAGGCAGTTTGTGTTTTCCACGCAGCATACCAAACGAATGTTTCAGGTCATTTTCACATGCTAATCTAAATGTCTAATATGAAACACTGGAGAGAGATTTCAGTGTCTTAAAATGAGATCTTGTGCGCTGATTGATATTCATGGAATAATGCAAATGTGGGAGGGCAATGACGAGCTCAAATAAAGCCACGCAGTATCAATTCATTGTGGAAATTGACTTTGACACTGATTGCATGTGCACCTCCTCCTTCATTGCACAATGTGCAGTGTTTGCATGTTCTTTGGCACATAAATGTATAATCTCACCTTTTTCTCCTCCACCACCCTTTTCGCTATACCCTCGGATGTTCTAAATGATGCCCCCTGCGGGGGGGGGGGGGGGGGGGGGGGGGGGGGGGGGGGGTTTGGATTTAGTGGTTCAGCCGTGGCCACAATGTGACACAGATGTGTCTTAATATTTAATTTGACACATTATGTTTCCACCCTTCTTCTTCTCTTCACTCTCTTTTCAACCCCTAAACAAGAACTCCATGGCAACCCAGATGAACATCCTGTAAAAGGACAATAGATAGACACGCCGCGCTACAGGAGAGGCATGCTTGACATTTTATCGTGTCAAAGATGATGCTTGAAGAGTTTGTGATTTTGTTTTGGGGGGGGGGGGGGGTAAAACACGAACAGATTTAACTGTATACTGACTAAATAATGCATTCTAAGCCAAAGCATCCACTGCTTTTTGGCCACTTTCCATTTTTTTATTTATTTTTTTATCCCCACAGCGAAACAGCCATCAATTCCTGACCCATGTTAATGCACCCTTTCAATATTTTATGTTTTCATATGGAGTGCTGACAATAGAACACAGAAATGGAAGGTGCATTTTTCCGGGCTACTTCCATCTTCTCCACAGAGCTATGCACTCCGATGCAGCGAGAGAAAGAAAGCAGCAAATAGCAGTCGTGTTCGCACATATTCTTGTTTTGTTGTTGTTTTCCAAAGGTGATTTACTGCACTTTGTACTGAGTTGTACAGGGTATAATTTGATCTTGATTTAATATCGGTTGATCTCTGTACATGTTGGACACATACTTTATATATCTCAGCTCCTCTCAAGGTGAACTCACTTAGCAGCGTAATCAACTGTCAAAGCTCTCGGTGGAGGCAACTGAGAAGAAATGAAAAGAAATCAATTTCGGTGAGACAAACCTGTGCATTAAATCTGCCTTGCATCTGAAGGAGGGCATGCCAGGAGAGGATCATTACACAGGTGACAGTTAGAGGAGGCTAAGCTTGATGAAATACACCGCACAACAACAAAAGAGCTCCGTAACATAATACCGTGTACCCCGTGACAGTTTAGGCCAATAGATCTTCAGCCACATAAGCAAAACTCACAAACCACAGAAGTCCATCTACCTCATCTCTGTTTTAAAGATACATTCAAGCATTGTGATCAGATCCCATTCAAAACAGATCCAGTGTCGGTTTCAGATGGTCCGAATGATTCATCTGCAGCTCCATTACTGTATCTCTATTGGGAGTGTTGTTGCAGTAAACTCATATTCCCAAACAAGATGCTTTGCCATAACTTTTTATTACCTGCTCACACATTAGTGGCATTGATTCTTAACGTCCCCAGTTATCTATTCGGGAGTCAATTAATTTCTTGGAATCAATATTTGACCTCTGACCTCAAATCATTCTTGTTCAAGTTCTAGTATTAACAGAGCTATCCAAATTGTAATTGTAGTTACTGATCAAATGTTTGACATATATTTCATGAAATAAAATCGTTCAATATTGCTGAAAGTTTTTTTTAAAGTATCACATTTGAGGAAGAATTCTAAAACGCATGAAACATGAATCTGACTAAAGGATGTATCCATTTTTAAACATTTTGTGTTAAGTACATTGGTACATACTTTGTACTGAACAGACTGGAAATTTAGAGAATGATTCTCTCCTCTCTTGACTGTGCTGCCGCATGCCTTTTCTTGCCCCTATGCATTATTGATAGTAAAAGAGCTATGTCTCAAAAAAGAACTGATATGGAGCAGAAAAAAAGCAGAACTGGAGAAATACAAGCGCGAGGTATAGGCTATAGCTATTATCTTAATAGCTATTTTGCATGTTTAAGGTTAGGCCTACAGCTTATATCCAGCTTGGTATCTTAACCAAAACATTGTCCAAATATTACAGTTAACTCGTGACAATATTATTTGGCATTTTGAATAAAATCAAATTTAGTAGCGCTGTTTGGAAATCCCAACGAACATCAAAAACCCCATCTTTGCTTTTGTCACTAAAGGTGTTTCACTTCTACCGAAAAGTAGTTTGGTTTCCATTCCTTGCTCAACTTGAATGAAACAGACAGAACAGCACAATCCACCACGAGTCATGTCACAGTAAAAGCTCAGAGCGCATTGGGGAACATTGTGGTGATGCGGTATGCATCCCGCTAGGCCACCAGGATGCCCCATCATGTACTTTCTTTTCTATGTGTCGTCTATCTATTGCAAATAGTTCAAATGTTATTCATTTCAATATCATTTTGATTGGCGAACATAGCCCTTGTTTTTTTGCCACGGCATCGGGATGGCGATGCGGGTTCACTACTTTGGTGCAGACAGAAATATCTGGAAAACTATTAAATTGATTGACTTGGAAGTTTGTATTGACATTCATGGTGCCCAGAGGATGACTCCTCCTGACTATGGTGATCCCCTGACATTTCCTCTTGCACCATCAGCAGGTAAAAGTTTACACTTATCTTGTGAAATATTGCAACATCTATTTGATGGATTGGCACAAAAATGCGTAGACATTCATGATCCCAGATGATGTATTCTAATGACTTTGGTGATAATCAGGTCAAACTTTTAATTTGCCCACTACATGAATGAAGCCTGGAACTGATGGCTATTCAAAGCGAGGTGAGGCGTGGACATGTTGCCAGTTTATCACATAGGTAACACGCATGTAGACACACATTCACACCTCCAGGCAATTTAGAGTCTCCTGTGGTCCTAGCATGTCTTCGAACTGTGAGAAGAGAGCGCAACACCCGGAGGACATCCACACAGACACAGAGTGAGCATGCTGACACCACACAGCGAGGCCCATGACATCCATATCTGGTAGAGTATATGAAAAATGAGATTTGAACTGTTAGATGTCTGTTTTCCGGATGTGTCTGCAAACATTACTGATGTAAATAGAACTTAAACAGATGCAATTAATGACTTTGTAAATTGTCGATGTATTAAAGGGCCAGTGTGTAGCATTTAGGGGGGTTCTATTGGCAGAAATGACGATTGTTTTTGTCAGTGTTCAATCACCTGAAAAAAAGAATCATTGTCTTTTTGTTAGCTATGGAGTGGGTCTTGTTCAAGGAGTTGCACCTCTATGTTTCTGCGGTACAGAATGGACAAACTGGCCCTCTAGATAGGGCCATTCACATTTTGGTGTTTGTGGTGCGGACTGCCATACGTAGTTCTCTAACAGGCTTTAGCACACAAAGACGTTTCAGGTGGTCGCAATCTGCAACCTCAGCACCAGATAATGCCAAATAATGCCAAACTGGCCCTTTAAAAGCCCTGTCGGCTTAGTTAGAAGTGAGAGCAGATTCAAGTCATGTGTTTTGAATGTTGGGAGTTGGGGCAACTACTTTGTTTACATCTTTTAGTCGCAGATTGTAGTTTTAATTCGGTTGTCCCTTCACATAGGACTAGTGGGGGTAGAGGTTGCACCCAAAGTCCCTCAAACTACCTCTGCTATGAATCTATAAAATCAGTGAGCTGGTTTGGACAGCAATACAGTGTTTCCTAATCCTTAGAGGCTTTATGTGGGGACCATAATATGTCAAATGTCTTACTGGATCATTACTGTTCTCTGCTCCAGGTGCAGTCACTGTTCTCTTCACCTTCTCTTCCCCGCATAATATTGGCTGTGGTTCAAGCCCAGAGTGCATCCAGCATAAACAAAGTCAAAATGTGGTACCATATATAGCGTCATGTCCTCCAACAGAGGACAAAAAGTCTCAGCAAAGAGTTTCAACTGCATCTGTCCTTCTAACTCAATGAATGAATTGTCTTGTGCGTAGATGCATAACCCAAACTGAGCCAGACATGGCTCAACTCTACTTTATCCAACCTGTACGGCAGTATATTATTTTTACTTCTTTGTTGTCAACAATGTAAAAAAAATACTATTTATTAGTTCCTGAATTTAAAAGGGGGGGAAATATTACACTTGTCAGCAGGTGTCACTTTGCGTCTTTATTCAGGGTATGAAAGGAGGTATATTCTCATAAACGCGCAATGTTTTGTAATCAAATTAAAAGAAGACTCTTGATTTTTCTTAAATTTTGTGTTTGGACTGCCTTCGTGTCCAAACGTCCCCATCACAAGCAAGACACCAACTAAGAGGTGAGCGCTCTGACAACAACCTAGAACAGCAATGGTAAATACCTGATCCTATCTTCTTAATTTGCAACATTGAATGCTATTTACATTTTCTGGAGTAATATTTGAAAATGAATTAATAAAGCATCAAATGAAACAGTGTAGTATATTAGTCCTCAAAGGGCAAATGAAAAGACATTAGCTTTATTTACTGTATAAGCCTTTATTTGTAAAAAGTCTGTTGTTTGAATGATAACCCTTTTTATACCACATACTTGAACACCTTGTATTTGTAAAAAACACATTTTGTTCAAACACCTAAAAAAGCTGATTGACACGATAACATTAATTTGCACTGACAAAAAAAATACAACTTCATACTACACAAATGTTGATTCCATGAGTACTGATACTCCAAATGAAATCAAACACCTTATTAAACAACTGAATCAAATAAGCGCCCAATGTGAACAAAACAATTACAGTACAAAAACCAAATGCATTTTTCTTCCAGTGCCAGTATATCAGATGAATTACATTTCCTTCTTATGATAAAACAACAACAGTAAGAATAACAATCCATAACAAATGCAACAAATACAATAAATCAGAAGTGAACACAGAAATGAATCAAATCATTTTACTAATTCATATCGAAAAGAAAAATGTACAATTCTTAGTTACTTGAACAGAACCAAGGGGGCTTTTGTGGAACAGCTTTTTTTAACGAGCTGCATCCAGGGGACAACTTCCTATCGATACCCTCACATAGCTAAACATAATTCACCTCCGGGAGCTAGTCTGCACAGACACAGATTCTATTGTCAGCAAGTGAGCAGCTGCACTAGGGCAATTTGCTCAGTGCCTTGCTCAAGGGCACGCATGACTGTCTTATTGAACAGGAAAGAACACCCCACTCGGCTTCTTTAGGCCATCCTGCTCCTCTAGCCTCTATAAGCCAGCTAGCCGATCATGCCCTTAATATCTTGATCAGGGTTCCTGGACGATTCTGTGATTTGTTGATGGCTGAGGTAAACGCTGCAGGTATCTGCCGCAAATCCTAAATTCTGTATCGTAAATGGGAAAAGCCCAAGTAGAGAATTTCATTCAAGATGGCACCATCCCATTCGCTGACAGTGAACCAAGGCGGACTGTAATTTCCAGCAGTCTCCGGCAGCGTTAGCATTGGCCTTGTTCTTGAGGGAGCAGAACCAATACGAGCTCAGAGCCACCAGAAACTCCTTCACTGTGAGAGGACTTTGCATTGATCTCCATTATTTTGTTCACACCATGTATTTCTTGTGTTTAATTTTTTTAGGTTTAGTTTGCAGAAGTATGCCAATGCTAGAGAAGCTGTCCATGCCATTAGCAGTGAGGCTAGCTGGTATTACGAACTGCCATGTTTTTGTTCATGCATTAAGAACTATTAAGTGAAAGATATCATATTTACAGTACAATTCACATGTAATTACACATATACACCAGAGGCAAGAAAATTCACATTGAAATCAGTTCAACACTTTTTTTTCTCCTCTTCTGCTCCTTGAACATATGTGTCAAAAGAAATCTCTCTTCTCTCTTGTAAAAGCTAATATCCTAACGTAAAAGCATAGAACAGAAGATCCTCACAGCTTTTGGAATGAATGTGCTGATTTCATGTCCAGTGAAATGAGTGGCCAATATATTTTGCGAGCATGCAAGGGCTGCTTAGTTTCTCCACTGTGTGTGTCTGGAGCTCATTAAAGATATGCATCAACTATTCCAAGAAAAAAAAAAATGATATTCATTACTGAGGATAAACCGACCTGAATGAGAATTTGATACTTGTGTTAGTTTGTGTTACAAAAAAAGTAAGAGCAAGTTGAAACCACAGAGTAGATGGATTAGGCTTCTTTCTGGTCGAACATGTTCCATTGTTTTAGTTTAAATAACACTTATGGTTGCTTTTAAGCCCCATATGTTTTACAAACGATATGTGCTTTTCTTGCACTGGAGAACAGTATCCCATGACCTCACACCCTAACTCTACTCTTAGTGAAGATCCATCATATTGCCTTCTGACAGTTTGTCATGCTGTTTGTGTGCAGACCAGGATGAACAACTAATTTGTAAAAGGGTGTTATTAGAATGAGTTTGCATTCATTATCCACTGACTATTACCACCTGTCTTTGTTTTTATTCTACAGGACAAGGTTACCTGAAAGTGTGAATGTGCACCCCGGTAATCACCACCTCAAAAGTGCCTGACTCAGAAATTTCTAACATCATATACCCAACCATATTCTGTGGGAACACAATCAAGATCTGCTATTTAGCTTATTGCAAAACCCAATTGGCACAAAGAGAATCATATCTAGTACTTGCAATTGTTAGTTAAAGTGGAACTCCACTGATTTCACACACCAAAGTCTGTGTACAGGTCTTGGGGAGAAGTACTGCATATGTGGAGAAAGAAAATCGGTATATAATGCCTTTAGTGGCTCCAGAGGGAGCTGTGTGAAGTCCGGCAAAAAGTGTGTGAGGACGATGAAAGAAATCTGGGCGTGTGTAGTTAGAAAGAAGTGAGCTCAACAGGCCGCTCCTCAGCTCTGCTTGAGCCTAGCGCCTCGAGGCTACATAAGGGGCTGCTCGCGTAACACACCCATGTTTAAACAAATAATGCTACCGTATTCAAGTTCATTGCATTTCAATCTTGACTCGCTTCCGTTTGGCAACTTTTTGAAGAACTCTGAATTTGTGCACATATGCCAGCATTTCAGCCGGTACTCTTACCAGACACCTACAGTTTAATACTGAATATGTAATCTCTATATAACACAATAGAAACTGCTTTGTCATAAATAACAACAAATTGCCTTTTTTTTTCACATGTAAGACTTTTCACTATGTTTTGGTCATGTAATCCTTTGGACCTCACAGTTGACTGAGAGACGAACGGCAGATTGTTCAGCTGCTGACAGAAACACAGCACTCAGCTCAGTATGTCTTCCTGTTACTCTCATGCCATTTTCCTGAATATCTTTTATGGATCACTTGGTACTTAAAGGGGATCTTTTTGTCTTGCTTTTGCTTCTACAGTATTATGACAACAATGCATTAAATTTGAACAAAAATCAATACTAAACTCGGACTAAAACCTGGTTTCTGATCGGTCTTCCTTCTTGAAGACATCTTATGCATATTACATCCTGCGCTCGGAGGGGAGTGGATGTTTCTGATGATTAATTGATTTCTCTGCAGTCCCTCCATCCTCTTCTTGTTCCCATGTGTTTGTGTACAGTATATGAAAATGCCCCTCTCTTTTCTATTTGTGTTTCAAAGGGACTGTGCTGCGTATTCTAATTAATCACTTTTTTTGTTTTTTGCTACAGGACTCAATGGTAGATTTGGTTGCGTCGGTTTTGCTCAGAGCCTGTTGCGCCAAGTAGAGCCTGTTTGTGCCCGAAGTGAAGATGACACAAGATGCTGATCTGCACTTCAACTGAAGCTAAACAGGCACAGGAGGATTTGTTCAAATCAGTTTGCTCCCCTACTTATGTCCACTGTCTATTTGCCTCAGCCATCTAATGCTCTGACTTCATCTTAAGTTCTTTAACTTTTCATTCGGTGGCTCATATGGATTCCTCAACCAAAAAACTTGATCATTAACGTGATTATTTCCCCAAAAATACAGGGTCCTACACTACGTTTCCCCCCTACTTTGCAAATGAACCTGAGCACTGAATATGCAGTGTGTGTGTGTGTGTGTGTGTGTGCGTGTGTGTGTCTGTGAGAGCAAAACCAAACAATAATGCATATGGTTATAGGCCTTTTGGTCAATATTTCAATTCATGGCTATTTATCACACATTGTATCCCCGAGAATCGCTGCATCATTCCTGATCAGGCTGATGTTTCTGATCCTCTGGAGTGTGACGGCACTGATCGAGTTAAAGTGTGAAATGTTGAATCCTTCTCCTCGTGTCTTCTGCCAGAGCTGCCCGTTATCATCCCAATCAAATAATCTTGCCTTCACAAACTGCTACTCCAACACAAATGCTCAACGAACAAACAAAGAAATACTGTACACTGAATGACAACTGGTCAAACTGCGGGCTGATATGTTGACTCTTTTGAATATAAATACATGACTCTTTGCTGTGGAGTAATCTCAAACAAATCACAGAAGCACTCCTCCCATTTCCTCACAGCAAACACAAAGCAGGATATGACGTCAATGAACTCTGCGTCTGAAGAGCATGAGAATCAATCAATAGGAGGAAATAAACAGTACAAGTATACTTTCATGAGAATACTGAATGATAAAATGTATAGAATATTTTTTTTTCTTTTTTTCACACAATCAAAATGAGAAATGCATACCTTTGACTCTTTTATCTCATAATGCCCTAGCTCTAGAACATGTTCCGACACTCTCTGAAATCACAGTATTTTTCAAGACAAAATCATATCTACAATAATCAGCACTTGTTTTCAACCATAATGAAAAATACCCCCCTCCCCTCCCCCAACCCACCAAGGACGTGTTTCTAAAAATAACATGAGAAGAGAAAGGAACACAAGTTTGCTTTGACTCTGGGCGGGAATGCGGCGGTCAAACATCCCATCCACGCGAGCCTCTAATGGAGCCCATTAGACCAGAGCCGATGTCTGATAAAGAGAACGATATCACTTCAAAAACCCAAGGAACAACACATAATCCAAACAAGGTTGCTGTACATAGTAGAACCGGAGATTTCCGTGCATGTTATCCATGGCCGATGGGCGGGGGTTGTGGGGTTAGGTGAGGGCGGCTGGGGGGGGGGGGGGGGGTCAAGGATCTCACTCAGCTGATGCCTGAACAGACGAGCCACCACTGATTTCACGAGCTG
This sequence comes from Melanostigma gelatinosum, assembly GCF_949748355.1. NCBI lineage: Eukaryota > Metazoa > Chordata > Actinopteri > Perciformes > Zoarcidae > Melanostigma > Melanostigma gelatinosum. The sequence continues at coordinate 16,483,209 of NC_136647.1, forward strand.
CAGTAGAGGATTTCTTGATCACAACAAGTATCAATAAAAAGTCGATGGGACTCTGAGACATCTTTTTCTCTCTCAAGAGCTTTCACTTTCTCTTTTTTCTTGTTTTTTTTTTCAGCAAAAATATCATGCAGTCTTTAGTTCCAAACCACCCAGGTGGGATCTTGTGTTTGTTTGTTTGTTTGTTTGTTTCTTTCAGGAGGAAAAAGAAACTCAAAGCCTTGAAATTCTTCTCTCACAATTCTTCTTAAACATTCAAGTCATCCTATTAATACTTTGTACAGCAGAAAGGTCCTTCAGATTTCACGCGTGTATATATAAATATAATATATAGAAATATGCATATACATATGTTCAACTTGTATATGTGTATACATATTTTGGAACTGTATCAAAGCCAATTTAATGTGCTCTCAAAATATGGCCCATGATTCCTAGTGGGATGCACATCAATTCACATAGTACAACCAGTAGATTAGGTTGAAAAATCCAAAGGTGATAGGGAAAATGACCCGGGACCACTTGTCAATGGTGCTAACATCTGACAGGTTTGGGATTTTCAACTTGAGCTTGGAGGAGCGTCGTCGTAGCCGACAGTTGGCCCGGCTACGCATAGCGCTCCGATCCAGCGAGTGGTGGCTATAGCCATCGTGGGGCTTCCTGAATTGGACTCTGGTGCTGTCGAAGGACATCACCGAATTCCGAGAGTCACTGATGCTGCTTCCCACGTCAGAAGGCATCACTTCGTTGTTCATCTCCAGCGTGGTGAGGAGCATGTTTCCATAAACATCCACCTGCGAGGACACGGGGAAGACACGACGAGTCAGGAAGAGCGGAAGTGTCGAGCAGTAGCCCCAAATCCCCAATATTATGAAACCTATATCAAGCCCCCCCCTCCCGTCAGCCCCCCCCCCTCCGTCCCCCAAGCTGTATAAATGCAGGGATGATATGGAATGTAATTTCTTGCATGTCACACAAATAGTTAACGAGTTTCTTTATACAGATATCTATTAGTGACTTTCCACAAAAAAGTGACACAAGTAATTTGAACAGACTTAATCTGACTCTACTGTGAGGGCTGGCCTACAGCTGATATGATTTCTAAACACATGTACCCCAACTTTTCTTTGTTCCTCGAGATACAGATTTCTTCGCTGTGTAAATGACCTGAAGGTGTTGGTTTGATACGGCACGGAAATGGAGTCCTTGCAATGTGAAAGAAAAATGAAGAGAACATTAAAACGTCTATAAAAATTCTGGCAAATAAGCACATTGTCTCAAAATACACAATGCATCAGACATAAAGTTAGCAGTCAACAACTTTCAATAAGCATAGCATTTTAGTACGTCACACAAAAAAAACTGGGGAGGGAGGCTTCATTCAGTCTGACCAATTCAGCATCCGCCATTGCCAAAACTGCCCGCATTTTGATATTTTGTCCAGTTTAGTTTGAAAATTCACATTAAAACATAAGGTAGCAGAGTGAGAATGAATGAAGCCTGCAGCATAAACATAGACAGCAACCTAAATAAAAAATGAGAATGTTTTACACCACTGTTGGGCTCGATGAATCGCTATCTCAATGAAAAGGGCTATGCTCGCTAAAAAAGCAGTGTCGAGGTAGAAGCAATGGATGATGGTTGGTGAATACATATTGGGCTGTGGTGGCATCAGTATGCTTCTGGAAGATTACTTGGGGGAATTCTGCATATGTGTCTGTGGATAAAACGGCTGTGGCTAGAAATGTTATGTGCGGAACATTGGCTGTTTTGTACTTGAGCCCTGACTGACACGGAGAGTGAAAGAGAGGTAGCAGATGAAGATGCAAACCTGTTCCCTCAGGCGCTTCTCTTCGTATCTTGTGCGCTCGTTGTTGGCTTTGTTCAGCCTCTCATTGATTTTCTTCTGTTGCGCAGGGCCCCGGCCAAAGAACACGTAATTTACAAAGGCATATTCGAGCAGGGCCAGGAACACAAACACAAAACAGCCCATGAGGTAGACGTCGATGGCTTTCACATACGGAATCTTTGGGAGAGTCTCCCTAAGGTGGGTGTTAATTGTTGTCATGGTAAGCACCGTTGTCACACCTGAGCACAACAGCACACACAGAAACAAAGAAATCGCCGTCACACACAGAAGTCGTTGACAACATCTGACCTTACTGTAGATCAGAGATGGAAGAATTATACAGTAAAAGTACAAACACAACGTAAAAATACAGCATCAAAAGTAAAGTCCTGACCTCTAAATTTGGAAATAAAAGTACAAAATTATTATCAGCAAAATATAAATTGAATAAAAAAAGGTCATTAGGCAACAGAACGGCCTCTATCAGTGTAACATGATCATATCATTTGATTGGCACTACTGTTGCATTGGCACATAAGCGGCATTTTAATGCTGTAGCTGGGAAGGTGAATCTAATTGTAACTACTTTATATCCTGTTTCAAACAAACAAGACTTTTACTCGAGTCGCGAGTCAAACCAAAAGTTCACCGAGTAACATTACACAGTCCTTCTGCGTCGAGATACTACGCAAAGGCTTCACTACGATGACGCAGTGGGGATGAGATCACGTTGAAAATGTAGTTGAGTAGAAGTATAAAGTAGCAGAAATTGGAAATACTCACGTAAAGTGAAATTGCCTCAAAATTAAACTTACAGTAAGTACAGTTGTTGAATAAATGTGTTTAGTTACCTTCCACTACTGCTGTAGTTTTACAAAACAACAGTGAAACTCACTGGCAATATGTTTTTAGCATCCTACATATTTGTATTGTTTGATGATTAAGCCAATTGTACTACAAAGAAATTTTAAAAGTGACATTTTCTCATTTTGTTCACGGTGCCTACTGCTACCTTATCCTTTAATTTGGGGGAGACCACATAAATTAACATACAGTAGCAGGAATAAGAGTTTTAGAAAATTGATAAATACCTAGTTCTTGTTAATAGAAATTACAGAAAAGTGTTGTTTACAGAACTCCCAATTTCTGTTCTAATCTTGCAATTTTGACCAATGTTCGAGGATTTGGGTTTGTAATAAGTTCAATGACACAGCAGTCAAAGGTCAGTAAATTCCCCTTTCGTCCGAAATATGAGTGAGTGTGAGAGCTTCTTTGTCACACAGTAATGTAAATGTGTTAAATGTCATAAACATCACAAAAGCAGTGAAGGGGTTTTGTTGGACATTGTGACATTCTTTGTTCTACTTCAAGGTAATTTGGACACATTATATTATATTATTTTATAAGTATGTATGTTTCTTAGGCTTACTCATAATTAGTCCTCTCAGATACTCAAATAGTACTCATCACTATCTTTGGACATCAGGACTGTCAGTGTTTACACAGCACATAGTTTGAATGTGCCAGTAAGTGCAACCAATGTACATAACAACAATGACCATGTGTCTACCACATGCTGTTGGTTCCAGTGATAATAGCTGTGTTTTAACAGGGAGAGTTGGAAGTTTGATCATGCGGCGGTGGTGGATGTTTCTTACCCAGGGCCACCCGAGCTGCAGAAGCATCATAATTGATCCAGAAGGAGACCCAGGAGAGGATGGTGATCAAGATGGAGGGCATGTATGTCTGCAGGATGAAATATCCAATGTTCCTCTTAATCCTGAAACTCAGCGAAAGCCTTGGATATGAACCTGTAAGGAGAAAGGATCGAGTGACAGTTTGGGAAAAGGGCAGGGAGTCAGAGTGAAAACACATCAGTGGGAAAAAAAAAGGCGAGCAGGGAGGTGGGGTGGGTGACGTTGGCGCAACTTAAGAGTTCCAAAGTCTGCACTTTGACAACGCGCAGGGTAGTCATTTCTCCATTTGTTCAGATGGAGCACTTCATTTCCCCAAAGCGATGGATTCCTTTCCAGGGACAAGTTCGATTCCAATTAAACATGGCAGAAAGTCGCAAACACGGCAGATTTTTCTGCAACCCCCTATCTCAGCAGGCAGCTCCAGCATCCCTCTGAGAATTTTCACAGAGAGCTGCTCTGCTTTTCTTTTGCACTTTCTCTGTCCTCTAAACATCACCAAAAACGGCATTTTAGAGGTGCATAATTGAAACGCACGCCCATTGCACTTGCAAGGTGGTAACTCAACCCATTGTGCATTTTACAGTAAAATGTCAGCTGGTTGTGCCAAGACATTAATTGGTCTTATGACTGCACTTTAATTTAAACAACCACAACAATGCAATGCTGATGCAAACAGCAATATTTACATCAAGGATCTCTTCTGCTTCAGCTACAATATACGAGGTTGGAAACAATACAAATTGCACTAAATATAGGTAGTTAAATTCCATTCTATGTGTTCTAGCTCCAGTTTTATTTCCAATATGTCACCAATGAGAAAAGGCTTCAGATAAGCGTGATGGTTTTAATCTAAAAGGCTATTCGCTGTGGGGCAACACACAGTGATGAATGACCTCATCATCTCCAGGTTCCTGTAAATCTGTTAATGAATCAATACCATAGCAAACATACTTCATCAAACCTGAGACAAGTGGCTTAGATCACCCAAGTACATCCTAGATTAATGGTGGCGACAAATGTTCACGGGTTTCATTAAACTCTAACATTAGAATTACACTTGAATTTTACTTTTGTCTTTCGGCAGCCCTGGGTAAACAGAAATACGATTACTGATTTTCTAGTAACGCATGACTTTTGGTTGTTTCATCGGGCTGTCAGAGTCAGAGAGCCATCTCTATACAGTCAGTCAGAGATTGAAATATAGAACTGAAAGCAGACTGTGCTGTAATTAACATCCAGATATTCTTGCTCAGTGGTGGAAGAGGTAATCTGACTCTTTACTTTACAGTTGAAGAAAAGTTCAACATTTTGAGGAATACAATCATTTACTTTCTTGCTGACAGTTAAATAAGAAGAGTAATCCCACTCTCCCATCTGTGCGCTGAATATATACAGTTAGCTTAGCGTAGTTTAGCATAAAGAGTGAAACAATAAGCCTGGCTCTGTCCAAAAAAATTTGACAACCTAAAGCTCACACTGAAGTAGAATTGGAAGGTGTCAAAAAAATAGAAATACTCAGGGAAAAGCATCCCAAACTTGAATTTAAGTAACAGCAACTCCTGTACATTTCTTGTGCTTAATTTCAATTGTGATTCTAAAATGAACACCAACGATCAAATATATCAGATGACTGTAGTTATCATGAGCCAACGTTGGGTACTTCAGTTGACATTGTTTTTGTTATTCTGCAAGTCAGTGCACATTATTTAAACATGTGGAAATGGCCACCTACAATCTGCTGCACCAAAAAGGAAATTGTCTTCCTGCACGACCCAAATATAATCATATTCCCCACAGTGACAATGACGTGTCTCCTGATGCCCCCACTCACAGAACTCAAAGCGGTGACACGGATCCAGATGTGTTCATAGAGCGTGTAAGAATCATTTTGTGCATGCAGTGGAGACTTTTAGTCAAATTAGAAGCATTTGTTTTTACAAAAGACTTACCTGTGGTAAAACTGACCATCGTGGACACTAGACGGACGTCTACAATGGAAAACTGAGGTAACTCCAACTTGTTGACGCCCGTCACGGCTTTGTCTCCTCCTTGCCAATAGAATACGATGTCATCCGTGGTATATCCATCTGTGTCAAAGGTCGGGGGCAAATTCAGGGCGAGAGAAGAGAAAGGGAAGAAGCAGCCGTTAAAGATAACCATGTTTCTATTTAAAGTCCGTTCCAAGAGTATGGATGATGAGTGGAGGTCGCTTTGACTGTTTCAATCGACTCTATGTTTCGTTACAGTCATCCAGAGCTAAGCAACCTAACAACCTATTCAGTCCTGGTATCTTGACTGTTGGAGGCTGTTGCGTTGCAGGAATCTGTGACTACTTCCTGAAATGGCTCGTGATCATATTAATCTTCACCAATCGTAACCCATCTTAACCCCCAACCAGCAAAAATCAACGGAACAAATAATATTTTCTCTGTCAAAGTGCAATAAAATACTTTTTTGTTTCACACATTTCTTTGTTTTGGCAAGAGCAATGTGAAGCACACACTATAACTAATATAAGCATGAAACATTTTGAAATCTGTGGGGTGGGACAACAGCACAACAGGTTTTTAAACGATGGCTTCTTTTTCGGGTTTTCCCATTAGTATTCCCTACACACTTCAATCTACCCTGCGGACATGAGTTACACAGCACCCGATAATCAGAGGGAGATTCGTCAATGTCCACAACTGTCATTGTGATTAAATTTAGCTCTGTTGATTCATTATTGGCAATATTATTAGTATCACCCTGTATTTAACTGATTGCTAACTGTATTTTAATTGAAAATGTCCAATGATTTCAACAAATATACAATGAAATAGCATTACATCAATCAAAGTGACAACTGTAATCATACAACTATGTATCCCATGGCAAAACTATACTTGTATAGCTGCAAAACTGTTTCACAATACTAATTTTGCCATCAATGGACTTTTCTATCTATTGGTAAAGCCTGTTTTTAAATTTCTTTACAAATTCATCCTTTTGTGGGGTATATGACTTCACATAATTCTCTTCAATGAGACCTCTAAAACTAAATAAAATGAAATAGAAAAGATTTTTCTGCTGCTAACTTACTGGAATGAAGCCACCAGACAAGGTCTCATTCTGAAAGAATGTTGTGCACTGTAACAGTTTAAAACATGTAATTAATGTTGAAAATTGAAATACAGCAAAACAAAAACCGAACAAAACAGCTTGGTTATGTTCAATAGCTTAGCTTATTAAATTAAAATAAGTCAACGTTGACTTTTGGTTTCACACGGGACATGAACAGCTGTCTCCGGGATGATAGCTTTGACCCGACCTCCCCATGCAGATTTCGGCAGACTATAATTAGAAACGTGTTTGTGATACATCAAAAACAAACCGGGAGAAAATACTTACCCCTCGAAACTTAATTGACAATGCACTTTTGTTTTAATGGGAATGTACTTTATAGGAGACCAGGCTGGGCAAACTCAAACCTAGCGCTAGATATGGGACTATCAGGTTGAGTTAAGTACAATTCATTTTTTAACAAGACATCACAGGTTTATCAAAATAATCCTAAAGATGTATTACGGATTGTAGTCAGACGGTGTGAGGAGATGGGCTCCTGTAGGACCACGCAGCACCAAAGACTGCACTAAAAGAAAAGGAGAAACATTTCTACCTGAGACTTAAATGTGCATGTTGTCTCGGCTGCAATCACACGCTCTACAGTCCAGACTCCTATGGAGCTTCATATCAATGCATGCATTAACTGGTGCATGAATATTTATTAACACGTGTCACTTGGTATGGCGCTCCCACACATTCTCAACTGGCAGCGCAATCGAAAGTTACCACAGCAGAAGATTTATGTCAATTGGGCAGTATGCATTCACGGCAGAGCAATTTCTCAGTCCGGGAAGTGTTCGTACATTTCACATTCTACGACCCCACATTCAGACCTGGATGGCATTGAACTCACTCAAGGACCGGGATTCATCACCATTAAATCTCCCTCCGAGGTTATAGGGTAAGGAAATGTGACATTGTTCGTGAAATTGAAACAACTGCCTGCCTAATCATTCAGACTGATGGCTAATGTGCATGACTCCCACTAGCGCAGCTTATTCCATGAGCATTAACAGATATTCTTGCAACTTTTTAATTCATGGCATATCCATATTTCATTGCCTACTGATATCCCCGAGGGTAAACACTCTGCAGTTTTATTTTGAACAACAAGGACCACAAATATCTGCTGTATGGAGCAAGTGATGGAGCGGTCGATGAAAATGATCAAGCAAATACAATTTTTAATTACACCACGAGCACATTTTTCTCCTGGATATTGATTTATCTAAATTAAAGCATTTGAAAAAAACAAACAGACATGAGATGTCAATTAAATGATATTGTGTGATATCGTGTAAAGTCTGCGTTATTTTTCAAGAGTCAAGCCGTCATTATTATGATCTTAAAGGGTAACTCCACCAATTTCACACATAAATGCCAGTTTGTTAGCCATGAGGCGTACTACTCAAAAAGAGATGGATCATAACTCTCGTAGCTCTCGGAGTAGATTTTCAGAACAAATCCAGAACAGAGGGGCTAACCAGTACACCCCCAATAACTGTATGGAAAATATGAAGATAAAGCCAGGAGGTGGTTAGCTTGGCTTAGCTTAGCAAGAAGAGTGGAAACAGGTGGAAACAGCTAGCCTGATTGTCCAAAAGGTGACAATATCCACCTACCAGAACCTCCAAAATTCAATAATTAGCACATCATATCGTGTTTGTTTAATCCAGACTATTTATTGTCTTGTTCTAATATAACCTCCTGCAAGAAAGCAAAAAAGCTTATTCCCCACAATTATTCCTTTAGGGACAATCGTAGATGATGATTTAATTGAATTGAAGTTATATCATTGAGAAAACACGACTGGATACTATCTTACTGAACCAAATATCTGGATATCTACATACTGACCACTGCCTTAATGAATCATTCCCGATTAATCAGGTGCTAAATGACACTTAACCAATTACTCATTAGTATTTCCTTGTTACTTACACGTGTGTCACATGTGCAAATTATTCATTGAAATGAATATTGTGGATGTGGCGGGTGTTTCTTCACACATTGCATGGAACCAGTATAATTTAGATGTTAAGAGCCATATAGAGGATGAAGTAAGGTCCCTAATATTAATGTTAGCAGTTTGCCTTCACCACTCAACGATTCAGCGGTGGGCCTGTCCATCTGTCACACTGAGGGAATACGAATCAATGCACATCAGCAAGCATTGTGATTTCATCTCTATTTCTCAAGGCGGTCATCAACTGCAGAGGTCACTCATCTGACAAATGGCACACGTTTTGCAAAGATGCCAAATATTTCACGAACGACACCTCTAAATTATGTCATGAAAATGTATTTACCACAAAAAAACTCAATTAACTACGTGGAATTTTTATAGGTAACTCAACATGGCAGTCATGTTTATTGCATTGTGAGTTCAGTGTTTGTTGTGAGAGACAAAGTCAAATTATACTCACAGCTTTCAATTTCCAGGGTGCAGTTCTGTTCATCAAGAGGGTACCTCCTCAAGTCCATCATGCAAGCAGCAGTGGTGGTTATTCTAAGAAAAACAGAAACAGTACAGAGATAATGACATGGATGCACAAAATGTTTTCCCAGAAAAAGGTTAACACGGGGGGGGGGGCACTTTAACAAGTTTCACAACATGATGAACCACCAGTGTGTCCGCCACTTACTCAAGTTGCACTTTCATAGAAATTATTTTGTGGCTGTTTGCTGAAAAACGTGAAAGCCGTTCAATAATTCACGGCTATAGCTTTTGAACTGATATTATTGAGAAGACATGTTGCCACTATCGCATGCATCTTAGTGGGTTTGACTGTATGTAACTGTGTAGCACTGTAGCATTTTTTATGTTTCCGTGAGTAGTAGTCTGGAGAAATATATCGTTTTATATGGATCACTAACTGTTCAGCATCTGCTATTTTGTCAATGCATGTTATTCATTGCTGGTTCCAAGATCTGCATTTCTGCCAGGTAGCTTTAGAAAATATGTATGCATAGCGGTTTATTAATATCAATAAACCCAGTAGCGCAGGACAAAACCCAGCTTTGGCTACAAACTACACATGTAGGGGTCTTTGGCATTTAACTGAAATATTTACTGGAGCAGCACATTTTAGCAATTACATTTCTGCTGTTCATACCAGCTGCTATGTGTTCATCATACCAGCTTTCATTCGCTTACTGCCCTCCAGTGTAAAGGAAATAGAAACATTTATTTTCAGCTCATCATCTCTTGTGTCAGGAGCCACCAGCTCGTTCCCCTGTGAACGTGCCGGTGGCTCCTGACACAGAGCATGATGAGAGCAATGTGAAGCTTTACCCTTTAAAGCATGTTTCACATTTTGGATAGATTATCAATCATGTTGAGGTGAAAGCCACCAATACTGCTACAGGCGGTGGTTTTACGGTGAAAGCAGTAAGCAAATGTGCACCACCATCTACTGTACCTTAGATTTAGTAATACAGTAGATAATATGCTGTTTGCATTGGAAATATATCGCTTGAACACAGAGTTTGTAAATTGGTCACGGTGGGGTGAACAGAGGTGCTGTCGGCGGGTAATTGGGAAACAAAATATGTTCTGCTGAAGCTGATTGGGCCAAATAAGCACACAAGCACGTGGAGCCTCTGGGTCCGTGATAGCAGGAGGCACCAGAAGGGTAAAGAAAATAATATATAAACAAAATGTGTGACAGGTATATATATATTCACAATGACACTGAGCTGCATTCTGCTGCACAAGCACTAAGCTGCTCAAACTGCATTCTGTTGTGCTGTGCTGCACCGCCCTGCTGCCTCGCAGTGTACAGCAGGGCCCCCGCTGACACACACTGTGAGGAGACAACATCATGCCTAATTACATTAATAGGAAAGGTCACTCGGCAATCATGGTTTTCTAGGCAAGAAGTTGGAGAGAAAAAAAACACAGTGTTTCTCCGCAAAGCGGTGGATGACGGTGTTAAACCAATAAACATCTAAGTTACCAGCTACTATACCCAGAGGAATAAAGACATACAGAACTCTCTAATCTGATACAACCAAAGCTGTTCTAACTTCGGCAATAAATCTCAACGTCTTCATGTATGATCCTGTTGTTCAGAGTAAGACGCTGATTGTGAAATTACATTTAATTACATTTAAGGGCCTTTAAGTCCAATTAGAGTGAACTTTACAGATTTCCAACACATTTTAAGCACAGCATTTTTATTAAATTGATCAAGTACAAAAGTTGAAGTGGTGGTAATACAATTACATCACCAAAAGAATATATGCCAGAAATGCATCTTGTAAGTGAAATATGGAGGATCATAAACAGGAAGGCATCACCTGTCAAGACCCATCTGATGTTTAAAGACAATACCCCCTGGTAGCACAATGAAGCAGTGGATCCCTGCAGCAGCAGCCCCCCCCCCCCCCTTACACCCTAGCAGAGAGAAGGTAAAAACTCAGGACGAGTACAATTGACTTTATATGTGACAGTTAACAAGTCAGGAGAGAATCCTCATTGACTCGGCACAAGTTGGGACGGCTCACTGCGAGGGCCTGGGATTTGGAAATGTCAGCAGATGTAGGTCAGCAACTTCCAGTCCCACCAGAGACGGTCAAGCAGCAACCTCAGACTCAGCGGTCTGTTCACGTCGCAGATTTTGCAACATGATATGCAATGCTAGGTGTTTTGTATTGTACTGTCATTATTACTAAGAGGTGTGAATCTACATCGTGGGCAAAAGAGTTTGAGAATCATTGATGTAAATAAATATAAATTATTTCATGTGATTACAATGCAAAAACACACAAAAAGAGATTCACTAGTAGGGCGTAGTGTCGGAGGTAGTAAGAACTTTTGATTCACCACTAAAAGGTGAGCTCCACTCATTTCTACAGGCCACTCTTGGCTTTTCAAACCATGTATCGTGCCCGCATTACGTGACAACTAAAAGCAACCTGGAGGTGGATCCAAGAGGCTCAGCACAACAGACAGGGAGGCTTTCAGATATATGAGCAATAGTTTTGACACCTACACACACAGTCTACTCCTGTATCCCTCTCTGTGAGGCAGCTTGCTTACCAGAGAAGATCATAGTACTACGCCATGGTTTAATAAACAGAGGTACATAAGATTGGAAGAGAGAAATCACCATCTGGCAAACATTTCCCTCAAAAGAAAGCCCTCAATGTTCTCAGGACCACGTGCACTATAAAACCTGGGTTGTCAGTTCTTTATGGATGACTCAGCCCCTCGACTCACTGGCAAGTTCGAAAAAAAGCTGATCTGTCATGCACACAGGGCCGGACACTTTCTACTGACACCGACTTCTTTTATTGACGTTGCGAACGACTTTGTCTGTTTGCAACACCCAAACGCTCTGCTGCACCACTCAGCAGTCTTCAGGTCCGGCCCCCTCCCTCCTCTTCACTTAAAAATAAAGCACCAACCACGGTATGTCTCAAAAATGTCAATTTAAGCAAGGTTTGTGAAAGCAATATTCCTTCTAGGGACGTGAGTTGATTTGACTTTTGCGCTTCCAGTGCACTATCATTCCTCCATTGTTTTATTCTTAGAATTCATGAAGACTGCAGGAGAAAGGAATTAAGGGCATATGTACGTTTGTGAAATACAAAATTATTTGTAATTCTGTCACTTAAAATTGCTTTTTTCAAAAGTTATATGTGACGATAGCAAACATTCTGTACATGTACGTTTTTGTTTGTAGAAATCCTGGTGAAAATAAAATGCAGCCTAAAAAACTTGATGTTTTGTAATGTGCTTGGTTTATCCACAGAATAAAGATTGCCGGTATGGAGAACGCACCATTCAACGCTCAACACGAGATCAGTGGATTCAAAAAATGTGAACACAGTTGTGTAGTAGAGCTTGTATTAAAAATTAGGATTCAAGGTAAAAAATTGTTTTGAAAAAAATAAATAAAAAAAGACCAGTACCAGCACATTTCACAGTGAGTGGATAGGTGAGAGCGCAGCAGTATGTGCAGCAGTGTGTGTGATGCGATTGTCCCACAGTTTGCATTCTACTGTGCGCAGGTGTAGCACGGGGGATGGATTCAAACAGGCTTTACAAGAAAACGCACTTAAGAAAACCTTGAGTGGTCAAACTCCAGAGGCGCAGCATTCAAACGAATTGAACTGAGAACACAACTTCTATTGTTATAGTTACATCTATTGTTTTCGGGGGGGGGGGGGGGGGAATATGTCCACACAACCCTTGAGCAAAGTCAAACATTTTCACAAAGCGGTTTAATCGCATGCTTACAGGCTTGCAAAGGTCCTGAAATCAACATGGCATGTAGATTATGCACCGCTTCTAATTATTGTACACTTGCTGAAAAAAATGGACTGGAAGACAGAACCAAGGGCCCGATGCCATCTGCCTTTTGCCATTACTGCAGTGCGTGATGGTAACAGTAAACCCGATGTGCAGTATGCTTGAAGCCAATGTGTTGGAAGATGCTAGTGTCCCTAGCAACAGCCTTCGCTCTCTGTTTCATGCAGGCACAAAGCCAGTAGAGGTGCAAAGGCAGGCGTCATGCTATTTTCTTCAGGCACAAGTCCATTTTTACTATACTTGTGTCTGCTTGGTACTTTCGTGGCTCGAAAGGAACCCGGATGTGCGGAGGTACGTGGAGCAGCTGGGAATGTTTATTCAGATCAGGTGGCACAGTGTAATGTTGGCACCAAATGGCTTGAAATGGATCCCGTTTCCACTTGCTTCATTTGGTGGAGGTGCACACATGTCAAGTTTTTCATCTGGTACACATTTAAAACAATCAATGATACATTTAATGAATTGATTCATACCAAATTAGAATTTACACAAATGGGTTATTCTTACTTACAGTATAACGTTATTTAAAACTGCTTGTAGGACGTAGCCATTAAACAGCCGGAGAAGGGGGAAGACAGAAGGTGATTTGATTAGCCTTAAAACACGCACCTGCTCACGTAGTCCTCTAAAAATTAGAACATCCATCCAGACCCTTCTCACCATGGTGCGCCAAGATTGCACTTGCACATTGCCAGGCCCATGTGCGACTGTCACAGAGGGTGAAAAGCAAACCTTAGAGATTCATCCAAAAAAGCAGACATTTGCAGCGCAGCCTTTAAAAGCAGCAGTGAGACTGCATTTCCACAAAGCTGATACCTTGTGAAGAGTCATGAAAGGAAAAAGGGAAAAAAAACAACTATTGCCATCAAATCCCCTTTTGTGTCAGCGCCAATTCAGTCATTCAGAGTTTCTGAATGCTGATTATTGCATTAATAATTCATTACTCCGTATGATCTACACCTTGTCACTGCCATTTTCTTTTATTCATGGCACAAAACACGTTCCCAGCTTCCTTGCCTCCATCAGACTACTTTATTTTACTTGTGTTAAGAAAAGCAGCGATCCATTCTGAGCTTGAACAAACCTCAGGACGCTGTCGTACTGTTAGCCGTCCCCTGGGGAATCTAGATGAGTCCCTCTGTGCGCATTTACTGTTGACTGAATTGTCTAGTTTGTCACAGTGATCTGGGACATTGAGGTAGTGAGTATTTTGAACCTTTTTTTAGCCTTTCTGGGACAAAGAGTCTTGGATTTAATGTACCCCTCTCCTTCCAACATATTGTTGGTGTTTGTCCTGAGTCACACTTAGAACTTTGTGGACTATCAACTTTATAAATACAACTTTAAAGTCGTTTTTTCTTGCCAAAAATAAATGTGTCATAATTGAGACCAGAACACTAGCAGCGGTGATCTTGTTTTTCTGGCGCCACATGTGAGGCAGCAGTCAAAAGTTATGAGGAGTTTGTCTGGGTCTTCAGCAGTTTACTGTTGGCAAGTACCACTCGTCCTTTCCATCCGTTCGCTCGTGCTCTAGATCTCTAAATACTGGTGATGCCATCGACCCATTTTCTGAATGTGATAATGCTGTTTAGGGTCACGGAGGGGTGAAACCTATCCCAGCACAAATTAAATATGTTTCCTGTATGTCTATATTTCCATTTTCTTGCATTATTAAATCTTTCTGAAAGTAAAAATTTTAAAAAGACACGAAAACTCCATCCATCTATACCGTACCACCTTCCTTTTCTGTGTAATTCCCAGCATGCACTGTGCAAAAGGCAGAGAAACACCCTGGACTAGGTCTCTGTAGTCCATCGCCATGGGAACAGGCAGACGCACACAGTCACACTCACATTAAAATCATCTACGGGCAGTTTAGAGTGGGCAGTTCACCTACTCTGTTTAACTTCGGACTGCAAGAGCAAAGAAGTGAATATCTAGCTGCGATGCTGCAGGCTTACAACACAGACAATAAAGGAATGCTGTTTGCTCAGGTGCTCTTTCGTTGCGCTCGGCCCAACAGAACGTTTTTGGTACGCTTGTGCGCCAATAAATGAGCCAAGTGCAGATCAGATTTAACTGCACTTGTGTTCGGGGGCGACCGTGGCTTACTGGGTAGAGCGGGTTATCCGCCAACCGAAAAGTCACCGGTTCGATCCTCGGCTGCACCGTGTCCTGTGTCGAAGTGTCCCTGAGCAAGACACTGAACCCCTAACTGCTCCCCGGGCGCCTGTCATTGACAGCCCGCTGCTTCCTATATACACAGGGATGGGTCACATGCAGAGAATAATTACCCCACTGTGGGACTAATAAAGGAATGTTTCTTCTACCCCAATGATAAGACGTGTGCCATCTCCCCTTTGAACTCTGACCACTCCAACTCCAGACCAGTAAATCTATTGCCGCAAAACCCCTTAGTGCATTGAAGCGGCTTTTATTGCCGAAGAACTCAACATTTCATTTGTAAGAGGAAGAATGTGTGAGTTATTTAAAAAGGTTACATAGTGTCGCATTAACGCACATTGCTATAGTTCAAACTCTCAGTCATACTTTAACAATTAACACTGATCATGTGTTATCAGTTTTCTTAATAGTTCTGACTTTTGTGGAACAATACTGTCATTTGGGTGAATTAAAAATCTTACCTCAGCCCGTATAACACAGTGCCATCTGGGTGCAGTCGGATCATACGGTTCTTTACCGTCACACCGTGAAGAAAGGACTTCTTGTCATTAAGGAAGTAGGTGTCAGGGAGCCAAAGCTGGTCTGCTACACGGTTGTCCAGAGTCAGGTTTAGCTTCATCTCATTATAGGCCAAACGCTTATCCCGCCAGCTCTGCTGGAAATACATTGTGATGGTGTAGTCCTGGGGAGAAGGAAACACTTATGTGAAGTAAAAGAAAAAAGTCAATTGTACACAAGGTTGTGAGCTACGGAAGAAATTTAGCAATCGTCTGACAAGTGCCTGATTTGAGTGAGTTTGGTTTATCAAAATGGGAGTAAGACGTGAATATAGACGTCATCACAGGCAAAACAAAAACCTTTAATAATCCTAAAATCACAATTGACAGACAGTAACATAATGTATGTTACATATGAGAGCACAAATAAGATGGTGTGTACTAACAGACATAATACATTTGAAAACATTTAAATCTATAATCCCTCTATTCAGGAGTTTACCACAATGTCATTTAAGGAAGGGCAAAAAGAGGAATAAGCGACTCCGATGAGGCAATAACAGCAATAACAGAAATGCATCTGCCATGAGGGCACTACAACACTGTGTTCATGCTCTTAGATCATGAAAATTGTTTCACAATCGGAAAAGCTCAGCTCAGCATTTGTGAAATAGTACATGGGTACCAAACCAATAAACACAGCTGTGCTAGTACTCCTGTATTAGGCTGTATCTAACTGGGAGTTGCGAAATGGCAAAATCTATTTGAAACTGTGTAGTAATACCCATTCCTGACTGAATGTAGACAAACACTACATATCCCAACACCCCAGACTTTAGACTGTATCCACAGTATAGCATATCACATGTTGGGAGGGACAATACTACTGACGGACATAATACCACTTCCCACGTTCAAACTGCATGGCTCTGTCCTACTCCTTTTGGGACTCATTTCAACAATTGTGAATATTTCACCTGTAGTATTTTTTTCTCTTCATTCCAAAGATGTTTAGTGGTATAAAAACAGAAGTATGATACATGTGATTTGGAAGGATTTGTATCAATGGGCATGACTTATTAATACAAACCCTGACACCCTGTTTTGTAATTAACTATGCAATGTGTTTTGTGTTGAAAAGAATCAGTCATGATTAAGTAAAAGAACAACCAGGTCTTAATCAGCACTCAGCCACGCGACTGATAAACAACTTCATCAACGCTCTCGATCTGTCACTGGAAATGTGCTATTTCAAATGCAGAAATAGAAATAGAAACACAGAGCACTAATCTGTTTTGACACTTGACTGTCTACAAAAATAGCAAGCCGATGGCAAACATTGTCATTTTGTTTGTTTTGTGTGTGTGTGTATATACCCCTCATGAACATAAGCATTCATTTGATTCATCATAAGAAGTGTTCCTGTGTTCCGACTGTGATCTCATGATTGAAAGATGCACCAGAAGACATCGCAAGTAGATCATCAACAAATCAAAGAAGAAAGCGTGCTGTGGATTTGAACAGGTTGAAAATCATTCGCTCCGTTCAAAAGCAAAAGCGAGACCAACAAACAAAAGAATAAAGAATACCACAGAACATGTTTAAAAGGAAATCTGCGGCACCATGTGGGAGGAGTCAAGCTGAGTGAAATGGAGAGGGTGCTGTGAGACTGAATGACGTCACTCAGACACCGGCCGTATTGCCTTCTTCACAACTCAGCCTGCATTCGTGACTGCTCCAAAGTCTGTGTCAGAGCAGAACAATATGTGCTGTCTGGCAGAGTAGTGTAAGGATTACAATATGAGCAAAATATCAGTAGTTCAAGGCCATTTTGTCCAATAATCACAACTGGCAGTAGTTGTAAGTGGGAAGCCAATGAGGGATCACGAGACAAAGAAGTTTGTAACCTACCATGTTGACTTCTGAGATGGAGTCGATGCTCGCTATGTTGATGCTCATTCCTACGCTGACTGGAAGACCTGAGGGAGCAAAGCAAAAGCTGTCAAGTACAAGAAGGATAATATGCAACTGGTGTAGTTTGAATGTGTGTGCACCACGCACAGTACATTGATGGAGTAGTTGATGATGATGATGATGATGATGTTAAATTCGCACGTCTGTTTTTCCATCGTGGAAAATGTTTGCAACTCAGAAGAATGGATTTTAGACATCAGACATTTTGAACTACATTGATGAAACATTCAAATCTGTTTTTGCTGTTCATACGCTGATTAAACAACAGCGGGAAAATGCACTCATCCATCTTCATTTCTGGTGCTAGCAAGGAACAGGAAGAGCAGACTGTCTCATTTACATGATTACAGTACATGCTGTAGACATGTAAACAGCTATGCACATCATCTCCCTTACATGTGCAGATAACACATCAACATTCACACGACTGGAGGTTTACGAGGATTATCCATTCACAGTGCCCATGCGCCCACACGGTAAGCATGAGTAGCATGCCTTCAGACATACTGTGTGACTATGCTGCGTATGATCACACGGATAAGTTTATGTGCAACATATTCAATTACATGCTTCACATCTGTGTGCTTGAAACACATTTTGAATAATTGCCGTGATAAATGTGTATTCCCTGACCCTTGAGCGCTCCTGTTGAGACTAACCTGGAGTTCATTGTTGTTGTTGTTGTTTTCAGCTCTTTTCAGACGAGATTAAATCCAAATAAACTTTAGAATATTAGCATCACACTCCAACCAATCTCGGAACCATATTTGACGTTGTTTTACCCTCTGGGGACAACAACCAGTATGAACGAGGTTCCTTTGTTGAGTTCTGAATGTTTCGACAGCTAAATCGTTGTCAGACAATAGCCAATGGGTTCCGAGATGGCGTTTCCGCCAATGCATTCCCCCTCTTCTGCCCACCATACAGACGCTTTAACTGCATGCTACCAAATTCTGCTCAAAAGCGATTGGGCCAATAATAGCCGGACTACAGACGGACTACACACAGAAACTAGAACGCTTCCGATACAGAAATCTTGTCCCATTGCCTGTTAATGTAGAGATAACACTACAACAACACCTGATTGGTCAACACAGACAGTAACACTGAAGAAGCCAGACGAAGAACTGCAGAGAGGGCTGGAGTCTGTTCACAGTTACTTGTTTTTCTTTCTTTCATGTGTTTCTTTACTCTGTACTTTTTCTAGCAGGCAGCAAAAGGTAAGACAACCAGACCCCAGCACTCGAGAAGCTGTTACCCGAGGCAGTGGGCTTTGTGAGTGAATAGATTCTTTCGACGCGGATTCTCAGTGTGTTATCAGTACAAATTATTTGTCCTTTTAGTCCTAATGTTATCTGTAACACGTAACCCCCCCCCCCCTCTTCGAACCGTGTCAGCCTTACATTGGTTCAGCGAGAATGATCAGGCCACAAAATATGAAGTGCTGACGCAGAGAGCAGAAACAGCAGAAACCTTCCAGTGATTGGTTTATGAGGCAGTGCTGAATCAGTATATTCAGATCATGTTTCATGGTATCACAGTGGAAATGACATTAGGATCATAAGGATCATAAACAACACAGAAAACAGCTGTACTTCAATGTGTACATTTTGCATGTATCATCACAATCAGGAGGTACAGAACCTTCTTTTACTCAAATAGGATTTAAACATTATGTTTATGTGCATTTTCTATCCCCCCCCCTCCCCGTTTCCATCCATGTAGACCCCTCCTCTCTCTGTCACTGTTTGTCTTCGTCTTTTCCTCTGACTCACTGCACAAATCAAGAACAAAACAGAAGACGCTAATGACGAGAAATGAACAGTTTTGTTTTTAGAATCCTGATCAAAAGCAGCTAGAAGTTAGTTGTTTGTTCTTTGCACATCTGTTTAGATGACTTGTTTTCACATTTACTCTCTTCTTTAAAACTTTGCACGGTCTCGTTCCCTCACATAGTCGTATCTCGCACAATGTGACAGCCAGGAGCTGAAGCAAGCGTTACGTAGCGTTGATTTTCTTAATTTTTTAGGATAAGGTCCAGACTGTTGTGGGTCACTGTGACTCACAGGAGATGGGGTGATGCATGTCTATGCTCAGTTGATGGATGTACTGCTCAGGTTTGTTTTTTTAAATCAACATATTGTGTGTGTTGTCTGTGTTTGACCAGATCAGATCCACAACTCAGCGTTTCTTCTGAATCCTCTCAAAATATAACGCTTTGAAATGCCAAAAGCAATGGAAAGATCTTGACGTTTACTGTAGACAGCATGTGTTATGGTGACGTTTATGGGTTGCAGACTTGCACAGTTCAGATCCCATAAATATTTTTGAGAATGTCAAAAAATTGACAATAACCCTCGATAAAGAATCTAAGTGCATGAAAAGGCCATACGACTACACTTCTTGTTTTTATTCGATATGGCTAAAAATACAGTCCAATCAAAGCTGTCAGTCTGCACTTTGCCCTCTCTAACTATCGTGTTCATCACTGTGATGACAGCGTAGACCCACAAATCGTGTGTCTGGCTTCAATTACTGAGAGAATGGAGCTCATTGTACATGCGAGTGTATGAAGTAAGAGAGGAATGAGCACATCTGAGCAAAAAACATTTAGTTTGACAGAAATATTCACGAAAAGTATTTGACCAGCATTTAGTTTGATGTCCACATTAGCCAGTGGAAACTCTTGCACTGTTGGGTAAAACTTCATGAAGCATGCTTTAGTCCCGCAGCAGTTTGCTCTGATGAAACAAAGGAAAATTCCTTTGAAATTCTTTTTTTTTTGTATTCCTATCGGTGAGAATTCACCAAGCGTGATGTCCACTTTGTTTAAAACACATTTAATTGTACTTTGTATCAGCACATATTCAGTGTATCGCCACGCGCTGCCTTGCATGAAATTATAACGGGGTCCAAGCACCCCGTGCAAAGTCCAACCACGTCTCACTGACCCAAAGCAAATATGGCTGAAACAGGTGGTTTGACACAGGGTTGTTTGCATGCCTGGGCAGACTTATACCCCCTCCTGCCAGGCGCACTGCCAGGATCCGATCCAACTTCAGACCGCAGGGACCGTTGAGTCTGTGTCTGCACCAACACCACTCCAAATCAATCATTCACTCAAGTGGCGCGTCTCTAGCGTTAAGCACCGTTTGCTAAAGACATAGAGGCAAAAATCCTATGAATACACATTAACAGCCCGAACTAAAACTTACTGCACACGTTTCAGTGCATGAATCCATCTGAACTTTAACGAGCTATTGTGGTGCAGCTTGCAAATAAAAGTGGATTGGCATACATGTGCTAAACACCACCTGGGTTTATAACATTGAAAATTGCTTTGAAAAAAACATGCGGCAGCTGTGTGCTGGGCAATTTATGCACAGGTTAACACGTCGCCGGAGTAGTATTGGTGTTCTCCAGCGGCCCCAGTCAATCACAAGTTAGCAGGTTTGTTCTCAAGTTCACTGAAGAAAGAAATGTGGGAACCAACCCGCGGCACTTTGGTGGAACTGTGTGCAGGCAGCCAAACCAGCTGATTTAATTTGAGTAAATGGATCATAAAATATCTTATTAATGATCTCAACTGGACCATTTGGTCAAAGCTTTGATAAACCTTAAAATTAGAAAAACATGATCACAATTTTGTCATTTATTTGTAACCTCTGCTGCACACAAAACTACTGTAGAAGAAGAATATAATAGAAAAGTACTTTATTCATCCCCAAGGGGAAATTTGTCTGTGGCAGCAGCAAACAGGGTGACACAATCAAATAAAATATTGGGAATGGAAAATGCACACGACATACAATATAATAAAATAACAGAGCAGGACCTATTCAATTTAAGAAACAAAGTAATACAAATGCACAGTATATACACTGAATAGAATTGTATTAAGTTAACTAAGTAGGAAAAAATAAAAATAAACAAAACAGTAGTGCACAAGATCACCAACAACAGTGTATCAGTGTTACAGTCTTGTGTTTGACTTGGCCAGAGGTGATTTATTATACAGTGATGTGGCAGAGGGCAGGAATGTTCTCCTGTATCTGTCCTTGTGACAGCGGAGCTGCATCAGTCTGTTGGAGAAAGTGCTCCGCTGTCCCTGCAGGAGGTGGTGGAGAGGGTGGTCCTGGTTATCCAATATGGATCATAGTTTCTTCAGTGTCCTCCTCTCCACCACCTCTTCCAGATAGTCTTGTTTGCAGCCGATGGTGGAGCCGGCCTTCTTAACCAGTTTGTCAAGTCTGTTGGTGTCTCTGTTGGTGTCTCCGGCTCCAATGCTGCTCCCCCAGCAGACTACAGGAGTACAGTGCACTGGCCACAACAGACCGTTAGAACATCTCCAGCATCTTGCTGCACACGTTGAAGGATCGAAGTTTCCTCAAGAAAAAGAGTCGACTCCTCCCCTTCTTGTACACAGCGTTGATGTTGTTCTTCCAGTTCAGTCTGTTGTCGATGGAGACACCAGGTACTTGTACTCCTCCACCATGTCCACATCCTCTCCCAGAACTCTCAGCGGTTGTGGAGCCGTCGTCTTCCTCCTGAAGTCGACCACCATCTCTCTGGTCTTGGCCACGTTCAGAAGCAGGTGATTTCTACCGGCCCGCTCCACAAAGTCATCCACTACTGCCCTGTACTCCTCCTCCCGTCCGTCCCTTACACACCCGACCACTGCAGAGTCATCAGAGAACTTCTGCAGATGGCATGACACAGAGTTGTACTGGAAGTCAGTGGTGTACACGGTGAACAGGAAGGGAGCCAGAACAGTTCCCTGTGGGGCTCCAATATCACTGACCACCGTATCAGACAGCACACGGCCCAGTGGGACAAACTGTGGTCTGCCCGTGAGGTAGTCAGTGATCCAGGAGACGGTGGACGCGTTCACCCCCACCCCCCGCAGCTGTACATACTACTGTATGTAGTATCGTGTGCTCTCTACTGAGGTATTCGGGTCAGGAAATACTCCCCCGAAGCCTGAGGGGAGACAGTCGTGACTGTACTCATCTGTGACATCACAGCGGTACGAGACACACAGAACTCCTGATGTAAGACTCTGGGGCCTTTCTGTTTTGAGGTCAACACTACTGGATGCATCATTGGTGTGGACACACTGACCATAACATGTCCATCAGATGGCCAAAAGACAAACAACACAAATAGTTGAAAAACTATGATGGTATGAAATTGACATGTAAACATGTACTCTTCTTCATTTAAATGATGTAAACATCACGTACTTCTTCCTGCAGATATTGGTTAATTATGATGTTTCTCTTCAAGTACTAAAATATTAACTGGCCAACCACTTCAGCGAGAAAAAAAAGGCTCATCTCTCCTCCCTGTTATATTCTGTAATCCTATTTCCTCCCCCTCCACTCCACCTACAATAAATGCCCTGAAGCTTTGTCATATTCCCTGACCCGTCTCTTTCAACAACAAAAAAGGGGAAAAGTAGAGCCATTTTCCATCGCACTTTGTGAAGGCAACCAGTAACAGTTTTCCCCAGAGATGTCAAAGTACATTTGTTCGCTAGATGAAAACAGAAAGCATCAAATCTCTCCCTCTCTCTTTCTCTCTCTCTCTCCCTCTCTCCCTCTTTCTGCATATTTTGACACATCTTTAGTGAAACTTTGTCAACACAGCCTTTTTTTGTTTTGTTTCAAGCTCCACCTGTACTTGTACTTCACAGGTTGGGTGAACAATAACACGACTTCACATCTTTAAATAAGCATTTCTCCATTCAGTGTCAACCACCATTTCCAACATTGTCTCCAAAATGCCAGATTTCTTTTTCCACTTAATATTTGCATATAAAAAAAGAATACTAAGGAACAGAAGAACAAAGTGCTAACTACAGTCATCCTTTCGTCTATCCTTTTGTCTGGATTTTATATAAAAGGAAGGAGTGAGTGAGTGAAAGAGAACATAGCGTCCCCAGGCAAACCATATTGTCTCTGAACAATTATCGTATCAGCGTGTTAACAGTTTCCACTACTTTTCCAAGAATCCACTGAATGCGTCGACACGCTTCTGATTTTATACCGATGTCAGGCCAATATCGCAACGGGAATCGCTTTCAACAAATGTCTGATGATGGGCTGGATATAGATGCGAGTCCATTAAAGCAAGCTAGACAAAGAAACAATGTGCACTGATCTCTAATTGTCGACCAGTTTTGCCACTTGACTGAACTCAGCGTGCAGCCCCCCCCCCCCCCCCGCCCCAGTGCAGAACTGGGCACAGCGACGGCGCTCAGACAATAGAACAGATTTACTGAAATTTTACAAAATGAAAGGTGCCCTGTGGGGCTTTTAACCATTTGAGGCGTGGCAGAGTACGGAATACACAAACTAACAGCATGCACACGAGAACGCACATGCTTGCCATGAGCACAAAGGGGCCGCAAAGGGTGGTAACAATTATTGCTGGATATATACGCTGCAAAAGCACCAGTGCACCAATAAAAGAGGAGAAGAGGGAAACTGATCCAGGGTTTGTCTTGAAGCAATGAAGACATTTCACTTTGGAGGAGCATCTCCAGTGTCTCTCTATCAGTTCATAAACTGACACTGGCATCTATACAGATCTGTTAAAATTCAATAGCCAATCATAACTATTTAGCAGCCTTACGATATATAACATATGGCAGCATTTTGCAGTGATTTCTTTAAATTCATTCAAAGACGAGTTGGAAATTCGCTCATTTGCAAGTGTGGTACAGTTACAGCCATCTGTCGGGTAAACATACGCACACAGCAACAGTCTGAGAGCTTAGCTTAGCATCAAGACTGGAACAAAGCCAGCCTGGCTCTGTTCAAAGGTAACACAATCCGCCAATATCGGCTCATCTAAAGCTCACTAATTATCCTGTTTTATAGCTTGTTTGTTTCATTTGTACAACAGTTGAAACGTAAGAACCCTGCTGGCTCGCACAAGGCTGCTACTGTCCTTTCACTCATGATTAACTGTAGAAAATAAAGTGAAAGAAAACATAGACATTTAAAGAACGAGTCATTTATGTGATGACACAGTCTTACGTTTTCTTACACCCTTGTTTTGCAAGTATTACCATGGCAACTAACTATCCATCTAATATAGGACAGGTATCAATCTACGACAACAAAACAAAAAACGACGCAGCCTCAACCCTTATCAAAATGAGCTGAGGGCGTATGAAGATATTCCAACACAAACATGCTGTTTGCTGCAGCAGTGGGGCTTCTGGAGGTGAGCAGCAAGTCAGGACGTTCAGTTTATCCTCCAGCTTCCTCTATGGCAGCAGAGGGGACGATTATCAAATAGAATAAGATAATCAGGTCTGGGAGCAACACAATCAAGTCATGGAGTGCATTCAATTCCTATAGAGCTGAGAAAGACCCGGAGAACTGACAGTGTGTCGACAGTCAACAAGAAGAAAAAAAGACGACCGCCATACACTTCCGTGCCAATGAGATATTGATCACTGAGTGCAAAATGATTGAGAAACTGGCATAGAGTTTTCCAAGAGGAGAGGCATTTTCCAACTTCC
Organism: Melanostigma gelatinosum; assembly: GCF_949748355.1. Taxonomy (NCBI): domain Eukaryota; kingdom Metazoa; phylum Chordata; class Actinopteri; order Perciformes; family Zoarcidae; genus Melanostigma; species Melanostigma gelatinosum. Next base: position 16,508,365 of record NC_136647.1, read on the forward strand.
TTGACAGTGCTCGTACTGTTGTACGGCATCTGGTTTCAGGCTGTTTAATTTACTGAGAGGACATTTAACGAACACAAACTAGTCCTTTAATGGAAATATCATTCATGATCAATCTCTGCGATTGTGTAACAGTATAGCTGGCCTCCCTGGATATCATTACCTTAGCCGATATCCTTCCTATTAGAGTATAAATGATATGCTTATGGCTTTGACAGTACCTTGTCCCAAAAGAGCCATCTAGCAGAACTAAAGGTGATCAATTAAACAACATATCAAAAACAAATGGTGTTTTTAGTGCATAATAAAATGGCATTCACTCTTCAAAAAAGCAATGATGCTTGATGGAATTGTGTAGATGTTGTAAGCAGGGAAATAACTACAGCTTAGCCTTCTGGGGTGTCATGGGCCTAATTCCTCTTATCTTTATTGGGGAATGCCTCCTTAATAATACTAACATGGCTGCATGTTGAAACTAAACGCTGCAGCGTTTACATTACGTGCTTACTGAACGGTGCTGCCTCCCTGATGATCCCCATGGTAACAGTTTACAATTATTACACCATCCTCACAACATCTAAAGTGCGTGTCTGCATCGGATGATTGACCTGGATCACGGATGAGGGAATTAGTAGCGCGGTTGGGAACCTTTGCGATGACGATAGCTGCTAGATTCGCGATCTAGATTCCCTAGATGGATCAAAAAACCAGCCAGTCATGCATCTCGCTAGGCTCATCGTGTTTCCAGTCCTTGTTGACAGTTGCTGTTTTATTTATTCATCCTATTCCTTCTCCGCTTATTATGTATGTATGCTGTCCTCTCAACTCCAACAATGTGTTGCCACATTCAGCTTCAAGTCTGCCGGTCTCATCTAGCCTCAGGGCAGACAAGCTAAACCGTGGTGGGCGGTGAGGCTGGCCTATTTAATGATTTCCTTGGTAATGGAAGCTCATATGAAAACAATATAAGTTCAGTGTGAGGAAGTGGTCATCTTGTTTGTTTGTTCTTTTCAAATTTGAGCCACCTACCACAGTAGCTGGACCTTAGACGTCTGTGTAAAGAAGGCTGTGATGGGGTGTCTTAGCTTGTAATTAAAGCGGTCTCACTCCTCAGTCTGTGAGAGAGTAACCAGATGAGTGCTTGATAGATTTGCACAAATCATCAAGTGCTTTTATGACGGATTATCAATGTCAACCAAAGCTCCTACTGTACACACATTTGTTCCTATTCAGATATTGGTTTCTTTACATATGTATTAGAATGTTGCCATTGAACAAACAAACAAACTTGCACTGCAATAAAATGGAACCACTGCATGATGGTTCATATGTTTGCCAGCGTTGCCTGTATACTCATTTGCTGATGAAACAAAGCAGCACTTAATGTTTAGACTTTGGAGTTTGGCAGGACAAGACACATCAGGCCTTTGCTTACTCTGGCCTTAGGATGAGCATTGTTCGTTTTAGTCTTGTGAAATGTAATGTAAGATATATTTGAAGAATTGCTGGCTTCATCAGACGTAAGGGCAGTAGGGGAGGAGTCCCTCGGCAGACTAATCTGAAGACCGCATGGACGCAGAAAGCATGTGAGGAGGATGCGGAGAGAGTCGGACCTCCCTGCTGATATCCAATGCATCCATATTGTCTTAGACTATGAACATTAATAATGTCTGCTTTAGAAATTGCAGTGATTTTCAGCCTACCCTTTAATCTCATGACATGTCTGAAAACAAAAGAAAGGTGCCATGCAAAAGCTGCTTAAAAAAAAAGACAGACAATCAACATCAACAGTAAAAAAAGACAGATTCCTTTCTACACTTATGAAAGACTTAATCAGCCTGATATCTGAATGCAACCAGAAGAGGGCAACATTATGATATTCCCTCACCATCTCTACTGCTTATAAATTGGATATTTTAATAAATGGAGCAGCATAAATTACCAGCAAACAGGTGCTGAGATTAGGGACTGAATTAAATCTTTTGGCATATCTGGGTTGATTCTGTACTTGTGCCAAGAAAAATGAGTTTTCAGCCGACGAGAAGACATCTCGATGCACCCCATTCAGCACCGGCGCGTCATGAAATCAGATTAAAGAGGCTTCTGAAAGAAGCTACAGTCACATATACGGTTTTGTACTGTATACATTGGAAGGAGAAGCACCGTTTCTTCCCTAACATTGATGTTTACCAGTGAAACCTTTCATGGTGTTTACATTTCATGTAAATATGGAGCGTTTGAATATGCGGCACAAACTCCAGTCCGGAGAGAGTGAACCTATCAAACTGGATAAATTGCATTTGAATGGTGGACAGCGTTGTCATGTTATTCCATAGATCCTGTCAGTTGTAAAGAACCTGTCAGTTTTTCAAGCAAATTTGGTAGACAGCGAAGAAAACACCACTCTGCCTCTTCCATAAAAAAACCCCTCTGATAATCAACCCATTGCCTAGCAACACAGGGTTCCATAGCAACTGCAGCATTTTCCCCACAGTGTTGCAAGAGGAGCATGATGATTTCTCCAGTCGAGTCTGTGTTTGCTTTTATTTTCAATGGCCGCTGCCCTCGTGAAGCCCTTTTCACCAAGAAATTAACAAAGAGAACACGTTACGTCGCAGCAAATTCTCCCCCTTCATTTAATACAGTGACCTCATCTATTCTCTCCATCGTGGCCGGAAGCAACCGATACAATTGTATTTTAAGGCAGAAAAGGTTTACAAAACCTTTGATAGGCATCGACAGTGACCAAATAGAGAAGATCTTTAAAGAAGTAACAATGACACCTGTACATCTCTAAAAGTGTTTGTGAATGGTCAATTGAACTCATTACTGTAGTCGACTTTGGTCAGTGATTTCTGATCACGATCACACAGGAAAACACATTTACATTTGGCTGTAATGAGCTTAACGCTTAACATATTCTAATTGAGCTCCTGTGTAAATGTGAAAAGTTCTTCTAACATCCTAACTTAGGGTAGTGTACATCAGCAATGGGTATGTAAAACCCTTGCTAATATCCTAAAACATAGTTGGCAATTATATTTTTCAAAAAGTGTTCACTTAAATCTCAGTATATGTGGAACCTAAAGGCTGGTTACAAACACATATCAATAGAATTGGACTAATCATCATGCTTTTACCTCGCTGGTTATGTGGAGATCTATGGATGGCATACATTGAGAGTACATTGGGATTCCACATATAGGGAACTTGTGAATTTATTCATGCTGCACCTTCAGGACCTTAAATATCCGCTCACAGAATACTTGTGTTGCGTGGTGCTGTATTTAGTTCGCAATTCAGAAATCAACAAAAAATAAAAATTATAGACAGGTAAGGCGTATTAACTCTTTAAGCTCTTATTTTTCTTCATAGCCATAAACAAAGAATATTTTCACATTATATACTTATTTGAATACTCATTCTTCCATTTTCTACACGCTCCTCTTCAGGGTTGCGAGGAGCTGGAGCCTATATCCCAGCATGCACTGGTCGCGTAGAGCACGCCCTGGACAGGTCACCAGCCGTTATCACAGGGACAACACGTTCACACCTTCGGGCAATTCAATTCAGAGTTTCCGGTTGACCTAACCTGCTGTCTTTGGACTGTGGGAGGAAACTGGAGCAGCCGGAGGAAACCCACTCAGATGTGGAGCGTAGCGTGTGAACTCCACACAGAAAGATCACAGTCTCCAACAGATTGTCAAGATTTGAACCCAGGGCCTTCTTGCTGTGAGGCGACAGCGCTAACCGCTGAGCCACCATGTGGTCTTAATAAATATTCAAAAACATTTATAAGTCGTGCTATTGTCTCCCCTCCACAGTGCTCCGCAGTAGCCTTTTCAAAATAAAATGCTTGCTTACTGCGTGGCAGTACACAAGGTAAAACATTGGTAAAGTACAATAGTACACTTCCACTGTCATTTGTTTGCAATAGGAAACACTGTTGTGTGTATTTCTCATATACAGACATTCAGCAATCACTGTTTTTCACAACGGCAATGCTGTCCCCTGCTTTGAAAGCCTTACAAACTGAAGGATACAGAAAAAAGATATGTACTTTAAATTCATATTTGCCACTTATATAAATACATATCCCGATCGAGTTAGGTTTTCATTTTCATCAAAAGCTTGACTGGGTAAAATATCACAGTACAGTTTACTGGCATATTACCATAACATTAGATCATCAGAGAAAACTCTCCTCATGGTCCCAATCACCCGAACAGATCTGGGTAACTGGAATATGACAGGAATAGCTGGAAACGAGCTGTACGGCAAACTCAATCTTGAAATCTTTTCCCTCTCTTGACATGTTTAGAAATATTTAAAAATCTATTTTGTTGTTGCAACGATGTTGCTTTGATTATTTTAACCTCTGATTCCTGTATGCTTTGTGTCTGTTGCTGTGCTCTGGTACACTTTTCATGATGATCCGTCCCCCTGTTTGTACTTATATGAAACCTTTTTTAAGCGCTGCTCATCTTGTGCAGGACTCCCTGCCCGATATCTCAATGGAACCTTTCTGATTGAATAAAGGACATATTAAAAAGAATACAACCAGTCAAAGACATTCTGTGCTTTTAACTCGATATATGTAACGCAGTACAGCGTTACACCTCGTTAAGGTTTTCATATGAAGACGACGATGAACAGACCCAGATGTTTAATTTAGAGTTTAACAGCGGGCAAAACAGAGTTAAAACAAAAGGAAGATATAAAAGGGTTTTGTTGTTTTATAATTATGTTTGCAGTAAAAAGGTTAATGTTGGAAACGGTACACTTGATATTTCAGCATTTGTAGTCGCGTCCCCAGTGAGATTTGAGCTTAGCCATGCTGCTCAGTTTTATTGCCCAACAGGCGAGCAGAAGACCAACTGCTCTGATTCCTGTTGTTTTGACGCCTAATTAATCGCGCCATACATTTCCAACTTCAGTCGTATAACCTGGACACCTTCTATATCAATCCGTTTCTATTATTATGTGAAGTCACAAGTTGTTGTTCAGAAAACTTTCAAATGCTTCAAAATGATCACGTAACTTTTTATTTATCTTTGAGCCAATACGATTATCACCCTCGCCATGCTTTTAGTGTTGTTAATCCCCCTTGAACATATTATTACATGCATGTAATTGTGAATGATACAGTATATATATTTTATTATATGTATTACTTTGACTATTTACTATATATTGCATTCTGTATTATTTTTCAGCATGTACTCAGCTCTCCCTCAAAAAACAGCTCTCAATCTCGATGGGACTTTCCAAATCACATAAACGTTACATGGCATGAATGCAGCTTCCGGCATTGTCTGAGGGTAATACATGTCTAGCACTAACGCTGCCGAACAGCTCTAAATATACAGCACACTGTTATGGCAACTACTGTATGGATGGAGAAACCACAAGGTAAGATTAGTGATAGCATGGTGAATAACGGGAAATCATGAAAGCAGCTCTGGCGTAAAGGAGGACAGAGGAGAAGGAAAACGATGAGGTAGAACAGGAGAGCAGAGGCAGTACATCACAGGAAGCCAGAGAGACAGGGGATAAGTAAAGGTGGCCTCATCTTATCGTCCTATCCTGTCACAAACCTCCAACCTGATATATGAAACCGACTCTGATTCCACACTAAGACGCTGCATGCATAAGAATAATGCTTCCTACTTACATACACAGATTTTGTCGGTGAATTATGAAACACTAAGCATATTAACGGCTGCCTTTCCAACTCGTAAATTACAATCCCATGAGGAACATTATTAAAGTACTCCGAAGGGACAGGAAACAAACTACAATAGAAGGTTTCATTTAATTACATTTCATTTAGTATATTACAGCTTCGTCAGGTAAATAAAATATAGTTTTAAAGTATAAAATACGTATTTAGTGCAATTGCATGAGATGTGAAATAATTAGTCCATTTTTTGGATATATCTAAAAATGGAAGTAAGTAAAAAATGCATGCCCCGCTCTCTTATGAGCTTCAGTTGAGCGGTGAGATGTATTTACTAAAGGGGAATCATCAAATGGACATTGGAATGCCTCAAAATGATGCTTTATACCGTCAAAAGACGTGCAGAGCTGGATTTGACGGCCATGTGCTACACAAACAAAGGACGGGATGTAAGGTACAAGGTAGTGTGATGTCACGTCAATGTTTTAAACTCAAATTAAAAAAAGAAGACCCTGGGAGGTTAGTTCCTTTATAAATAAATAACAAAAAGCCCAAGTACAGTGTGGGCATTTGAGGACAAAGTGTCCCCATAGCAGGGTTTGTCCTGAAGCTATTTGGAAACTTATTGGCTAAAGAAGTGGATGATTAATTTATGGTCTAACTTCTAATTAATTAATTTATAGACCTGATTTATTCAGCAGGTCACACATTGGCAGTTTTAATCAAAGCCATCGTTTCCATGTCCCTTTCTGATTTTGAAGTGAACATGTTGAAGGATGACCAAGTGGGGAAAGGTAAAGATTTTTAGGTATTTGTGCTTTTTCTCTGAAAAGACAGTCTCTGTCTCCTTCAAAGCTCATCTCCTGAGTAACCCTACATGTGCAGTAAATCAGCTGCTTCAGTGGCGTACCGTGTAATGGCAAGTCCTGCCGAAGCTGCCTGCGTAATTACATTAACCTGTGGTAATTATGTGTAGATCCTCCTCAACGATCATGGCGAATGTGTCTCAAGAGGCTGGGATTCATGAATTAATTCTTTATTAATGTATTCATTTGTGACCGTTACATTCACTCTGGTGTGCGTGCAAGTGAAAAGGGGATCATGTTGTTGGCTGCCATTTTGAACATGTTTTTATTACCTCTGATTCTTTCCACTCAAGTTCAAGCTGTTATGACAATTACAGCGACCAAAGAATGTTTTAGGAAGGCAACCATAGACCATGAAATGTGAAATACTGGAGCGCCCTGGAAGCTGAGGGGTTAAGGCACCGACGATGAATCGCAACGTCCTTGGTTCACGTCTGGCCCGAGACCTTTGCATGTCATCCCCCATATATCTCCCCTCATCACACGCCATCTCTCCAATGCCATGAAGATAAAAATCCCAGCATTAAATTGGATTCTGGGTGTTCCCCATCAACAAATGGCCTAAAAGAAAACTACAAATGACAGCTACAAAATGAACATTACTAACTTGACCAGTCCAGGATGTAAGAGAGTGATGAGAATATTGAATCCGAGAAATACGTGCGTCACATAATACTCTTATTTTTAACCCATATGAATCTGACGAATATTCTTTGCTTCTCCCGCACCACCATCTGGAGTTTAGAGTTCATTTATCTGCACATGAAAGGATGGGACACCAAAGGAACAGAGAAAGTCACATTGTGCAGGTGAGATAAAAAAAGAAACGCAAAAAAACCCCCCAAAAAAAACCTTCTCACCTCAAACAAAACAAAGAAAAAACAACATGACAAACAAAAGTCAACAGAGCTGGATAACAGGCTCTAAATGACAGACTCAAAAGCAAGGAGAAAATAGTATGTCAAAAACATTGTGTGCAAATATTGTGTGCTCAGAGACGGAGGGAAATAGAGAAGGTGTGCCGTGTGACTGGAGGAAGACAGTTGAGCTCGTCAGCTCCGTACGTCTATATTCAAACTGTAGAGGCAAAATGGACGGATCTGTTCCAGATGCTCTTAATGGAGACCAGACAGCAACACTTGTAAACTAAATGAGCACTTTGCAGGTAGTAAATGACGGCAGTCCAGAAGACATTGGACTGCACTGTACCTGTATGATGTACACAGCAGCGATGCTGTGAGAAGGACAGAATGTTCGACCATACAGAGATCATCAATAGAGCCATCTGATTATGAATCAAATCGGCAGAAAAACAGCCCGTCAGGTTGACACAAGAACACACGTTTAAGTGTGAGCAAATGTTTGCGTCGTGGTCGTTAACTGAATCTGAGACTCAATGAGAGCAGCCACAGTGTACCCGCGACGTCCACGTACCCACCAGAACCAGTCGTGAATAATGGATCATCTTTTGAAAGCATGCACTTTGAAAACCGTGCCAAAAAACAGCCAGCGGCTGGAGTTATTTACTTTTTATGACAACAATATTTGGAGCTACGGCTTTATTTTAAGTCAATGCGCATGATTGTAACGCAGCTGTCGTTGCAAGGTATAGTTACAGGGATCATACGGCGCTAAATGTGCTGTATCAGTGGTGCAAGGTGGTCACGACGGGTCCCAGTGCGCACTGGTTACTAGGTAGGGAGCATGTGCACACACACACACACACACACACACAAACACACACACACACACACCATTTGGTGAATACATCTTTTACCACGTTGTGTTGGATTCTACAGTCGAATGAGCTCCTCAGGCTAAAGTAGAGAGGTCAAACAGAAAGCTGCCGTATATCGTATCCTCTCGTCGCATCATCAAATACAGACTTTACAACATCAACATGACTCAGCAATCATCATTGCATATCTGTATGACAAAATGCCAAAGAAAATAAGGAGTTATTCATGTAATTTGTAGTTTTCGTTTTATAGTTTCGTTGTAGTTTTTATTGTTCATGTAGAATAAGCATATCATTTTGTTATCGATTGCTACTGACTGAAAGAATTAGAAAATTTGTCTTTTCGAGAGCTTATATAGCAAATGGCGGCATTTTTAATTGAACTGAATTCTTCTTTGAGGGTTTTCAAGGTGCCAATCTGTATCCATAGCAAAGGCCCGTTCTCTGCTCAACACATTGTCACAGTGCCCACTCTCTCTCTACGGGACCCCCAACCGCACAGGGCCCCATCTGTCTATAGTCACGCTCTGTATGCTGTGTAAGCCTCAGTAAGGATCTATGCAACATCCATATGACAGCCCCTCAATGTCTCAATACATCACCTGAAGCACTAAAGTGTGGATGCATTTTGGCAACGACTGTGAAACGGCTTGAACCTGCATATCACTCTGTTTCCTGCATCGACACTGAATACCAGCACATACAGTTGCATGTACAGTAAGTGACAAAACACAAAATGGTGTCGAGGTTATTTTCTATACCAGAGCACCTCAGAGTGCACAATCACGATTATACCGAGGTCTACGCAGCACAAAGCAGACGGTTATGTTGCTCTGGTTAAATTTGAATGGTGACCGATGTGTTGGCTGGAACTACCGCGTGTTTGTGGCGTCCTGAAAGTCCCAGTAGAAACGTAGGTTAGAGCGTCTTTAGCTTCTGCACTGTGAGTGTTCCTGAGAGGAACAGAATATTTGAGCTGTGTATAGTCAGTCGAGGGATTTCAATCAAATCCTTTGCATTTAAATGGACAGCGAAAAAAGTGGGCGGGCTTAGAATGTAGCACCATATGGAGATACAGAGGACTGTGGCTCCGCACACACACACACACACACACCTCCCACGTCGCTGAAAGTTGCAGATTAATTGATGAATGGACGTCATGATATTATTGGTTGAAAGTGGTTGGTACCAGCTTACTTAGGCGCACATCAGATTTTGTTTTACAGGAAGAAGAGATGATTGGATTTTGATATATAAATATGAAGAAATTGCTTTTTTGTAAATGTTTTCCATGTATTGTTAAATAGGCCGACAACATCACCGGGGATGTGACCTCAAATGGTTAAGAATGCATTTTATTCCTTCTATTTCATATTGACTTGACTTGTTTTTTGTCGGAGACAAACAACATTTTACTGTATATTTTAGACATGACACTGCAACTGGATTAAACTCACAGATGAACCACAAACAGTTCATCTTTTTTGAATATGCAAAAATGTTCAAAGTGTATATGCTGAGCAATCGCATACCCATGAGAGAGTGGTACAAAGTCAAAGAATAGATAGTTCTATAGATGCATACTAGTATAGTAGTGAACACAGAGGCCAAACATCAGAGAGGATGCAACTACAAAGGCCACTTAGTATCAAGATCTCTGACCTTCAGGGTATTTGTGACCCGCAACAGCCAGCTTTTATGTTGTTAATGTTTCGCATATTGTTGACTTCAACATCTCTCATCCCGTTTGTTTTCCCTCCAACTCTGCACGATGCACAAATCATAGTTATGTGGAAACCCGTTTCATACGGCCTGGCTGTTGGAATTCAATAACGAGGTGGGCTTTTGAGCGTGTTTCCTGGTAGTGAGGATGACAGCATCTATCTCCAGATGCTGTAAATGACATTTCTTTGCCTGTTTATCTCCGTGAAACAATTGGATAGCTGCATCTTGCCCTTGGCCAGCCTGTCCTGGCCCTGTCAAGGGCACACCTCCCGTCAATCACTGCAGATTCAAAAAAAAAAGTGTGTCCTTGGGGACCTTAAGAGGAGAGTGGAAATGGGGGGGGGGGAAGCCCAGCATGCAGGATGCCTCCCCAAAGTCTGACCGAGGGTTTTTGTACTTTGCAGTCCGCTGCAATACATCCCAGTGCAATTCTATCAGCATTTTTCTCCTTAATTTCAAAGTTGCTGAAAACAACACTTTGAATGTGAAGATGAAGTATGTCCTTTCTCCTGCATGCTATATCTCACCACCCTTGCCCCCCCCCCTCCCCCTGCCTGCCGACATACACACCTCATTTAATTCAAATGGGAAATCTAAGTGAAGGGAAAAGTGCCCAGCTTGAGCATTTTTTCCTGTGTTTCCTCTGAAATATATCACGGGCCGTTCTCTCTCCATCAGGATAGATACCATTTGTTGGTGTCCCAGCATCCATCCTGGGATTCTGACAACACGCTGCTGTTTTGCGCTGAATAGGCATTACTTTGAGACTGAGTTACGACGGCCTGCGCTATCCGCCTGTACGCAAAGCGGCCCGCCATCTGACATGTGGCAGCACGCACACGCTAAGAGATTGTCCCCAGCAGTGGTGGCTGGTCAATAGAGGGCCATGGGGCATGGCCCCACCATGAGCCACACAAAAAAAAATAAAGTAATAAAAAAATTATAATAATCATAAATTATACAAATTGTCAATATTTGTGTTTTTGAACTATGGAATGTACCCAGTAATGTGTGTAAAGTATGATATCTGCACAAAATATATGCTTTTCCTGCTCGTGCTCTCTGTCTGTGTGCTCTCTGCTCGTGCTCTCTGTCTGTGTGCACGACACTCTGAGAACGCGCAGCTTGGGGGGCCTGATCGTTTTGGCCCAAAAGAGGCGGGTCTATGAAGCAGTTTAGCCAATTGCTGATTCAAGATATAAATGAGTGACATACAATTTAGCCAATCAGCGCCCTCAAATAGATTCAGCTTGGGGCCAGAACGATCAGGCCCCCCTCGCTGCGCGTTCCCGTCAGGAGAAGTCTCGACACACGAGCGCCAGCGCGAGCGCTCCTCCTCCAAGACCCGTTTGAGAGGAGAACTTTGAGGAGATTCTGCAGCCAAAGAGCTGATATCAGATCAGCCTGACCTCACAATCAGACAGCAGACTCGCGGGAAAGGGAAGCAGTACATGAAGCTTCTGTACTAGCTGTACACCAGACAGGTTTGGCTAGCTGCATGACATCATGCTAATCATTTATTTAGCTTTTTAAAACAACGGGGACGGATCCAGCACGGACAGTTAGGAGTGAGGGATGAGGAGGTACGGAAACATGAGAACACCAGGGTAGGGAGTGAGGGATGAGGAGGTAAGGAAACATGAGAACACCAGGACACACATGAGAACTCTGTCAAGCTACATATTAGACAAAGTGAACATCTTTTCTTCTACATAGTTGTCCTCAGTCTCATATGCTTAACTTGGTCATGGAGGCATCAGCATGTAATAGAGATGTTAAATTAACAGTGAAAACTCATCATAGCTTAATTTAACATCAGTATTCATAATTACACTTCATGTTTACTTCTCCTGATCTTTATCTCCCATAACAAGGTCCATAGGGGCATCTCAATAAATGAACATGTTATATTATATTATATAAGTGTTATTTACTGATTGTTTTCATGTTGGAATACATGTTAAATATTTAACTGCCAAGTAATAATGCGTGTTTGATACTTACATTTGTTTGCATTAAATCATACTGGGATGTTTGCTGAAATTGATAAGATGGCCCTACCTAGAACATGTTCCACCAGCTGCCACTGGTCTTCAGTATTGCAAAAGTGTCCGCTGGTCTTGAAAGAACTGCTGCCATACATCACTTGATGGCTGTAGCCGCCAAAATGCAGATTGCAGCCGATGTCCTGCACGCATCAACCAGCGGTCATGTTCGCAGAGGGTAAAACTACCCTGTGGGAAGCGATTTTGCAAATGGCTGCACACATACAGTAAGTGAAGAGCATTTAGTCCGTTACCTCATAGGACACAAAGCGTAGCCTTACAGATGAATTACACTTCTGTTGCATACAGTGGAGTACATTAGAAACTGAACATAAAGTGCTGCAGCTCTTGCTTTTCTCACATGTCCGCGGTCTCTCTTTCATGGTCGGTCAATTAAGTGTCCATTCTACTCACCAGTCTCACTGCAACTGATCTGCAGTTTCATGGCTACATTTACTGCTTTTCCATTACAAACAAGATCAAGCTGCAGCTGGGGCTCATTTGGGTCAATGGGAAATAAGATCAGTAAAACCCAGGCTGCGTATGGCAGACAGGGACAGGTGACCATGCTTTGATGACACGGCTGCAGCATGAACAGGCAGTGGTGAAATGAATGCCGCCTATGTGGCCAGGGATCAGGTGCTTCCAGTTACGGCTACAAGCTGCCTTCTAGATAGAGTCAGGCACTCACATCCCTGTACTCCTGGCACCTTTTTAAGGCTTTTTCATGTTCTGCGATCGTTAAACTGCAAAATATATACGCTAATGCGCCTTCAGCTGGAACCATTAAAGGCTCATGTCAACTTCCTCAACAGTACATTGTGATAAATACTCAGTTCAGTCATGATGGAGCCTTGAGAGACAGCTGTGCTGTTGTGCAGCTATGAAGGCGACTTTCAACGTACTGTACATAATAATAAATAATAATAATGCATTTTATTTGTAACGCACTTTTCATTTAAAAAAAATCTCAGAGTGCCACAGAGCCAGTACATAGTAAAAACAGTAAAAAGCATGGTTAAAACATAGTTAAAACATAGTTAAAAAATAAACTGTAATAAAATAAAAACCAGTGAATGAACAGAAACACAAAATAAATAACTGACAGTGATTCAGGTCAGAAAGGCTTTCCTGAATAAAAAGGTTTTTTAAGAGGTGAGAACACATTAGAAGACACAAGCTGAGTCTGCCTATAGGTAATGTCCACATACATGCATATGTACAATTTGTGGAGAACCAAACCCAACAATGGGGCTTTAAAAGAATCTAAACCAAACACAATGACATGCAAAATCCTTTAGTTCTCATATTTTGCACACCTGATGAAACAAAATGAACCGAATCAGACTCTCCTGGTGGTTAAGTTATCATATTTAAAAATTCCATCCCTTGTGCAAGCTGAAATGTATTTTGACAATAACAACATTAAACTTGTATTTTTTGATTGGCTACATACAGGGCAACACTACCGTACCTACAATGTAATGCAACAGCTCAGCAATATTTGTAAAGCTCCATTTTGTTCTTGTATTGTATTGTATTAAAAGACACTGTATTTTTAAGGCTGTACTTTATGATATTATACTGTCATGTGTTGCTGTTTGTTTTTTCTCCACTCATTGCATATTTTCAGAATTTCTTGCTACAATATGTATTTTTTAGGATGATGTCGATATCTAATGTCTTGATCTACAGTACATTCTACAAGCATTACATTGACAGTGCTTCGGACTAAGTGAGTATGTTGATATTGAATGTTCACACGAGGCTTCATGTGTGTCATTACAGTCCACGGACAGGACACATTCGTTCCCGTCTCTTTTGCCTCAAAGACACCCAAGTGAAGCTTCATTAATTCAGGTACATCCTGTACGGAAGCATTTTGCATCTCCACACGCACCTCTGAAAGCGTTTCTGTTTGAAGTTATCCATAATAATCACAAAACAGATTTTCACTTTTGAGCAGTCACAAGGATTTCTAAAATCTGCAGGGCTATCTACAACAAATGACAACACTCCATAAATCACCCCGGTGCAGCACCCTCTGTTAGACATTTACAGGCTCTCCAGTTTCTCACCGTTTATGCACATCAACAGTTATGCTCGGCGAAATTCATTTTCTCTCTGCTGCACAACTGACAGAATACCATTTAATACACACTAAGCCAGTATCACTGTTTATTACGCCAGACAAGGACAACGTAAGGAGGGAGAGTAACTTAGGAAAGCACCAGAGAACCGTATTTGTGCTGATAATCTAAATTATTTTCCATGTTCAGTGTTGTAAGGAGAGAAAGACAATGTGAAATGCTGACATAATCAACAACCATTGCAAAAAAATGCTGAATAGCATAAAGTACATGACATACAGTACAAATGCAATTTCGAGAGCAGTCACGACTGCTGTACAACATTATTCATAACTGTTTTTGATGATTTTGCAAACCTTTGTCGTCTACTGTCATCTCCTATTGAAGCAATGGAAGTGAAATTATCAACGCGTTGCATCACAGTCCGAGTTCAATCAACTCATCTCTTTAGTTGCAGTTGATGTGTTGACACCAACTTGCCAGCAAGCGGATTACAGAGTAAGTTATTAAAAACCGACCCAACCAGCTAACTTTGTTTGTGTGATTTTCTCTGGCTTTTCTATGTAATGAAGAGGAGAAGATATCTGTGTACTTTAATCAGTTTAAGAGCTTCACACCCATTGCTGAGTGATTTCTTTCCCCCTATAATGTTGCATGTTTTGCGACGTGCAGTTTTCTGTAATCACGTAAAAGACAGTGGTATGTACCGCACATTGATCATGTCGAGAATAAATGTTTACAGCGTAGCACCTCCCACTTAATGATGTCGATAATGACCTTCATAAGCAGTTTTAATTGTTTTATTAAAATTAAATTCAGGTGGTGTACTCATATCAGAAAGAATGTTGATGTTATTAATTGTATACATTTGTTTCTGCTTACATCAATGTACGGTTAAATGACTTAAGTCTACTCTGGTGTTCTGCACCACAGCATACGTCCGGTTACTCATTTCTAAATACATTCTCTCTGTGACTGCAAGCTCACCCCAAAGTCACCATTTCAAAAGTGCTTGCTTCAGATCAGCCCCGGGACATTAGTCAACTGTATTTAGTGGGGGACTTCACTGAATGCCTTTCATGATCAGCACTTGTATTTCAACACATGTTTTGCCATGCCTGGTACCATATATACATACAGCCTCGTTTTCTGAAACATGATCCTACCCCGGCACATTTAACTATCCATAAAATGCTGTAGTGCTGACTGTAAATATAGATTTGAACAAATTCAGTTCTTTGAAGTCCAGAAATGTCGTGCACTTAGAAATAATGGCATGTTCACAGTATTAGCGATATGTCACCCATCATGCTTTGTTCATGGTGGAAGCTGAGCCTGAGATCATAAAACACATTCCCGTGATGATGACAGCTTGATTAAAATATGTCCTCCAGAAGGACGATTGTGTGACCGAGGTGAGGGCTGAGCTGGCTCCTGTTACCTCCTCCAACTGACTGGACGTCACGTTTGTTCTTCTGTTTTTAAATATTGAGATCTCCAAGTAGAATCCTGAGAAAGTCTGCCCACCGGTGACCCATTACTTACACGATTCCAGTTCCCATGTGCAAATAAATAATAGAGACAGAAGCGATGTCAGATCAGCCGGTCCTTTCCCTGACCGACAGAACAAACCCAACCTGGTTTTTTAATTCTGGAAAGCTGA
Source organism: Melanostigma gelatinosum (assembly GCF_949748355.1). Lineage (NCBI taxonomy): Eukaryota > Metazoa > Chordata > Actinopteri > Perciformes > Zoarcidae > Melanostigma > Melanostigma gelatinosum. The sequence continues at coordinate 16,524,169 of NC_136647.1, forward strand.
ACTGGAAGCAGATACGACTGAACAACAAGCAGTGCAGGAGCCTTTTCATGCAGTAATGAGCAAAGAAGACAATCGCTGTGTACATTTTGTTGTTGCTTATAAAACAATATTGGAATAATTGTCTACATCAAGGCAACACCATATTTGTAAACGCATTGAGAGACTGGTTAATAATTAAATGGGCCTCTTATGAAACAGATTTAGCTGGGTCATGTATTTCATTACTCTCCTGGCAGTTGCATTTTATGGGACGTTTATGAAAACCACTTCATCATAGAGCGTATACCATCCAACCGTGCCAACATGTATGTATGTGATGAAGCCAGAGATGGGCAGTATTTCTATTACTTGTATTTGAAATACGTATTTCAATTACTTTTGAGTGTTTTGTAATTTGTATTTGATAGGGCCGATAAAAATCGAACGTAATTTGTAACCAAATACTTTAGAGTGGAGTAATTTTGTATTTAAAATACTCAAAATACTTTCTCCACGAATCAAAAAACAGTTCACGAGTTCAGTCTTCAGATCTTCAAGTTCAACGGATTGTCTGTCAAGTTAAATATTGTATCTGAGTGTGACAGATGTCAACTAACTTGATGTATAATTTATGCCTGGGTCTGGCTACATAGCCTATTGTATACACATGGTGATGGTTATAATATCAAGCTAGCGATCGATGCTAACATGCTAATGACGCTAGCATGCTGTCTCGGCTAGTGCATAGCCAGTGTTTAGCAAGTTAACTTATCAGTCGAGTAGCTAGTTTTAGGAAGAGGGAGATTTGGAGCTCGTATGTTCATGATAACCTTATCAAGAGACGTCTGCCCATCTAATCTTGCACTGAATTACAAGTTATGCTGTATCTTCTCAATGTGAATGTCATAATGCCATATCAATTACTGGCAGATAATATAGTTCACAGTTAGCCAGGCTATGACAGTAGATGTAATTTATTTTATTTAAAAGGCATATTATGAAAGTATTCTTAGTTTTATTATTTCATACATTTTACAGTTGGCCAGGTGGACAACATGTCTCAGCAAGATGACGTTCAAGAAGGACCATCAACAAGCACAGATGTGCTTAGTTATACTGACGTTCTGTGACTGTTCTTCCTTTGTGTGGGCTTCACCAGAGCTTTGTGTACATATAGCCCAAACCTGAATGCTCTGCTCTACCAAATTGTGAGAAAACGGAAAATCCAGAAAAGAGTATTTCCTATATTTTAAATACAAAATACATGTATTGTATTTTGTTACATTTTCTGGCACCAGTATTTTGTATTTTATTTTGATACATTTATTTGAGGGGTATTTTGTATCAAAATACATTTTGATGTATCTTTGCCCATCTCTGGTTGAAGCCATGTTTCAGAGAAACCGTGCCAGTTTCAGAGGGTTTGAATATTTCAAGGTGGGCTGTGTTGTCCAGGAGAGGCGGTTCTATTGTAATGGCAGACAACTCGACAGAGAAATAATCAATTCACCAGCTTAGGCCCCCACCTCGGCCGGAGCGAGCCTTCGTCGGTTGTTTGGAGTGTGAGGAATGGTTGATGGAGATTTGGCCTGATGCGGTTTGGGAGAGGCTTAGCTGAGGATCCAGTGCGGCTCCCGGGCCTTGCAGAACCCCCGATCTCCAAGGGATAGGAGCATGATGACTATGGGGGGAGATAACCATGAACAAGAGGGAGGGAGGGTGGGGTGCAGGAAACGCGAGTGTGCCGAGGCTTAGAGTGGGTAGGTATTTATAGGAGTGTGGGTCCATCGCTGGAAGCTTCTTTTTTTTCTTCTCTTTCTCTCCCTTTCTTCTTCCTTTCTTTTCTCTCTTCCTCTCCTTCTTTCTCTCTTTCTTCTCTACTTTGCTGTCTTTCCTTCCTCTCTCTTTCTTTCTCTCTCTCTTCTTTTCTCTCTTTTCCTTCTTTCCTCTCTTCTTTTTCTCTCTCTCTGCGATTCGTTGTTGCTTGCTGCGTTCAGTGGTTGCGTTGTTGGGTTCAGTGGTTGCGTTGTTGCGTTCAGTGGTTGCGTTGTTGCGCTTAGAGAGGGGGACAGCTTAGAGAGGGGGACGGAGGCAAGAAGACCTGGCAACCCGGTGCCAGGAATCTGCCTAGTGGGAAGAGTATGCGTAGTAGGAAAAGCGGGATAGGGGATAGGGGAGGGGGACAGAGGAGAGGGAACCTGGCAACCCGGTGCCAGGAATCTGCATAGAGGGAAGAGTATGCGTAGTAGGAAAAGCAGGATAGGGGAGGGGGACAGAGGAGAGGGAACCTGGCAACCCGGTGCCGACAGCTTAGAGGGGGGGGGGCAGTTTAGAAAGGGGGACATAGGAAAGAAGACCTGGCAACCCGGTGCCGACAGCTTAGAGGGGGGGGGGACAGCTTAGAAAGGGGGACAGAGGAAAGAAGACCTGGCAACCCGGTGCCTACAGCTTAGAGGGCGAGGGACAGCTTAGAAAGGGGGACAGAGGAAAGAAGACCTGACAACCCGGTGCCTGGGTATAGGCAGAAGAAGGGTGGTGTAGGGGAACGGTGAAGGGACGGACGGGTGAATCTGGCCAAAAGGTGGGATGGAATGCTGTGGAAATGGAAGGGAGGAAGATAGAGTCGGCGTCTCTTGCTGCTTTGGAGAGTTGAGTTTGCCTGAGCTGGTGGAGGGGGATGAGAGGTGAGGCGCTGCGACCTGGCAACCCGGAACTTTGTGGGTTGGCGGCGGAGTTTCGGGGTGGTGTCACGGTCGCTGGCGTCACGCCGGTGTGTTTGCATGTAGGTACGTTGTGTTTGTTTGTTTTTTCCTAACGTGACTTTGGGAAAGTTGTGAGGAGTTGGCACGGCTTGCTTGTTGCGTCGATGCTCTTAGCAGGCGGACTGTGGTCGAGTTGGAGATCAGCTGGCGCGTCTTCGATCACCTGGTGAGTCTTCGATGGGGGACCTGGCTGGAGCACGGGGGGGGGGGGGGCGGCGTCTTTGAGCGCTGCGTGCCGGGCAGGCAGGTCGTCGGGGGCTCGTTCCCGAGCTGGGTCTGGAGCGAGCGAAGAAGGAGAGAGCTGGATTGACGTTTACGTTGTCTACGTCAGGAGGTAGCGGGTCTCCCTCTGCCGCCGAGATGTGAGTAACAGGAGGACGGCCGTGAGTCCGACTCTTCGTATTGTCAGATCTCTTCGTATTGTCAGATCCTGGCGGGTGGATGCAGCTGGTCGGCGAGGTGGAGATCGCGGGTTTGGCTGCCCGGACCCTCTCGATGGCGGTTGGTGGCGTCCTCTGCGTGGTTGCGGTTGCCGTGGTGTTCCGGTTGCGAGTGCAGAAAACGCGAGTGTGCCGAGGCTTAGAGTGGGTAGGTATTTATCGGAGTGTGGCCGGAAGTGGGCGAGTGGCTGAGGTGTGGTCCTGCTCCTGAAATTCAGCTAAGTTTTATCTCCAATAGATGCAGAGACATGCATCGTCTCAAGCACTCTTAAAGGTCTACGTGTTTGTGTGTCTGCATGAAAGGCAGTGTGAATGAGAGGAGTATTATAAAAGTGACACATGGTTTCAGTGAAATTTCGTATAGATACAAAACTATAATTGAAGTTGGAATGAATTTGTGTTTTCCTGTGATTATCATGACCTTCATTTTGCCAAACGGCCGGGCGGATGTGCGACTGAACTGTAGCATAATAAATCTCTGCATCTTTCTTAATGTGTAACAAAAAGCTCAATTGAAATGCATGGGAATGGAAATAATGGAAAACTTAAAAAACAAACAAACGCGAGGTTTGGACAGCAATAAATAAATCAAATGACAAAAGCAAGGATAGAAAGCTGGTATATGTGGTTGTTGCAGGACTTCTTATAAGCTTGAACAACCATTCGGTCTGAATGAAATCATTGGACTCATCGCGCGTCACCAGAATCTTATTTTTACATTTATTTATCAAACTTTAACTTTTTTAACAGGCTCTTTCCCACTCTGTCAATCCGTAAAAGTCAGATGAAAACACCTCCATAAAGGGCCACATGTGTGTTTATGGTCATAATGATCATTTTGGGGGAGTGGCTTTTGAGGGTGGCCTGAAAGGACGGGCTGTCAGTGTTGCCGACTTGTCAACTTTCTTGCCAGATTTAGGGACTTTTGGAGCCAGTGATGCTTGCTACTTTCATTGGAGAAGAGATGGCAACACTGGGCTGGGTTTTCGGTTGGATCATTTTTTTTTATCTAGCGTACTCTTGCTAATTTAGCAACATTACAAACCCTAGCTTTAAATTGCTTACCAAAAAATACCGTGAAAGATTTAAAATCAAAGTATAAGGATATTGTAATTTTATCCTTTTATTATTATCAAAATTTTCCCACAAAAAGAATAAAATGATCCTAATAACAAATAGCTTGACTAAATGCAAAGCTTTACGCTTTTGTGCTAGAATAGAGAATAGAGTTCTTGGTAATCCACATCGTACGTAAAAGAGCACATTAGTTGCATTCGGCCGATACTCATGAGAATCCCTATGCCAGCTGTAGTGGGGGATAAACAGGAAAGCAATCCAGGCACTTCAAAATCTTAGAACAACGAGTTAGGAAATAATTTAAAAGCTGTTAAGTGGCTAAATCATTGAAAGAGCCAACATGTTTCGACCAGAGTAGGTCTTTGTCAGGACATTTAACGAACCGCAGCTGTAGTTCACTCCTCTCCGCTGGGTAAACTAGAAAAGCAAAGCAAACTGTAAATGTTGTAGAATGTCCCCGAGTGTCGCTGAGCTGTACACATGCGTCTAACTAGCAGCCATAAAAGCATAAATACCTTAACAACAAGACATGTTTAACTCAACAGGAGGATGTTTACAAGTGAGAGCTTTGCAAGAACCCCAGCGTCACAGGAGACCTTACAGGTAAAGAAGGCTCACAGCAATCAGGAAACGATCCTGTTCGTTATTGTGAGGAGGTTCTACCCTTTGAGTCTGAACTATGTCTGCCATTCTCTGGTCTCCTGGCAACAACACTGATGGTACCAGGTGCCCTGGTGTTTTGTGACGGATGCTGCCACGAGCAGTTTTGGAGACACTATCATTGTAAGTCATGTCACAAATGGAGATGGTTTCAGTGCAATTTAAAGACATTATTGTCTGCTATCTTGACATAAATGAGACTGGGCCTTACTGGGTTTGGAGCTCAAAGCAACTTGCAGCTCATGGTTATCCGCGCATGAGAAGGTGCAGGAAACAAGACAAACCTGTCCTTGTCCCTCTAAACCCTCCTTCACTTTTGCTCTCACGTTTGCTCTGTTAAACCACGTGGGGGCTGGACTGCAAGCCCTTTGTTGTGATGACGCCATGAATTTACTTTAAACATCCACAATTCAAGGGGCAGATGAAGAAAAACAGATATTTGAACAGACTGCTAAGGCGTGAATGGAGATGGTAGAACTAGTCGTTGGTTCCCAGTGTTCCAATCTCTCTCCCAACACTCCCGATAAGCTTTAGTTCCCCACACAACTTAACTGACAAACAGGCCCAAATTACTCAAACGCATCCTCACAAATGTCCTTGAATCATATGCCTAACCAAGAATACCTTTTTTTTTTTAAAGCATTTGCCCATTCATTGTCTCGTTAAAGCTAGCGTACAAGAGACATTTGTGTGAGAAAGTATAACAGCAGGAGAAACTGGAAGTAAAATGTGTTCATCCTTATTTCATTAGGGTTGTATATTAAATTGGAGAAGATAAACAGCAGTGAGATAGCAAACATTTACGGTGGCACTTTCCATGTCTATAATGCATTATAAAAACTCTTACAATGTGTTATATCGTGGTTACAGCACTGTATAAGTGTAGTTATAAGCACTCGTACATACTCTGACCACATGACTTATATGGTCAATTATCATAATACTTGCTGGTCACTCACTGTAATTTTTTTTGGAAGGACAATAGTGTATTCAAATTCCCATAGCTGTAACACTTTATAATCTTTCATAATTTATTATAATCACTATTATAATATGCCTTATTTCCTTAGTACCCAATGCCAACTTAGAGTAACTTATAATCACATAACAATGACGAAGGCAGAGTGTAATACAAACATGTGCCATTTCTCCTTACAACGCACATCTTTCAATTCCGGTATTGGATTAGGTAGTAATAATATTATGCTAATATGCATAAATTAGATTTTACACTCTCACACCTCAAATGCGTATATCAAAAAAAAGTTTTTTTCTGCAATTTAATAATAATAATAACTATAATTACAAAAAAAATACAATTCACTTCGCCTGCAAGGTCCTGAATTCTGGGACATCTTCCATCTGGGTCTGTGTCTCATTTCCTGAATTCCAGTTTGGCTCACAGGCCAAAGGGTGGAAGAGGGCAGGGTCTGAATAGACTGACTTCAGAGTGGGCATATCATCTAGATATACTGGTGGTAAGGCTCCAACACATCATTAAGATCACATAGAAGCATTATTGCCAAACTCTTTCTGCCCATTAGGGCCATATTTTTCCAGCAATGTACACCTCTGAGTTGGTTTTTATATCAAATATGGGTGGTGGCCAGGCTGTTAGGAGCCACAGTCCAGTGTGTGTCCACTTTTGTGCCAAATTAAGACTCTCTCTGTTGAATCTCGAGAGCTGAATGTCGTCAGCAATGTGTGTCACGACAGAAGTAGCTGACTGATGTTGGAAAGATAAAGACATGATGGACTACAGCTCTCCTGGCCTGAGGGTAAAGCACAGTTACTCTCTGCCTGGGATACTCACTCTCTAAAACTTGCTCTCCCCACTCCAGTGCATTCACAGGCTGCTGTAGACAATAGTGCGCTGCAGCCAACAAAGTGTTAAGCAACCAACATCGAAGTAGAAATGTTTGTTGAAATCACTTTTAAGTCATGGTATCGCTAAAATATTACAAACCTGCTAATAACGAAGTAAAATACAAAAAATACTTTAATCTCGATCTAAAAATCAAAACACTTCCTCTTTCATTTCCTTGGATTTTGCTGAACTCACAGTTATTTAAGTAATACAAAATGGTGTTGTTGTTAATCCATTAGTTGTTTGTTTGATATAAAATGAAAGTAACCAAAGAATTGCACAGAGGTGAAATGATACAATAAATGTGCCAACATTTAGTTTACACTGAAAAATATCTTCAGAAGCATACACTGAAAAATACTGTAGATATATGCCTCTTTTACCCAATCGTCTGATCAGAATAAGTGCATAGTTTTAAAATTCATCGTGATTTCACAAACAAAACGTTTTTCGTCATATCAAAATGGGCAACACAATTTTAGCAGTTCTTGGTTACAGTTTGTCGTTTCGTCTGCTTTGACCAGTAGAACTATAGTGAGCGAAACTGTTGCTGCTGAGGAAGAAAAGAACGTCTCTAAAGTCATTTAGATTAGTTAAAGTTGCCGCCAACTGTCATGAAAGCACGACTTGAAATGCCTTTTTACTGGCTGAGTAAGGTGTGAATATGTTATAGAAGCAAGCTGATAATTCCCCAACTGAAATTGGCTGCAAAGTGAAAATTTCTTAAATTTGAAATGTTCACAACTACTTTTGATTGAACTGTTTTACACAGTTGTGAAGGAGACATTTCTTTGCTTCTTAGTTCTTGCTCTCATTTCCTTCCACCGAATCTATGAAACTACTCTGGAATGGCAGCGCTCCCAAACACAGAACGAAGACGTAACCTCAACTTTAACATATTTTTACAATGGCTAACATCAGGCTGACGCATTTTGGCACATAAGCCTTCATCAGTGCATCTGTTTTTGGCAGAGAACCCAACCAGGGGAAGGTTATATCAGGAGGTGCTAGATGCTTTTCACTGCTTGCTCTCATTCTCATCAAGTGTGATGTGGTCGCATAACTGACTGTCTCAAGCCTATTTAAAGAAGATACTGGGGAATGGTATATCTAATAGCCATGAATTAGATTGTATATGTTGAATATGATATTACTGATAATAATCGGCCAAATTCCGTCTAAAAAATGTAAATCGTTAAATTTGAAAAATATCAAATATTCTCAATTATTTTTTTAGCTTTCAAAAAAAAAAGCCAACCTGTCAGAATAAAATATGTGAAGTTCTTGAGGCAATGAACATGATCATGTATCATGATTTGTTTAATAACCTGACTGCAGAGCATGTTCGGATATTATGCAGGTGAGTCATGCAACATTGTCTCTCCCTACATTCATTCAAATTCATTCTTTCAATATGTTCAATGTCATGTCTGTTATTTCTGACTAAGATTTGAAGTAATTGTGGCTGAACAAGGGATGGTCATCAATTTTGAAAGCAGGTTTCAGCATGTTGATATCGTTCCATATATGTATGTCTTGTTTGTATGAAACACTAGAGCGAGAGCAAATTCAAGTGGCGACAGACTCATTAAATTAACATCACACTCCGTTAACATGCCCTGAAGTAAAAAGCCCTCTTTGTTTCACTGCTTTGTTTTTTAAAATAGCAATAAGCTTTTCTGAACACAAAGTTTAGGGGCACGTGTACAGCAGAAACCAAAAAGCTGGTGCTGAAATGATTAGGTACAATCATATACTGTCGTCAATTAGAGCCATCAGTGTGGCTGTCAGTCAGCGCTGAGTTATGATGTCTTCAGTGAGTGGCCTTGCACAGACCAGAGCCCAGATGCCAATGTCAGAACCATGAAACAGGAAGCTTCATCTTTAAATTCATCCTACACAATGTAGATACAGGTGACAAACTCAATTTGCAAGAATAGTTTTTCTGGAAACCTTTAATTTTGATTAAAGTAGGCCTTTGTTGTCATACATCATTAGCCATCAGCCATTAGGCTAGTAAGCTGTTGAAAAAAACAACTATTTTTTATATTGCTTAACATATATTGTGGTTACCGGTAAATCGTTTTAGCAAAACAATCAGCCCGAATGACACTCATGAGTTGTTCCCCCACGCCTTCTATTTTCATCAAATTATCAAAATAATTCATCATCCATTATTCTAAAGAGCGGATGTAAAAAGATAAAAGATAAAAGTTAATGGGGCAAAAGTGCTTTCACTGATTTGCAAATCAAATGCTCAGGAAAAACCGCAATGTGATACAAAGACGCCATGAAAAACAGAACATCAGACGATCAGAAAAGTATCAAAAATCAATACGTTCACCATCCCTGGTCTTAAAAGAACAACGTGTTTGACTGCTCTTCTCCATGTGTGCTCTACTTCTCGAGGAGCAGCCATCTTCGATATGCGAATACATGCATAGTAATGACGCGATAGCAGTCACATCAAAGCCGTCCCCTATATTTTGCCACAGGCCCCCCTCTTCGACGGATTTCAGAGGGATGACTCGTGAATATCACGGTGTACAACCCCCTGACGTGCACATATACCCCTCGACAACAGAGACCCCCAAAGAGGACGTAGCCGCAACACCTACCTCCAAAATCAGGCCTTAAACGGATGTCATATCCCTTCAGCAACTTGTCCACGGTGGTCTTGGCCAGAGACATTCCGGTGCTTCCAGTGGAAGAGCTGAGGGGAGAAACCACAAGTGTAAGAGCCATTTTAAGGAGTGGGATAACACTGAAGATTGACTACTTTTGTCATAGATATTTTGTTCCTCTACAGCACACCAACTGTACGATAAATGATTACTGCACTAAACAATGATTACTACTCTACTCTGTTCTCAACATCAATGACATGAATTGGAAGAGGAAGCCCTTACGCCAACGTGGTGAGGATTTGACAAAGGGAATGAGGACTTAGGATACATTAAACAACACACAACACACACATTCATCCAAGAATCCCTTTTCTTCTAAAGTGAGCATTTGTATGTCATATTTCATCCATTTCATCCAAAATTTTTGTCAACTTCAGTTATATTTTTACATTCTGGGCACACTCACAGAAGAATAAACATTCACCACGCGAAGATTTTTAGCTAGTAGTTGTCAGACAGATATATTTAAGCATGCTGACTGTGGTGTTGTCATCGGGAAGGTTAAAAAATGTGCCTTGTGTATGCATCCCCCCCCCCCCTTTTGGAACTCCACCTACAGTGTATTCATCTGATCAGTTTAAGAGCTGCGTTGTAATACATTTTATTGATGTGGGTCCTTCAAAAAAGTGGCATTGAAATTAACAATGTTATAGTTTTGTTTTTTTCCGCTCACGTAACAAGTAGGTGCTCAGTCTTATTTGTGAGCCATGTATTTAAACACAGCCTCCCATCGTGCTGTCAGAGGCTTCGCTGGTCTGAGCCTGGACTGGAGACAGACTATCCCCGGGAGGAACACAGAGTCCGCACTCGTCTAACTGACACTTATAACATTGGTGCCATGACCTGCATCACCTGACCGAGAGTGGATCTCCAGCTGAGGTTCCTTGTTAAGGGGAGGGTGTGCAATGAGCGTGTGTGTGTGTGTGTGGGGGGGGGGGGTTAAAATTAAAATTGCTCCCCTGATAGGAGCACTAGCCCGCGGCTCAGTCACAGAAGCACTGTTCAATTAGCTCATAGTGCAGCTGTTCATCAGGCTGGCCGGGGTTTGACACCTGAGAGCATCACTATGAGCAGAATATCAATGACACCTGAAACACATGCGAGATGATGCCCCTTTCTTTTGTTATTCCGGGTTATTGCAATGGGCTCAAAATGTCAAAAAATAAAATAAAAGGTGCGACCCAGTTGAGCTGAGCACCTGCATCTCATAAGTGAGGCTGCAGGTTACTGCAGCCCAGGAAAAGGAGTGGGCCAGGAGGGATATGTATCAGTGCCTTTAACAACAAAACAATAAAGGGATTGAGCTGGAGATTGGGAGTGTGGTGATGTTCTTTTAGGCCTGTGCAGCAATTCATACTGTAGGCGAAACACCTCAAGAACTAGACACTAGACAAGACCGTATTAACTCTTACACCCTGCCTGCTGTCTTTAAAACATTAGAAAAGGGATTTCTTTTTTTAATTGATTTGGTTCCGGTCAATAAAATGGGCAATCACGTAGCATATATGAATAGGATTTGCGTTTTTAGAGATGAATACAATAAGTAAGCTTTCGGACAGTGTTGCCACAGCACTGGAGACATAGGCTGCATCTGGCTGCTTACCCTGGAGTAATCAATCGATCGTCGGCTGATCGATCCCATCAGCTAATCATCGGCCAACACTACTGTAGCCTACTGAGGGCAGCCACTTTATAGGCAACATACTTAGAGTCGCCCTTTCCAGTACACATATGTGTATATCCCCATTTTGATATCGGGAGTATAACATTTCACAATAGGCTTGATCCTGTGCACGCGCATGTTTTTACGCTCGCGCGCGCTACAGCTCCTTCTAATAGAGCATATATCAGCAGCAATGCCCCTAATAAGTAGGCCTGGGTGCGATTTGCCACATCTCAGCCTTTTATTGACCGGCAACCACGTCTGTTGGTGTGGACGGGAAATTTTTTTTCTTTCTTTGGTCCAAGCGACGTTTTCTTACCTTTGAACAAAGCAGAAGAAGAAGGACAAAGCCGCCAGAGCAGAGACAATTCCACATAATTTATCTTCTTGACGACCCAACATCTCCACAAATCCTTAGATATAGTTTCTATAATCCAACCAGTCCAGTGGTCCTCCAGAAAATTCACAAAGTAAAAACGGGCAATTAAAAAAATAATTGCCTTTTAAAAATGTCGAAGAAACTAACCTACATCTACGCGTGCGATGTGTTCATTGTATTTAGGCTTCTTGGGTTGTTGTTGTTTCTTTCTTTTTTTAAAATCTCGTAATTGGCCCCCGCTGTTTTCCCCGGCTATGGAAATCCGTGCAGGTCACAGAGCCCCTCGACCAACACCAGAAGATCAGACATCTTGCTCAAAAAACAGCATACACAATACTTTTGAAAGTGATGACAAGTATTCTTCCCCTTAAAAAAACAAACACTGGCATGAATGACTGAGCGGCAGCCTCTTGATGATCAAATCGGTGGATGAAATTTCCCAGTCCAAATCTGCAGAAGAGGCATGGTTACAGCGATGCTCTGGCGCCAGACTATGCCACAACGTGATGCTGGTTAAAAGATATTTGTTTGAGCTGGAGACGCTGGTCGGCTGAAGGGGAGCGGTGGGTTAAAAAAAAAGAAAATTGAAATCTTCATTCCCTTTTTTTTTCTCCCCCCCCCCCCCCCCCCCTCTCCCCCCCCCCCTCCCCCCGTTGCCGCTGCTGCTGATGATGTAGATCAGCGCAAAGTCACTGAGGGGAAAATGCACATTGAAAAAGCACTGGGTAATATCTGATGGATAACTCCTCTGGTGGAAAAAAAATAAGAAATTAGATGCCGAGAAATATGTATGGCCCCCTTATACGATAATGCATGTATCGCATGTGGCAGCGTCGGATATCGTGTCAAAGATGCGTATACCTATTTGGAAAAAAAAGTCCACTTGCCTGCGCTGTCCAACGCTGAATGGCGTTTCAACACGTTAGTGTTGGTCCGCTCCGCTTCCCGTGGAAACACTGAGCAAATGACAGACACGCAACAGTCCGAGGAGACACGACGAGGATATCTTGTCTCCTTTCGATTGTCTTTTTGAGTTCCTAGTTGAAATTAAAATGATGTCCTAGCCTACTGGAGGGGGAGAGAACGAGGGGAGGGGAAGGGGGGACACCTATGGTGAATTCCTTAGCGACAGTGTGTCCATGCGCTGAATCGCGTCTGTCTATTCTCTCTGAAACCCATTAGGATGCTGGGAGTGTGTGCCGGTGCGTTTTCGTGCATTTCTTCCACTTTGGCACAATTCTTTTTTGTTGAAACAAGCGCACAGACAGTTACGCGCGCACACACAGTTACGCGCGCACACACTGCGTGAACACGCGCAATCTTTTTCTTAAAAAAAAAATGTTTTTTCTCTATTTCTATTCGTTTAATTCCTTATTGCGAGCCAGGACTCGCGCCTATGTATTTGAAGCAAACACATCCTTACTGGAAACTGCTAAGGCGCACACCACAATTGAAGAATCACACAAGCTTGTGTTTTGTTCAGAGGAGGAGGCTTTCTTCAGGGATCTCTGTGCTGTCCAGTTGCTAAGCAACCCAGCCAGCACTGATGCAGTTGTGGTGATTCGAAGGCTATGCGCAAAGGCTCATTTAAAGGAGTAGACCCGATGCTGTCACCACCGGGGTGTCAGTGGGACAAAAGCAGACAGCAACTGATGTACCATGGAGCCATTTCTGTTATGATGGGGTTGTGGTGGTGTGTGTGTGTGTGTGTGTGGGGGGGGGGCATTTAGCCTATAATAATACATGCAAAAGAAATGTGGCATGTCAGGGTTATCACACTCACACTACTTTTTGCTTCATCATCATTGTCCTCATCATCACCATCATTGTCAGGGCCACTGTGATGAAACAATCAGTCAATAGCTTTTTTTTAAAAACATGTTAATACTCAACAGGTATTTGTTGCTTTTGACTGTTCTCTGCAGTCATCCGAACCCATATGAGTAGAATTCAGTTTGTCCCTCCCATAGGTGATGTCACAGCACTGAACAAGTGGGTTATGAAATGGCAAAGAAGAAACATGTGTTGTGTATGAACGATGATTTTTATTTTTGTATTACTTATTTGAGTGTCAATGTAAAACAAAAAACAAAAAGTAGAATGATTATACATTTGTATTTTGGCTTATCCGTGCTCGAACGTCGGAAGAGATACGGCCTTTTAACATGACTATATTCAATCCCCCAATCATAAGTCATTTTCAAAAATGAATGGCATTGCAATTACATACTTACAATTACATGTGGCACCATGTTGATCCCTTCAACATCTGGGCATGCTCAGTCCGTGTTTTTGCGCCATAGTCGGCCCCGCTCTCGATAGTGCTCCTGTTCACAGCATTCCCTGATTACTGCAATTATCTTTAATTGGCATCTATGACAAGAAGATCCCAGCCCCTGGGATGTTCTTTTTTTGCTCCATTCATATGTTGCATAACACACGTGAGTTACTGGGTCACCCATGCTCCTATGATATAAATAGTATCACATGGTTAATGCATTGCCTTCCAGTCACTCCCTGTTCCTCCCGCTGTCCATATCTGTCACACACCCCAATCCTCTAAGTAACAGATGATATATTTAACGGATGTGTTTAGAGACGTTTCAACATGTTTCATCCTTTCTTCAGGCAACTTCACCATTAGCCAGTGACATAAGTGAATGTGTGTGTTTGGTAAACGGGGCTGACTTAACGAGGGTTCGCTGAATGCTAATCTGTTGTGGGACGTTGCTTATTCCCTTTGATCAGAGATCACAATCAGGGCTTCTCATGGAGAAGTTAGGTTTCATTCAAGGCAACGCAGTGTGTAACCGCGAGGTGAAACGACAGCTTGAGTTCATGTTTGGTCCACCTCACTGTGAGAGGGCTCTCCTCTACTGGTTGAATCCCGGCTGTCTCGCCTTGTGTTGGAAAAGCAGAGCAGGAAAACTGCCTGGAGAGAATGACTGCAATATTGGCTGAACTTGTTGACCTTTGTCTTTAGTGTATTGTGTTACCAAGCCCAGACTTAGTGTGTCCAGACTGGCCCACTCACATCTAGTTTAATTACATTGCAGCATCTTACAGTTTTTTACTTTACCGCATTTAAAATTGTGATTTAAAAGATATATATATGACTACCAATCACATACAAATTGAATATAAAGGCGCCCATTCTTCATCTGCTCCATCGCATTGCCACCTCTCCGGTTTAAGATTGAATTGTCACCTATAAACAAAAGTCCGGTTTAGTCGTCACAGTTGGTTTCCGACTAAGGTCCCGCCCCTGACTGGGCACTTAGCCAATCGTAGTTTTGAATAATGGGGTGGGTACCTGCGGTGGCCAATCACATTTAAGGCTATTCAATGGACACGCCATTGCAGATGGAGGAGTGGTCGATGTGACTTCACCAGGACAATGGAAACTGTCCCGAGCCACCGTCATGCTGCTTAAAGTGAAGCAACAACCAAGTGGAAACCAAAACGTATGCAATGAGACACCCAGTTTGCCGGCGGCGCTGTAAGATCCACAGGTGTTTTCAGTCCTCTCGATTCCCCCGGCCACACACAATCCAAACCTCTCTCAAATTGGGAACTTATTGACCCCCTGAGCCACTACCTAATTATCTGACGATGAAGTCAGAGTCAAGTTAAAAGTTGTGATCTATGCAAGCACTGTACCGGGTTCTGTACATGGGAGTTCCAAGGCAGGTGAGTCAGCTTTAATCTGTGATAGGCGTACTGCATGTATGCACTGTATGACTAAACTTGATGATTATCCGCTGTTCACCATGCAATATTACGCTGTGATCACGCTGGCAGCTCAAAGCAGCGCCGCATGAGCACGCCTCCCCGCTGTGTAACAGTACACCTGGCAAGCTTTGAGAAAATGAAGGTTCAACTTCAACAGCACACCATCCATTGACCGCAGTGATGAGATTGGAGGCTTTGAAAACACACGGCTCTGAAGCACTACCTAGAAGCAGGCTACCAGGCAATTGTTGCTATGCTACCGCAGAAAGCCCAATCAAAGTGCAGTGTGTTGCTCGTTGAGGCTGAACTGCACCACAATGTTCCAAATACTCGTGAGGAGCGCTGTTTACACTCAAACCATAGAAAGCACACAATAGGGGGGGGGGACGGGACACATGCTAATGCTTCCGCTTGGTCCATCTCAGGTTTCTGCAGGGAAAAAAAACACAATCATGTAAACAAGCCAGACTGATGCATCATGAATAATATCCTCTATTGATCATAACACTGTATGCGGTGCACTGCAGGATGGCAGATGAATATCCTGTGTATTGGTTTATGACCTCAGACCGAATGACATCCATTCATGATTATTAAACACAGACATAAAATTGACAGACATTCACCTTCAATATGTAGTACTTTGTTTCACACTCGTGTTAAATTGCTCACAGCAATCTATCAATGTTCCAACATAATTGGAAATTAATGAACACGTCCTGATTGACCATAAACAAGAGAGTTCGTGGCCCTTTAAGGACAGGCAGGGAAAATGTAATACATATTTCAAAATGATCAATAGCGATGACATGAGGTGCTTGTCGTCAGGGGGTCTGAACAATACTAATCAGATTAAGCAAAAGGTTGGATGTGTCACACCACTCTCCGTAAAAAAAAATGATTCTGTGCAGTTTGTGCAATTACATGCAATGTAAGCAGCTTAATCCCTCCAAGTGAGAAAACTTAGTCACCCTCGCTCTCCCTCTTGAGAATGAGCGTATATGCAAGTGTGCTTGTTTGCCTTTGCTTGTGTGTATAGGTACACGCAGTCTGCATGTGTATGTCATAGATCCCTCTTTGTTTCTGCACACTGCATGTATTTTTTATATTACACATGTCTTTCGGCTAGATGGATTTCAGCACGCCATTGATTTATCTTTTATCAAACACGCTCTCAATGTATTCCTCTCGGCGAGGACGGCTTATAGCAGTAAGGTGGAGGCTTCATTTGGTCACTCTCGTATTCCTCTGGCAAAAGGGCAACTCATGTAATTCCCTTATTTGCATTCAAAGTGTCCTCATTTCAGTTTTCCTTCAAATTGAAATGTCAAAGCCTGATGCAACAGCCTTCAGTTGTCTCCAAAGCATGCAAAACACTGAATGTCAACACCAAAGCAAAAAGCTACACGGAACCCCAACGAGAAAGGGTTAATGAATTCCTCACACAGATAGATATTGCCATGGAAACAGCTGCGTGACTGCTTGCAGCTTGTATACACACAGGAGGGGGGGGGGGGGGGGGGAAAGAAAACAATGGAGTCAAAGGTATTTTAAAATTCAGCAAGCAGAGGCTTTCCAGTGCACAAAGCTGCATTTAAGATTTTTTTTTTTTTTAAACAAGCACAGAGCCACAAAGAGTGAGGAGTAGCCACCTTGCACCCTCACCCCCGTACCTCCTCCCTCCTCTCTCTCTCTCTCTCTCTCTCTCTCGCTCTCTCTTTGAAAATTCAAAGGAATGTGACTGGCATTGGAGATGCACTTGCAATAGCCAAGGAGTTAATGCATTCAAAAATATGAGGTCTGGATGTAGATGGGAAATAATACAATGCTCTGTCATTTCCTTTGCAGTAACAAAGTACACACACACACACACACACACACACACACACACACACACACACACACACACACATAGATACATGCAATAATTATTTGTCCCTCAAAATTATACAATCCTGCTCGTTTAAAAAAAAAAAGAAGTGGCACAGCACACTATGAGCTGGTGGGATAACCTAATCCACTCCCGCACAAAAACATGTTCTTTCAGTGCCATTAGCCATCCTCCCAATAGCAAGTCAATAGTCTCTCGCACTGCTCGAATGGACTTTTCTGCTTGACTCGGCAAATATGAGGTTGGTTCCTGCTGCATTCACTGCCGACACTCAGTTGCCGAAGCAAAAGAAGTGTGTTTGGATTCATAAATATTTTGAGATGCATTGAAAAGCTTTTAGGTCCATAAAGTGGAGTTAACATAGTGATGCAAGGAGCTGTAGGTGCAGGAAGCACAGAGCGCGGAGTGTTCAGTTAACAAACAAATAGAGAAGATAAATCAACAGCGACAAGCAGAAGCATTAAAACACGATAAGCCTACGTGTCTGTCTGTCCATTTTGGACTAAAAGGTTGTTGTTTTTCTCTTTCTCCTCCTCCAATCAGAAACAAGAGCAGGGAACTCTCCCAGGAACTGAACCACCTTCCATCAGGATGTGTCCTGTCCATTAAGCCGGATGTAGACTGTGTATGCTCCATTTTTCAGGTACAACGCTTCACGTTGTGTCAGTTAATTCTGCTATTTTCACATTTGAGTTGCTGTCTCTTTTATGATTTGTGTTAACATTCCCTGAAAAAAGGACATTTGCTAAAAAAACACCTTTAAAAGAGCCTGTGATGTTGCTTTTCATTTGCTCCCTGTTGAAATAGCAATGCAGTCCAAATGAAACAGGCACAGATGAGTGTTGACATTCACTTGTGACAGAAATGAGTTGAAGCTATTTTCAGAAATCAACAAACACGAGCTATGATTAGTCGGGGAAATGTCACAGGTTGGGGCTCACACGGGACCGGTCATTTCATAACTTCAACTCGGACCAATGCATCAGCCCATTCTGTGAAGTTTTTGGGCCACATTCATTCAGGTTAATTAAAAAGAGATGGACTCCAGCGAGCCCCTCGTGACACAGCAGGACGAACTGTGGTCAAGTATAATTACACAGCTGTAAGCAGATCATAATTGGATAATCAATTTTTAGTAATTCCTTTTGGGATCCGATCCTCCACTGGGGAGTTTTTAATTGATGAGATGGCGCACAGCTGCCAAGAAGTTACAAGATGAGGTGACTATCATAGCCTATCACGCAAGGACAGAGAAGTAAGTCATAAAGCAAATTAGTGGGAGGCTCTGTGACTTTGTCAGGCAGGTACGCGAAGAGATATCATCTTATTTGCTAAATGAGCCATGGATGGACACTATCATGTTTGTTTTTTTATAGCTGGACATTACACGCCAGGCTTAACGGTGACATGCAGGTGAGATATTAGAGGTGCATTTCTGAGGCCTTTCCCGTCCACAATCTTAATGTTTCTTGTAATCACAAGCAAAGATTGTCATGAGCAAATGAACTCAGTGCTGTAAATATACAGCAAGCAGCCGGTTAGCTTAGCTTAGCATTACGCATGGAAAGAGAGGGCTCTGTTCATACTTGAAACAACTGCTGTGATGAAGGATTTAGCACCTCATACTGACTTACATCATGAAATGAGAGGTTTACACAGCTTTAGAAGTTGCTGTGACTCGTCTCACTGTCTTCCAGCAGGCAGGAGGTTCTCAGCAATGTCCTCAGGTCAAAGGTCTCCATCAAGCACACCTCCTGGAGAACGACTACCAGCTGCTGCGGCTGACATAGAGTCCATTCAGAAATCCCAATTATTTCTGAGACACTAGAACCACCTGGGAGTGGAGTTATAAAAGAAAATAGAATGATTAGCTGCAGGAACACAAAGAAAGGCACTATTTCTCTCGTGATGCCGGTCGGTTGCTCACGACACCCTCCTCCATCTCGAGGCAGGTGAAAATGGAAGTATATGCAGGAGGGAGGAAATGTCTTGAGATTTCAATGAACAGGAAGATTCAATTTCCAAATAGAGAGAAAATCCAGGACCTTGATGAGTTGTGTTGATTCACTTGTACTGATCAATAATCCTATCAACCCAGCGCAGATATACTATGGTCATTTGGTGCAGCAGTCAAATCTTACTTATTACCCCTTTACAGTAATGTGGAGATTTTATTTATTGCAGACATTATTCAGCCTGATATTCGTTTCTGAATCAGCTGCGGTTGTACGCTGACCTTGAGCCCCTGTGCTTTCACCGCCTTTCTTTCATTATAAATATCTGGACGTGTGGCACGCACTCCTGAAATCAACATAAATTGCACTTTTCAATGAAAATGTAGTCTCCAAATTAATAAAACTGAAGAATTCAAATAAAACAGGGACACTTTTCTACTGAAATGAAATGTCAGTGAAATTGATTATATTTCAGTATTTGTAAAAGCCTCTTATTATATTACTGGTCTGTATAGCATCTGGAAGAAAAAGTGCCGTCTTCGCAGTTTTTGGTTTTGCGTCACTGAAGCAGTCGGTGAATATATTATCTACCTCTGATAAAAACAGTATGCTTGTGTCAACATCATTTTGTGAATTTATTCATCTGTACTTTAAAGTGCTAAATGAAAACATCAAATGAACGGAGCGCCACACTCACATTATACGTGAACAACCCAGATCCTAAAAATAAAACATTTTCATCCATGTTCTGTCTTTTCTCTTTTGTTTTAAGCTTTTATGCAGATGGTTTTCATCACCTGTCACTGTCATCTACATTTAGCTTGACGAATGATGAAGTTGAAATGTTCTGATGACACAATGCTTCCATGACCAACACCTAAATCATCCAATAATGACAAATGCTCCCTCTGATGCATCAAACCTATAGATTTCTGACCAGCAGCAACATATACTGTTTCATTTTACTTGTTCTATTAACATCCGAATACCACTAAGAGATAAATATTGCTGCATTATCTCTGTATATAAATTATTGTCCGTGAAAATTGAACTTTAAGTGTTGTGCCCAAACTTAACGGTGTCACAACAACACTATAGCGTTGCAATGACGACGTGATTCATTACCCAGCATCCCCACTTGTTAAATGATATGACAGTGGTTCCCAACCTGGGAGGCAGGACATCCACCGGGTAAATCTTTAGCTATCGGATGGGAAAGCAAAAAGAACATGTTTCTGCAACACATAATTTTGTCTTCTAATCGTTGCTTTCCTCTTTGGAATCAGGAGATCATTTCCCCTGTAATAAGTATTCATTCATAGCATGTAGCATGCGGCTCTCCGTCAGCATAATGACAACCTTGTGAGCAGCGGTGTTGGTCGGCCCGTCAACGGGTGTGCCAGCTCTTGCAGCCTCCACCTCATTATGTCGTTGAGCTGCCCACGCATGTTGCTTTGAGCTCCAGTGTTTGTCTGGCCCCCGTGGTTCTGTACGATGTGCTATCTTGAACTGCTGAACTTGATGTGTCACTGTTGTACATGCTTTGCAATACTTTAGAGCTCGAAGATGCCGAGACGCTTCGCCTCCCGAGGCTTCACAAATTTTCCTTTTTGTTTTTTACGCTCAGGTTCATCTGGTTCTTTGTCTGTTGAATCCATTTTGGGGTGAACTTTTCACCCCACGGTCAAACAACTTAAGTTTGCATCACCATTGCCTCTAATGCCCGTGTGCACACGAGTAAATGCACCAAACCAGTGTGTGTAACAGCAATTTTCAAGTTACAGTAACGCAACAACTATTAAGAATTTATTTATTTTGTGGTTTGCTGTTTGATGTTTGATGTAAAAAAAGCCAAAACTTTGTTGCAAATTTCTCTAAATGGTTGACACGGCAACCTGGCAACCCTTACTGTCGAGCGCTATACCTTTAGTTAATAATGCTCATCAATTGAAATGAGGGTAATTTTGCCGTTTTATGGAACAGAAATGTACAGCACATGTCATGGTTCAGAGCATTTCTTCAGACACAGCTGCCTGCTGACCAAACCTTCCCTTAACACAAACAGCAAATCACAGGCGATCTGCCAACATGCCCTTTTCTGTCAACTCGTCCACTTCTGTGGACACACTTATCAGTTTCTACCAAAATGCCCATGTTCCAGGGCTGCAGCTAGCTGTAACTAGTAACCTGTAACTAGCTAAAGGCCAACATGGAAAACTACCACAATCTCAAACATCATCTCAGGGGCCTAATACTTTGACTTTGCCATGTTGCTTCAGTTCTGTTACAGGCTTCCACCTTGCCAGTTGTATCAGGACTGAAGCCATTAATCACATCTCAGTCTACAGCCCAACTTGCCTTCATAACCTTTGGTGTGGCCTGGCTGGCAGCTCCATTGGTGCACCTCCACAGATGGCTAGACAACACCAACATTTTCCCTTCTCTGTTACAACTATGCCTGCTTCCCCGACTTTGCCATCAAGCTAAAGCCATCCTTTGGTACTCCCAAGAACGCAGTCAAGCCTTCCGTGGCTGAGATTTTGATTAGACGGAGACTCTGGAGCCTCCTACAGAAACCATGCAGGCTAACTATTTAGCCCCCCCCCAAGGCCAACAACAGTCTGGAAGCAGGCAAACCCACGCTTCTGAGGGAGGCCTTCGTAACTCCTCAGCCACTCAGATGGACAAATAAATTACTCTGTGCCCACACACTCAGGACCAGAACAATGAGCTTAGCCGCTGCACTCCACACTAGCTATGCTATTTTATGTTACTGGCTGACATGTACCAAAGGTCGGTCTCAGGAGAGGGACACCAAGCCCTGTTTATTAATATAATCATGATTAATGGATGAGGGAGCAGAGACAGTGGTGGGCTACTGTTGCAGGTGGCTTATGTATAATGACCCACAATTACCACCACCACCATGTCTTGTGGAGAGTAGTGGAGTCAAGAGTACTATTCAACCAAGACACGGACAAAGTCTCTATCAAAACTTATTATATTAACTGCTAATAAACCATATTGAACAATTATATTGTGTTTTTACTGTAACTGGTGTGAACACCCTTAAGTTAAATCACAGCCAGGGGCCAAGACAGGTATTTAGTATTCAATGACTTTTGAAAAACCCTCTGACCTCACAGGATGACTGGTTACCAAAACGCCATCAAATCAACATGATGTTCAATCATTATCCACCAGTTGATAAGTTGTACGATTTATTTATAAGCTTACTTATGACTGGGCGATGAGCCTGAAGGAAATCCTCAGACAAATGCCTCTCTCTATGGTTTCCACTAAACATTTCTGGAGAGTCAAAAGTCCTTCTGAAAAAACATCTTCATGTTGAAGACCACACATGGAAGCCATCATGACACCATTGTGATCAGGTAGGACGAGGGCCCTTTTAGGCATCAGACCCATTATCTTGTAATCTATGTGAGGGTATACACTACACCATTTATCGGCAACTGCCATTGCTGACGTCCTGGACATTAATATCTTAAATCACACAGGTACTAGACTGCTGTGGTGTACTACAACATGCTGCATCTCTCTCTTATTTCAGCCCTGTGATCCCATCAGCAGCAGGAATAGCACCAGTGTCACTTTCAAAGAGGAAAGAGCGGCTCACTGTCTCCCTTGCTTAAACACATCTGCACAAGGAGAGGTCTGTTACCTGGCCAACACATTTGCTCATGTACTGGCAATAGATGCAGCAGAGCGCAAATTAACAAACATGCAAGGACACGTTTTATTTCTTCTTTTTTTAATCATATAAGCTGTTGACTGACTCGGTGATGGCCACTTGTATTCCAGAAGTGATGAATCTACTACCAGGTGCCCTCTCCAGCTGAGATCCTACCAGCAGAGAGGAGACTGGAGCCACTAGCATGGCTACAAATATATTCACTCTCATGATGCACCTTGTGTTTGACACCAACATATGAATAGTTGTAGTGGCACATAGCCACTTTCAATTATGTTGTTGACACTTTCCAATAGATTTCTCGCCGTCTTCCCTCTCTCTTCATCTGCATAGATAATGAATGGGATGCTGTCACTTTGCAGCTGTCGCCCTTGCTAATGGAATTAAGGCATTGCTTTGAAATAGCCAATATTTGCAAGAAGCCTTTTGTTTTGTAAACCTAAGCTGAGAAAGGCAGTGTGTGTGACCCCAGAGTTTATAACTTATAATTTACTACGGCCTCTCCGATTGTGATGAGATCAATAAATGGATACAGCGAGGGAAGGAGAGGCTGGATGTTAAACATGTCCCTTCTTTATCTTAGAAATGGCACCATTTGATGTCAGTACTGACAATAATACACATATTAGAAGAAAAAGAAAGAAACATTCCTTTATTAGTCCAACAGTGGGGAAATTATTCTCTGCATTTGACCCATCCCTGTATATATAGGGAGCAGTGGGCTGCCAGTGACAGGCGCCCGGGGAGCAGTTAGGGGTACAGTGTCTTGCTCAGGGACACTTCGACACAGAACACGGTGCAGCCGAGGATCGAACCGGTGACCTTGGCAGACAACCCTCTCTACCCAGTAAGCCACGGTCGACCCCGCTTATTACATAAGTACAATTTCAGACCTACAGTACTTCGTCTACCATAGGATTTGATTAATTCGATCAATATTAAAATGCGTCTCGTCCTGCTAGCCATTCGCCATTAGCTGGTTTAAAAGACAACATAATTCATGTGTTGGTGTCCCAAATCTTACATACCAATTATTTACAGTATGCACTCCATAATAGTTGTCATAATATATTGTTTTAGCAGTTAGTGTCTCACCACCATTCATTAACTTTCTTCAGCTGCGTGCAGATCTTCCATTTCCTTTGTGCATTGCATTGTGGGAGAATGGTGTCCATCAACAGAACATGTGTATATGCATATGTATATGGTGCTAAATGCTTTCACCAGTTCAGTTACCGAATGAGCATTAAGCCCAAAAAGAATGTTTAATCCTAATGTCTAATATATTTTTGGAGATCTGGCCAGAACTTCAGTAAAAAATAATCAAAAAATGTACTGAACATCAGAATGTGAAGAAGTCACCATGGTGACGTTATGTCAGACAAAGACGTCTATGTATTGTGTTGCAGAGATGTGATGAAATGAGCAGGACAATGGACTGGCCCCGGCCCGTACTTTCTTGTAGTACCACTTGTTCCTCGAGAGACGGACGTGAGTCACTGTAGCGTCTGCCATCAGTCCAGAGACAGAAGGAGGAGAGCTGCTTGTCAATACATCCATGGTCCATGTGCGTTTCATAGTTTGTTTCTTGGATGAAATCCAAAGTGGCCGAAACGAGAAAACGACCGGCACGCTTGCCTCATCCTTTTAGCATTCAGGCGGCTGCTTTGCCCGAATAGAGCGCGCGGCAGCGTGGACTTTATGGATAAAATGTCCAATAATAAAATACATCTATTATTGAGCTTTCCTGGCACAATTATAGTCAATATTCTTTTTACTTAATTTACTAAGGAGAGGTTGGCTGAGTTGAGTTATTATTTTTTTTTAAATGTCCAGCTTCATACACTCACACAGTTGCAGCAGGGATCACCCAAGTAAAGCCAGAATTGAATGCATTGGCCACCAGGGATCTCCACTGGGGCAACTCGGGGTCAACACCTCATTGGGTGACTTTTAAGGCATTTCCAAAAGCATCCCAGCAGAGGTACAAATGCACAAGTGTGTTCTCCTATATCTGTAATATATAGTCTGTTAAATATTTGACATTTGTTTTCATTTGTAATCATCTTCCTTGAGGCACCCATTTCTCCTACAATCGTGTGGACTTTGTTTCTGGCACTAGTGAGCCAAATCACGCAGACTCCCAACAGGAACAGCTGCGGAGCCCATCGAGGGGAAAGGAGGTGTGTGTGTGTGTGTGTGTGTGTGTGTGTGTGCATGTGTCTGTTTGTGTGGTGGGGTTCAGTCAGGGGACCGGAGCCATCTCAAAGCAGCTGCGCTACACTTTTAGAGAGGTGGTCTCACATAAATGGGAACAAATCAGTTATAGGCAGCACATCATTTATTAGTTTGATATGGCTGATCATCATTGTCTGAAAAATGACAGATTATTCAAACCTATAGTTCTAAATGCATGAAATGATTAAAATCGCATAATGTGAATTAATTTACCAAGCATCTGACTAAATCAGCTATCAAATGATTTATGCCATAATCAGGCTAAATGCAGATACAATAATCACAGTCAAGATTACAACTAGGCACATGACTGACTGACTTGTTCTCGATCTCTCTCTATCTCTCTCTGAGATGGTCAGTGTTGAATTAAGCGCACTTGAAGCCTGATTATGCATTCTTCCGTAATGCAGCCTTCAGTGGCCACTAATTTAGAAACAGAATCTTCCCCAGGGCTTCTTTCTGCCTTGCTTGGTATATATGGATTCCCATATAGATGATTGACCTCGTACTCCAAGAGCATGGGGGCTGTGAACTCATGGGCAGGTCCTGCTGGTTGAGGGTTCCCTCCATATTTATCCTGGCAGGCCGTACTTTCACACCGGACCGACCCAGAAAGCAGCGGCCGTTCCTGCAGGCAAGCCGAGGCCTCCTCTTGTGGTGTCAAACCAAATGTAGACTAATCTGTCAACCTAAATGTGCACAGCTCAGTATTCTGCATGTCTAACAGACCCGAGGGGGGAAACTCATATACTGTACACAGCATCAAGCAAGCAAAGACAAGAGCAGAGCCAACTCAAGGGCCTGGAAAGCAAATGGATTGTGCAGCATGAGAGAGAAGAGGGAAACACGAATTTGGGGGAAATTGCAAAGCGCGGGTTTTGGCTCTGGGGGGGGGGGGGGGGGGGGAAGGTTTGAGATCAGATTCTTATCAGTCTTATGAAGCAGCCTATCTCATGTCTCATTAGTCGTGATAAAATACCAACAGTTATGTGGCCTACTTCTCTCCCACTTTTTCAGTCTATGGCCAACATCGCCCGGCTCCAGGGTATCCTCTGGTTATCTGTGTGTGAAGATCCAGTGGAGGTGCGTGAAATGTGGCACATTTGTGCCTTCTGATCTCATCTGACAGAGCTGAGAAAAAATGGTGGTGGCAAAGCAGAGCTGATTTGTGCAGATGCGGACTGTCCTGAGGGAGCCCTTTTGCGCACGCGCTTCATTGATTTCCCAACCGAGGGTAACAGTGGAACCAGAGGTCAAGACCCCAGTGCCCTTGCACAGATATTCACCATTTTAAGGGAATGGGACGCACACAGCGAGCAGGCAACAAAGTGTAATATAACATGTCACCACTCATGTCTGATGGCCTCCCGTAGTGGCGAAAGAACAGCCTTGAGGATGAGGAGGACATTTCAGAGCAAGATAGATAGAGAGATGCAATTCCAATCGGTAACCCTTGACATCCTCTGGTTCGTCCAGTAGTGGTCCAGTAAAGCCATTGCTTCTTTTCCTGGTAAAGAGCATTAAGAGCCACTTCATCATTCGTCCCACACTGTCAGCATGCGACTCTCTCCCTGCACATTAATCATGCCATTACGGCTGAGCCAGGCCAAGGAATGGAAAAAGAAGAAAACATATAATTTTAATGGCGTTGGGAATTGATTTCAGTTGTCAGTGCCGACACATCAAGTCGTGTTCATTGGACCAGTAGTTTAATATCATGGCGTATTCCATCATTGTCGTTCCTCCGTTCAAAATCATCAACCGATTTGTCAACTCACCTAAAATGCTTACATTGTAGTGTTTTATTTTCTCCTTTCAGCGTATCGGTTTCATTCCCGAAATACTGTATGGGCAAAGGGAAAATTACGCAATCCCTTTTAAAACAGATGGGCTCCATAATTTAGCAGTTAACAAATGCGGCAATTTCATTAACTTTTAGGACCATTTCTGCTTAGGAGATTTGCTTTTGTTTGGTTAAAACAGTTAACTGCTGACGTGCCCTCTTGGTCCGCCATTGTTAGTGTTTTTGTGCGGAACCTGAAAGGCAAGGATAGATTTACGAATCCAGCTCCTTCTGCCCGGAGGTATTGATAGACCGCTCGTCACACCATATCTCATTGCCAGTATTGATTGCGCTGTATTTCAGGGGGGAGGGGGCTGTGACCTTAGATGCTGTCGTGGACTGTCACTCACTTCCCGTCAAGGGTCACACGTGCCCTCACACAACCCTGCATAAGATCTCTCCTTCTATTGCTCCTGTAGAGCACTCCGTCTGATTATCAACAGAGCACTATCTTCAGCTGGATGTAGAACGCTTCAAGTAGGGATGGATCTAAATCTGAATACATAAATGCAGTACAAATGTACTTCATCAGCCCTACAGTCAGTACACCCATACTGAAGACGGTTGCCAATAAATATCTCTTGTTATGATGAACAATAGAGTATAAGGACACATGTTCCTGCAGGAAAACTACACTTTTCTCACAAATGAAATTAGCTTTCCAATCCAAACAGACCTCGAGATGTGCTGTCAGAGATTCACTTGGAGACAAACACGTATAGCCTGTGTTATACACTGCATTCTGTCTGCACTCTAAACAAGTGTTAGCCTGTGCCCGTGTGTTTACATGTGCCGGTGTATGTGTGTGTGTGTGTGTGTGTGTGTGTGTGTGTGCAGTTGGTTCCATGTGTTTTGCATCATGAAACCACCTTGAAATATCGTAGGTTTGGATTATTTGTGCCTCCGTTTATGTTTGTGTTGGCATGCGTGGGGCCGCTCTGGAAGTGTGACAGGTGAAGCCTCCACCTGGCCCCGCTCGGTCCACCTGCTCCCTCGCTGGCAGGTGACGCAGGAGGGGGACGGCTGTTGCCACAGGGAACAGGCAGACTGGTGAAACGATTTCTTTTAGGGGCAATCTGGAGGACCGTGGGTGAGCACTTAGTTCCTCAGGGGCTACTGACATCTGTCAGCGCTTGTGGAGTGGCACAAAAGGCAACACGTAATTAACTTCATTATCTCACCTGGCATTGTTAGTCTGGGCACGAGCATATTCTTTTATCCTTTAACAGTGTGCAGGCTGTATTAAATATGAGGCTGCGCATCAGTTTGCTCCTTGGCTCTGTGGTGTATTTCTGTCTCCTGCTTGTGTTTCCTTGGAGCGCCTCCTCTGAAGCCCCGACCCCCTTCATGTTGGTACCATTATAGCTCCTGTGATTGTACTTCTCTCTCTCGCTCTCTCTTTCCATGTGTGTTTTTGTGCATCCAATGCCACCGCACACAGAAGCTTCCACTGACAGCATATGTGTGTGTGCTGCCTGGGCCACGTGACTGGAAGGCATCCCGCATGTTGAATTGAATGCATGTCCTGTTTCTGAAACAGACAGCGAGCTACAATGGATGAAGATATTTTGATGAAGAGATGACTAATGCCTGGGAGATCCGCGGTGGAGTAATGCGGATGGATGCTGGTTTGCCTGCGCTGCTTAATTTACTGCACACAGTGACAGGATTCCAAGCGGCGGCGTGAATTTGTTTGAGTTTGATTAAACAATTCAGAAAAAACAGCTCTAATTGGAAATATCGAAAAAGAAATACTGCGTCTACTATCAAAGGATTCCACTGTAATATATTCCCAGGTACATACGGTGCAGTGAACCTAAGACCGATGAATGTCCTTTTCTAATCACATCATAAACAAGGCCAGTAGTACAGCATGTGTTTCAAAAGAGGGTGCCATACTGCAGTTATTGACTGGGGAAGATGCCAGCAAATTTGCATTTCTCAGCAGGATTTTGTCAAAGGGGGGGAAAAAAATGGGGAAACCCCCTTGAACCGAATAAAGCCCACAGAGATTTTCGGTCTCATGAAAGTAGGCCTCGCAGTGGTGGCAAAACGAATGCCATCCAAACTGTGTCTCATGAGCGAGGCGTGGGTTAGTACAGAATTACTCCACAACAGCACGCCCATTGGTTCAGAGAGGAAAAGACAGCTCAATCCACTGCTGGCGTGCTGGTGAGGGGAGGACAACGTGGAGCGATGAGGATCCAGGAGAGGAAGCAGGCATGGGGGAAAAAGAGCTCCATGTGGAGAGGAGATGCCGTCAAATACGGACCTGAGCAAATCTGACGATAAGACGAGAGCAAGAAAAGGAATCGAACACGGAAGAAGAAAAGCTGAAGGCTTGCAATATATAGTTGCCATGGAGATGAGCAAGTCTACCAAGCCTCGTCATTTCACTGACTCCTCCCGTGAACGCAGGGATAAAAATAGATACGGGCAGAGAACAAAGAGCCATTTAGGAGAAGAAAAAAAAGACAAAAAGTCAAGATGAGTAAAGAAGAAAGGTTGTGGTAACATTGGGACATGTGCTTGGTGGTGGAGCAAATGGTGGAGCAGAGTGAGTGATAGACACAGCCTGCTTGTCTCGAGGAAATCCCACCATTACCATTTGTTGTTATTTAAGCAACAGAGGAACAATGTGAGGGGCGGCTGACTTTGACTTCACGAGCCACAACGGCCACATACACACAACAAAGACATCATTCTTATTCTTCCTGCTCCTCATCTCTGTTTTCATCCTCTTTTATTGTCATTATCATTTGAATCATTATCATAATTATAATTATTACAATCAGTATTACCAAGCAGTATTGGTAACATCATGCAGGTTGCGTGTGTATTGTGTGAAAAAAGATTGTAATATCTATTCTTTATTGTTTTTCATTTATCATCTTATTTTTTCTAACTTTACCAGTAATAGTGATGATGATAATAATAATTATAGTAACAATAATAAAATCCGCAATAGCAATAATAATAATCGTGCAGTGCCAAAAATATTATCTGATCACTGATCTGTTAAGCCACATTACAGGGTCTGTTTCTCAAGTTATCCTTCCTCTCAATTATTAATATCGGAGCAATAGGAGCTACGGTTATGGGAGTTTTGATGATTTGTTTGAGAGGTGTTTCCCTGTTTTATCTCCATGAAATGGCTTCAGGCACACAGGTGTTCGCGATTGAGCCAATTAGTGATGTTGATAAACACACAGTCTCACAGACACACGCGCACTCCTCTCTCTCTCTTTCTCTCTCGCTCTCCCGCTCTCTCGCTCTCTGTGTGTCTCTCATACAGTCACACGTTTGACAACACTCATTTGCGTTGCTGGGTGTGTTCGGAGGCAGGCCTGGTTTCTTTAAAATGGCTGCAGAAGTGAAACTCTGGACTCCTCCATTCAGATACCGTCACTGGTTCGTACATGCAGCATCGTGTGTGCAAGCTGCACTCGCAAGCCATCAAAACAACAAACCTAAAATCAAAATGGGCTCATTGTGTTGACTCAGGGGAGAAGACGGGGCCCGGAGAGAGACCCAGAGAGTGGCAGCTGGCCCAAGCTAACAGGACAACTGCTAATGGGACACCCCATCTGCTGCTCCGCTTTCCCTGCCCACCGCCCATCCTAGTGCCAACCTCTGGAAAATGTCCTGAGCTCCCCTGCTGTTTGGCATCCGTCATCTCATAAGATTATTTACACCGACATCCACAATGCCATGAAGATCTGACACTGCAACTTCTAGTGCGTGAAATCAAATTGCGAACGATCAGCAGTGGACGGTGCATTCAGTGAAGTATTGCTCTCAAGTGTATTATTTGATTCACTGGACTGTTTCCATTTAGAGAGCTTCTATACTTCATGGTTTTACTTTATACTTTGACACTGGACTTTTTACTCTGCTACATGCAAAGTGTCAACGTTGAGACTTTGGGCAAACTTGTTTAAGCTCGACATGACACATTGCTATGTAGTTTAAACATGGGGGAAAGTTGCTCCAACTGGAACTCCAACAAGTTGCTGCGTTCATGTTAACACATTAATAACAGAAAGACTACTTTTACTTTTGATCCTCAAGTACATTTGACCTTTTTACTTTTATTCTGATACATTTTCTAAATGCAGTACTTTCATTTTAAATAGATTATTTCATATTCTGGCGCTAAAAACAACCTCTGAAGTCGTCTTAAATTAATAAATTCAGTATTATTGTGATTATTTTGATTAGGGTACTTTTTCTTTTTCTTCTTGACCTTCTATCTTGTTAATTGTCTGAAGCAACATTTAAAAGCCTCAATAAAAGGTTTTATGACAAAAAAATTTATAAATTCATAACTTGATAAACATGTTCCATCTTAGATGAAGTCCCAGCAACCGTTCATCCATCCGCTGCCACGCAACAACGTCCAGATGTGTCTGTCGTGGTGAGACGGCTTTTCCATTAACAAGTAGGCCTAAGGAACATTGACCCCCCGGACCTCTCTAATTTCTAAAGTGCAAAGTGTCACTCTCCTCCGCAGCATATATAATAGCCTCTTTTCAGATTTATAGCTGCCATCAGTCAGTTGTCGGCACGCCAGACACCAGAGTTATGGTGATTATCATGACGTGAACCCTCCACTTCCTCATTCCTTTCATCTCCTGCGTGGACCAACAACACATGGATCAAACCTGCCTTTGCAGCACCATCTGGTGACCACTGCTGTGATTCAGGAAGCTTTATCCCAGATGAATGAAGGAAAAGAAATTCAACTCCGACACGTCTTCGCTCCACACCTGTAATACCACTCTGGTCCTCTGGATGGTGTCTCAAACCTGTGTCCTCCCTCCTCAACGGTGGCCTGGGGTATTTTACAACCTGCACACACACAACTAATGTGAGAATTATTCTCCTTTTCTGCTTCATTATTGGCACAGTTCCTCCTAAAGCCATTAGTCTTTGCTACATATGGATCGACTCCTCCGTGAAGGATTTGTGTTGGCCCTCGCATGTTATTATCTCACCTCCACCCACAGCTCTGATTAAAGCTGCTTCCTGAGAAGGTTCATTCTGCCACTACTGAAGACACACGTCTTACCGTTAGCAGCCACATATTAAGACAACACTGACTGTCCTTCCAAATGATCTATTGTTGCTTTAATAGAATTGTTTGCTTTTCCTTTGTTTGATGTGTGGTGTAAAAGAAAAAAAGGTTTCAAAACATTTTTAATTTCCCTTCATGGTTTATTCTTGAAATGTGCAGGATTTCCATAAATTACCCACTAGACCCACAAAAACACATTTTGTGTGTCAAACATTAAATGGCTAAATATTCCACAGCTCTTTAAATTCAAGCTTTTCACTGTTTCAATCTCTTGTTTCACGTTGCATTTGTAAAGCCACCAGCTGAGACCCTGACCTCTGAGCTCTCTGAGAGGAAGAGATGAGAGCATGCTTTGTTCACACGACGACTGACACAGTATATGATGTCATTTAAGCAACTGATTCTGACAGGAACTGTTGTAGTGATTTTTCTACACAACATAGGAAGAGAAAATGTGAATTTGAATAAGTGGCAATTTAGTTAAATACTATGGAAGTGAAAGCAAGTTTGAGACTAAACTGTGGCACATTCTAAATTTGTCAATTTATTTTCTCAATCAGCCTGTGAGTGATGTGGTCATGCATGAACATTACATTTTCGGCCAAAGCTGGATCCGCTTTTGGTTGTTTCATACGAGAGATTTCCGTACTCTGGCTTCATGCACAGTTGTTGTTTGTTCAATCACATCTGATCAAACCACTCCTACACAGTCCTGATGAGGCAGATTAGCTGAAGATTTGACTGTTGAACTCTTAATAAGTAATAACTAAGAATGTTATTTTTCCAAATATTAACACGAACATATGCTTATTTAGTCATAAATATTTCACATTATAGATAAATACTTCCTATTTTAAATCAAGTTTCCTGGGCTTTAGGACTCTAAGAGATACCTTGTCATTGGCACATTAGATACATTTGTATGTAAATTATCTGTTCAATTGTGATAAAATTAAGTTGTGTGTGTGATGAAGTGGAAAACATTTTTTTGTGACTCAAAAATCCCTTCTGGGGAATATTGGAATATGCCAATAAAGAGTGTGAGAGAGCATTGCAATTGTTAAACTATTAGTAAACACAGCCGTCTCTTTGGTGGAACTTTTAACAGCTTCTAAAACATAACAAGTGGCTCCAAGCAGATCATGTTTGTTATGGAAGGGGCCATAATCCAAGAAGGCCGGGAACCACTTGTTTAATCCTTAATAATGTTTTGTATTTTATAACCGTGCATCGGCTAAATCCTAAAAACAAAACGTCAAATCACAAAAAGTACGTCTTCTGAGATGGGAGACTGCTGGAGTACAGGCCAAATGTGTTGTTGGCTGCTTATTTGAATACTTTCTTTGAATAATATATAAATGCTCTAAACAACATATTTATGTTGCCATCTCATTTTTACAAGTGTGTGTTCAAACTGTCGCAAGATCTCGACAAAAAGAAACGCATTCTGTGCAGTGACTGGCGACGCAACAATGGAGACGTCAGATTTGAATCGTGACTGTGATTCATAACTCTGCTGAGCTGGCTTCAGGGGGAATAGATATGACTTCACTGTCGTGAGCTATTCTTGATTTCGCATTGACCTCCTGGGTCGTGGTTAAAAAGTTGGGCCATTGTTTTAAGGACCGTCTCTCATGCAAACTGTGGTTCCTTTAGGCAGATTCACAAAGAGCAGCAGCGGTAGTACACATATTGGTACTAACTTCTACAGCTCACTGGCTCTACAATTCATCACGACTACGGAAAAGAAGCCGCCTCATTACCACTCACAGAACTCCGTTTCATGGTGAAGTGCTACTAAATAGCTGTCTAAATACAGCCAGATTCACGCCCCTTCATCTTAGAGAACGCAAATATTCACACATCTCCCACAGCTTACACTGCGAAAAAATCCACCTGGTAGCTTCTGTCATCACTCTAACTTCCCTGGGGCCTTTTGTGTATGAGGACATTTTTAGAGATGGGTGCGAGCCACACACACGCAGTACACCCATCCGAACACTCCTCACGTCGTTTACTTCCTCACATTTGTGCAGTACGTCTGTGATAAAAGCCTGTCCTATTTCAACATTTGGTATTCCCAGCCCGCAGCCGCCGTTTGTCACATTGGTCGTGATGGCAAGTGCTCTCTTTACCAAGGACACACACCCTTCTCTTTACCAAGGACACACACCCTTCTCTTTACCAAGGACACACACCCTTTTAAATCAGTGCATAAACCTGTCCTCCTCTTTTGAGACCTGTTCTTGGTAGGCAGATGCATTATTTGTGGCACATTTTTTGCACCCATGGACTTGGGCGGTCCTCCGTATTTTGTCCGGTTAGTCTGCATAAGGCACTCTAATCAGCTAAAGGGGTACGCGATTTACATTCACTGTCAGTCCTCCCCTCAGTATCACCATTCCAGACATGGCCAAGGTCACTTTGCACCTGAATCCAACAAATAGTCTGTCCAGCATTGGCTGTTAACATTACGGACTCTTCTCTTCTCGGCCTTTGTCCCTTAACAGCAAAAGGAGGCTGTGTACACGGCGTGCATGACTTATCTATATAGTGCATGTACTAGCAGGGAGTCAGTCTGCATATGCAACCAGCTATTTGTCTAGATTACACACCCGGTGCAAGATAAGCCACTTCAAAGCATTTATCATAAAATTGCACATTACAGTAACACTGTGACATATCACAGCACAGTAGACAGTTAAAGAGGTGACCAGTGTAATCGGAGACATTAGCAGAAGCCACTTCAATATCTTCAGCTAAAGAGAAGCAACGGCATGAGCAAGCCACTCTGAGGAATAGATTATATGTCCTATGTGCAAATGATACAAACGTCAAGAAACACAAATGAAGAACGACTTGTTTAAAGCTAAGAAAGTTGGCCACCCTTAACTCTAAAGTCCCCTGTTTCCATGGTAACAATCTCAATGATACCTGCTGACCAGCGGCGTCGAAAGACAAAAAAAAAAGAGGAACCCGTGGTTCATGATGTGTGGTGAGCTATCTGGGTATATGGTGAAGAGCTTTGAGAGACTGCAGCAACCTGTTGGAGACATGCAGCAGTGAGGACGTCGTATCCTGAGCCTGAGTGATGAGTTAGCACCGAGCCCTGAAGCTGCAGCATCTCAGCTCTGCTACCGGTCTGCTACAGGTGGTTAGCAAGCTCAACAAATCAGACTGCAGCTAACTAAACGCAACTCCCCCCCCCCCCCCCCCCCCCCAGAGGGGGGAAGCTCTGGGGGATTCGACAACTCGTTCACCTCTAAGGTGTGGGAGAGGTCTGCGGGGTTCCATCTGAGGTCGGCAGATTTTGTCTCTCACAGTCCGATTCATAAGCTGATGTACAGTACATGTATCTGAACTGGAGACATCATCAGTGAGGTTAATAAACAGGCGTATACATCAAAAATGATCTCAATCAATCCATCAATGGTTGGCAGGGTTAGTGCTTGAAAAGTTTAAGTGAATAAGAAGTCTACATTACAATTAATATTTCACATGTGAATAAAGCCATTTAACATCTCTAACACAGAATCAGGATTATATATAATCCACATGTCGAATAAACTCCCACTTTACAACCATATTTAGTAGGTTTTGATGTCTTTTGACCTTCAAAACCAAATGAATGCTGACTGGGATTCGTCATTTTTCATGTTTATTTTTGGGGGATCCAATTTCAGTTCGTATAGACCATTTCTAAATTTAAATCAGGATGCTATGAATACCGTTTTCATGGTATTGGTTACGAAAAGAAATCACAGCACTGCACAGAGCGCGACCATATCCATCATACCATTGTCTCAACACATCGGGAGAAAGACGGTACAAGCAGTTGCACATCACACCCGCTGTCCAAAAGAAGATAGGAGGGGGGGGGGGGGCTGCACAAAAGCTGTTTCCCTAATTCATTTTGGATGTTAGGCGCTGATAGCAAAAACAATTACTGTAGCTGTAGGCAGTGATTTCACAGAGTGCTCTGGCGCTTCAACAGCACAAATAACAAGGGAACAGACCCAGAATGCTCCCACAGATTAAAGAGTACCGAGGCAACAGTCGCTGATGGAACAGGACGAGCCAATCGACCTGAAGGGACAGGGTGCTGTGATGAGTGAAAGAACCCCCCCCCCCCCCCTCCCCTCACCCCATTGTATACTGTGTTAAAAGAAAAACGACACTGGGTCATGTGCACGTAAAATCCCAGCAGAGGAATTGTAAGAGAGAAATACCAGTGAAAGAAGAGCACACACACTGAAATACCTTCAGCTTTGCAGCTTAGCGTTAAAGCTGCACCAGCACCACGATTAAATTACCATGTGTGTTGGGCTGCTGCGAGTTCATTGAGAGTTGTGATACAGTAATAAAGAGCAAAAAGAGGAACAGGATGAGAAAATGGTAGAAACTTATCGAGAAGTAAAAGAGCTTCTGTAGTGTGAGAAGGAAAAATAGGCCACGGCTAATCCCCAACATTAGAGCTCAGCATATGATTAGGGGGTGCAGGAGTAATTGCGTAACCACGAATGCCATTAAATCATAAAAATGATACTATTTTCCCGATCTTTCTCGTTTTGTGTTTCTCACTTCTACATCCCTGTGTTAATCTTTAAAAAACGGTAAAATCTTGAGCTTACGCAAACCCCTGAAACTCATTCTTTAAGCACGTAAGGCTGGATATTCACGTTTTGGTGGGGGACTAAAACCTGGACAAGGACTTTGCAGCTCGAATCAAATCAAACAATCAAAAAGACGCTTCCAGTGAAAAACAAACAAAAAAAAGCAAGTAAAAAACAAAGGAGATGGAAAAAACAAATCACAGATGCGGTACAGCACATCTGAAGATAATTTAATTCATAAATAAACGTCATTGCTATTACATTAAATTTGTTTATTTCTTACACTATCCCTTGTACCGGTATGTTTCTGTCATCGCACAAGGGAATCAAATCCCAAATTGAATATCATTGATATAAATCATTGCCAAAGATTTTTGTTGTATTTCATCTGATGGAAATTCTTCATCACTGTTTATTTTCATCAAAAACAAGACCCTCTCCTGAGTACAGCAAGTTGGCAAACTGAGAGGGTTGTTCCAGTTAGATAAAAGGAAATGCCCAACATGCATTCTTACAATCGGCTGTGATAAAACATTTGGCTGGCGCTTCGGTAACGCTGCTGAGAGAGTCGTGCATGCACAGCTGGGCCTGATCCAGTCTTGTGATGTAAACTATGGGTGGTGGTTTCCTTTCTGTTGTTGTTGATGAAAACACACTTAACTCCACTTAGCTCCACTGTGCTTGTTGGAAAGTTGAAGTCAAGAAGTAAATACTATAGTGCAGAGAGTTCATACCTCGGTTTATCAACCCAGTCGTGGTCTAATGTTTCTCGTCTCGCTAGAACTCAGCTTTCAGGTTTAAACTCAATACACGGCCAGATTAACACAGCTGACTGTAGGCACGGGCTTTTGATAAGGAAGAAGAATGCACGTAATAAAATGTGCACCGCCAAATCTATAGTGTGCAGCTTTAGGAATAAGCAAGTGAAATATGTTGCAGTTATATTCAATGTCAACTTTCTAATTAGAAGAAAATTGCAAACCAGGTGAAGAAAAGAGTTGCATGACTGAAACACGAGATAAAGTTCACCAGTTATTGACCAGTAAGCCATCTGTTGGTAATCTTTAGTGATAAGAGGGGCTGACATGACATGTGGTGATTATCTAAATGTATATACACGTAGCCGCAGACGTCCCTGAGATCCCCACCGAGACGATCTGAGGTTGCACTGCAGGCTCATAAGGAATTAAAAGGTCTGAATTGGACTTTCTGAAGCGATGTGCAGACGAGCGTAGTGAGGCTTACATCGGCATGATATGGTCCCGGGCTGTGTTGATTGGCTCAAAGTACAGCGACTGCATGTTGCAGTAATTGCAGAAGGTGGAGTGCCTTCTGGCTGGGAGCGGATGGGATCAACGACCGGTAATCTAGACAAGAGATGAAAGCAACGATAGCTTTGTTGTGGGCAGCAAGGGACGATAAAGGAGAAAGAGAAAAGGACTGAACCACTGTCTTCACTTGATCATTAAAACAGAGATTGCAATGGGTCTCCCGGTGGCTTAGCGCACTAAACCGTGTACCATGAAAGCAGCATCCCATAGTCCCATACCAGCATCCTCTCTCTCTCTCTCTCTCTCTCTCTCTCTCTCTCTCTCTCTCTCTCTCTCTCCAATCAATTCTTCCCCTGAATTTCAGCTGTGAAATAAAGCAAAAACAATGTCCAAAATGACTGTTGAAAAAATTGAATCAATCACCGTTTAATCTACCATACAAAAGTGTGATCACTAACTGTTAATAATTCAGATGGCTGTATTTAAAATGTGCATCCAAAAGTGCAATACTGTGGTCCAGCGTTCCACACAGCTCCCTTGAAGGGGTGAGCACTCTCAACCAGCGGTAATAAGCACTTGCAGCTAGACGCCATCAAAATTTATATCCCATCACACTAACTGTTTAACGCTGCTGCTGCTGTTTGTGGCAAGATCCCTGACAAGCTCTCACAATTTATACTGTTCCACCATCTGTACTGCTGGGGAAGCATCTCTGACAAGCCTTGTGCACTTGCCTGCAACATGTCAGTTCTTACCCTGAACAAGAGAAAGATTATGTTCACAATATGCGATAAGATTGGGACAGTGATTCTATGATGTCTATTCATCCATCTGCCATCCATCCATCAGGCACATTTGAATGTACTTGTGTGGTGGGGGAA
This sequence comes from Melanostigma gelatinosum, assembly GCF_949748355.1. Taxonomy (NCBI): domain Eukaryota; kingdom Metazoa; phylum Chordata; class Actinopteri; order Perciformes; family Zoarcidae; genus Melanostigma; species Melanostigma gelatinosum. The sequence goes on from NC_136647.1 coordinate 16,562,896, forward strand.
ATGGGTTTCTCTGACATAGTTTTCTTATTGCTACTGTGTGCCAGGAGCTCAACTGGAACAGTTATAAAACGGAGACATACCGATGTCTTTTTGAAAGAGACAGTGGGACTGGACAGGGCAAACTTAGAAGAAAACAATGCAGATGACAATACCGTACCCACAATCTTCATTCAGCATGCTAACATTAGCGAAGTAGTTCTGAACACAAAGTGCATCTGAGACTGATGTGAATGTCATTACTTTTGCAGGATTGGACAAATTCATATTTTGACCTGATTATGGCGCTTGGTGAAAAGTCAAAGGACGAACACAGTTCATCTTCAGGGGAACTTGAAGCTCTGTACCAATTCATGGCAATCCATCCAATAGTTGTTGAGCTATTTCAGTCTGAACTAAAATTAAGGACAGACCAACATTGGCATTCATGAGGCTAAAACTGTGACCTGAAAACAACAGCATGGTCACCAATACCACCTGGTGATAATTACTGCAATTTCAGCCCGTTATTTTTTGTTTTTTTTAAGTGAACCTAAACTACACCGTAAATACAGAAGCAACCGTACGGTATTTGGATTGACAGCATAGTTCCTGTGACCAAATATGGACGCTGTCAGCGGCAAACTAGGAGGAGTTACCACCTCAAAGTCATTTTCTCGTGTAAGGGAAGCAGAAAAAGCCTTTCCCTGAGAATACCACAGGCAGCAAACACAGTGCCGGGTAGACGTAGAAGACGAGAATCAACGGTCAATTTATTCAATTTCTTTGTTTCAGGTGTGGGGTTAATAAGACCAGTCGTGCCCAGTCGTGTGAAACCCCTAAGGCAGACAGTTAATCGTCCCTTACTCCACCCATATTATATAAAAGCTGATCATTAGTACTGGATGTTTTCCTGATTCAAGTCTGCATTTCTCACCTTGACATCACAGCCCCACGGCCCCAGTGGTGAGGGATTAAATTTCTGGCAAACTGGTTTACTCCTCTGCAACTCTGTGCCCGAGGCAAACATTGGGCTATTTTTTTTTTTTTTCAGTTTGAAATGTGTTATTGAAAATAGTGTCCTGCAGTGTGACGGCACAGCCACCTCATTATGAAAATGTTCATTCATCAAATTCAGAGGACAGAGAGTCCTTAAATGTCAAGCCATGTGTAGAGTATCAACTGAGTAACTGTGAAAACCTGACACTGTTTTCTGTTAATTGTCCCTTGTGGGAGCGCATAAAGAGGAAGAATGGCTTCAGTGTGCCTCGTTGGAACCAGGCAGTGTTATTAGCCACAATCTTTCCACTCAGTAAACAGAGCATCTCCATGCTGTGAAGTACTGCACTCAGAGAAATGAAAACATGATGACATACTCAAAATGAAAGAAGCCCTCACATCAGACCACAATCTGTAAAATTCCAGCAAAAATGTGAAGCTTCGTACAATTTAGCAGTTTTTCTGGTTGTTCTTAGACCTTCAAACATATACATCTTATTCTGAAAAGCTGAACAGTGGACCTGCAGCGCATGTATGAAGGAACAATGTCAAACATTCACCATTACACCATTTTAAATGTGAGGATTTGCTTTTTCTAGCAATGACTCTTATAATGTTGTAGATGTGAATTTAGCTGCTTTGATTTCGTGTTTAGAATAATATTGTAGATCTTTTATGAAAATGTAGCATCTTTTACAATGTTTAAAATGTGAAGTACAGTTGTTTCATTTATGAAAAATGATTCAGTTCCTTCACTCCAGTAAAAGTACTAATACCATACTGATGAAACAATCCACGACGAGTAAAAGTCCTGCATTCAAAACCTTCGTCAAGTATGTTATAATAAGCAAGGTGTACTTAAAAGTACCAAAAGTAGAAGTACCCGTGCAGTCAATAAAAAATTAAAAAATAAAATTAAAATAAATTAAAAAATAAATAAAAAAAAATAAAAAAAGGAAAGAAATTTAAAAAAAAGGAAAAAAATAAAAATAATAATAAAAAAAAAAATATATATATATCCTCCGCGAATCGCCACCTTATCGTGGTGGAGGAGTTTGAGTGGCTCAGTGATCCTGGGAGCTATGTTGTCCGGGGCATTAGCCCAAGGCAAAGAGGTTTCAGGGGAGAGCCCAGACTAAGAGCGGTTCAAAACGACCAATAGATAGCCCACGGACTTTAGCCACCTCGCCCGGACCAGGGAAACCGGGGCACCCTCCCGGAGCCAGACCCAGGAGGGGAGCTCGTAGGTGAGCGTCTGGTGGCCGGGCCTTTGCCCATGGGGCCCGGTCGGGCTCAGCCCGAATAAACACCATGGAGCAGCCACCCTGTGGACCCACCACCCGCAGGGACATGCATCGGGGTCGGGTGCTATGCAGACCGGGCGGCGGGTCGTGCGGGAGGCCTGGGCATGCCGATCGCCGGCGGCATGGACTAACTCTAGGGACGTGGAACGTCACCTCGCTAGCGGGGAAAGAGTCGGAGCTGGTGCAGGAGGTGGAGCGATACCAGCTAGATATAGTATGGTTCTCTTCACTGTCAGATAATTAAATGTAGCAGATTAGAGGATGAAGGCATTTCAATTGTACTGTACACTTGCTTATGTTTGGAACAAACTATTGAGTTGTAAATGTACATAAATGCCTGTAATTCTCAGCCAGCATAACGACTCCTGCTTATATGACTCTTACTAAGTGCTGAATGCAATGCTTTATACATAACAAACACTTATTAGATTAACACTGGGGAGCAATGTTAGATTAACTATGAAAAACAATTGACAGTACAAACCATCACATTGATATGAACCCTTGAAGGATGATCTGATTGGTGTTTGAAGCACCAATCGTGGATTTCATGTCATTAGTCTGACACTGATCACTGAGTGAGTGTTTCTGTACAAACACCGTGAAATGTTTTGCACTTTTGCCTAAAACTTGAATAGAACCTATAAAACTAAATATATATCCTATTAAACTAAATCTGCTTTACGTCACCACAACATGCTTTGTGTGGAGCTAATCAACAGGTGAGTTTTATTACATGAACTCTAAATTGACAGTGATAGTACCGGTATGTAGGTTACCATTAAATTAACCAAACCACACCTGCTGTTATATCTTTGGGCAGACGGATCACTGAAACCATTCTCATGACTTTCATTTGTTAACAGGAGCCTCTCTGGGATTAAGCAGCATCCTGAGTCTGTGTGGTGGAAATCAGTTGCTTCAATGGATCAACGTGTAACACACTGCTAGTTTGAGTAACATTTATTTATTGTCGGGTCCTTTGTAACACTTATGATCGGTCCATGATCAACTGAAACATCATAGCTGTGGTACTTAAAAAGAAGAGAGGAGACAATTGAAAGGCAACATGGTTCTCAAGTCATAAATCATAAATACGTCCATTTTACCTCAATCTGACATTTGCTAATAATCTAAATTGTGGCAGTCTAAACGTGATTCAAAAGACTGAAGTGAGATGAGGTCGAGGTCACTGGGTGTGCTTCTGAAGCCAGGTCCTCAGGTGTTCTACCTGTGCAGTAACACTACTCTTGGCCGTGCCTCCGGGGGCGCTGCACTGCTCCACACTGCTGCTGTAGTCCCACACCGACGACACGTCACTTCCAAACAGAGGGCTGAGATAAAAGAGAGGGCCAATGTGAGAAAATCCAAGTGGCTGTTGTAGAAAATCCTGTTCCATTAAACAATGGGTGTTATTCTTTCTGGTTGTGTGTGTGTGAGAATGAGAAGAAGAGAGTCACCTCACAGCACTCAGGTCACCCACAGTGAGTTGATTCAGGGCGATATTTTTGGATTCAGCTGCAAACACAGCTTTACCGGAAATACCATGAGCCTCTCTGAACGGCACCTGCAACACAGAAGAACACACGGTTACACAACAACACACAAATACACGTAACACCATGTCAAATATTATAGCTATCTCACATATAAAGCATTTTACATCCACCTGTTCTCTGTGGTTGTTGTTAAATAGAGTGACCAGAAAAGCCTTGACGTAGCTAAGATGTTGTTTCTCACTTAGTGGAACAGTCTGCATGAAGGCGAGTACCCATCTGATTTAATATAATCTTGACAGCATTTTAAGAATATTCACATTGCACTGTTTGATTCAACAAACATCGTCTTTTATTTTCTATTGAATCAAATGTCGTTAAAATTACTTTTCTTACAATTTGCATTTGGATGGGAGTATACCTAAACACCACTCACCCCCTTCCTCACAAGGTAGTAGGCCAAGTCAGTAGCCAACATGTCCGGACTGAGGGCGGCTTCCATCACACTCTGGTTAATCTGAAACAAACAGAGAGAGGTCAGGTTTTTATACAAAGTAAAAGAAAGCATCCACAGCAAAGTTTTTCAGAATAATCAACACTGAAGTCTCTGACCTTGAGAGTGGACATGACTCCAGTTGTCACCTGCAGCACCGCGTGAACCGTATCATAGCAGTCGAACACGGCCTCCTTATCCTCCTGGTGAAGGATGACGAGGACAGCGTGACAAAACAAGTTAAGAGAGGAAATATCCAGAGAAACAATGAAGTGAAAGCTCACAAAGACACACTTTCATACCTGCAGGTCTTTGTTGTAGCTGCTGGGCAGGCCCTTCAGAGTCATCATGAACCCTGCACACTGAAATAAAGACAGTCAACAGTTTGACAAGACAGCTTTGATTCTGCAGAAAAATACAACATTAGCTTTACACATGAATCCTTTTCTAATCAGTGAAAGAGAACAGCATAGAAATAAGCAACATTGTTGCAACAGGAAGCAACTTTAGCATTTATGGGACACGTGGTCTTCACTTGCACGAATTGCAATGATCACATGTTTGCAGAAATTATACCAAAATATCACCTTTTATTTTTAAAGGAGCCATTTCAGCATCATTTGTTTGTTTTTTTACACCATCTGATCAAAAAAGGCAGTGGACGTGAGCTCTGCTGACACAACATAACTGCCAACGTGGGCCCTTCAATGAACAGAAAAACAAGACGATCTAACAAAGAGTATCTTTAGTCGGAGGTGTTACGTTGCCAAAGACGCGTCCTGCTTTACTCCTGATCAGCTCCAGGCTGTCAGCATTCTTCTTCTGGGGCATCAGACTGCTGCCTGTGCTACATACACAACGAGTATAGAAATATAGAGGAGTGAATATGAGGGCGACACGAGTTTCAACTGCTCAATAAATGACTGGGCTTCATGAAGAGTACAGCACAGCAGTAACACCAGCATTAAGACTCAGAATGAACTTCACAAGGCCAGATTGAAAGTGGAGGTGGACAACTTCAGTGACAGCAATGATTTCATATTTTCATTTGCCACCATACAGTATGCAACATGAGGTTTAAACAGTCGTTGAATACAATGTATTTTTGTCAAAATGACCAGATATACACATTTATCATCAAGTGCAGTGATCACTGTTTGACAAACATCACTCACCGTTAGAATTCACCCAGACATTTTAACATATTTATTATTATTTCCAAATGTAAACTGTAAATTAGGACCACGTAATACAAAACAGGAACTGACCTGTAAGCGTCAGAGAGCGAGACGACGGAGAACTCCTTCGTGCTGTACAGCATCAGGTCCTCGGCCATCTTACTGAGATGGGTCAAACACAAGGAAGCCCAGAACAAGAACTCCGCTAAAGAAACACACAGAACATGAGGTCACTTAGGAAAGACTATTTCATTTTAATGGATGAGAGCGCCGACACACACGTATGGTTCACGTACCAACAAAGTCCCGTTGGCCCGTGGCATCCATGCTGTTAAGACTGATGCCATCAAACTCCAACTCTACAGACAGGACGTTGTTTCAGTTTTTTTTTATTTTACACAAGTGGCCTGACCTTTCCGCAGTAGCTCCCTGTCGATGTCAAAAGGTGTTCCAGCGATGGCCCCGCTGAAAACAACAAGAATCATTCTCATTAACTGGTCCTCTCTGTGGGTGAAACTCAGTGTCGGATAGTTAGCGTGTGTTCACAGCGTACCTGCCGAGAGGTAAAACATTCACTCTTTTCTTGATCTCCAGAAGTCGGTCCACGTCTCTGCTTAGAGCAACGGCATGACTGAGGGTTGGTTCGACCAGCGAGCGGGGAAACAAACGCACGAGAATGACGTGAACAATACATCTAATATAGAAAATAAAGTGTCAGACGTGTAGGATTCGCTTCATTTAAGGTTTTCATTTTCACATCATTGCAAATTAAATATATTTCGATTTTGGACTGATGGTTGGACAAAACAAGCAATCTGACGATGTCATGGGCATATTTTTTTAATTCAATTAAATGTTTTGATGTTCTTCACATTTTATAGACTACGTGAAACAATCACATGAATCCAGAATGAATGCAAAAATATCATCGTGAGTGACGACAACCGTCGTTCACAAGTACAGCGCTGCTCTCTGACCTGTTAAACCGCAAGATGACTAACAGCTACCACAGAGTTGCTTTTGTTGATTTCACATGCTTCACTGGAGTCCTTGCTGCTGTCTTGACTGCACTCACTACACTGGCTTCTGTCAAACCCACGCACACCTCTGTGACACACACACACAAACACTTCTCCAACCAGCACTTGTTTGATCTCGCAGCGGCTGTGCTGATGTGCTTTTTGAGTTGTGACATTTGAATCGGGGCTTAAAGTCACACGAACTCACCGGTGTTGATTATCGCACTGTTTTCGTTGACAGGGCCGACACATTCGGGAGGCTCCTGGAGACTTTACGTGATTGTAGACATGAGGTCACATCGGTCCATTGATCATACAGAGAATCCCAGAGCGAACAAGATAATTGCTCCAGAGCCTTTCGTTACCTCCTTCAGTGATCGTAAAGCTCATGACCCTTCTTGTCAGCCTCTCTCTGCCACCATGCTGATCAATTCCAGTCATCAAACGGTCTTCATTGATCGACAGTAAACCGGGTATGATCAATATTTTTTCGTAATTTCTTAAGACTCAAAGATCCGGTGGTGATTTGTGTTAGCGTTGTTAGTGGGTATAAAAACCAGAAACAGCTTCCAACCTGACCTAGAAACATGGGGATGGAGTGGATCAGGACTTTTAGGAACTGCATTTCACGAACCTCAAACTGCCATCACTGTATATCACAAACTGCTGGAAGCCACCTAACCCTTGAGATGAATTTTCAGACTTCGGGTCCCAGATACAGTAAAGTTGTTTCGCTTCCTTCACAGCCGCTCGATGCTCTTTTTTATCTGCCTCTGAAGATGCCTTTGGCTGTTGATGAAAGCCCCGGCCACATTTTTCCAAGCTGTAAACTGTTCACTGTTGAGCCCTGGCTGCAGGCTCAGAGTGTTTCCGCTGCCTTTGTGCTTTTTACTTCCATATGCCTGATCTAAAGCGTTTACTGCATCTTCCTATGGCACAGAGTGAGCCCTCCAAAGTAAACAGAAAGCTGAACGATGGACTCCCGTCTTACAGGCTGGCGTTTGTTCTCTTTGGCACTGCAGAACATTGACGTTAGTGCGCTCGCAGTCCCTTGTGTACCCAGGCTGAGCTAACTTGTGCCTACTCAATAATTCTTTCTTATTTTCTCCCCACCTAAAATGGCAGAATGATGTATGGTTGTCTCTCATGACACATCAATAATTAATTTCTGTTGGTTCAATTTGAATGACTACTTCCGCGCTCTGCAGCAAATGGCTACGCTGCCAGTGCCAAATCTGTGTTCAGAAATCCTTGCAGGATCTACACAGGAGTCATAAAAAAAATCTTGAAACCACGGTTTCTCCTTGGTAAAACCCACATCACAGCAGCAAACTCTTTGAAGCCTACAGAGCTGGCTGGGCTCTTTTTCAGTGATGCTACGTGTAGCTCAAACCACCAGGGCCGGCCTGGAGATGAAATACTTACAATCGGATATTGTGTTTTGACTTGAGACAGGATCAAACTTTGTGTTCAACGAAGATACAAATCAAACAATGCTCATTGTGTAACTGGCCTTACTGTTGACATGTTGTCATGCACCTAGCAAGACGCGTGCTGCATGTCATCCTCCTAATCCTTCCTGCTTTGATCTGTGTGGTAAAAGACAAAAGCGCCGCTTAAAACAATAAAACAATAAGCGTGAATGCAAATCTTTTTCCATCACCCAGCTATTCTAAAATCACATAATTAGAATATGAGAAATCCCTCTTGTATTAAAAAGAGGCATTCATAATGTAGCTTGTCTTCCAACATTATTAGAATTGCATGAACAGTATTAGCAGATCGTATTCACCCTTGAATTACTATTACCATCGCATTCTCACAGAGACAAGGTTTTTCTGAATTTCATTCCTTTAATATTGACATTAGTTGTGTATTATTTATGATGTCCTTATTATTCTATTGAACTTCAGAGGCTTAAATACGTAAGATAACTGAAAGCTGGCAGCTGAGATTGATGCAGCTTCACACAAAGAGAAATCGACAGCATTATACAGTTTCACCCCCCGGGTATATAGTCCAGAGCTTCCAGGCTGTGCTTGTAAGGAAATTCTTATAGTTTCAATTTCTAACAATTCCAATACGATATGTTTCTGGCTTTGGGCACATGCTGTTGATGGAGACATCAAATAGTTTGAAACGTGTTGTCATGAGTCACATACTACGGTGATGATTTGGAGGATTGATCAACAGAAACAAATAGAACCTATTTCAGTTTCGTCAGAAGAAGTCGTACATCGGTAAAGACACCGGATGTGTTTGCATGTGTAAGTTTCCAGCTTTTTTTATTGGCATAAAGAGCTCCTGATTGACAGCTGACACAAACAATGTTTCTAAATGATCCTGCTGTCAGAAGTCTCCTGAGGTGGAAGACTGCTGAGTCAACCACAGCGGAATTCTAGAGGCTGATTTGCAGACAAGACCGAGCTGAGTTCATTGAAGCTTCAGTTTTAGGGTTATAATTAACGTCTGCTTGATATGGGATTAAATTACTTGAGAGGTTTTCTGATAGACGTGAAGATGAAACAGGAAACTTTATCCATATGCCAGTTTTTAATTGAGCAGATACGTACAGCTCACCGAATAAATATCTGTTTTTCTTTTTTCTTGAAGGCAGATGGTTGTTTACTGATAATGAGTTCAGCTATGGTTGGAGTGACACAGCTTCTGTACATTGTTAAAATGGTTGTGCTACCGTAATAAAATGTGAGAAAAGACATTCCTGTTAACGTCTATAAAGAGCAATAGAATAAGTAACTTAGGCTGTTAAATGCTAAGGATGTTTAGGTTTCGATACTGTACAGCTTCTGAATGTGGTGGGGAGATTGAGCTGTTAAGTATGCTTGTATGACATCACAACTAGCTTTAAGAATCACGAACACAAATACAATTTACACATTTAATACTCTACATAGGCATATATGTTTTTGAAAAAAGGAGCTAAATTAGAAATTCTTAAAAAAAGGCTTAAAAAAGCCATTGTCCCAGGGCCCATGGTCCTTTACTGCGGCCTTGCTGACAGTATTTCGGCAAGGTAGAAAAGTTGTCCCTTGTGAAATAAACAGCACAAATACAAAACACGGAACTTAAGTCGGTCTGATCCTGCCGCACAAACCTATAATCTCCAGAGAACTGTTTTCAGAGAACAAATGTCAACTTGTGTTCTGTGCTCGACAGCCAAATAGCCTTCATCACAGCTCTGGGACAAGCAGTGCTCGCCTAGTCTCACGGGGCCGGCTGTGTAGCCTACATGTACACATCCGGGGACATCCGTGGAGGGCCTTTTCAGTTTAAATGTGTTCCTGGCCTTCATTTCAGCCATCTAATCAAGGGCTGATTAAGGACTGAGGAGAATGCAACGAGCTCCAATTAACGAGGTGATGGAATAGAAAATCAGCAGTGCCACGAGTGCCAAGAACCGGGATTGAGAAGCGTTGCTCCTGTAGAGCGACGCGTTTGGCCAAGAGCACCTCTTGTCCTGAGAGCAGCCACACGCCTCGTGTGGAAAATGCCAGAGTCCCATCTGGGATTATTTTGAGCTAATATCATCTGAATTCAAATTGCTTCGAGGGGGGGATTCATTTGTGGAGCATTAAACAAAGTGGCAGTCGTGGTGCCATTATACATTCAAATTGAACTGTCGGCGGTTTGTATATGTAACCCGAACAAACTTGGGTCATTTCAGGACACACGCTGCCAAATGACCGATTTGTATCGCTGTGTTTACTGTATAGGAGCAAGGCGACGGGGCGAAAGCTCGCCGAGAGCGGACACATTGATGGATGGACTGAGGACTTGTTAACAAGCAACAATATCTTTCAAAAGCAATTAGCATCAAGCTAACAGTGTTTATGTACTGAATCCCAAAGCACTTGGTGATTAATTACAGGGCCGACAAGGATTCGAGACGCTTGGTTTTTCTGTCATGATCGCAGCACTTCCTTTGTTCACTTCAACTCCTCCTAAAGCGATATTTTCAGCACTTACACGCACAAGGCTCTGTGGCAAATGTGCCCATTTCCATCAGAAGCATCTCAGAGAGAGCAGAGCCCCGCAAGCGCAATACCGCCGAGATGTGGAGTGCAAGTTGTTTTGAGGACAGCCTCGAAACATACCAGTGCAAGTGTATTTGATTACAAGGGAAGAGAGCATCCACACAATGAGCAGCGTGGCAGAACCACTGAATGACAGACGAGCTGATGGCTTAAATGAAGAGCTGACAGCGCCAATGAGCGGCCTGGCATTAAATGCTGACAGTACTTAGAATAGGCTGATGGTCAGCTGATGTGGCGTGCATAACTTGCGTTTCCTTCCTTAACACGAGCTTTGCCTGCAAATATATACATTCAACACATCGCCTACATGACATTGTCTTGTGCATGATGGTGGGACTACTCAGAGCTGTCACCACGGGGCTCCATGGCGGGTAATATTGACTGAATGATCTCATCCGGCGACATAACGCGCCCATCTGCACGAATCCTAACGCGCCGCTTCGTCTTCGTGAAAGAAAAAAGCAGCAAGTCTTCGAAACATCTTGCATTTATTTAGCAGCCCTGACAACCCTTACACCTGTGGCTCGGACGGTCGGACCTGGCTCGGCGCACACAACGACGACAACAACCCTAGGTTGAATTTTCAATATGCGACAATGGGAGACCTCGTTTTCAGGATTACGGAATTTCAAAAAGGTCACACGCATTAGTTGCAAAGAGAAGAAGAAGAAGAAGAAGAAAGTGGGTGAGAAAACAAAAAGCCAGGCGTTGGATGCAAGAGCGAGATTGCCCGCCAGCTTGACATTCAGGTACACGTGTTCACACCTCGGAGCCGCCGGGTGCATCCTTTTCGGCATTACACAATATTTACCGAGTGCATTGTTGAATAAACTGTGGCACTTTTTCTGCATACAGTTTTTTTTTCTTTTTCCGAAAGCCAACACATCTTTGTCCGCAAGCTGGGACTAATTAACAAAAGCAGCCAAGACATACACATATCTCAGTGTCAGTTTTCCAGAGTTTATAATTATGAGCTGGAAGACATGATTATGCAGGCTCAAGGATTTATTGAAAGGGAGCAAACTGTAAGGCACTTGGTAACTGTAGAAAGCGTGGAGATGGCACATTGAGCTTGATTCGTTGTACCGCTCGTGCTCACCCTCATATATTAACTTAAAAGGAGGTAAGACAAAAATGCGGTGTGAAAATGTCATGCTTTCGGCTGGCCGAACTTCTTACGTGCTGGGAGGCGACACATAAAAACAAATAAGATGAGAGATTAAAGAAATAAGCCAGAAGGCAGCGCACACAGCAGGTGGCATAGATGATATGCAGGGAACATTTAGCTTTGGGGGCGCATGGATGAGTTTCACCCTAAAATAAGTACGCAGGGCCTAAAGTCAGACACCCAAACTGTGTCTCTATCTGTGGCTGGCAGGCTCCTTGGCAGAGCCGGCCTCTTCCTCTCCTCACCCACAGGAGCTCACGGCAAATCAAATTTATTTCAGCCTCTAATTGCAATTACAGTCTCAAAGGGCTTCACAATGAAACAATAAATGAAAATGATGAATGTAAATGGCACCAACAACCTTATACCCTCAGCGAGAACGAAGGGGGGAAACCCTTCCACAGCAACTTAATTAGCGACAAGGATGCAAGAAGCCTTGTGGTGGACCACACAGAGAGGAATCCCGTGAAGGAAAGCCATGCAATGGGCGGCCAAAGTGGTGACGGTTAAAGTGCTGTATTTAAGTCAGAGGGGCTCAAAGGGGCGGTTCATCGCGTGTTTGCTGTTGAACGGTTGCTGAACTGTGTTAAAGTCACGAGTTTCTCAAAATCAAAGGGTTTTCAAAGTCGCCCTATGGACTATTATAAATGATGGGGAAACAAACTTAAAATAGCATCTGTTTGAAAAAAAGTGAATCCATCCTTTTATTATTTTATTGTCAATCTTGTTAAATGTATTCAAGACTGAAGGCTGCAGTCTTACTAAAGTCACCTAAAGGTTTGAGCATCGACCGAGCTGATCTGATAACTTTAGTCTCAGAGGGCTCGGTTGCAAAACTCGCTCATTTATTATTCATGAACGTTAAAGCTAATTATTCAACCGACAAACACATCCCAGGGTTGCCAACTATTTTCCAGTGTAAGCAGCTATCAGCACTATAGCCCCAAACGATGTTAAATCAAATCATGTCATTCTGGAAAAATGAAATGATTGGACGGGCTTTTGAAAATCCTGCGACAGACACAGATTTCCTTTTTTTTTTGTCAAATCATTTTGTTCTTTGTTTGCTATTGGGATGTTAAAAGAAATCCAACAAATGTAACAAAATGTGTTTAAGAGGAACATAACCGGTGTGGCTTTATTCAAAGAGAATACTTTATACAGCACACTGTAACATTTAGCAGTAACACTGCACACTTAAGGGCAGGTTGAGCTCTATTGTAATGTGTAACATGGTAATGTTATGAATCAAAGCTGAATCAAAGTTGTGACAGACCGAGACATAATCGAAGTCTTTGAATTGTTATGAAGCACTCAGCAGGTCTCTGTCTCAGGTCACTTCACTTTGTAAAGTTAAGAGTCAACCACCATTTTATTTGTCCAACAACGATTCAACTGAATAAAAGAATACATGAAAGCAACATGTGTGGTATACAAAAGTATTCACAGCAGGGCTTTTTACTGGAACAGGGGTCTTTTGCTGTTGGAAAACAAAATTTATTTGTGCAATGATGAAAGCATGGAGCTGTGACATTTCATTTAAATGTGAGCTGTGAATCTGAGTGGCAGGTCACCCGTTTCGGTTTTTGCATATTTCTACCATGTTGTAATATATTTGATCTTGTTACAACAATCTGGTCAGAGACCGCTTGCTGCTCACACAAACACACCAGGGAGTTGTGCTCAGTGCAAGTCTTGTACTATTTGCCGCTGCATGGGCAAGGGTTAGAGGTGTCATTGACATGCCTTGCAAAAGGGCACCTTGCGCATATTTTGAGTTGAAGGAGAGAGTCTCATTTTTTTGTTTCATTTTTTCCCACCGTGCCCAGATTTTCTTTCCCCCCCTTAGCTCCCCTCTGCGATTAGACACCAACCCAAGGTCACGCAGTGGGAATGATCCGCTCCCACGTCCCCACTGCAGTGACTCAGATGAGATTGCTATATCACTGTCAGCAGCAGCCCGCAGGCTTGGCATCTCTGTCAGTCGCGGTTGGACCTTGGGCACCTGCGTCAGTGCTCAAACCGCGCGGAGCCCCGCTGAATAAGTGGGCCCACTCACCGCCGCGTCTCGCCAGGGAGGCAGCTGTGCAATAACGCACGAGGGGGAGGAGGCGGAGGAGGAGGAAGGGTGAAGGGGAGGGAGGGAGAGAAAGAGTCCTGCCGAGAGCATCACTGACAAGCCGGTCGGTTAACAGTGAGCCCTCCCGCAAACGTCCACCGCATGTCCATGTGGGCATTGATCCGCGTGACAGATCCCCGCCTCTAAAGCAGCCCCTTGGGTTCAAGGTTTGCCCCTCCTGACCGGCGCCAATCTGAGATGGGTAGAAGGAGGGGGGCTGGAAGGTTAGTTTGAAGAAGGGCAGAGCTTTGCGAAGAGGACGCCGATCTCTCTATTGTTTCACCGCTGGAGAAGAAGAAGAAGAAAAAAAAAAAAAAGAAGAAAAAAATCCCAAACCCAGTGGACAACAACAGCTGAGGGAGAAAGAAATCAGTCGGACCAAACGTCAGAAGAACCTCATTAACTCCAAGGAAACCCAGTCTGGAGAGAGAGCGCGAGAGGGAGAAGAACCAACAAGGAGAGCACATCCCTTATTGCTGCTGGTGAGATTATTATTTCTTTTTAATGCTTGTCTTTACCTGTGGTGTGTTTCGTGTGACGTCATTTATTGGGTTTCGCACGTGTCGCTTTCCCGGAGAATAGCCGGAGATGATTGGAAATGTGCTCCGCGGCAATGTTTCATTCACATGCAACAACTGCTGTTTGTGTACAGCTACCGCAGTATAATTGATGGTTTAACAGGTCCCCCCCCCCCCCCCCCCTCGCATGCCTAAGAGGACATGGTGCTGATGTGAGGATGCGGCGCTGCATGCTGTATCGTGTTTGCCTGGCATGGTGAAGATTCGGTTTCAGTGTTGTTTTGGCAGTGTAAAGCAACACATGTGGGGGGTTTCTTCTTTTTTTTGGGGGGGGGGGGATCTTTGTTTGGGAATGTAACTGAGACAATGGCGGTGTTAAATGGCTTTCTCCAGCTTGACTTTCTCAGGACAGTCAAACGGCAACACAATGCGACACTATGGCAGTTGTTACTTTCCTGTAATGGGCAATCAAAACGACGGCGCGCGCGGGCGCGACGTTTTCCCTTCGTAAATCCGCACCTGCACCCAGCCTCGCGCTCTGACCCCAGAGTTGAGCAATCCTGTCAGAAACAAGCCTGTTGAGCAGAGGGGAACTTAACCTTGGAACAAAACACCCGTTAACCCCCCCCCCCCCCACACACACACACACACACACAGACACACACGAACAGAGACAGACACACACATGCTCATGAAATATAATGAATGCCAGTGGTTCCCCATTTGTGTGGCTGTATTGATAAGTTTAACTGAAAAAACAGATGTTGACAGAAAAAAACATTTCCATGTGGCCATGCGTCTTTTTACTTAATATGTTTCTCCTAATGACTCAAACTCAATGTTGTGTGTTTGGCTGAGGAAGCATAAACCCGCCTTAAAAAAACACATAATCCCTTCTTGAATAATCTCTTTGTCTGTGTGTGTGTGTGTGTGTGTGTTTCCGTCCGTCACTCTCTCCCTCACCCCTCCTCTCTGCCTGTGACCATGCATGCTATGTTGTGTGTTAACAGCCACATATGAGCAATGATGTCTCTCTGAAATCAAACCCAACAGCTTAAATCATTCAAATATTCCGACACATCCCAGACCGTTGCAAAAGCACATGCAACCCCCACCCCCCTCTCCCCTCCCCAAATCAGGTGAAATTGGGTCGCAGGCAGACTACATAAACACCATGGAGTGGTGTTGATGCATGGCTCTGCGGCCATTGCTCTTAAAAAAGCATTTGTGCTGCATCTCTGTGTGCACAACCTGCTAATTGGCACTTATCCAGACGAGCTGCACATGACAAACAAACCTGTTGGTTCTGCATGTTGAGAATGTTGGCACGCAGGTTAAAAAAGCAGGCCTGACATGCAGACATTTCGCAGCGAGTCGAATTATGATTGCTGCAGTCGTTCTTTTTCGCCTCATCTTCTCCTGCTTTTCATCCAGCCAATGTCGGAGGCCGTGCTCCGGTCTTAATTGCTGGACATCCACGCGGGGTTGTGAGAAGCCTCTCGCTCGGAGGATGATTTCCCCGCTCTCTGGCTCTGTCCTTTTGCCCGTCACATTTACCGGAGTGTTCCTCCTCTGCACATCACATATTCATGTATTTACCACACCTCTCTCGTTTGATGTAATGCACAGTCATCTGTAGCTCCTCTCAGCCTTTCCCTCCCCCCTCCCCCCACCCCACCCCCTTGCTGCTGCCTCATAATGTGATGACTCCCTGGACTCAGGAGTGTGACCACAAGTAAATGACTTTTGTCAGCCAGTTCCTTCATCTGTTGAGACGCACACAGCAGAAATCCCCCCCCCCCCCCCCCCCCACACACACCCCTTTCACAGCAAATGGCTGCGTGGTGGAAGGGAAGCAAACTCAGATGTATTGTCCAGCGTGGAATGTGTCAGGGAGAGCAGATTTTCTTTCACCTTTTTTTTCTGAGAGATGCAGAACGGATATGTTGTGCTTCCGCGGCTTGTCTGCTCGACGTCCGAGGCGACGTGATTGGAGGATCTGTTTGTAATTGCCATTATTTGGATTCTGCATGAGGATGCAGTCAAACAAAACATGTAGCGGAGATGGCGGCAGATTGTTCGGAGGATTTGCATTTCTATATCGTTTCTGGAGGCACAGTGAGGCACGATGCGGTAAAATGGAAAGTATTTTCAGTGATCACAAAATAAACAAGGGTAATGTCTCCCAGAGTGTTGCTTTTTTCTTTTTTCTCTCTCTTTTTATTGCAGGAGGCAAATATTCTACCCATAAATGAATGTTAATGTCTACAACATGTTTGTAAATGACTGAGCATGCTAAATAACAACGTTCCCCTCCACTGCCGTTTGCACTGAGATCCACCACATCAAGAGGCCGTGGCATCAAGCTCCTGTCAAGCCATGATAATGATCACAGCTGACAGGAAGTAATCGCGGGAGCTCTCCAAGTGTATTGAAGCCTCGACCGCGGTCATGTCAGTCACGACCGAGGAGCTTCGAGGAGGAAATTTACAGCGTGAAAAAGACGTAGAGAAGCGGAACAAGGCGGGGCAATGAGAAGGCCATGCTGGGGTTAATACAGACAGAGACGCCCTTATTCAGCACAACCGAACCATCTTTTGTCGGATGAAGGGAACACATTGAATATTTTACGGCTGTGGAGTGCTTTTGCATCTGTCTTAATTCCCCAACATGTTCCCTGCTTGCAGGAGTTTTACTTACCTCACTCATTCTCTGGCTTGGTGAGCTCCCATCATTTCCCCATTTATGTGCGGTGAGATTAAGCACGGAGGCTTTTCACACTGGGATGTTTCCTCCAGACGCCCGCTGATTTATGATCATTTCTGTGATTGTCACTGATCTCGATCCTTCACAGATTCCTCTGGCTTTAATTTGTTACGTAAAAAAAAAAGCTCCACAAACAAATTTCTCGTGTTACTGTGTTTCTGGCAGAAGATGAGAGACGGAGGCCTCCTAGACTAGAGCGATCTCACGTGAACACACATTCCAAAGTGATATAGGGACGGGAACCGCCTGCCAAAACAGCATAAAACATTTTCAACAAGTCCATCATGTGCAGAGCAAATCATCGACTGGTTGTTTGATGAAAGGCTGTTGGAGCTGCCGCGGTTGCACAGTTACGCCGTTGAAACTGTTGTTGTTAGATTATCATCGATATTAGATTCGGTATATGAAAGTATTTAGCTGCAGCATGTTTGTCAAAAGCATCTGTGGGGGGCAGATATGCATACAAATGAAGAAATTTGAGCAACATTTTGCGTAGTTTAGCACTCTATCGTGAGCATTCAGCGTCTAACAATAGCATTGTCACCGCAGATGTTAACTTTTGTTTCTCACACTCCTGTTCACAGGAGTCGCAGAATCGGGTTATACAAACAAAAAAAGCAAGAAATCACAGATCAGAAGAGGCGTTTGAGTTATATTTTTCGAGATCGGAGACACTAGAAATCCGCATGTTTGTTCGTACTGCAGTTGTTGTTGAAGTATAACTCCCTGATTTTGATTTCATAGACTTGTTTTAAAGAAGTCAAATCCATATGTAAGTGGAGGTTGTAGCAAACATAATGCCACCTTGCTCTTGCTTATTTTCACCTGCTATCCATAAAAGGGAACTACACAGCTATGTTTATAATAGATATGTTGTAGTCTAACACAGTCCGAAAATATTAGTACACATGAACTCTCCCAAATCCCAAAACTAGAGTGATAAAACTCAAAATTGTGATGTCATAAAGTATAAAAATAAAATAAATTGGGAAATACGTTATAGATGACACAGAGCACCCGGGGGTACATTTTCTGATTCACGACTGACAAACTGGCATCATACGTTTGAGAGTTACTTCTCTGGTTTCTGGCTTTGAGCGAGAGAGAGTGCAGTAGCTCATGTTCACAAATATTGATTGCACTTCCCAAGGCCATGGGAAAAAAACATATTGGAATTCTTAATTTAGGTGTCGTTCCCCTTTAACCCCATACATCTTTCATGGTTTACTCTGGCCTTATGAAGGTTGACAGCCAAAATATCTCAAATATCATCTTCCCGGAGCCTAAAGCTTCATATCAGGACCGGCTGTGTCGACACGATGTCTGCAGACCCTGAGAAACTCCTAAAATGTCTGACGTTGTACTATACACATCCAAGTCCTGAAATGGAGCCTAACAACGCCCCACAGCTGTTGTCAAATCACTGTAAATCAATGCCTCTTGTGGTTTATTGCTTGATCTAAAACGGAGGAACCTCTTGAAACGTTGTTTGTTTCGTGAAGAATTGCTCAAGTGGTGGATTCATTTGATCACTTTGCACAAGAAAAGGAAGTTAAGCGTTAAATATTGGACTTTGATTGAAGTTGGCCGAGAACTGAGAGGGGTTTTTTTTTTAAGCTTTTCAAGTGAAACACAATAAGCGGTCAGATTCTGTTCCTGATCCAGATGAGTTGAGAAATACAGTGGAGCTTGAGGTTTAAAGACAGTGGTTGCGTATATTGTGAATCAAGCTGCAAGGCACACATTGCAGTCAGCTGTGATGTGTGCAGAGGGAGTGGTGGCGCACTTCTGGTGTTCTTTTGAGGCTTCAGGCACACACACACACACACACACACACACACACACGTACAGACAATTAAAACTTTCCACGGTTGAATGACCTCCTGTACTCCAACCCCTCCAACATTTAGTTTTTTATCGTTGTTTTCCTTCATATCTGACCATCTCAGTCACAGGTGCCGCGATTGCAAATAAAAATGTGATGCTTCCGGCACCACTTTTGTCTCACACGTTGGAGAGAGACAAAAAAAGGTGATGCGCACAGCTGTTGCCTCGGTTACCCAGTGTTTTTGGCTTGAGATATGGAGAGGGGGATTATTGGAAACCGACGGTCTTCAGGGCTTTCTGTGGTGCTAAGAGAGGAGAGGAGCTTTAATTGTCTTTTGGTTTTTTATTTTAATCGACCCCGATTAAATTGAGTGTGTCCCAAGTGTCCCGGGGGTGACACCAACTTTAACACCGATCATTTTTACGGCTTGGGAAGCTGTGCAGGGTTGTCGAGCTACAAACCGGCCAGTGAGACGGGAACGACGAAACACGTTTCTTTGTGGTTGTCCTGCGACAAACAGATTTATAGAGCAAACAAACAAGAAAAAATAAATCAGCATATCAATAAAAAATCATTGTCAGTTGGTAGCTTTAGTGAACAGTAAAGTGAGTGCCTGTGCAGAGGGAGGTTGGTCGTTTAAGCCATGTTTAGAACTCTTCATCACGTTGGATGAAGAGTTAAACGTACCCTGGTATGACATCAGAGGACAATGTTCTTATGTAACTCAATCCAACTCAAAGCACATTTCTGCACAGAAATCAACAGCTCCCTTCGTTACAAGTTAGCTCACTACCGAGACCATAGTATTATTCTTCTTTTTCTTCATCCCAGGCTGCCAGATGATTGTGTTTTTTTTTTTAAATGTGCGTAGCGTTTGGCCACCCTCATGCTGTCTCAGCCTACTCTTTATTGCACCAGGTATGGCATGGAGAAATCGCCTTCACAGAGATTATTTTGCAGCACTATTGCATTGCCGTGCAACACTGTGTAGGTGTGATGACGGCTGCTGAAATGTATCTTTTTAATGCACAAGGGGATTTTACAGTTTAAATTGGACCATACATGATTCCTGTCAAGAACAATGACGATCAGATTTTCTGCATTCGCCACAGGAAATCTGTTAGTCAAGGTTATAATGACTGACTAACCAAAAATGCCTCAATAAACAGAGGGAGTCATAGCTAATGCAAAAATACCGAGATCAGAAAAGGCTGCAGGGACGTAAGAAGAGTAAACATCAACGATGATAAAAAGGCCTTAATTGCATCTCCACTTAGCTGGAAGCTCGTTCATAAGCTAAGGAGCCCTGACAGCAACAGCATGGTCACCTTGAGCACACAACCTTGACGAAGAAACTGTCAGCAGGATCGTGCTTGAGGATTTTCTGTCATGGGGGACCTTAAGTTCAGAGACAAGTTGCGGGCAAGTCTTTCAAAGACCAAAACACATTCGCAGTTCTGAAAAAAAAAATGACAAAGTGACAAGATGCTAAAAACAGGGGAGATGTGGTTCTGTCTCTTCGCTTGAGTTAAAAGCCTCGCTGCAGCTTTTTCGAACACTTTGTAGCAGTGGCATGGTTAAGATGGATCAAGAAGGCATTGTGGTGTTGGAGTCATTATGAATGTTATCAAAGGGCGGGTCCATCTGCTCTCTTTTCTGGGTTTTTAAATCAATCTAAGTGTACATGTTTAGAATATTTGAACCTCTTTAAGTTGCTGTCAGACAGCCCTTCTTAAAGGGGAATCTAAGCCGTTATATCGCCGTCTTCAATTGACAAAAACAGTCAACGTTTGACCTCACAAGACAAGGGACCTGCTGAGATACCGCCGTTTACTTGTGTTATTGTGTGACTTTTGGATCCGAGCTAACTTGGCGATCTCACAGCAGTACATTTGTTCGCTTCCGTGCCGGAACTTTTATCTGCTTCTTTAATGAAGAAAGGTTCTCAGAAGAGCTTGGGGAAAATAGCATTTTGACGCTAAAGCATACACACTTTGACCAAAACTTGAATGTTTGAATTTAAAAACATAAACACGAAAGCTACAGATTTATTTACAAACCTCAAAAAAATAAATAAGATTACATTAAAGGACCATATTTTTTTAAATCTCAACCAACAACTGTTTGCAGCTAAGGGAGATGTAGCAATAAAGTCGTTTTTCTCAAATATCCTGACCCCGCAAGCACTTTCATCAAGAGACGGGTCTACTTTATTACATTTGACAGACCATGAAAGTGAATTGTAGAAACAATATACCTCAACAAAATATCATTCATAGATCTAAAGGTTAACCTGGTTGGAACCAGTCTAGCAGAAGAGCTTTTATCAGCTTTTTATCCTGCCTGAAAATGTTCACTATCTACATGAACTGCAGCAAAAAATCTGTGCAAAGACTTTCTCATCTCCTCAAATAAAAATGAATTAATAAATGCCACTGCCGTGTCAGTTTGTCTACATAAGCTTTCTATTCAGCAGAATGTGTAACTACATCTAGTAATTTAATGTGCACAAATGTAAAAAAAAACAAAGACACAAATAACAGTCAGAAAGGATAACATTTGTCTGGAACAGCATCCTAATGTCACTGACAGTCAGACCTCGGCTTTGCCTCGATGCATATCCATGAACATCACAAACAGGCGAACGGACAACTTTGTCAGATTCTGACACCCACCTTGAATGAGTTTGGCTTGATGCCAGGAATGTGAACACAGTTCTCCTGCTGTAGAAAGCTGTCGCAGGTTACTGGACAGCACGGCCTTTTCCAGTCCTGCTACTGGTGCATGGGATCGGAGGGGCGGAGAGTAACGCAATAATACGATGACTTTTGTTTTCCGCGGAATCATATCGAGAGGACATTGTGAGACAGGATTCATGATTGCAAATTGTAGTTTTGTTTAGGGCTGCAACAAACATATGACATGATTGATAGATTCAAAGGTTGCAGATATGTCTGCTAAACATGTGTTCCTTGGTGTAGAACTTCAAATTGTAGCGAATTTGTGCCTCGTTTCGGGTGCGAGGAGTGAAATCCTCAGCATTTATTATGTTATCAATTTGATATAAGAACAATGAGATACAAAGGAGGATGTCTGCTCGACAGGATGATTTATTTCCTTCGGAACCAGATCTGTAAACATTCTATTATCTCAAATGGCTCGGAAAATAGTGCTTATAGCGGCTGTAAATGGGGGGGGGGGATTCCCCCCTGAATGTTTACAATATTCTGCTGGTCGATCATTTACCAATCACTTTCCAGCTGGTGTCCACATCTTTACTGTCCATACTAAGTCATCTAGTGAATCATTAGAGGCCTTTGATCAATGCCTGGCTCTCTCTGTCCAGTCGATGGCCCTCGCTACCTCTTGCTAGCTGTATATCAAAGCTTTAAATGCACGATATGTGTCTGTTTATACATTCTGGATTCCTGAATTCAGATTGGTCGTTGCGCCTTCAAAATTTCAAATTAATTATTAATGCCCTGTACTTGCGTTGTTTCTCAGGGTATTTGAATGACAAGGGTGGTTTGTTTCTTCAGATCCGGTAACCTTGTAATATCCTCATACAAATTCAGTACCAAGCCAGAGATAAAGCTTGATTACCATATCAGAGAGAATTCCAATGTGTAGTTATTTCCTGTCTTAATATTGCATCTCCCTGTTTTGGCAGACTTCATGCGATCGCTCCAATTTTCAATGCATGTGTTTAGTGCTTTGTGTCGGGTAATGGTCTCAGTTTTTAAGAAGTACCGTTGCAAGTTTTCAATTATGGTTGAGGAAGGAGAGGGGGAAAAAAAGGACGCCCTTAGTGAATACAAACTCCAAGGAATCTGTTGGAGTCTTACTGACCTCGAAGAACAGTGCATGGAAATACAGTAAATAAAAGCGACACATCAATTCAACACCGGAGTCCATGCTGATAATGGCCAGTAAGAAACAAAACGACAAAAACAATGAATCTTCGAAAATGGCAATCAATTATTTTCACTCGATCGAGTAATTGATTAATCAATTGTCTCCGTACCAGTCTCATCAGACTCTCGAGTTTTCTATCGATTGGTGACGAGTATAATAACGAGTTTGAAGAGATGAAAGCACCGAGGCTTGACATTAGACGCTGCAGTGAGTTTCTGTTGCAACAATGATACCGGCGGACAGGCCATGAAAGACACCGAAAACCCACAAAAGCACCAAGACACCCGCTTCTTCACAATACCTTGTTATTAATAATTAAATACTCTGATATATTGCTCCATATTGCCATGCGTCAGGGAATTTTAGGTGTTTTTTTTTAGAAATACTTATATGTCTTATACTACCATCATATTTCCATGTGGATCCCGGGGAGCACTCCATGTTGATCTTTGCTTTTGAACCGCAGAATTTAGAATTTAATGTTCTTATCATTCTCTCCGATGAGTTCAAAGACACGAATGTGTTACTGTGAGAAGTGCCTCGGAAATTGAAAGTACTCGCCGCTTTGTTGGGAGTATCAGCTGCCGTTTATTTTGAGACCAGACTGTGATCTTACTAGTTTGCTGTGTATAAGTGGCACCAAAATAAATGAAAGCTGCCTCGTCTTTCAGAGGCACAAGAAAGAAAAACAAACACCAGGCGCACTCGGTGATGATTTATGTTCTGGTTTTATGTGTAAATATAATAATATATAAGTTAATATAGGGTAATATAAGTTAAGTGTCTATTTAGTTTGACAAACTTTATTTCCACAACCCCTCCCCAGTACTGACGCACCATTATTCCTTGTGTGTATCTGTTTTCCCCCAATGAAGCAGGAAGATGCAAAGGAATTACTTTGTTTTTGTCCTATGTGACAGAAACTAGTAGTAACAAGTACTACTAGGACAAGTACTAACCATTATGTGACAGGAAAGAGGTTTCTTAGTTTCAAGTTAGCAACACGCTATACTGAATGTACTGTATTGGGGGGTGACCGTGGCCACCCCCGCCAACCGAAAGGTCACCGGTTCGATCCTCGGCTGCACCGTGTTCTGTGTCGAAGTGTCCCTGAGCAAGACACTGTACCCCTAACTGCTCCCCGGGCGCCTGTCATTGGCAGCCCACTGCTCCCTATATACACAGGGATGGGTCAAATGCAGAGAATAATTACCCCACTGTGGGACTAATAAAGGAATGTTTCTTCTTCTATATACAGTACTAGGGCTTGTCGTAGACATAATCGATTTCAAAAACACTTTAATTTGCATGACGTGCGACGCCGCATCGCAGGAATGGCCCGGTCAAAGCACGCGTTCGTCCCGAGAACAAGCTGCTGCATAAAAGCCTCGTCCACGCTGCACTTAAGTTTGGAAGGATTTCTGACAGCAACCCGACATGGTGGTGCTCTGTAAACTCTGTAAACTGGAAGTGGCTTATCACAGCCAGTTAAGTGGCTTAACTGTTATGCACGAACACCTCCGCAAGCGAAAGCATCCCGGAGCACTTTGTCATTTCTGTACTGCAACTTTGCACCACGCGTCGTCTGACATTGTTATTCTGCAGTTATTTTCTTTTTTTTTGTACTTTAACGGCCACGTAGGAGTGAGAAAGCGGGTTCCACTAACATTACAATAATCTTAATTATTACTACTCCAGTGATGAAATGCATCCATTACATGAGCATTTAAAGTTCGAACTCAAATACTAAAGCAGAAATACAGATGTTTTTAGTTCAGTGAAACGTTTGTCACAGCAGTCCTTTTGAATGTGATGACTCGTCATTTTCTGATTCGGCATCTGACAAAAAGGTTCTATTATCTTGTTGTTTGTGTTTAAGAGATGATTGAATAAAATATTGAAATATTAATCAGAAAAGAGGTTTATTTTTTGGAAGTAAACTAATTGTTATATCAATTGGGAATTTAAATATAATCTTTAGAATAAACAATAAATTACTTGGCATAATTCACAATGTGAAGTTCATAATGATTAGTCACACAACAACATACAAAATGGCTCCAAAGCTTGTGTGTCGCTACTTGGAACAGTAACACACACTGGTGAGTGTGTTTCCAGGTTGCAGTAGAACTGCAGCTTATCAGCCTCACCCTTCATTGCTGCTGGAAAACAGAGTGAACGGTGCTTAATAATTGAGTCTCGCTCACCCGGCTGCAGTCAGTCGCACTTGTAGTTGTGTTCATCTCGGCCTCTGCTCAACCAGCCAACTCCACCGGAGCGATAACTTGCTGCACCAGCAGTCAAAGCTGCTTTGATCACCAGAACCACTCACCACAGTCTGTCAGCCCACACTGAGCACCCAGAATCGTGCACGTCACAGATACTCAGTCACACTTGCCACAGTCGGGCTAATGCAGCCGCAGTCCAAGTAGCCAGCTGCAGCGCGCGTGGCGTTTGCCGCGAGATCTGCCACAGTTGCAGCCGGAGTTGCACTCGCCAGAGACGTGCTTACCTCAGCCTCAATCAGTCATACTCGCTGGAGTGCTGCACAGCCTGAGCAGCTGGTGCTGTACGCTACATGAGACCAAGCAGCCTTAGTTGGAGTCGCACTTGCCAGAGGCACCCTCACAGCTGCCATCATTCACACAAAGTGGGATCCTACTGGCCACACAAAAGCCCCGGTAAACATCTCGTCCACAGAGGCAGCGGGACCAAAAAGCTGATCGCAGCCCCGTTCAGAGCCCCACTCACCTCATTCACACTGGAGGGAAAGCTGATCATCATCTCGACCGGGCGAGAGGTAACTTACAACGTTGGAGGATCCCGCAAAAAGCTATGAATTTAATTATATACAAACATTCATGGACTAATTTAAATATGTCTTCTACCCATCTGTGTGGTGTAATAAGAAGGTAATAAAATGTGATGTGTGCGCATGCCTTGATTTGTGGGATTCACATTTGCAGCGTAAGGTTTTTTTTGAGGCACAGTCTGCTCTTGAGATAAGATGAAATATTTCTTGCAAGCCTAATGTATTTCAGGGAAGAACACCATCAGTAATATCCCTCTGTGTCATACAGGGGGAAATGGGTGGCCAGCTCTTGCCTGTGGCATACACGCCTTCATATCTGGCTGAATGACGATAATTTAAATTATGAATTGCCTATTTAAAATTCAGTCAAAGGGCGGTATTTATTCAGTACATGGACATTTCTAATAACACACACATGACACTGAACAACCCGTTCAAAGTCTTAAACTGGATCAGATTATGCTGATTCTCTGTATTTCATGGCAAATCTTTACAACAGATTGCATACTTCTTCAATATGAAATACTGCAGACCTATGAAGCATCCAAGGGTTATTTAAGAAACTGGCAAGGTGAAAATCCAGCTTTTCGCTTTATTTCCTATTTATTTAATACATGATATCAGTCAATAATTGTGCTGCAGAGAAAGTGAAATGCTGAGGAGAGGAATAGAATACTGTCCTTTTCCCTTGTAAGGTTAGAAACATGAATTGGGGCTTTACTATAGCAGCAGATCAGACGATAGTAATCCAGAAATACAATAAGCTTGTTGCTTTTGAAAGCCGCTTCATTCATCTTAAAGTAGTAGTGAACCTAATAGAAGTCTTACAGTATATCCTTGTTTGGATTTGATGAGAAAACAAGACTCAGAATTCAACACAACAAGTTCCGTCTAAGTGGCAAAGATGAGCCAACGGAGCTTCAAGGTGAACCACGGCGTAGATGTTTGATTCATGGCTTAAATTATTCTGTTGGGCCGGTCTAGTGCGTGTGCTGAACTCTCCTTCTCTTCGTATGGCCATTAGAGTGAAACATTCCAATTCCAATTACAGTTGGGCTACAGAGCTGTCCTTCATGTTAGCAATGGCAATAGCTTCTACTTACACTGAATCGCCAACCTGCCCGTGAATACTTTACCCGTTAGTGTGATCGATAGCTACTGATCAAGCCACTTCACAGACGCACCCTAAAGTTGGATGGATTCAGTGTTAAAGGCCCACTTGACTCTCATGAAGTTCCAGGGTTTCTAGAATATTTTATGGACTCTTTTGGGACAATGTCATTGCCTGATGGATCGTAGCTCCAGTGGTCGCCGTTTCAATTTCATGACAATGTTTTGACACGTTTAGAGACTCCTTTAAGTTATCAATAACCACTTGTCTTAACAAGACGCTCACGGATGGCAATCTCCTGCAAAACACTTTACACCAACACTAAGTGCCTACAGCCATGCTGACGACACAAATGCTGTGGATGGCTCTAGAGGAGAAGTCAAGGGATTTTCATTCCATGGCAACCCATCCAATAGTTGTCAATTTCACGCAAAATCACAAAAGTCAACCTCATACAGTAATCGTTAGGGTATCACCAAAGTCATTAGGATTCATTGTCCGGGTACCGTGAATGCTGCCAGTCCATCAAACCCATATTCCAGCGATAAGCGGAAAAGTCAAGAGGAGTGAAAGTCCGGGCAACACCTGCCATGTTCATGCACGGACCATTTTGTCACAGTAGTGATACAAAGGGATATATGGGGCATTTGATTGATGGCGATGGCATGGAAGTCACATCGATCGAAGAGCAGCCCATCTCGTGATCTTGCTCTGGTGCGTCTTAAATCTTTGTGAAACCACAAGACTGAAAAAGGAAAGATGAAGTTAAGATGGATGTTTGCCCTGTGGCCTCTCATCATGTCTTACCCTGTTTCTCTGATGACTTTGGTGGACTATCTGCCAGTCTTGTGAATGGATTGCATTGAGATATCGTTGGTGTTTTTTTACATTTTTTACATTTTTCAGATTTTTTAGTTTACGATCTAGAAAGCTGTGCTTTAATAAGTCAGGGTGGACTAGCTTTAATGGACAAAAAATTTTAAAAGGCTGGTGATGTACTTAATTATCAGTGTGGCACAATATATCCCAAGTTTGTTTCAGGGGTAATGACCTTGTGAATTTTATTGTTATGTACTGCTTTTTTGCCTTTTTGGACCAATCAGGGTGCTTTTTAGTCGTTCACCAATTAGTGAGGCCCACCTGTTGGCGATGTAAAGGATAACGATCTGAGACCTCTGAAGCTCGAGCCTATGCAGTACATTAAATTAACGGCTCATTAGTATAGGAAGCTGATTTTAGAGTGGTTCAGAGGAGCAGTTGGAAAAAAGTAGTTTGGAAAAGGTATTTTGCATAGCGCCCGAAAACCCCAATGTGACACGGAGGGTTCAGCTCATTAACGAAACTAGACAGTGTGAAAGTTTAAATAGCCGAGACGCTGTTGCTTCTGGGCTCGTCGTGAAATGTCTCGTTAGCAATGTACTTTATTGGATACTTAACATAAAAAACGAACAAGAATGTAACCTGTGCAATAACGATTCATAATTTATTGCTTCCTGGCTTGAAGCCAGCGTTCCTTTGGGAGACAAATTTGATGGAGCGGTGACTCAGCGTCTCGCGTAGTGGACAACTGTTTGTCTGGTCGTCCAAGTGATGGATATGTTTTCTCTCATTTTATGTCTTTTCACATCATTAGTTTGAGCACACAATGTCATTCGTTTTGAAATGATTTATTGTGATAATTTCGATTGAACTTGTTAGCATATTCCTTTTTATATTTCGAGTTCTAAAGATGGATTGTCACTTAAAATGTAATTTTTATCGTGAAATTCATTTTGAGGAAAGTTTTTCCATAATTTCCCATTTTAGAAAGCTCATCGCTCCAGGTGTTGGGAATGCTGTGAAATCCAGTATTTGTGATTGTAATAAGACTTCAGGTCAATGAGAGTTCTCACTGCCTATTTAAAGCTTTTTTTTTATTGGTCATTACTGATTTAAAATAGATTTTCTCCTGAGTGGTATGTGTCAAGGGTTAACTCCTGCAGTAAAGGAGCCGTATATGGGGCCAGCAGACCCACTTGGCCTAAAGCAACCAGTGAGATACATACAAATGGATTTGAAAATGAACTAAGTCAGCATTCAGGGGGTTAATCATAAAACAATTACTGCCATGCAAACAAGTGGAACATGCTGTTTACCAGTGGAACAAGCTCAATTACATCTGCTGGTTCAAGTACCGCATTATCTCCTACACCTGGTCTCCCCCCTTTTTCTGTGCATCCAGAGCACCATATAGTCCACATCCAATTCCCTTTGTTCTCCCTCCACTGACACGGTATTGCATGCTGTATTGTACGCTACCATCCCACACTCATCTGGATTCCCACAGCAGCCTCACAGCGGTAGGTTACAGCGATGACCTGCAATATCATTCCCTGCACACAACGGAGATGTGTCAACGCCACTGTGATCCGACAGGCTAAACATGCGTGTCAATGCAGGCGGCAGGAGAAAAAGTCTCACCGTGTTCAGCCTTCGTTGCCATTTGTTGAGTCACTGTCATATGAAGTGCACTCTCACGTCAACAGCCCTGTTCTAACATCCATCGTTCTGCTTTTTCAGTTTCCTTAGCGTTCAGAAACAGATGTGTCATACATTAGTTTGAAAAGTTGTAAGGAATGAGGAAGAGGAAATAAAAAAGGATGCATCATATGTGAAATGGTTTCTGAAACAGTCGCTTATTTATTCATGCAAATATCCCAACGAGCAGTGGCTTTTTTGTGATTTTGTTTTTATTGAATATCGTGTAAACGTGACTCAATGACATCCTCCTTTTGGGCCTACTGCAATACATCGATACCTTCTATCACTGATGAAGCCTCCTCATTACATAACATCCACTTATAATGATGTTCCCAGCTTGCAGAGGGGAGTACCAATAACACTACGCAATATGGACACATGGTACACACAGTACATGCCAATTGCAAGTACCGTACTTTTCGGACTATAAGCCGCTACTTTTTACCCCACGCTTTGAGGCGTCGGCTTATAGTCCGGTGCGCTTTATATACGTTTTTTTTCCGTAGCTTTTCTCCACCACAACAACCGCAACTTCCGGTTCCGGTTCCGGTCTAACACAACATTTACGAGCTCCCGACACAGAACAGTTGCTACCAGCAACCCCTCTGCTACCAGCTGTTACTGACAGGGTCGCTACAATATGGATGAAGTACCTTTGACCTACCTCTCACTAGGACTGTTAACAAAAAAGGTTGAACGGCAAGATGCTTTTAACAGTACATGTCCGACTCGCTAGCTTCTAAGCTAATTTTAACATGTATCTTAGCAGTAGAACCACTGCTAATGATGTTATTGTTCCCTTTTTTCGGTTTATTTAATGATGATGTTAAAACAGCATTAGCTGAGAATTACTCGAGCCAG
The DNA here is from genome assembly GCF_949748355.1 of Melanostigma gelatinosum. Lineage (NCBI taxonomy): Eukaryota > Metazoa > Chordata > Actinopteri > Perciformes > Zoarcidae > Melanostigma > Melanostigma gelatinosum. The sequence goes on from NC_136647.1 coordinate 16,593,034, forward strand.
ACACAGTGTTCCCTCTAATCGTGATTTTTCTTTCCCCCAATCCCACATATGGCATTTGCACCTTCAACTACAGCCCAAAAGAGTGCTCACACGTCCTACTTATTCTCCATTACTACACGTGAAATGCTACTTTCTGAAATTTAAAACACAAACCAGTAACAACGTTGTCATTAAGACGATTAACAGAATGTAAAAGTACCAACAGTGAAGGCCTGCCATCTGAATTGCGCCGGCATTGAGCTGCAGACAGCGTAACAAGGCTGGAGGTAATACATGTGCACATGGTGAGTGCTCGGGAAGGTATTGCTCTTCACTAGGAATCTTGATGAACCGTGACAGATTTCACCCACAAGGCAGGCGCCCTGTCCACGGTTTAACAGCTGCTTTCCAGTCGTTTTTGTTTCTTTTTACTTCATGGCTGCAATGACTACAAAGCAGATCACCATTAGTTTGGTGTTCCGTGTCTCTAATTGTTAAAGTCACACTGATTTACATGATCATTGTGTTTATCTGATCAGATCTCTTCCTCCCAACAGTGTAATGCATGTTACTGCAGGGACAGACGCCCCATTACAGTTCCTTTATAATCATGTGTGATTTCAGTAACATATCAGAAGTATTGCTTTTCCAACTGGAGTCCATTTAAGAATAACTGATTGTGACCCGTCAATTATTAATGGGTAAATAAATATCCAGAGTAAGGGCAGGTTCCCTATGAAATGTGTTTGTCTTTTTAATCATCAGGGTTATTGAGTTAATGCTGTTCATTGAGCTCAGTTGGTACCAGTGTCTGGGAACACTCATTTATAGATTGTATACTTAACAGATTTGATGAATGGATATCAAATATTGTAGATTCAGCAGTATGTACAGCGAATTACCCAGCTGGGCTCCGCGTGTGCAAACATGCTCAACTGTAAGCATTATAGTTCTTAACCATTAGCGACGTGACAGGTGGGACCTGTAGATGGCTTATAGTAATATTGAACCAAGGTGTTAGCCACATCAGCTTCATTGGGACACAGATGGTAGTGTTAGATCCAGCTAACACTCCAACCTCACTTTTACATGTGAAAAGGGAAGGAAAATTGGGTTGAAACACATCATGCGGGCCAGGGAGCAGTGTTATATGAGGCCATTTCCCAGAGCAGCAAGCCATCATGATTTTATGGAAGCAGAGGCGGCATGTCAGTGGGTTTAAACACTACTGTACACGAAAGTGCTTACAGGAAGTTTCATGTCTCTTTCACAGCCCCTGAAAAACGTATCAAGTCAGATTCACTGTCACATGCACTGTATTATCACCGCCACATTCTTGTGCTAGCAGGTTTTATTTTACTTTTGGAAAAAGGTCTGAGCTCCTTCTGAATGTCAAATTACAAATGTTTAAGGGCTCTGACAGTGTTTTGCTTTTCAGCACTCTGGCCTAATTATGGAAACGAGATTTCTGTTATTCCCTCTCTACTTTCGGGTAAATTGTACGCACACGGCATGGCAAGTCCAAATTTATTTCTGTTGAAAAAAAAAGTTCCATCTGGTATATATTTCTATTCATTCATTCATGCTAATGAAGGACAACAGTGTGTTTTAGGATGTCGTAGAGTATTCCACCCATGCAGTCAAAGGGAGAATAAGCTTTTTCCAAGAAGGCTTGGCAAAGACAGCGAGGCTTTTTTCTTTAGATTCCTGCCAAGTATAGCGCAAATAAAAACGTATATCAAGTCACTTCTCCTTAAATTCAGAAGAGGATAAAATATGTTTGGCTTTGATTAAACTGGACCACTTGGGCTGTTTTATGCTACAGTTTTATAGTGCATTTCAGCGCCTGTGAACAGTATACTTACACTGAACATTAGTCAGCTAAACCTTGGCTCAGCAAGATGAAAATGACAGCATGAAATTTATCTTTGTCCTGCCCTAAAAACAATCAGAGAGGCGAATTGCCATACGGTGCTGTGCTCATAATGCATCCACTGTACTCTCATTACAAGTCTGGGAGGAACAAACCTAAATCTTGACAAATGATCACTGGTGTAACATAATAGTGACGCGCCCTGGTCGAGACAGTTTTGCTCTGCAGCATTGACATTGATCATTTGGCAACGATGAGGCCTAATGATCATAATAACGCTCATGCCCACAATCCCAATAAAGAGAGATAAAAATTGTCCCCGCTCATTAGGTCCACCTGTGTGTCCCTCTCTTACCATTGACACCACCCTCCATGTTTTAAATGTGGCCATTTGAACCGAGTTGAGGATGATATGTTATCTAACACTGTTAAGTGGTAAAAAGCCAACAGGATGTTTCCATTGTTTTTTGGGGATTATTGCAGAAAATTTGCTCTCGTGGCAAAGAAAGTTTATGACACAGACACGTTTTGTTCAGCAAGATAATCTTCACAAATGAACTCCACTTTGATTTTTGAAGCGCGAATGTAATCGGCAGAAGTAAAGGGATTATAAACGAGCTACGCTACGGTAACATGAGCGCGAGTGTACTCGACGACTTGATGACGTTTTGTTGTCTCATTTAGCCACTTGTTAGTTATTGCCTTTCATAGATGTGCCTCTATATAACAGCATTGGGATCACAATCACAATCGGGACGGTGTTGTACAGGTTACTGTGGACAATGTTTAAAATGAACGACTCCTACAGGTTACGTACGTGCATTTAGCCTTTTCCTGAAAACTGCCTACCTTGGGTTAACAGCAGGTGAATGCAAACGTGCGATATTATCTGTCAGTATCTGCCATGAGAAGCAGGTAATTATCGGGATTGACTGAAAAAGTTGTAGTAAGTAAGCGCAGAAATGACTGACAGACTGTCTTCTTCAACTGTGAATAGAAGTGTTTTCCACCACAGTGGGTGCAGTTAAAAAATCTATTTTTTAAAATATGTTGTTGAATTTCAGACCACAAAGATCACTGCTCGATTCTCGGCGCTAGACTATCACATCAAACCAAATGTGACAGGATTTAGGGCTATTTTTAGTCAACAGCCACTTGGATTACGTGACTGTAGAGCTGTGTCCTAAATTCAACAATTACTGCAGTCAGTGCTTATTGGCTGATGAGGTCTTCAGCTGCTCTTTGACTCCATGTGCAGTAGCTGCACCACTGGGGATTTACCTGCATAGAAAGCACACCATTAACTCTACAATATGACATTTCAGTTCCCTTTAGATCTCAACTGACTGCCAAACCATGAAAATAACTCAACTAAATTGTCCCCAACTGACATCTTTCAAAAAGCAAACGAGGCCCTGCCACTTATTATTTTACCACTTATTGTCTGTATTGTTTAACAAACCTCACGCCATAGTCATCCAGTCAGATTATTCATCTAATTTGCATCAAAAACATTCAGAGCCTTTTTAATTCTGTCAAACGTGATTACATTACTCACTGCAGTAAAAAAAGAAGAAAAAAAAAAACTGACAGAATTGAAAGCAAATGTTGGAAGAGTGTGGAAATGGAGAGTTTCTTTACTGTCACCTTAGGCAAGCTATTTTTAATTTGCCAACAAAAGCACCGTGTCTTTTCCCCTTTTCCTTCATGTTTCAAGCACAATCCGAGCTCAGGGAACCGCTGACGCACTGAGCCCCTCATTTGCATGACAGGTATTTGTAAATCGGGTGCAGAATTGTGAACGACAGGCTGGCAGCCCGTCTTTTAATGCCCGTTTGTCTTTCTTTTTTTTTTTGTGGAAAGAATTTGATGACACTTGTAAGAGTGCTGTAGTAAGCTTTCTGGATGATGCTACTGCTGCTCTAATTGCTGCTCGTGTTAAGGACACATGTACTGAACAAACAGAACAGAACAGAGATCCTATAGGAGATGGGGTGATAGAGTTTATGGAGTGACTAATGAGAATAATTTAACTCTTGGCTTTTATTTCTTTCGTCCTTTTGAAACTTTTACTTTTCTTGTTTACTGAGCACATTATTAGACTCCGCCAGTCTCTGTGCTGCGTCTCTTTAATGAGAACCCACCCGACCATTCAATTACAAACCATAAAGACAATCGGTGTTGAAACACTGTGTTGTGACTGAACATTGGGAGGAGAGAACGAGTACGTTCAAAAGATCTATTCGTCCAGGACACGTGAAGACGAGATGAGCAAAGACAACCCTTCGCGTGAGTGGAAGTGGCTTGAATAGGTTGCGATACACGTCAGGAAATTAGCAATGCAATTTTCAGACGGACATTAAGACGAGGAAATGACAAGTCTGACCTCTGAGTTTTCATGAGGAACATAAAATTTTAATGGATCCAGAATTGGTTTAAACGCGAACCAAAATGTACAGAGAGAGAAATGAAAGAGGGGAAGAAAGGAGGTTGATAACACCGATGCCTACTATGATATTCACACGGGGGGAAAACATCTAGCTGTCTGTTGTTTACCAGCGTTTGTCGAGCAACACAAGAGTGATTTAATGCGACACAGTCTGGGACTTGGCCTGCCCTTCAGCTCGTCATCTGTTGAAAGGGAGATGAGGGCTGAAATTATGAAATATAAGGTAATCTGCATAAACTGTACTCTGTTTAATTGGCAACATTTACAATTTGGTTTTTAAAAGCGGCCACTCAAGTAACTCAGTTTATGGTGAAAGCATGTAAAAGAAACATTTTAAACACCTGGATACTCTCATATTCAGGTTATAGCTAAGATTACATGGCTTACTTGACAATGTTTGCTAATTTTTCTCACTGGGACCATCGTGATCTCTGTCCCATGTTACAGAAGTAACCCACTTTAGTATTTCTCAGCCAAAAGGGGGAAAATAGATGGATGGCTGCTATATTTATGGCAACGAGGACACTCACATGCCGGTTCATAAAGAATGACTGTAAATATCTTTACATCAATAACGCCTCATGGCCCTTGGATTCATGAAGCAGTACGTCAATGTATATCGGTTACTGTCAAATCCCCAGTCAGGGCATGGATTGAAACCGTCAAGATGTTTCATGCACAATTTAAACCTACAATAAGAAGGTACGGCTTGTGAAGATGCTAAATATCAAATGCAGTGACATGAAAGTATCACTTCATTTTACAGAAACAAAGTTCTTACAACTGGCTCCTCTCAAAATACTGTGGGGTTACAAACTGCAGAGAAATCAGCAGCTCTAATCACACATACCCAAATACATGTTTGAAGATAATTGGCTGGTAAGTCGAAGTATTTTGGCTCACAAGCATCACTGCCTGAGCGAGGACTTATTAATTCAATTCAATTCAATTCATTTTTGTATAGCCCAAAATCACAAATTACAAATTTGCCTCAGAGGGCTTTACAATATGTACACATTTGACATCCTCTTGTCCCGGAACCCTCACATCAGAACAGGAAAAACTCCCCAAAAAACCCCTTTAACGGGGAGGAAAGAGGAAGAAACCTGTGGGAGAGCAATAGAGGAGGGATCCCTCTCCCAGGATGGACAGAAGTGCAATGATGTCATGTGTAGAACAGGATAGTGAATTACAACACATTCAATGTAATTACAGCACATTCAACGTATGACACAACCACGACAGGAGGCAACACCTGGTCCAGGTAAACCCGGATACACAGGAACCTGTGAGGCGAGAAAGCACAGAGACTCTGGTGAAGAAGCAGGTCAATAATGTGCATTAATGGTATCGGTAGTATGAAATAGTAATGCGAGTAATAATAAAAGTGATATTAGCAGTTGGAGTCAGCAGGGCCATGGTAGGAGGAAGGACCAGGGTCCAGATGAAACCATGCTCCATAGAAACCTGTGAGGAGAGGAAGCACAAGGACTCCGGGGAAGAGACAAAATCAGTACTGTGCATTAATGGTATCGGTAATAGGATTAATAATGTTAACAATGAAGATCGTAGTAGGTGTCAGCCGGGCCATGGCTGGTTGAAGAACCAGTGTCCAGATAAAACTGCGGTCATCCTGTGAGGCGAGAAAGCACAAATACTCCGGGGAAGAAGTAAAGTTATTAATGAGCATTAATGGGACATCAATGCATACAGACGGAGGTGAAGAAGAGGAGGAGAGAGGTGCTCAGTGTAGGAAGTCCCCCTGTAGTTTGTGCCTATACCAGTTTGTCCATGGGCCGGTCCAAGGCAAGCCAGAGCCAGCCCTAACTATAAGCACGATCAAAGAGGAAAGTCTTAAGCCTACTCTTAAATGTGGTGAGTGTGTCTGCCCCCCGGACTGAAACGGGAAGCTGGTTCCACAGAAGAGGAGCTTGATAACTGAAGGCTCTGGCTCCAGTCCTACTTTTTAAGACTCTAGGAACCACAAGTAACCCTGAATCACTGGATCGCAGCTCTCTAGTAGGGCAGTATGGTACTATAAGCTCTTTAAGATATGATGGAGCCTGACCAGTTCGGGCTTTGTAGGTAAGTAAAAGGATTTTAAATTCTATTCTAGATTTTACAGGGAGCCAGTGCAGAGAAGCTAATACAGGAGTAATATGATCTCTCCTCTTAGTTCTTGTTAGTACACGAGCTGCAGCATTCTGGATCAGCTGGAGAGATTTAAGAGATTTATTAGAGCAGCCTGGAAATAAGGAATTGCAGTAATCTAGTCTAGAGGTAACAAATGCATGAACTAATTTCTCTGCATCGCTTTGAGATAGGATGTGCCTGATTTTTGAAATATTACGTAGGTGAAAAAAGGCAGTCCTAGAAATAAGTTTTATCTGAGAGTTGAAAGACAAATCCTGATCAAAGGTAACTCCAAGATTCTTGACGGTGCTGCTGGATGCCAGCGCAATGCCATCTAGAGAAACTATATCATTCGATAACTGATTTCGGAGGTGTTCTGGGCCTAGTAGAATAACTTCAGTTTTGTCTGAGTTTAACATCAGGAAGTTGCAGGTCATCCAGGTTTTTATGTCCTTAAGACACGCTTGCAGTTTAGCAAGCTGGTTGGTTTCATCTGGTTTGATCGATATATATAATTGAGTATCATCTGCATAACAATGAAAGGTTATAGAGTGTTTTCTGATAATATTGCCTAAAGGAAGCATATATAAGGTGAACAAGATTGGTCCAAGCACAGAACCTTGTGGAACTCCATAACTGACGTTGGTCTTCATCGAGGCTTCATCATTTACATAAACAAACTGAGATCGATCCGATAAATAGGATCCAAACCAGTTCAGTGCGGTTCCTTTGATGCCAAAGATGTGGATCTTTCACTTGATGCTCAGCCACAATCGATATCAACACAAAAAAAACGTGGTTTCACTCGGAGGCATCACAAATGTAGTGTAGAGGGTCGGTCACAGGTTAGAGCATTTTTGTTTTAGTTTGAACGCTAACCTGAAGCGTGTCCTCATTTGTTTACTCCTCCTGTAATGATCAGTGCCTCACAGTGGCACCCAGAACACCGCTACCCCAGAGGAAGCCGTTTGATCTCCCCTCTCCGTACGGCGTCAATGAAAGGGGGGCTGATTCTCACAACAGCACAATGAAAGCCTTTCAAGTAAGACGCAGCTGCTTTACACGTGTGTGTGTGTGCGTGTGTGTGTGTGTGTGTGTGTAGGTGTGTGTGTGTGTGTGTGTGTGTGCACGCTCCAGCGGCCGCTGCAGACATTTAGCTTCCTTTTCCTCCCCTCATCTCGCTGGTGATTTCACGCTGCACTCATGTACTTGTCATGAGAGGTCATTTCATCTTTCCCTAAACGTCCATACTGAAACCGCCGTGTCATAATTACCAATGATTACAGTGTTAGAATCCAGTCGCTATGCAACGGCCATAGAGTGGCGACATAAGGAAGAAGGAGACTGGGTGCTGCGGTATATTGTGTTTTAATGTGACGTATTATCCTGGAAGTGTTTTTTGGTCAAATTGAGTCGAGTGTGCTGCTCAGCATCTTGGGAGCTTGTAAACTACGTCTTCTCTCTCGATGGCTGAGGGTCATGCGGGTGTCAGCGCACGCACTCACAATGAATGTATGAATGAGTTCAACAGGAAGTATGATATGCAGTGTAATTAGGTTTGGGAATATTTAGGTGGGTTATTGAATATTTGATGTGTTCGGTTTGAGTTGGATTTGATTATTTTGGCGCACATCTGTGATGGTAAGGGTTGAAGCTATAGGTAAGGATACGTTAGGGACTGTGCCAAAATGATTAGTGTGGGGAGGGGGGCCTGTACCTTATGCTTTACTTTTAAAGAACGGCTTATTGTTAATGTTTTAAAACCCTTCCCTAGACCTGGACAAATACCTCAAAATAATTGAATAACTCATTTTACCAAAAAACTAAAAGGAAGAAAAGCATAAAGAATGAAAACATGAAGAATAAAAGATGACCTCCACAAAGTGAAACATTTAATATCTTTAAGTTACATTAAAAATGGAAATCCCACCGAAGAGCCAAATAATAAAACTAAATATGAATTAGAGCGGATGTCTTCCCTAATATGAGATAGCTGTTTATCTCAAGTAATCAGCAGAGGCTGAGAGGAGACGGTTACCTCCAGACAGCAAAGAGCAAATATCACCACACAAGTGAAGAAAAATGTCCACTGCTCACTGACATTTATGGACTGAAGAATACGTGTGTGCAGTACATATCTTAGCAGTGACATTTTAAACCTATCCTTTCACTGATTTGTAGGCTAGGTGTATGGAAGTCCATCAGAAAATGACCCTACTTCTCAGTAAACATTGTAAACATGAGTTTATGGTCTCAATCGCCATTTTCAAGTCTTCCTCAATACAGCAGGATGTTTATTTGGTAAGTGATGGTCCATTTAGAGTCAAATGGAACATAAAGCAGAGTATGTTTTAGGGTGTGGCTACCTCGTGATTGACAGTTAACTACCTCTACCAGAGCCGTATACGGCATCGCTACGTCATGCCTTCACAGTCCAAATAGGGTTACGTCCTTTTGCTGGTTGCAGAAAAACAAGATGGCGACGGCTAAAAATCCAATGAAAAATGCAAAACTCAAGGTTTCAAAATGGCGGTCCAGAAACCAATGGCTATCTTGACGCCGACTACATCCACCTCTTATATACAGTCGATTGTTATGACCCTATCACGGCCATGAAATATGTCCACGGACAGAAGTATAAACACCTTGCAAACAGTCGTTCCCGCTACAGTCGGTATCTCCAGGACCATACTTTGCCATGATGACACACAGACACAAATACACACACACACACACGCACACACACACACACACGCACACATCAGCTGAAAACAATGCAGTGAGACACTGTCAGAGCTGGTAAAAACAAAACACAGATAAGAGCAGGCAGGTTAAGTAGGGTGGCGCTCCATAATTGAAGCTTAAATAATGATTAGAAATAAAGTATGAATTTCTCAATCATTTGATGTTCATCACGTCTTCATTTACCTGTTAAGTTATACACATTTTTACGTCATTTCTCGTGACAAGTCAATGTTTGTCAGTGAATACTGTATGACATCGTCTCTCTCTGCCTCCTCTGTCTTTTCTACAGGAGTCCTCTCTTTAAACGGATATGGCTGCTGCACTTTGGAAGCCTAAACCACTGGACTTGGGCATGTGGATCTTCCTCCTGCTCCTCAACCTCCTTCCTGAAGCCAGGTACAACAACATGGCGTATTTCACCTCTCCGTCTCCCCTCTGTTTGCCGTTTACCTTACCCTCCCACCCATTTTCATGTCCCCCGACTCCGTCCCTGCGGTTGATGTTCCGGCGATGCGTCTTGAATAATACCTTTCGTAATCAGGCTCGCTGCTGCAGCAGGCATTCTTATCTAACCAACACCATTAGAAGCAAAAGTTAATCTATATTGTAAGCAGAGAAACGGCAAGAAAGGTTTTTTGTTATTACACAGTGAGATGGTCTCAGCTGTGACTGTCAGTTTGGTAAATGAAATAACCAGACCTCTATAATGGTGTTGACTAAAAAGAATCTGCAGGACTGCCTGAGAAAACCTATGAAATTGAATGATTAAGGTAAGAATAGTCTTCCTTCTCTTCTCCTGCCCTCTCAGTAGACCACTCAAGGACTTTCAGGGCAACACTGTGACTTTAACATTTTGTCCTAAATTAGGCCTTAAAAGAGCAAACATGAAGTGAGCTCATCCTCCCAGCTACTGGAAATGTATCTCGCGCTCTCCTACTGTCTGCATCGGTCTGGATTTCACTGACTGGTGAATTCATTTGCATTGTGCAGCACACCGCAGCCATGATTGTCCATTCACAGCATTTTCACTCCTGCATCCTGTGCACAGTTTTCAGTTTGTGTGCGGCGAGAGTCAGCAAAAAAAGAAAAAGCTCCAGCATGTCATTCTAACCACACTCCTTGTAATTTCAAAAACGAAGAGATTGCCCAGGTTGCCATGTTAGCATTATGGCGGGGAGTGTAAATCACTTTGAGATTTTGCACGCTCGGAAAGGCTCGTCGAACCTGGAAGAAAGCCGGCTGGGGGAGAGAAATCAGAACAGTGTGTGTGAAGGGATTAGCCAAGTTCGCTTTTGTCAGTGTGCCACTTGGCTCTCCGTGGTTATTAGGAGCACACCGGGTCTGTAATTACATATACTTAAATAGAAATAGGTCGCCAGGAAAAAGGTGCTGGCCAAAACTCGCAAGAGATCTTTTCCAAGAATATGTGCTTTGTTGTTTTTGTAAGCTACTTTTCATGGCTCAGGCTATAAACCCCTCAGAAATATTAATACTTTACAGCATACAGTGATATTTACGCCATGTAGTTAAAAAGGGATTTTCAGTTTCTTTTTTTTGTTTCAACATGACAATGTCCACATGCACAAAGAAATCGTTTTTTTACAGTTTGGTGTGAGAAAACTGGACAGGCCCACATCGAGCGCCCGGCATCATCCAACACATTTGGGATGAACACTGATTCAGAGCCAGGCCTCATCACCCGACACCACTGGACGACCTCACTGTTGCTTTTGGGGCTGCAGGGATTCTCTCTGAAAAAGAAATAGTGGGAAGCTTTCCCAGAGGAGTGGAGGCTGTAGTAGCATATCAATGCTCACGTTTGTTGGTATCTCCACATCGATCTAGATCAGAGGTTTTCAAACTGTGAGACGCACCTCTGCAGGGGGGCACGGGCCGGTTGAGGGGATGAGAGACGCTGAGACGCAATTTGTGTCAACATTAGTCCTCCCGTTTCAGAGTCATAACTGAAATCTAAACATGCAGACATGATTATGCAAATCTTTAAATTCAGTGTGACGTACACTTTCTGAGGATATAATTATTTTCCATGCGTTAAAAACTCCAGCACGTGCCTGAGAATCGTCACGTTTTTTAAAGTTTTCTTCAGTATCAAGTATTCTAAGTGATATGTGTCTCTAGGTGTCTCTCTGTGTACTTTAATGGTGCCAATTTGGCAAAATGTAAACAAATTAAGGCAAAAAAACATGTCAAGCAGTTTAGCTAAGTGCAGGGTAAATACTATACAGATATGGCTCAAATAAAATAGAAAAGTCTGTCCTTTCAAGTATTTTGTTTCTCGTCATGAGGGACAAACTACTGTTTGACTTTCACATTGGCAACTACAACAAATACTGGCTAATAGATTATTAATATTGCCATAGTTAAGAACTGCTGCTAAAGTACTGGAAGCCTGGCCTGGGCTTTGGTTTGATCATGCAGTAGGAGGCCAGAAAAGAAGATTGAGGAGAGAATCATTGGCATTAGTAGTCAGGATGTAAATAAATAATATGGGAAAACCATTAGATGTGATGAGAGCAGCAGGTTAATAATGGAAATGTAAGTCTTGACATATTCAGGCACGGGAAATTGTCATCACACCCTTTCCAACAGGGCCCAGGAAGCAAATGCAATTCATTATGCATGAACCTAACGCAGCATGTGACAAGGATTTTCACAAATGTTAATCTCTCTGAAATGACTTGAGACACAATGTTGTCCACATATGCAAAGCCCTTGCACGGCAGTCTTTATTTAACACATTTTATTCAGTTTAACCCGTACTACGTACTAAATGAGGCTCCGCCCGGGTTCATTTGAGGGAAGACATTATGCTGCCTCCAGAGAAATCCAAACATGCAATAAACGTGGGGAAATTTGCATCTGAAAGTGTAAGCGTATATTAATTGTCCATCAAAGTTCAAGTTGCCGGAGGTTTGGAAATAATCCTCAGAATGTCAGCGTGCACATGCTCTCAGAATATCTGCGGATCAGCAGAGCCGCTTCCCGCTGAGAACGGCCACCTCCCTGATGCTATCGGCGGGCTCCGAATCGGCTTTACTGCAGTTGAGGCAGGAGACTTACCTCATGGATTAAGGTGTAACAGACAAATCCTACATATAAGGGTCCGTCATTCTGCACATCACCAAATTTCCTCATTTCCCGCACACTAAGAGACGTGGGCTGATTCATTTATTATTCCCAGGAATCCATGTAGTACATGTGAATGAGAGCGCCGTGTTCATTTCCATCCGCGAAGGTCTTTTCAATCCTCCAGCTCGCCTCGCTTCCAACCCCGGGCCTTCCCCTTCCACAGTCAACACTTAACAAGTTTGGACACTCGGGGTGTCTTGTTATCTATTTTGTCTGCAATCTATTGCCAAGCTGCTGGCCAACGTGGCACATAATCAATAGCTATAAGGATGAGAGTGCTATATGTACACTTTGCCTATGGATTGGAGGGAAGCTGTCCAGCCTCGACTTGCTTTCTCATCCCATCTCGCATGAATTATTCACGGCATGGCAGAGAGGGGCATCACTTTGAGATGTGACCTGGTCAACAGGTAACATTCTGTTTCGGGAGTGTTGTCAAGGTTAATGTGTCACGGGTCTGGACAAGGGTAATCTATTCATGGCTGAGCCACTTGGCTGATTGAATGACCAGGCAACTGCTTCAAAAAGAAAGTCAAAAGGTTGACTCGGTGTTGCTAATATTAAATCAGAAAGAATGAGCGAATATACGCCCGAGACCCTGCATCTCAACCTCCGAGTGCGATATCAAGTGAAGTATAGTATTCATTTAAAAAGGAATTATTAAAACAGATTTTGTTCTTTAAGCGTAAACCTTTGTTGTTAATTCTTTTGAAGTGTCATTGATCTGTTTTGCAATTACCTTTCAGTTCCTGTTAATATTCAATTCACACGGCAACTGAAAAGTCAAGTGCGTGACTAAGAAAAGCCTGATTTCTTCGAGAATGTGCAGACTAGCCGTACACTGATAAGCAACAGCAGAGCCATGTGAAACCAGTGTCCTTCCGACATCCCAAATTCATTGACATGTCATTGATCTGTTCATTAATTACCTTTGAGTTTCAGATCATTTCCGATTGATATAGTGAGCATCTGGCCATCTTCAAAGTTACCAATTAGCGGACAACCCCGACAGGCATGAATCGAACTGAAGCTGGATTGGATTTCTCAAAAAAAAGTGTCTGCACTCGGTCAATTTAAATGCCTGCTGCCTCTCAGAATGGACCCTCAAGATATCGTTTGATCGTATTATTTTTATTGTTCCAACAGCGCTGAAGCCGTATCTTTTGCATGTCGTATTTATCTCGTTTATTTTGGCTCCGACTCTCTTTCCATGCAGCGTTGTCTATGAAACCCAATCATTTATTTTGATCCCATATTGCTTGCCAACAGCAACATCCACCCCCGACTCCCTCTGAAGTGGAATCTGTCTGAGGTAACGCTATGGATAGACAAGTCCGTTCAATGCAGATTCAAATCCTTACACCGAACGGTGCCTTTGAAAAGGCTGCGTTTGTGTTGCTGTTAGTGAAACTAATTAATTTGGTTGAAATCTTAATCAATTGCATACCACACACACTTCTCCCCTGTTGCTGTGAACTCAAAGCAGGTGAGCAGTTTATTCTCATGCTGCAGCAGCAACATTTTCTGCTGCTATCAAGGCTACAGGGCTTGAGTTCTGGTCAAAAACATGCTAGAAGATTCCTCCCTGGCATGGACTGAAAACCAATGTTTGCCAAAAGTTACATTATAAAATCTAAAGACACAGAAGCTTTGCTGCGCTGCATATTTTAAACTCAAAGAAATGTGTTCAGACTACTTTGGCTATCAAATAGCTTTTTGGGGAAGAATTCCTGTCTTGGCTTTGATTATCCAGCCTGAGCGTTTTAAATGCATCACAGAATCAAGATAACCACAATATCTGTGCATATAAATGAAATAATAATTGCCACTAGTTAAGCTGATGATTATCTTATCTGCATTATGTTCATCAGCATCCTTTTAATATTGTGATTGTTTAATAGATCATAGCTGTGGGTCTGCAAATGTTTGGTTTGGGGCTCACGATCCAAAGTATTATTGCAGTTACAGAGGGAACAGATGAACGCAAAATGAGCAGTACTGTCGGCCTTGTGATATTGCCACATTGTATTCCACAGCATGGTTTGGAATAAACTGGAAATATATTTGTCAACATAGTCAGATGGTGTCTAAGACTTTGGGGAGCTTGGTTTGCAAATGTGTTTTTGGCAGATGGCTGGACTTGTAAAGACTTGTAAAGACTTGTAAAAGCATTTTATTGGAACTGATAAAACATGCAGATAACTTAGTACAAGTTCCTGTGTAGTTATTTATACTCAGCATTGTTGTGTCTGTTTCTTCAGTGTGTTGAATGTGCATTTACAATGCAGAGAGAAAAAGACAATTACTGTTCCACCTTTAAGATATCGAGCAGAATTAGTGTTTGATTGTACATTGAAACTAACGTGCCGCATTATAAACAATGCTGCTTCCTTTTCAGTGCACTTAAGCGTAAAAGCAAAAGCCTTAATTGGAAGCAAAGCACAACGTATTAAGCATTTACTCTACTTTTTGTATCACTGGAGAGCCAGGAGAGTCTTAGAGGAAGAAGAGAAATATCAACGGTGTTTATCTGTTCTTTCTCTCAACAGAGCAAAAATAAATGTATCGTATGAATGTTGCATTTTCCAAACCTAAACTCTGGACAGTTTTACTGCTCCGTCTGTTAAACCCGTGCCAGACAGTCACACTTGTCATAATGGTGGAACACGAGCAAGAAGAGATTCATCACACAGGTTTTGGGGACAGCTACACCGGACACTTCAAGTCACCACACCAAGGACAAAAGATGATGAAGAGGCATGAAATGTGGGAGCTTGGGCCACTTCTAGTTCTAGTGTTGGGTGCAGTCCAGTTATTAGCTACGGGTGACTTCTCGTCTTTTATGGACTACTTTTTAAATTACTCACTGTTTGAATTGGCAGAATAAACCATTTTCTTTCTACTGCATAAGCTCAGCATTTTCTCAAGTGTGTTTGTATCCACTTACATCTTCAAGCTGTAGAGTAGGAAGCCGTTGTTCCCGAGGCGCACTAATAAAGAAGACTATACCGACTATAAGATACCGGCAGCGCTGCTGTTCACAGTGCATTGTGCGAGCACCTCCCTCACAGATTTGTCGTACCTGTAGCTCTACCACCTTCCTCCAAGGTGTCGCAAGTGGAGGCGCGATGTGCGTTACCGGGTTGTCGTAACATGTTGCCCGGATTTGCATTGTGGGCAATGGAGGTGCCGTGTTTTAATGAAAAAAAGATGACATCACTGGTTCTGCTGCATCGATTTTGATACTTTTGTCTTTTAATTGTCCATAGTGTTCTATTATTACTCTATTATTGGGTCTACTACTGCTATAGCAATGCTCATTATGTAACACTGTATCATATGGATTGACTGTGTTGTTAGTTCTGTACACATGCCCATCCTGGGAGAGGGATCCCTCTTGCTCTCCCTGAGCTTCCTTCCTGTTGTTTCCTCCTTTAAAGGATGTCGTATGCTGTACAGATTGTATTTAAAGATTTATGATTTTGGGCTGTACAAATAAATTGAATATATCAATTTTACAGGAGTGCAACGCTAAAAATCGGTGGACCGCTAACCTTCTAGGTTTCTTATTAATTCCTTGTTATTATGGTAACTATACTCATCAATAATTGCCGACTCTTTTGATAATTGATTCATCGTCAAAATCATTTTTCGAGCAAAATCATCGTGGACTTTGGGAAATTGTGACATTCTATAGAGAGGGAAAACATATCGGCAGATTATTAAATATTAGGAATAACTGCTGTAGCTGCAGCCCTAATTTCTCTACTGTGCAGTTCCATCACATGAGAAGGTCACTCCAACATCATGTGCTAATCACTTCCTCCCGCCAAATATCAAACGTCATCTCATCACAAATGTCCTGATTTTTTTTTGCAAACATATGATTTTCCTTCTTTCCTTTTATTAAAAGTAAGATTCATCGATGTTGAATCTATTCCATAACTTGGCCCGGGTACTGTCCCGGTGCGGCTGTGTGTACCGAGGGTCATGTGACTGCCTTTGATGTCGCAGAGCGGTTGGCATGCCGGACGGACTGCTGTGACTGACACAGGTTGCAGCGGACAAAGCTTTCACTGCAGAGGCCCATTCTGGCGACACCTCGATGAACGAAGGATAAAAACTTTCATGTGAAATGTGTTAACGTAAACTGGTAAATATTCATTACGAAAAGGTGCATTTTCACCCTCCTATCCGTACATCGACAACAAACAAAAAAACGCCAGCATACCTGTCAGTGATATGCATGAGTTCAATGGAATGAGTATCATTTACATCTGGAAACGGGGACATTTGAGCTGGAGTCAGCAAAATGAAGAGAGCGATGAAGTTAAAAAAGGAACATGGCGATCAGAGATGAGGACAGAGAACACGTGTTACCGAGATGGAAAATGATGAAAGCATAACGCTGCTGTCAAGGACGCGAGTAATCAGTGAGAGGAGCTCCAATATTTTCAGCCTCCATGTTTCACAGAGGACCCAAACACTGTGACATACGCTGCCCTGCCCTGGGGTTGCATATGTTGGCTGAAATAAACCGGCTGTATGTGTCCTTTACCTGTGGCTTCAGCATCACTAAAATCAAAGCAATTTGGGCGATTTATAAAAGGAAATGTACGCACACTCCCTAGTTGGGGAGTACATGGAGTGCAGAACGGCCTGTGTGGCCAGTATTTTTGTGAAAACGGTCCAGTTTGATGTATTGGATTTTGTTTGTCTCACCTCCTCTCACTGAAATAACTAATGGTGTAACGGTACGCGTATTCATATTGAACCGTTCGGTACGAGGCTCACGGTTCGGTACACATGACGAACCGAATACGTTTGAAAAAAAAAAATAAATAACTTTATTTAACCAGGTAGTCCCATTGAGATAAAAAATCTCTTTTGCAAGATGTAAGTAACAATACTACATGACATTAAGGAGCAGTTTTTGTTTTTTATGCTTATGTGTTGCTAAGAAGACACCCCAGAAGATGAGTCACTCAGGTATAGTTCCATCATTGTTCAAAGTCAAAGAATAACTTCATGTTAGTTGTAATGAATAAATATATTTTCAAATCAAGTACATTTCTCTGGCATTTATAGTTTTCTACTGTACCGAAACGTACCGAACCGTGGCTCCACTGTATCGTACCGAACCCAACCGTGAGTTTTGTGAACTGTTACACCCCTAGAAATAACGCCATACTCCTTTGAAATTGGAACGTGATTTTGAGTTTAAAAAAAAGGGGGAACGACATCCTCAAGATCACCAACTCTTGAGTTGTGCTTAATCGAGCTTTCCTGCGGCTTTATAGGGAAAGTGTTTACCATGTGAACTCGTCTACTGCATCCTCTTCCATGAAAAAGAAGGTTTCACAGCACTTCCTAGCGTGGGGGTGTTATGCAGAATACAGTTATAAATGGTCTCTTCATTGCTGCTGATGCAGGTGATTGCACTGTTGTAATCCCTGTAGATATCAGTGCTGCATGTGACAGCGCGAGCCGGGGGCTTTCTTCTCCAAACGCCTCGGAGAGTAGGTCGGTGTCACAAACCTTGATATCACCCGTTTCAGATCCTATCTTTTATGTTAGATAATTTCCTGCTGCTGTATGGAGGCCGTTGTCCTATCCAGCTTACTTCATTTTGTGGCGCTGTGCTTCCAAAAATATTGCAAAATGTATGCCCTTTAATCACAGTTAAAAAAAAATAGATTTGTTCCTTTTAAAAGAAATGTGAAATGAATTGATTGCAGTAAAACCTTGCGGTGTATCTCCCCACTGAGCCTGCACTGCACTTTCTGATCATGTTGGAGTAGTTCTTTGGCATGTTTTGATGGGAACACTGAACTTAGCCGACCTAGCTCTCATTATGTGTCAAATAACATTCCTCCAGTTTTTCGCTTTCCATGTACACAGAGCCTTTCAGATGACGGGTCAGCTTTCGTTTTTGCAGCTTGAACAGACACCGGAAAGACATTTCCCTTGCCCCCTCTCTGACCTTGGTTGTCATGGCAGTGTATTCAAGCTTGTTAAAGATCAAGGACAACACGGGAGGCGAAAACTCTTCAAATCCGAGATCAAATAAGGCTTTTACAGCGATGGATTGGGGAATTGAGACTGTGTGTGTGGGAGGCAAAGACAGGATGAATGCGCATTGAATGTAGAGAGAGGAACACAGTTCTAGAAAGGAACAGTGCTCTTCAGCTAAAGACAAGAATATGTACCAAAATAATAACTGTGCATTTAAAAACAGCTTGACATTTGAGATTCATCTGAGTCATTGGATGACAGTGGATGACATAAAATCCCACTGTAAACAAAACTATGCACAGCTGCAGAGCTGAGGCTGCAAAGTGCGACAAGGAATTATTGAGCCAACTTCCACACAGAAAGCATCTCTTCTTTCCCCCTCAACACCATCAAGTACAGGGTAAAGAACAGCAGTGTCGTGACCATTTGTTGGTACCAGCTGGAAATGAACATTTTCCAATTGATTTTATTTTCTTCCTCTTGTTCCACTGTCTGAACAGATTGTGCCTGTTAAAACACATACTCCAACTCTTGGCTTCTAATGGTGATCAATGGGCCAAGGAGGCCCCCATTGGCCTCCACCTCTTCCTTTAAGTGGAAGTGTTAAACAGATGCTGGGGAGGAAGTGCTGGCCGTGACAGACATTATTGCTGAGCAACTATTGAAAACCTTTTTCCAAAGTTGAACTCGTTTCAGCAGCCCTCTGTTCTGAGTAAGAAAGCCAATGCAAATCTCTTGGCACCGCCTCAAATTTGCAACATTTTTGTCCTCCCAAGTCGATAACGATCTGTAAAAGAAGTCGGCGCTCAAAAGAAATGTTCCCAGTGGACACATAACTTAGCTTGGCATCGACTGCAAACACACATTACAAAGTGTGTCCAGTGGAGGTGGTTTGAGGGTTTGCTGAAAATGTCCCTCAAGTGCCTGTGTCAGGCACGGCCAACTGGGATAAGGCCCAGGGGCCAACCCTGAACATGCTGCAGGGACCCCAGCCCAGCTGGCAGGGGAGCTCGTGGGCATCCCGCAGGAAGAGCTGGAGGAGGTTACTGGGGCGGACTTTGTTCAGCTACAGCTCGACAATCGATATTGTGTAAAAAGCTTGGGAATTATATATTTAACAAGACTAATGCTGTGTCTGAATTCAGATACTTCCGGTAGTACACTTGCATGTAGTATAGTACACTGTGTGTACTTGCACTTACTTGCGTAGTGCGTGAATGTTGCCTCAAATCTAACACTGCTGTTGTGCACCTATAGTACCGGAAGTGACGACTGCAACATTTGAGCGCTTTTTCTTCTTTTTAATGGCGGATTGCAACCAGACGGAGTGCAACCGCCAGCATTTGACCGTGATTGTCGCCCTTGCCAAAATACCTGGCTGGCTTGTTGGCTTACTTGACAATTGCATGAAAAAACTGACAAAAAATGAACGTGATTTTACTTTAACTTGCATGTGTAGTCCATGTTTACGCCACCATCTCCGCCAAGTTTGCTGGAACCTCCCCTTCCGCAACATAGCCAAGATGGCGACCATTGAGGGTGAGAAGTGTCTATGATTCCATCCATTTTAGGTCTGGACCGAAATGGTGGAAAGACCAACATTGCCATACCGAGAGCCACACTGCGAGGTTATTTACATTCTCTAAAGGAATCACAGTCTTCTGTCGTTGAAAGATGTTAAATACCACTCAGTTTATCTATATCACATTTCATTACACAAGCTCCAGGTTCTAATAGCTTCTTAGGGCAGCGCTTCCTTAAAAAAAGTTTGTGGATGTCAAGATGAAAGAAGCAACATGAGTAAGTTTGACCTATGAACAAATAGGGATGTGACAGCTGTCCCTGGAGTCAGCCAAAGCTACTGTATATTAGCAATGATCACCCCCCCCCCCCCCCCATGTGCATATTATCTGCACAAAACAGACCAGTGGAAGAAAGACGTAATTAAAGTAAAATCTGTCATATTGTAAAGGCTTTGAATGTTACAAGACATCCATTGCTAAGAGACAATATGCTGCATAATGCGCTGCCGCATAACATCATCAATATGTTGCCGGTGGACTGGGAGAAAATATGAGTGGGAGGACCTGGTGAGGAAGATTAGTTATGTTGTAAAGGTTAACACATGCATGAATTCAAGCTTGGAATTTACTATTTATTAATCAAGAACCTGCTAATTAGGAATCTCCTCCTCTGTGCCTCCCCCCCCCCCCCCCCCACTGTGGGATTTAGATGACAGGAAGATGGAATTAAATATTTGTTGCTACATATAATAAATAAACCAGTGGCCCCCATAACCACAAGTCAAGAAAAGTCATCAGCTTCCAATATATCTTCTTCACAAAGCTCCAAGCAGCCTCACTAATCCCGATTTGCGGTCGCCCCCCCAGGCTCTAAGTAGCGAGACAGTTCAGCGAGTGCATGCGTCGTCTGGGCACGTTAGCGGTGGATGGGTATCAGGGTTCTTAGAGCGACACTTAGAGAGAGATGAGGTAGTTCGGGGAGGATGCCGAGGCATTTGCGGAGGTGTCCACTTTGAATTCAAGACGCATGAGCAGCAGTGAAATGTTTGTTGGGATGGGAGCGCCGACACCACCCATAACGAAACTCGGTCACCGACAGTTGGGTTGTAGGTTCCGGTGCTTTATTCTAGTAGCCTCGAGTTGCTAGTCTGAAGCAGAGATGAGGAGCGCTCTGGTGAGCTCACTCAATCAACTCCACACCCCCCCAGTCTTTTTTCTAATTTTCAAACTTGTAGTCTTCGGCCACAACCGACTCCGACTCACGTGACATCACGAGAGGCAATGCGAGTTCACGCAGCTCCATCTGGAGCCACTGCATTGGGCACTGCATTGGGTGGGGGGGGGGGGGGGGGGGGGGGAGGATTTCTTTGCAAACCGCTTCAAATGTTCAGCATCCAGAGGATAAAATAACTGGCCTCATGAAACACGCCAAATGAGTCAATGAAAGGAACGCACATCTGCAGACTTTAGCTGGCACGTTATACGATTACTCCTCCTCGCTAATCTATTTGCCATCGCTGTCAGCTCGTGGAGCACCTTCATCTCACACTCTCATTACTGCTCATTTGGCTCCAGCTTCCCCACCTACTCCACACGCCTCCTGGCTGGCAGCAGGCGCCCCGTTAGCTCTGGGAGACCACCGCTACATCTCTTCCCTGGCAAAGCCTGCAATCCTTCACCTGTCAGACTGGTTCAGAGCACTTACCGTGGATCAGATCCAGTCCACTCACTCAGTTCATGCCCCGTCAACTAACTCAAGACTTCTCGGCCCACACACACATTTGATTTCACCGGCCAACAAAAGTCTGTGCCGTCTTCTCTCTCTCTCTCTCCGTCTCGCTCTCTCTCACGTTGCCGGTTACCTCCACAGTAGAAACCGGCTACTTTATGATCTGCACCGTCCGTGAACTTTAAGGTGCTCAATGAGAAATTCAGAACATATCCATTCCCTCCACGTGGCTCTTGACATGGCGAAGGCTGACCCTGCCACTCACAGCTAACAGTGCTAACATGGCTATCAGTGCAAACAACGGCAAGAGCAGTAACGGAGTATCAGCCCGAGCAGGAACCGGAGGGAGGGTGCCAAGCTTCCGTGACGACGGATTGAGCACAGTGCAGAGCGCCGGCCGTGAGCTAGCCGGTGGCTAGAGAACCTTTACTCAATGACATCAATAACAGTAAAAGTGGACACTAGTGACATGAAAGCATTGAGAGGTATTCATTGAAGTCCTTTCTATGTACATATTATGGTTTTTGGACCCTGTAAACTTAGTTGCACAAGTTTTTCTATTTTGCAATCGCTAAAATGTTTTCTGTCCCTTTCATCTCAGCTGAAAAACATCGCAAATCCGGTGCAGAGCGGGACTAAGCAATAATTAAAGAGAAGACTTCTACGGAACACGGCTAATTAAGAAACTATATCTGCAGAGTAACATTTCAATGCCGCATCTCTCCTTCGGAGAGAATACACTTCCACTAAAGCTACGTCTGTTGCACACACATTATAAAGTTGTTTAACTGTCCATACGCTGTAAGAAAATATAATATCCTTGATTTGCTATCCGTCCCGTCTAATGACGCCATGAGCTGACTCAGGATCGCGAGGAGGAAATGTACGGATCTTTTATACTCCCTGCACGTTTCTCCTCGCAGCAAACCAACATCCTCACAGCTCCTCACAGTTCTCCACGTTCTCCGCCCATGTGCGTAGCGGTTGTGCACGGACAGGCAAAAACCTGCTGCACAGAGCAACCACGAAGGGCCGTGTTTGATGGCGCGATGTCTTCGAGTCAAACCTGCCTCGAGCCAACACTGTGCACTATTCACTGCTCTATTAAGTCTGAGGTCTGCTGGATGTGGTAGCAGGAGACACACAGCTGAGATGAGCTAATTAGCGCAGTTTGACACATAGACAGAAAGAGGCCGAGAGAGATAGAGACAGACAGACAGACAGATCTTAGACATTTCCTACTTTCAGCTCGATGATCCATGCAAACCGTACAATCTTATACATCTTTCATACATTATGGGCATCAATCGACTTCTAAGGCCGGCAACTCAGTTTCGAGCCGGCTTTTCAACCAACCATAACATATTCCACGTCTTTCATACATGTCTGATGTTACTCAACTTTTAAAGCCAGCAAAGCGGTTTAGTTTCAGCTTTTCAACATCCAGCTTTCGCACTGCAATTCCTTCAGAAAATTGAGCATTAGCTGCACCTGAGCTTAAATGTCTGCTGTGAAAACCAGCCTATAACAATCATAAAGGTGTTAGATTCCCCACCTTCACTGGTGCACCAACACCAACAGTAAATGTCACCTTGATATACCACTTTACAACCACGTGTGCAGTTTCAGAGTGAATCATTTGTTACAATGTTGTTGCTCAGAAAAAAGAAGGCTTGCCTCACAAGACATATCAGTCCTCTCATGTGGGGCACACTGGATACAGTGTTATGCCATCAGACAGCATGGCAGTTACAAAAATGAACATTATCTATGAGCTAAACCCATGACTAATAAATAAATATTTCATGGATGCAGGATGTCAAATTTAGCATCACATTGAAATGAGAGTAGATACACGGCGGTGCAGCACCGTTACCGTCTCTGCTCCTGTTAGAACTTGTTCTCCTTCAGGCAAAAACTCACACAAACGTTCAACAATGTCAGTCTCTGACAGAGTTAAATCCTTTTCTTTACGCGTGAACAGTCGAGGAATATAATGACTGTTCTCGCCTTTTCTTTCCTCATTAGGCGTAAGGTGAGAATAATGAAGAGGACCGAGGAAGTAAAACAAGAGGCTGGCTCGATTATAAACCCTGTGTATTTAAAAACGATATCGAATTCAAAAGGGAACGTGCCGTTGCTTTGTCCTCACCAGGGAATTTGAACAGCTGGCTGATACTGGAAGATGTTAGCATGTGTGTGTGTGTGTGTGTGTGTGCTTCAGCGTGTGAGTCAGAGAGAGAGAGACAGCGTGTGTTTCAGTAAAGCACACAAATGCAGTGGATATTTTAGGGTGGAACACACACTGTTAGAATTGTATCACAGGGGCTAAAGGTTTCTCATTCATTTGTGACTCTCCACCGGTTCCGTCTCGATGTGTGATTCTTATTGAGTGAGATGATACTTGGTGTTTTTCGTGTGTTTTGAGCTGCCTGGAACACGCATTCCTGTCCCTTTTTGATAAGGTTTGTGAATGAAAAGCCAGCAATGTATATTTCTTTCAAATATTTACGAGTACACTGTTATACTGTCATATTCTAACCCTTTTGGCAGAGCTTAATTATGCTCTTGACAACCAGAATATATCAAACTGTGCCCCACTCAATGAGGTGCAAAATTGTGAGCTTAGTGTTAAAAAGCTGAGTCTCAGTGGAGATACGGAGCCTGAAATATCTGACATCATCAGGATAATTATTGATATATATGAATTGGCAACAGCCGTGGTCACAGTGGTAACAGCAAGCAAGGTTTAATAGCACAGCACACAGTCCGTGGGGTTTTCATTTCTGTTGAGGATTATAACTTTAACGAAACAAAAAATAAAGTTTTATTATATGGGTAATTTGATGAGAGTTGAGCGGGTTGTCCTTCAAATCAGAGGATCGACGGTTCGATCCCCAGCTCGGGGTCGAGTGTCTCGGGCAAGACAAATTGCTCCCGTGGGCTGTGCCTGTGGTGTATGAATGGGTCAATAAACATGTAGTGCAAAGTGCTTTGAGTGGTTGGAAGACTAGAAATAGAAATACAAGTCCATTTCGTATGAGGGGGCCGGGATGCTTAATTGATATTTATTTATTGCCCACATATGTAATAGCTACTTGGATAAGCTCATTTTCCCCAAATGCCTCAAAATCATTTTCAGACATTCAAAATGACATTCTTGCGTGCTCTGAACAGCAAACACCCTAAAGCGGTAACAGCTGCAGTTGCATACACTTTAAGTAGTGACCTTCACTCAGTCAGTGTTTTGTTGGTGTTGTAGCTCAGATGGACTCTTATGTCGAGTTGTTATTATCGGACAGATTAAGCCCTTCAAAGAAGCCGAGCAAAGACAGATTTGCTGTTGAGCGCTTCCCTTTAAGCAACATTCAGGGACAGCTCGGGTCACTCTTCAAGCACGAAATTCCTTAAAGCTCTGTCTTTACCAAGAAGCACAACGCTGTGCATCAGCAGCACCAGGACCGCTTGTTGATGGGGTTTATTTGGATATTATAGGTCAGCTCCTCGGGGGATTTAGGTTTAATTAAAAGACGCTACTCATTAACTCATCAGTGTTCCACCTACGATAGAGTGGCCTTTTCATCTCACCGCAGTATTGTTCTGCAGGGGATTGGACAGCATGTAAATGAATAACCAGGGGCTGATAGCATATGATGAATCCTCGAACAAAATGCTGCAAAGTATTTCCTTCTTTATGACCATAAATCGACTGTCTTTTTGGTAAATATGGAGGTTCCAGCTTGTTAAGACGAATCCAACAAAAACAAACACAACCAGACGTTATTATCCAAATATTGATTGACGCTTGAGGCGGATCAACTGCGAGAGAAATATTAAACCAGACAGGTGATTGTGGACTTTAATTCTCATAACATGCATTTGAAAGTTGTTATAAATAATGTGTTCATGAATCATTGAGACATCTTTGTATAGTGGTGAATAAAACAATGAAACCTGTAAGTCGACTGTAAAATGGACTTTTCAATACAAACAAACAGCAGACGTTCGTTCACACCACTGGACGCTGCATGCCACTCTCAGTGCGGCAAAATATCACTTTTTATATTCACTTTTTATTACATTTTATATGATTTCCATCTTTTGATCCCACCTTTCTGTCTCCGTTTCTTCCTGCAGGGCAGTCGTTGGACACAGAGAGCCGTTGCCTGATGACAGCAAAGACAATATCACCATTTTCACCCGAATTCTAGACAGGCTGTTGGATGGATATGACAACAGACTACGTCCTGGGCTGGGAGGTGAGCAACACCATAATGTTTGATGCATCACAGATTGATCACTGTGTCACTGTTTAGGAAAAAAAGAATATAGATGATTGTGAAAGTCTACACGCTGCTGTCAACAATAGCACACCAACACCAGGATCACACTGAAGTCAGGTTGCTTAGTGCAGAAAATCTGCTTTCCCTTGGGTGGAAGTCTTTGTTCTATAATGCCCAATTGGCAAATCAGCACATGTCAGTGGAAATCCCTCTAATTGATGCCATTTCATCCAAACATTCGCACCCCAAGGTGCTGCATAACAGCAAGTCCACATGCTCGAGCAGGCGTTTGCCATTTCTCAGCCAGCCAGCTGGAATGGTCCTTTCTGCTCTGCTGCTTGTCCATGACAGCAACCGGAGAAATGAACCAGGCGCAAGCCGTTAATGTCACATTCTGCCTCCGTGCCGGGGTTCACATCTCCGAGGGCGTGGCGAGCGAGAGGCCTGTGCCACTCGCGGTCGGGATGCTTTCCTTTTGTAGTGCAGACACTGAACGTAGAGACCTGTGTGGTGCAGCGAAACGCAACGCGCTCTTCCACCAGGCCCGAGAGACCATTACAGGCACGAGAACAAACACGAGAACAGCATGAGCCACAAGCACTGGAACGACCACAACGTTTCCTATTGGTTGAAATCTTACACTTCATTCATAGTAGAGCATCATCGCTTTAAAACAGGAGCATATGCTCAGCCATGCGCTTTGTCGCGTGTTCACTTGAATGTATGTAGTTGCATGCACTATATGATGAATTTCATAACGTTTCTATGAAGGCTTATAGGCTTGTTTTATTTATTAAGCAGCAAGATGGCCACATTTAAATGATTTCTTCTTTATGGTTCTTTTATTCATGAAAAACAGGAATTATCATCTTATGTCTATATTTTACAGACTGTCTTGGCAGCAGTACTCAACACTATGGAACATTAAAGTGTACATCTATCTATCTATTCCCTTGAATAGCTAAACAGCATTAAAACTAGGGCTGGGCGATATGGCCTAAAAAAAAAATCTCCGATTTTTTTACAAAAAATCCGATTCACGATTTAAATCGATTTTTTTCCCCCACAAATTTTTGCAGATGACAGAAGCTGTTGAAAACAATTTTTTATTTTATTTTGTGATGATTTTCCCTCGTAGGTTGATAAAAATAAAGTGCAAACAAAACCTGAACATTGTAGAAAGGTGCCTGTAGTATACAAAAAGTATTTGGTCACTCTTTTGTTTCCCTGAATCATTTAAATATAAAATTAAATTAAACATAACATTAAATGGCATTAAATAGTAGCCTTCCATTGTAAACAACTGTGCAAATGTAACTTTTTACAGTAAGCTTTTCTAACTGAATACACTGATACAAACACAGCATGAAATAAAATGTATGTGACCCTTTAACATTCACATTTTCAAAAGTGCAACATCTGATCTAACATCAACATAACATATTTTGCACAGTAAATAAGTGCATGTAAACAAAATCAAGTGCATTCACAACATAACCAACAGTATTAAACAGTAGTGCATGTTTTTTCTAAATATTTTTTGCCAGGAAGACAGCGTCGCTTGTGCTCCCGCGGTCCTGCTCCCTCCTCAGGGTGCAACGCTTCTCCCACTCGGCGGCATGCCTCTGTTTGAGGCTGTTTGTTCTGTGTCAGATGACACGAACCCGAACCATTTCCAGACCACCGAAGACACATTCTTCCCTCTCTTAAGAACGAGAGCTTCACTGCTGGCCGCCATTGTTTTCGTTTGTAAACAATGCGCGCGCACTCAACTACGGGAACCCAACGGGGGGGGGGGGGAGGGTGGGGGCGATTTTCTCGATTTTCAATAAAACACATCGCCTTAAAGCACACATTCGAATTAATCGATTAAATCGATTTATCGCCCAGCCCTAATTAAAACTGTCATTTTGTGTTGCAGATAGATCTT
Source organism: Melanostigma gelatinosum (assembly GCF_949748355.1). Lineage (NCBI taxonomy): Eukaryota > Metazoa > Chordata > Actinopteri > Perciformes > Zoarcidae > Melanostigma > Melanostigma gelatinosum. Next base: position 16,620,843 of record NC_136647.1, read on the forward strand.
CTTTCGTCTCATTTTGTCAGAATATATTGCAACGTTACGATTGAAAGACCTCTGGTTTAGATTTAGGTCTTCGATAATCCAACCATCTCCCTGCAAACAGACACACCAGTTGGGTTTCCTCTTCAGCATGGCCAGAACACTCGGTCAAAGTCAACAGCTTCAGCGTGGACATGAACAAGGCTACCAATCTTCCTCCTCCTCTTGCGTCCTTGTGAGGAACAGTCACGTGGGACCGTCTCAGAGACAACGGACCGGATCGAGACTGGAGAAAATCCATTTCATTTCATTTTCAGCGCCATCCGTTAGCCCTTCCCGACGCTCTGGTGCTTTGTTGTAAACAGAAAGAGGGCAACTCATTCTGTTTCCCCCCGCCGTGCAAACTGCTGACTGGGTGTTGTGATAATCATGCATTTGCGGGAGCTATTTGTGTCACAGGAATGATTAATGTGGAAGTGGATCCCTTTCTCTCGTGGGGGCCCTTTGCCAGAGGATTGGAGACTTCACCTGTGGGTGGTCAAGTTAGATCTGGGAGGATCCATTCACTTTTGGAGAAAGGCCTCATCGCTCTCTAGCTGTTGCACCACTGGGAGCAGCTATTTGTCTCACCAATGGCCCAAAAGCCCGCTCCACACATTGAGCCCAGAGGAGCTGATTCAGCCCACACTGAAGAGGGCACATTTTAGATCTGTCACGACTATCACGTCCCTGCGTTCAAATCATTTGTGAAGTATTTGGAAACAATTATTTCACAGCTGACGATAAATAAAGTCCTGGCTAATTTACCACATAATGATCAATTGGGACATCTCGCAGTATCGAGAGCGATCCATTCATCATTGTTGTGACGCAACAAAAGCAGCAATGGCGCTTGTAATACGACGCAACATGCAACGGTACATGTGATTATGATTGAAGAACTACAGTGGACCTCTGGGAGCATACATGGAGGACAAATCCTGTGACCGTCATGCCAGATTCAGACTACAATAGACTACAACATGCCTAATGTGATTATAATGTGTACATAATTGTGTAATAGCAGTAAAGTCTGCCCATTATTTGTAAAAAAAAAAAATAAAAATAAAAAAAAAACACACAGAGCTGCATCCTTAACGCTGACTGCTGCATATTATTCCTGGGTAAGTTGTCCCTCAGGGACTGTTAAATGATTTTGGGGCAGGCTAACTAAATTAATTTTGGGTCAAAAGGGATGTCTTTTCTCCAAAGACAGACTGGGGCCAGAGCAGATTTTATGCTGTGGTGGACAAAACTAGTTTTAGCCAAACAAACGGTAGTTTTACTCAACTAAAAGACTTTCAAAAGCATCTGTGAAGTTGCTCACGGCAACATTTTGCCCCTAAATTGAGAAACCCTCCTGGGCCAAATGCTTGAGAGTACTATTACCAATGCTGTCTAGCAATGCATTTTTGGGAAATGTCTTATACTATTTGTCCCGCATTATGTTCTGAAACCTGCAATCTGTGGCACAGCGAAGTTGACACGATTTTGACAAAATGATGCACAAAGACAGCAAGAATCCAGATAAGCCGTCCAACAGGAGCACGGATTCGTCACAGGTCCTACATAAATCTTCTTCCCTCAGTTCGAAGCGGTCCTCTAACCCTTGATTACAGTAGAATTTCTGTGTCAAGCGGCTTCGTTAAATGCCAACCGGCAAACTTCACCGTCGTGGACACAAACAATCAGCTGAACAAAGACGGAGCTGCAGCAAAGCTTTTTGTACACAGACTTCACTGTAATGTTGTCTTTCTTTTTTTTTGGTCCTTGTTGTCTCTTTCCTCAGAGAGTGTGACAGAAGTGGGGACAAACATCTATGTGACGAGTTTTGGGCCGGTGTCGGACACAGACATGGTGAGCATGTTTCATGTTTCTACTTCTTCCTGACTCCTAAATCATCCTCATGCGTCATCACGTCTATGCAGGTCATCGGTGTTCACTTTACTGTGACAGAAGTGCTTGCAGAGCATTTGTCATTTTGGATTGTGCAGAGTGGGAACCGTCTCTGCAGAATAATAGAATTTAATTTTGGCTGGCGTCTCTCATGTTTTTTGCCGTTTCCAGCTTTGCGAAAGAGAAAAAGTAAGTCATGCATGCAACACTTCTGACTACCTCCGGAAACAAAACATCTTGTTTAACAGGGACAGTTCACCCCAATATCAAAAATACGTATATTTCCCCTCATGCCTGTAGTGCTATTTAACAATCTAGATTGTTTTGCCATGAGTTGCCCAGTTTTGGAGGTATCAGTCGTAGAGATGTCCACCTTCTCTCAAATATAATGTGACTTGACGGCACCAAAAAGTATGTTTGAAAATACTCAACAAAATACTCGGCCTATTGAGCCGTACAATATTTTAAAAACCTCATATGGCAATACTGTTTAGGGTAATATTTTTAGCCCAACAGTGCTGGGTAGTACAATCACATTGAAAAGTCATTACTAATGTGATTTGCAGGTATAAGCCATTCGGCCTTATATTGTTAATTTCACGACTCAGCTATAAAAGACAGAATCGACTGTGGTGCAGTTTTAACCGGCAGGAAAAGATGACATTTATATTATGGCATTGTATTACGACAACCAATGTTGTCTGTAGTCGGAGCACTCTCTTGTTATACGGCACGATTGTGGATTAATTCCATTTCGGGGCTGCCGATGACCTCCTTTAAACAGCAGGCGCCGGAGACGGTTCATGCTTTGTCTTGGGACCTTATGCAGCATTTGACATATTTGATCATGCAGCTCTAATTGACCGCCCTGAGCACCGGGTTGAGTCTCCGGCTCAGCACTGAGCTGGCTCGACAGCATGTGTGACGTAGCAAGATTAATGGTTTTGGAAAACTTTGAGTTGGAGATTTTTGTGGTCTCACAAAAGGGGGGCTATTGTCACAAATACACATAATCTTCTCTGGAAAATGATTTGTTTGTTGCGTGACACTGAGTCCATTTCATGATTTATTGCTCATTACACGATAACTTAAGGGCTGCAATTCTTTCGTGAAATGCCCTTCATTTCTGATGACTTCTTCTGGATGGATTACCGTATTTGGTGCAAATTGTATTTGTTGAACTTGGAAGGGCTCGACACTAAACCTTAAGCTTTTGGTTGCCAAAATAGAAAATACGGTTGCCATGCCATTTGTCCCCTTATGTTTTGAGTCATTCAGATACGACGCTGTTGTACTTTACCTTAATAATGAATATGTGACATGAAGGAATAAACGTTTTATTACAGTATGTGACAGCCCCCGGGGTGGCAAGGGGGTTTCACGACAACACGGACCAATAAACACAACCAGTCGGTAGATAAATGGTGCAAGTGAGGTTTTTACTGAATATAGAGAGTGGATAGAGGTAGGATAGACACTCAACAATACACTGTCCGCTTTCCAGAGGGATGGTCGGTGTTCACTTCCACGGTTCGGTGCACAACGGGTATTCCTCATACGGTCCAGGGCGCGGGCAGGAGCAGGGTAGTCGTACAGGCAGGGGTCGGGAGCCGGGCGGGTAGTCAGACGTTCCAGGGTGATCAAGGGGTAAGGCAGTTGTCTCCAATGGGTTGGCTTTTTCTCCGTCTCCTTCCACTCCTACTCTCTCCTAGTTTCCTGTGTCCGGGGCCCTTTTATAGTCCCCTCCTCCTCCTCTGATAGGGTGTGGTCGCTCCCTCGTCTCTCCTCCTCAGGTGTTGCTTGTTGGGCTGATGGTGGTTTGGCGCTCTTTTCCACTCCCTGACATGGGGGCTCCGCCTCCCTGTCAGGCAATATCGTCCCTCTACCACTTCTCCTCTGAGGTTGCCCCTCCGGCTGCCACATACCCCCCCCCTTAAATCCGACCTGGGGGGAGGACTGCTCCAGGAACCTAGGGCGTCCCGTCTTGACAGGGCGTCCGCGTTTCCATGAGCGGCCCCGGATCTGTGGACAACAGAGAAAGCATACGGTTGAAGGGATAAAAACCAGCGGGTGACCCGGGCGTTATTGTCTTTTGAACGGGACATCCATACCAGGGGGGCGTGGTCCGTGACCAGGGTAAAGTGTCGTCCCAGCAGATAATATCTCAACTCCCCCAGAGCCCATTTGATGGCCAAACATTCCTTCTCGACCGTGGCGTATCTCGTTTCTCTCGGTAATAATTTTCTGCTTACGTATGTGATCGGGTGCTCCTCTCCATCCCTCAGCTGGGACAGGACGGCACCCACCCCGGTCTCGGAGGCATCCGTCTGTACCACCAACGGTTGCGTAAAGTCCGGGGTCACCAGCACTGGTTCAGAACAGAGTACTTCCTTCAGCTTCTCGAAGGCGTCCTCGGTCTCTGCCGTCCATACGATCCGATCTGGCAGCCGGTTTTTTGTTAGGTCCGTCAGGGGTGCTGCAAGAGCAGAGAACTGGGGAACAAACCGTCGATAGTAGCTAGCTAGCCCAATGAATGCTCGTACCTGTTTCTTTGTGCGGGGGCGGGGCCATTCCCGGATCGCCTCGACTTTCCCTACCTGGGGCTTGACGCAGCCGCGGCCGATGGTGTACCCCAGGTAGTCAGCTTCCCGGAGGCCGAGGCGACATTTCTTGGGGTTGGCTGTCAGCCCCGCCCCTCGCAGAGCTTTCAGGACGGCTTCCAGTCTTTGGAGGTGAGCCCCCCATTCCTCCCCGTGCACGACGATGTCGTCCAGATAGGCTGCCGCGTATTCTCGATGGGGACGTAGTACCTGGTCCATCAGTCTCTGGTACGTGGGGGGGGCTCCGTGGAGACCGAACGGCAGCCTCTTATAGTGGTACAGTCCCATGGGAGTAGTGAAGGCCGTTTTTTCCCTGTCTTCGGGGGCTACTGCCACTTGCCAGTAGCCTTTAGTCAAGTCGAGGGTGGTTATGTATCTGGCCCTCCCGATGCGCTCTATCATCTCGTCCACCCGGGGCATCGGGTAGGCATCGAATTTTGAGATGGCGTTGAGCTGCCTAAAGTCATTGCAGAACCTGACTGAGCCATCGGGTTTCGGAACCAACACTATAGGGCTGCACCACTCGCTCGTCGAGGGTTCGATGATGTCGGCCTCCAGCATACTCTGTACCTCCCTCTCTATCGCCCCCCGGCGGGCTTCGGGGATGCGGTACGGCCTTAGCTTCACCTTCTTCCCGGGCTCGGTGATTATCCGGTGTTGCACCAGTGTGGTGTATCCGGGGTCCGGGGAGAACACGTCCCGGAACCGATCCACCATTTCCCGGACGTCCTGCTTCTGCCGGGGGGTCAACTCTTCTCCCACGGGTACCTCGACTGGCTCCGTTTTTCCTGGGAGGGTAGAGAGAGAGAAACAGAGCATGGCATCCCTACGCACCCATTTCTTGAGCAGGTTCACATGATAAACCTTCGTCGGGTGCCTCCGACCTGGTTGCCGGACTCGGTAGTTTACCGGCCCCAATTTCTCCATCACTTCATACGGCCCCCTCCATCGGGCTAGAAACTTACATTCCGCCGTGGGTACCAGGACCAACACCCGATCCCCTGGGTTAAACACTCGGGGTTGGGTTCCCCGGTTGTACACGCGGGCTTGGGCCGCCTGTGCCTCGGCCATGTGTTCTCGGACGATGGGCCAGAGGGATGCCATCCTCACCCTCATCTCCTCGACGTGGTCCACCATGGTGCGGTAGGGGGAGGGTTGGTGTTCCCAGGCTTCTTTGGCCAGGTCGAGTAGCCCCCGGGGTCGTCGACCGTACAGGAGCTCGAAGGGCGAGAATCCGGTAGATGCCTGGGGCACCTCTCTGATGGAGAACATCAGGAAGGGTAGCAGTTGGTCCCAATTCTTCCCGTCCTGGTCCATGGTTTTTTTCAACATTTTTTTCAGTGTCTGGTTGAATCGTTCTACTAGTCCGTCCGTTTGGGGGTGATACACCGACGTCCTCAGTTGGGTCACCTTCAGCATGCCACACAGATCCTTCATGATCCTAGACATGAACGGGGTTCCTTGGTCGGTGAGAATCTCCTCCGGTATTCCGACCCTGGAAAACAACATCACCAGCTCCCTTGCAATGCCCTTGGTGGCCATAGAGCGTAGGGGAATGGCTTCGGGATACCGGGTGGCGTAATCCACTATCACCAGGATGTACCTGTGTCCCCGGTTGGTCTTGGGTAGTGGCCCCACTAGGTCCATCCCGATCCTGCTGAAGGGGACGGTGATGATCGGCAGGGGCACCAGCGGGTTTCTGTGATGGGGTTGTGGGGCCACTTGTTGACATTCGGGGCAGCTCCGGCAGTAATCCTCCACGGCCTTTTTTATTCCGGGCCAGTGGAACCTGGCCCTCACCCTTTCCAGGGTTTTCTCCACTCCTAGATGGGCACCTAGGATATGGGAGTGGGCTAACTGGAGGACAGAGGGTATGAAAGGACGTGGTACCAGTAACAACCTGAGGGGGGCCCCGTCCCTTATTACTACCTGGTAGAGGAGCCCGTTATAAATGGAGAAATGTGTGGGAGGGAGGTCTCTTACCCCGTCCAGTGGTCGTCCGTCTACGGCGGCCACCTGCCGAAGGGCGTGGGCTAGGTTGGGGTCCTCCAACTGGGCCGTCCCAAACCTCCCTGTGAGGGGCCCGGGTAAGATGGGCTCCTCCGGGTCCTGGGGAAACAGCCCGGCCAGCTCCTCTTCTTCGAGGGAGGGGGTATCTGCCTCCTCGGGGATGGGCGGCGCCTCTCCTTCGGGCTCACTGGGGCTGGAGGGTCCGTCGTTCTCGACGGCTGTGGCATATACGTCCTCGGGGTTGGGTTGGGTGGCCTCCACCAACGCCCGGGCCACGGCACTGGCGACTCCTTCCGATAGGGGATCGGTGGAGATCTCCTCCCCCAGCCCACAGATGGCTTTCTTCTTGTACTTTCGGTGAGGGGTCGTACCTGGTTTCACCACCAGGCTGCGCCACAGCTCCTGGAACACGGGCAGGTCTCGGCCGACCAGCACCTCTACGGGGAGTCCTTCCACTACTCCTGCAGTGCCGACGTATCTACCCCTCGTCGTGTATATCTCGAGGGCGGTGGTGGGGTATTCGCGGGTCTCCCCATGGATGCACGTGACCGCTCGGGTGCCGGTTAGGAGCGGGTACTGAGCAAACGTAGGTCTCACCAAGGTAATAGCGCTCCCGGAGTCCACCATCGCGGAGGCGTCGCGGCCGTTTACTTTGACCGGGGTGAGGGGCATGTGGTCCTCGTGAGTGGCCCAGCATCCGGTAATCAGTCCGCATGGGCGACTCCCCTCACTGGCCGTGGGCATGGGTGCGTCCTGGCGGTGAGGACATTCCCAGGCGATGTGCCCGATCTCGCCGCAGTGGTAGCACCTCCTCTCTTCCGGTCCAAACGCCGGCCGACGTCGGGGAAAGCCTGGGGGAAAGGAGGGAGACACATAGGTAGTTTCCTCCGTTCTCATCTTTTCTTTGCGGGTGGACCCCTCCACTTTCGGGTTTCTTCCCCCACGCACTAACGCTTGTGCTGCGTGGTAACCCTCCATGATCTCTACCAGTTCCTCGAGGTTGCGGGGGTTTCTCTGGCCGGCCAATTTTTTTGCCTCATACGGGAGGGATCTAAGGAATTTGTCCATGACGACACGATCGGTGGGCGACACCTCGGTTGGCTCTGCGTGCAGCCAGGCCGTCGTAATCCTCTTGATCTCATGCATCTGGGCTCGCGGAGAAAGGGAGGTGTCATATGTCCATTCATGAAATCGTTGTGCCTTTATTAACAGCGTGACCCCGCATCGCTGTAACGCTTCCGCTTTCAACACCCGGAAGTCAACTTTTCCAGCGCGCTCTAAGTCCTGATACGTTACTTGCGTTTCGTTGATCAAAAAGGGGGCTATCAACTCAGCCCAGTGCTCTTCTGGCCATTTTTCCCGGAGTGCCGTTGTCTGGAATATCTGAAAAAACACTTCAACATCGTCAGCTGCCGTCTGCTTGAGAAGGAAGCGCGCTGGGTTGGCTTTCTCCACGGTACGTTGCTCCTGTTGTGTCTGTAACATGCCCTTGATTTCGCTTTGCATCGCCTCCGCGCGTTCGGTTTGTACCTCCATATACTTCTCCATGTGTACTTGCTGTTGGTATTGTTGTTGCTGCTGTGCTTGGAGGATTTGCATTTGTACTTGCATGGCTTGTTCGTGGCGTTTTTGGGTTTCCTGGTTGCTAGCGATTAGCCCCGCTAGCAGCTCTTGAAATGGCACCGGGGTGGCCATGCTTACTGGGTCGGTCGGTCTATCGGTCAGTGTTGCCAGAACCGGACTGTGCCCACGTTCTCCACCAAATTGCGACAGCCCCCGGGGTGGCAAGGGGGTTTCACGACAACACGGACCAATAAACACAACCAGTCGGTAGATAAATGGTGCAAGTGAGGTTTTTACTGAATATAGAGAGTGGATAGAGGTAGGATAGACACTCAACAATACACTGTCCGCTTTCCAGAGGGATGGTCGGTGTTCACTTCCACGGTTCGGTGCACAACGGGTATTCCTCATACGGTCCAGGGCGCGGGCAGGAGCAGGGTAGTCGTACAGGCAGGGGTCGGGAGCCGGGCGGGTAGTCAGACGTTCCAGGGTGATCAAGGGGTAAGGCAGTTGTCTCCAATGGGTTGGCTTTTTCTCCGTCTCCTTCCACTCCTACTCTCTCCTAGTTTCCTGTGTCCGGGGCCCTTTTATAGTCCCCTCCTCCTCCTCTGATAGGGTGTGGTCGCTCCCTCGTCTCTCCTCCTCAGGTGTTGCTTGTTGGGCTGATGGTGGTTTGGCGCTCTTTTCCACTCCCTGACATGGGGGCTCCGCCTCCCTGTCAGGCAATATCGTCCCTCTACCACTTCTCCTCTGAGGTTGCCCCTCCGGCTGCCACAAGTAACAGAACAAAACCCCACATACAAACAACTTCATTTTGCTTCGCCATCGTCTCTCTAAAACAGCGCATATGCAACGCTGTCTGGTTCCGGTTCTGAATGCGACGGCAATATTTAAAATTTCACAAATAAAACAAACATTAAAAACATTTTGCCGTTTGCTGCCCCTAATTCATTTATTTTTAAGATCATTTTTGCGGTATTTATTGGACAGATTTCCAGATGCAGAGACCATTTTCAACATTTTGTCAATATCAAATTATGGCTGTATCATTGTGATCAATGGACTTGTACAATTACCCCCCTATTAACACACACACACACACACATACAAAGAAGGTAAAGCTTACATATTTCAGTGACAGTTAAATACTTAATCACATCCACATTTGCATATTAACTACACTGAGTGATTGATTCAGAAGCCAACAAACATGTTTTCAATCAGCGCAGCTCTGGGTGACGTGAATATAAAATATGATGTGGCTCCTACTTCTCTGTTGATGGACTGTATACGTAGCTCATCTGCACTGGACATTAGAACCAGGGACACTTACGAAGAAGGATGATGAGGTTTAAATTTAGCACAAAACTAATTTTGCAGACTCTGGCAGACACTTGTCTTCAACTACTTTTTAATACAATAACCATCGAACACTGCTGTGATCTATTTTCCCCTCAGGCATATCTTGTACAATTGCAGTTTCTTTTTTTAGAAGCATTCATGTTTAGTCATTAACATAGTTTGTTTATCTTGAGGAAAATACTTGGACGTATCCGTCAGCGGTGCATGAGCATGGCTGTTTGGATTACTGAACGGGCCTGCCGGGTCCAGCGAACCTCTGTATGAAGTGACACGTTAACAGTTGTTGTTGGACTTCAAACGGCTACAAAGACACTCAAAATGACTAAAAACAGATGCAGAATCCACAAAGAGTTGCAAAACAACTACAAAACAAACACAACGTTCATCAGGAAAAGACACAGAATGACCTTTTACATGTCCAGGGGCCCGTTGTCTCATGATCTGTCCATGGCAGTCAGTCTATTTGGAGTTACGAAATAGCAGATATTTATTGATATTATTTTAGATTAGAATATTAAAAGGTTGTTCTTTTGACAGTCATTTGGCGCACTGAGCAAACAATTACTATTACTACAATACAGGCTTTATACTTTAGTCTTTACACATTACTAATTGTACAAATGCTCCCCCTTCTTTAACACTGTGCTGATGCTGACAATAGTGTCCCCCCCCCCCCTTATTACAATAGACAGTGCTTTATCATTTTCAGCAGATATCATCTTTGGGGTCTCTCAGGTCTCAATTCTGGACCCAATTTTTTATCCTCTCCTCATTCTCCACTTGGCAACATCATGAATCAAGAGGACAGTCAGTGGCACACATGATGGCTGCACAGGACATGGCAACCCACTTGCGGAAATGTTTCGTTCGTGAGGTCACATCAGGTGTTTTCTGTCTGCTGTCAAAAGGCAACAACACCTGTCGTCCGTACACACTTGTGCTTTTGTAATGCAATCAATGTGCCCTTTAGCTTCTACAGATGTCGAAACGAAGCATCGACGTATCAAATTTCTTAAATTTCTGCATTGCATTCGGCAGTTTTAGGTGATGTCAGGATTTCACTGATCATTACCCAGGCAAGGCTGTGGCCCCAGGCTGCGCTGCGTAATCTGTCTGCGTCTGCACACGAACACTGCATAAAGACTTCGAGCATTGCTTTTCAAGATTTTACACACTCCAGCCTCGAAAGAAATGTCAGGCTAATCAGCCCTCAGGAAGCATCACAATACAGAACAGACGACTTAGTATCATCTTGTACAACGCGCTGCAAGTCTGTAAATGTACATTGCAATGTGGATTACATGTGTTTACTTATCTGTGACGTATGTAGTGTATAACGCAATTTCATATTTTCTGTTTACATTGTTGTGGGCACACCGAAAAGGTTTAGACAGATACTTTAACATGTCATTCTGTGAATGAGGCTACATTGTGTTGCAGAGCCCCTGAACGGGGTTGCATGATATCCTCGGGAATAAAGCGCTGGTCACAGATCAGCTCTCGGAGCTCTGAGGCCCTCTAAGCAGGGGAAGGAATCAGAGGACAAGACCGGCGATTATACAGTGCAGTGAGCAAATGCGGATAGTTGGCAGCACTAAATAAGTCGGCCTTGACTGTGGACTTCAATAATGAGTGGTCTGATTTGCTGAAATGTGCACCCATTTCCAAGAGGCAGGGCACCCTCTGGGAGTGAGTGGGTGGCTCGGTTTGTCTTTTGAGTTGGGAGAATAACTGCTGCATCAACAAGCGGAGAGCTGCACCAGGTTTACAGATCAGGTAAATGTATAATGTACTGAGTGGGCGCGTTGTTTTCGTGATTTTTAAAGGAGTATATTTGGGCTTTGAACACAAAGAGTTCTGGTATTCTGAGCCAACGAAGGCAAATCTACAGTAGGTCAGGGTCGTGCGATCGTGTTTTCTGGTTCGTGCGTTTGAGAATGAGTCGGATGTGTTGTTTTGAATGTGGAGCAGGACAGCCCCGGAGTGTTGAGCATTGCAGTACACGGTTCTGGGAAACAAAAGCATTTGGCCAGTTTTTCTAGGTCACCTAAAGGAGAGGAGATGGCTAATCCTGGAGGTATTTCAGAGGTGGAGAGAAGCTTTTTATGAACTAGCCTTGATGTGTTCCCCAAAGGAAAGCATGCTGTAATGGAGACAATTCGCCAGAGTTTAACAGATGAATTTTGGGCAGCTATCTAGTCATTAAAATAAACTGAGGGAAATCAGTTGTATGCCGCCAAGGACATGCAAAGTATCTGTTTGTCTCCTTCTTGGTATCATTATGTTACTGCATTAGTGGTTTCTCACCAGATTCCTTTAATGAGTCATTTCATAAACCTTGTTAACTGTTAAAAAAGCTTTAAATTGAAAGTGGCTCCTCAATGGAAACCAATATACCACTCCATAAATGCCACCATTGCTTTTTATGCAATACAAGTGAACCTAGACTCACCCCTGCTGCTTGAATATCTGTTAAATACAGACTCCAAAGGTTAAACACATCAGCTTCTATTTCAATGTGGAAATGAAAGTGAAAAACTGGTTATCCGTGTCAATTTTTGGCATTAATTAGGAACCTTGAAGCTGTTAAAAGACATAAAGGAATGTATTCATGGCTAGTGTTTTCGATTGAATGGATCAACATTTAAGGATTAGAGGGTGGAGAGCAGCCTATTGCTTAGTGTGAGGGGGAGGCTAGAGGAAGCAATGGGACACTGAGACAGCACTGGATTGTGCATTTAATACCAAATCACCTCAATCAGGGAACACTACTGCACCTTCTGTAAATGCTCTTGTTACTCACTCGTCTTTGAAAATAGTTTGGTTGACCCACCACATTCACTGCAGGCGACCTTAAACACAACATCTGTGAGAATAGTGTTTGAGTACATTGTTCACTTCATAGAATGGATTATTGATAAGTATTGATAAGCTAAGTACTTACTGCTCTGCCTAACGTCAGCATGCTCACGTGTTCACAACGACAGAGCTAGCATGCTAGCATAACAGGTGTTTGCTGATCCCCTGGGGGGGGATAATGGCAATCCATCAAACAGCTGTTGAGAGACTGAACTCAAAACCACAAATCAACCAGCTGGTGGCACTCGAGGAAAAGTCAAGGGATCAGCACAATCAGTATGATACATCGTCTGGGAACCATGAACGTGTGCAAAATGTTGTGCAGTACATTTTGAAGATGTACAGATATTTCACTGGATTTGTGAAAATTCTGACCTGCTACAGTGGTGTTAAATGAGGAGTCAGGGGATCACCAAAGACACACAACAATTCATAGCAATCCATCCATCCATTGCTGATCTTTCAGTCTGGACCACAGTGATGGACTGACCGACTGTCAATGCCATCTCTGGGGTCACGCCGCTAGCATGACAACACTGTGAAGCATGAACCCCTGGAGAAACGTATACAACTAAGATGCTGCTAGACAGAGCACGCTCTATACCCTAGGCCTCTCATACTTTATGTCGTAAACATCCAGTCGTCCAATTACCCATCTCCGTTACATCAAGTGTCCCAGAAATGTCTGCTCACTCTGCGGGCCACTCGTTCAGCTTTTCACTCTGACCCCAATACGCAGCATCTGCCTTCCGCTAACTGCATAATCGGAGTGAAACTCGAGTATTAGGCCGATAACAGGGAGCGTTGTTCAGAGTCGCGTCCGATTTCTGCAGTGTGTCACACCAAGACCCAGAATGTGAGTTACAATCTTGACGCTGATCTCTGGTAAGTAGGTGGATGCGTCTCTCTACCTCAAGCCCCCCCCCCTTTCTTACTTACTCTTGCTAATCTTTCTTCTGTCTTCTTCTCTGTCCCTCCCTCCCCCACACGAGTCTCACCTCATTCATGCAGTGTCACGGCACATTTACCCGTTTCATGTCGGGATGTGACGGGTCTGCTCTGATGAAATGGGAAGCGATTGAGGCTGTCACAGGTGCTGAGCTGAAGCCTACTTTGACAAAGATGTCAGTGATGGCGAGATCACAATCTCTCGAAACTCAAACTTCAAAACGCCTGGGCCGTCCAAGGTCTTTTGAACAGAGCAGATGGAGCTTTGTGTTACTAACATTTGGAAGTGAACTCCTGTATTCTGCATCAATCATGTAGACCTTGTTCAAAGAGTTGCTAGCCCAATTAAGCCCCTTTTCACGCAAATGTCTTACACCTTTCAGCCAAAAAATAGGGCTTCATTGTTTTTCACTCATAATTCATGTCTCGTGACCTAGCGTCACAATATGATTCAGGGCGAGAACAACTTGGAAGCAGAGCAGGCATGGTCTGTTAACGACCTTAAATTGAATGTGAAAATGGGAGCCACGAGAAACTGAAGACTTCATAACCCTGCAATCATATTACAAACAAATGGCAGGAAGTGATTCGTTTTGGATTAAGAGCAACCCATTATATTTGCCCTAGTTTCTGAGCGTCGAGAAGATTACCCAACTGCAATCATATTGGTGACGACAACCACGTTGGAGCAAATGGTGTAGGATGGGACAGCCTTGTGTTGTGAAACATGTGCTGTTTGACTGATGGGACACGTGTAGATCAAGAAAATCGAGTGGAAAAACAGGTTTCCCTCCTCAAGACATAATCTGCAAATGATTTGTATCCACCATACAATTATTACTTCTCAGTTATTATAATCATTGTTTCATCTGACTTCATCAGTCTGATGTGTTTTGATATTTTTTTATAATTCATCCTATAATCATTTTGTTTTGATCATTCACATGACAGCCCATTCTAAAAAACTGCAACAAAAATGAAGTTTCGATCAAAATGTAACGCTGCCCGGAAAATGCTCTTTGTCAACATAGGGCAGAAATATTTCAAGGAATCTGCATTTGTATTTTATTTGTTTTCACAGAAATGGCAAATGAAGAAACTCGTGTTTTTTGTGGTTATATTTAGGCAACTCAAAGACGGCACTGTGCGGATCAAGCCCAATTTGCACCCCGCATTGATTGCCCAAGAATCATTTTTAGAATCTGGTCGATCAGTGATCGTTAACTATGCAGCTTGAAGACGAAATTGGCGCCTGATTAATTGCCCAAACAATCAATGGCATATCGAATACTTTGGTCGGCTGTCTTAGAGTTTGTTCCAAAATCCAATTTCCCGACATGGTTGCTGTGAAAAGTGGCGTTGTAAACTATAGTGATCTTCTGTTAACATTATTGGAGTAATAATTAAGATGTGGTGGCCAAACAGTGCTGACTGTGCTGTGGGACTTTGCGGCAGAACTGAGTAACCATATTGATCGTATCATCCGCCATTTACAGCTCTATAGTCTTTGTAAGCCCATTATCCACCCGATCACCGAGCTACGACGTCACTGCGGTACCAGAGCGCAGCACTTCGTGGACGTTGCCAGTGAATAAAATAAACGCTGCACTTCTATTTACAAAGATCATGAGGTGATGGGTTTGCGTATTGTTCTACATGTTGACCAAAGTTTCTTTTCGGTCTTACTTCCTTGTTAAATGGGAGCCACTGATGTTTATTTCCCTGAGAGCAGCTGGAAATAACCATCATTTAATAATGTGTCTCAGATTTTAAAAATACATCACGCTGCTGTTTTGAAACAGCTTTGTTTCACTGCATCACATCCTTCTTGTGTTTACCACTTTCTGATTATATTCGAGGCCCGAAATGTTAGTTTGGCACAATGAGAGTGCTAAAGCATGTTTATGCCTCAGAGCATGCAGAAGCTGATGAACACTGAAGATAATTAGAGTTGGTGTGGGATTCACAGCTCATTGAGAAGTCTCACACAGGTTACACTCCCAGCAGGGGAAAGGTGAACGGCACACAAGAAGCGAAGCGAGAGAGACTAATTGACAAGCCGAGAGCCAGAAGGACCAGTAATTAGACGAGACATTAATCAAGTCTTTGACTGAGAAGTTGAGATGAGCCACGCCGCATGGATACACTGCCTCCAGGAAGCCGTCTGCATCACCACCACACCAGCTAATCAGAGTGTTCTCTCCGGTCTGCTGTTGACTGTCGGAAACAAGCCATTGTAAACATATATCACATGCAACATTTATGCACAGTAAATTGGGGAAACGGCTCTCTAGCGTGGCACGTCTCGTCAGGGGGCACCACGTCAAACTTGTCAAAGCAAGTCAGCTGATGCAGACAAAACATGTACATCGAGTAGGACCATCGGACGATAGGTTGCTGTGCAGAAATAATCGGAAATTTCAATTTCCGGGACTCGGCAACATGTCCTGGTCCCCGTCTTCAGGATGTGACATGAATTGTGTTTTTGTAACATATTTGGAAAAGGAAAGAGATGTAGCATTTAAAATGGTGGATATGTTGTTCTATTAACCAGATAATTCAATGAAAGGCAAAATAAAAAGCGTGCACATCCGCTGTAAAACCACAAGAGATCAAGTGAGCGAAACAAGCACCAGACTAAAATGCTCAGATCTATTGAGTAAAACCAAATTAAAACTTAAACATAATGACATTTTTGAAATGGGATCTAATATGTAAATGTTTAGAATTTAATGAACCTATTAATTGAAGATAAAAGGCTGCATTAATATTCGATCAGATATTAGACACAACCTTCCTGCCATCAGAGAACCAGACACTGTCGTTTTCTTTTTTAACGTCGAGACTCATTTAGCCCAGTCTGGTGTACATCCTACCTTAACTGCCACCTTATCAGCCACCGCTATCATTTTCCTCACTTCCTCTCATTCTCTCTCACTCTCCACCGCTCCTCTTATCACTCTCATGTGAGCAAAGGAGACATGTTTTGCGTGTGCGTGACAAGCTTGTTCGTTCCCTCGTTTCCTAATACCTATTTGTATCCACTTGCGCGTTCTTTTCAATTCTGACAATTCTGCAGTATTTACCGAGTGTTCAGCAATTGACCTTGAATTGAAAACATCAGAGACCCATTTAGTTATGGCATATAGCACAATGGCGGTGATTTCTACATCATTATGAATCATGCGAATAAACAGGGGGATAGTTTCTCCTGATTCATTTCAATGTATTGACACTGCAAGAGGCAGACAAATCTTTCCCTTTTTAACACAAAAAGTAAAGATATTTGGCTCTCTAGTTGATAAACTCTGTGGTTCACCAGCTACACTCAAAAAAACGATTCAAGCCCTTCTTAAAGGTGACACATTTAAATCGTGTTTGATTAATTTAAATATATCAAGTTAAAAAATGAACACATTTATATTTAATGGGTCTAACATAAAATGCATGAATACTTTCATTTATTAGATTTATTTAGGTTGGATGGTGTGTATCAACTCAAAATAAATGTGTTTGGTTGGGGGACTACCCCTTGCGCCTGTACCAGATCACGTGCTCTCAGTGTCTTTCCCCCCTTTCCGACTGCAGCAAGATTCAAACCGACCGTCCATTCTTTGGTAAGTAACTTTATATATTTTGTTGTAGTAGTTTAGACTGTACCTCGCTGTCAATGAAGGCTTCCATTCTGTAATAATGACCACAATGTGTGGAACAGACGTGATAACTTAGCCACACGACTGTTCCGTTTTTAATAAGATCGAAGGCAACACAGGCTAGCTAGCAAGCTAGGTAGCCAACGTGGTTTGCATTATAGAGCAGACCAGAGATCAGGGTACTGTCATTAATACGGCTTGGACGCAGCGCCGAAGGCTTCCTTATGAACTGTGTGCACTAAAAAACAGTAGGAGAGCAGTTAAACGAGCAGACTACGGTCTCCCCCTCTCCAGCGCCATAATGTCGGCAGGCAGAGCAGGCCGCAGAAGGACACTCTCTCTAGTAGTGGGCGTTCAGTTGTAGTGGGTTTAGCCACGTTTTCGTCACTGAAAAATGTTTAATATGAATAAATCATGAGCTCATAAAACCGCTGAATTCCTCTCACTCGCGCGGGCACCTGATGCATGAACACACGGAAGTCAGCGGCGTTTTAGCGCAGCAGCCATAGAAATAGAACGAGCGTAGAACGGACATTCCCATTCAAACCGATGTAACTGGATCAGAGCAGCGGCAGTTTGTAGGTGTACCGTCGTCATTGTGAAGAACTGATCGATGTAGCGGGCTAACTTTTCTGTTATACTACGGTCAATGCACAGTGTTGAGCACTATTTTCTTTTGAACGAGTAAAACGACCAAGACAAACATCGATTCCGTTCTACTCATTGTATTTCTATGACCTTACACTGTGTGAACGCAGGCAGGAGTGCGAATGAGTTTTCAAGGCAAACAGTTTGATATTTTATTAAAATGACTGTCTTAATCTTATTTAACACGCTTGCATGATTTGATTGCTGTTGTATGTAGCTTTAGTGTTGCTGTAAAAGGTGAATTGCTAGTCTATTCTAAATGGTAACATTATATATGTGAGTGCTCTAAAGCACTTTTGACTTGACTTTGTTTTATGTGAACTTTGGATTATTCCAGCCTTTCCCTCCACTAATATATTTATCTCATCTTTTGCAGTTTGATCAGCATTACCAAGCTTCTTGAGGCAACCTCCTAATGATAGCACGTAATAGGTTATATGCTCGATGCAAGCTGATCTCTCATTGTTATTTGTTCAGTTTGATATGTACTAATTATCTTTATTCTCTTTAGGACTCTGCATGTGTCAGTGTAAAGAATGCAGTTTGGAACTAGCTAGCAGGTATTTCTTGTTGCATGGGCATTGTAGGGGCAGTTATCGCTATACATGTCCATACATTGCCCATGTACATTTAATACATGGAGTAAGCTTCTAAATCACACATGCTGAACTGCACATTCAACCAGAGATTGTGGAGCAGAGGCCCCTTCCCTGTTCCAGCAAAGTTAAGTAAGTAAATGTGTGTTTCTATGTGTTTACCATTTTGATGATTAATGGCTTCACAATCGCAATTTGAATCTAATAATCCCACATAATGTGATAGTAATTATAATAAGCAAGTAACAAACAGCTGTATTTTGTTTGTTATTCAGGTCAATGCAGAGTTCCTGCTGATCACCACCAAGCCATTGCAATCAAAGTTCATGTCACAGCTGGACCTCTTCTCAGACTCCCTGATACAGGGCTTAAAGAGCAAAGGAGGTGTGAAGGAGAAAAGGTCAAGGATGTCCTGACCATCAATGATTTGGTTAGTACATATGTATACAATATTAGTTTCACTGTATTGGGGTGGTTATTGTAATATTTTCTTGTCCATATCTGCTTTTTTAAAAACATTTGATGAATAGTAAATGGCCTGCTTTTATTCTGCTTTTATCCAGAACCTTTAGTGTGATGACATCAACACCAAAAGGGAAGGGCATCTGAGAAGCCTGTCATCTACCTCAATGAAGATCCAGACTCTTTATCAATCTGGTAAGTTTATCGCAATATGTTTCCCATGTAGCGTCAAAGTGTTACCCACATATATATATATATATATATATATATATATATATATATATATATATATATATATATATATATATATATATACACACATGTTTGTGGATTAATCACAAGTTTAAACACAAGTTTTCTGTGTTTGTGTTGTTGTCAGGCTTCCGCCGCTGAGGATGCAGTGAGGGACATCGCATTCACTGTCATAAGGATTTACATGATCCAAAGAGATTGGGAGCCAGAGGACGTGGGACTTGATCAACTGCATTAAAGTCCTGAACAACGTAGACAGTGTCATCATGGCGTTCATCATGATTTGGGCTAATTTGTGCCCTTAATCTAAGCTTTCCAGACAACTTCAAGTACATCTTTGAGCTTCTCCAGAAGGTCATAATGAATTTGGATGGGCACAAGCTGAATTCTAAGATACAGGAGCTGAAAATCAAGATGTTTGCACAAGAGGTGAACACCAAGTGACAAAGCCAAAGAACCTTGTCAGATCTTTTGGATGTTTTCTACTTTCATCTTCCGCCCAGTCAACGACAATCCATGACCTCATGGATGTTTTCCTGGTTCTGACATTTTGAAAAAATTGACTAAGCTGCACAGAGGCAAGCCAGAGACTGTAAATTACGGAACTTTTACATGTCACTGCAAGCTTGGTTAAGTGTTTACCCGCAGAAAGTTTTGCCCAATTCACCTCCACATCCCAACTTGAGTGTGATTACGCTTGAACGTCAACTTGCACGTCCATTTTCCTCGTTGTCTGATTGAATGACTCTCTACTCGAGTTGAAATGGACCCTAACACAGTTCAATACGCTGTAACTTCCATTGACTGAGTATCCTTGTTATTTATAATCTATAAGTTTTAGTTTGTGGATGTTTTGTGATTTTACTGTTGTAGCCCAAAAGTGGTCCAAGTTGCCTGTTTCTGCACATGATAACACATCATCGGCTATTCTTCAGTGTAAAGGAGTCCTTTTGTACTACCATCTGTACTGGTAGGAAAGAAAACAGCTGTATTGCTCTTGACAAACCAAAGTAGTGGGAATTTAGCACTTGCAATAGTGGTTGTACATATCGATTGCAGGAAGTTTTGTGCTTTTTGGAAATGATAGTTTATGGTGAGTGACTACACTGCAGTGCAATGATATTCCCTGTTTGGAGAGCAGTGCATAGCCTCCACCCTCATGGCGTCTTTGTTTGTGGCGCCAAGGGATTTGGGATAGCTTGGTATTTATTTGTCACCAGTTGTGGAGCTGTTACAAGACTACTGTTTTAATATTTAAAAACGATGAAAGATGCACTGTATAGATCCTTTTGGAATTTTTTTGCTATCCTTTTCTGATCAGTGTTTTTGTAAAAAAAACAAATTATATTTAAAAAATGAAATGCAGGCTCTAGAATCATGGATGGTCAGATTTGTACCATATTTAATGTATTTAAGCATTTTCAATAAAAAACACTTGAACTAGGTTTTGTCTCGTGTCTTAATTGGGGGTCAAATAAAAAAAAGTTTTTTACCTGATTAATTCATTTCCAATGAATTGTACTATATTGAGTTGGACTAACACAAATCAATTTCATTTCATGAATGGTATTTTTTTATTTAGGTTGTATTTGATAAAATTGAGTCGGACTAACTCAATTTAATTATATTGCATGGATGTTTTTAGTTTAAGGTAGGTTTAACTATATTTCCTCGGTGGAAAACCTGCCCACAATTTAATTGAGTTCATCCAATGAATTATTTTTTTGAGTGTAGTTGGGGGGCGACCGTGGCTTACTGGGTAGAGAGGGTTGTCCGCCAACCGAAAAGTCACCGGTTCGATCCTCGGCTGCAGCGTGTCCTGTGTCGAAGTGTCCCTGAGCAAGACACTGTACCCCTAACTGCTCCCCAGGTGCCTGTCTGCTCCCTATATATACAGGGATGGGTCAAATGCAGAGAATAATTTCCCCACTGTGGGACTAATAAAGGAATGTTTCTTCTTCTTCTAGTTGCTACGGCTGTCTGTCTGCCATTTGTTGCTGGGCAGGACGTGTACACGGGGTTAATCAGAGCTTCGTAGCTGAAAACAGCTGCCGGCTGTGTCTGGAAATGATGCTGATAAGAGAGAAACCAAAACTGTAGTCCAGATCCATAAAACAATGAGCTGAAAGATGCCGAAATGCTCCGCAGAACTGTGATGAACTGCAGAGTCGGCGTTAATTCTCTGTGGGTTTGTCACGACAAGTGACCCTTTTCAAAATGTTAGAAGGCATTTGATCCATTGTTAGTATAAATAACATAAACGTACCACCTTTAGGTCCCACTTCTAATCCATCCTGGGGCGGTTGTTCTTTCTCTTCCCACATATCCTTTGAGTCGCTTTGCTTCCTAGTACAGGCGGGATGCCAAAATATATAGGATATTTATACAGATATTTGATATATTTATACACACAGGCATAAAAAAGGGAATCTGTATTTTATGTGGGCGATTTCTATATTCATGCATCTATTTGTAACAGGTGCCATGAATGCCATTTCGACGACAGTTGCTCGCTACAGTAAATCCATTCATAATCTTTGTTGCTATAAAAAAAAAAAAAACAGACATTTGAAAACTACTGTTGGATAGAGGCTCTGCTCCGTCTCCTCTGTCAAGGAGAAATCAATCAATCACTCAGTCCCTGGAGGAACACCAGCCGGCATTTGAACCGATTGTGCCATTTGGCCGAGTGTGGAGATTGACTGCGCTCTTCCTCATTCCTGTCTTTCAATCTTCAAATGAATTCACTGTGTTTACAGAAGGTTCCCATCCGACGGAAACAAACAAATGATGGCTTCGCTGTCTGTTTATTCATCACGGGATGTTTTACACTGATTGGGATGAGGTTTGGCATTGTTGTTGGATCTCATACAGAAAAGGGCCAGAATAGTGAAGTGCATACAAGAGTTTAACTGTGGTAATGGAGATTTAAATGGTTCGAGGGTCTTTCTGGCCAGGATAGAGCAAACTTTCTTGTGGAGTTGACAGAAAGCTGTGGTCAAAGACACACAGGACAAAGAGCAATAAATCACCATATAGTGAGCGCCCTCGTGCCTCTATGCGTTTCCATCAGTCTTTCTTGTGACCCGGAGAGTCCTTTGTTGTCTGAAATGGGCATTTAATTCATGACCAAAACTCAATGTGGAGTAATTAGTGTGAAAGAAGATAGATGACTGTTACCGTTGTTTAAATAATTAATTTCACCCATACTTAAAGGAACAGTGTGGAGGATTTAGGAGGATTTATTGGCAGGAATATAATATTCATAACTAGCCCAAAGTAGCACCCGTTACGGTGTCCACAGCTCTTGTCATCTATTTAGTGTTGTAATATTTGTTTAATTTCAATTGAGTTGAGTTTTGTCCTTTCTGGTTAATTCTAGTAAAGTGTGATGTCATTCCACTAGTTTGTATAAGTTGACATGTTAATGCACATTATTTTGTAATCAAGCATCATCAGATCGCACAAGTATATGATTACTTGAGTCAAATGTATTTAAAGTCTTTACTTTTTCCTGAATATATTATAAACCTCTTTCCATGAGTGTTTTTTTATTAGATGTGTAGATAGATAGATAGATAGATAGATAGATAGATAGATAGATAGATAGATAGATAGATAGATAGATAGATAGATAGATAGATAGATAGATAGATAGATAGATAGATAGATAGAAATATAGAAATATAGATAGATAGATAGATAGATAGATAGATAGATAGATAGATAGATAGATAGATGGATAGATGGATAGATGGATAGATGGATAGATAGATAGATAGATAGATAGATAGATAGATAGATGGACTTTATTTCAGACTCGAGGTCCATACAGACAGATACATAAAAAGACAGACACAAACAATAAAAGTACATCGGCCTAGCAATGCCTTACAAAGAGACAGCTGTTCCAATGTCGCCACAGCTGGGACTGGTAGCGTGTGGTGCTGAACCTTATGTTGGTTAAAACAAGTATGATCCCATTTACAGAGTCATTCAGTCGACAGATGAATTTGTACATGAGATTTCTTAAAACAGTTTGGAAAGTGTTGACTCGTGCAGCCACAAACATTTCATTGGCACTACTCCATCTCGGCCTCTTTAAAAGTATTCTCATGGCGTCATTGTACGCTACTTGAAGTCTCTGTAAGCTCTTTTTTTTGTAGTTTGACCACAAGTGTGCAGTGTAGAGTGGAGTACAATATGCTCTGAACAGAGACATCTTCACTCCATCTGTACACAGACCAGACTAACGTGAGAGACTGTTTGCTTGTGCAGACATCATACGACATTGCCTGGAAATGTCGTTATCATCAGACATGTGTTCTGTTAAAAAATGACCAAGATATTTTACTTCACTACAGACACCAAGATTATTGTCAGACAATTTGAAGTCAGGGAAGTTTAGACATTTGTCCTCTTTAGTTGGACAGATCAGGATAGCACTCTTACTGGCGTTGTATTTGATGTCATGTTCCACACCGTACACAGTACATATAGTGAGGAGCTGCTGAAGACCAGCGCTAGAAGGACTAAAGATCACCAGATCATCTGCATACATGATGTGATTAACCAGAGTATTACCCATCATGCACCAGTATTACAGGCTTTCAGTTGCTTGGACAGATCATCAATATACAGATTAAACAGAACTTGTCTGACACCATTGCTAACCCAAAATGGGACTGACACACTTTTACCCCATTTTACTTGCATACTCTGGTGCGCATACCAGTAAGCCAGAATTCTCACAATGTATGTGGGGACACCTCTTTGGCTCAGTTTAAAAAATAATTTACTATGATTAACACGAGCAAAAGCTTTGGAGGCATCAATAAAACACATAAGAACTGATGAGTTTTGACCTCTGTATTTGTTTACAATGCCATGTTTGGCTTTGAAGCCCAACTGGTTATCTGTGGAGGTGATGAAGTCCTGTATTCTGTCCAGCAGAATTCTTTCCAGGACTTTTGACAGGACGCTGGCCAAAGCAATGGGCCTGTAATTCTCTAGGCTACATACTTCACCAGCTTTGTTTTTGATGACTGGCACTATGTAG
This sequence comes from Melanostigma gelatinosum, assembly GCF_949748355.1. NCBI lineage: Eukaryota > Metazoa > Chordata > Actinopteri > Perciformes > Zoarcidae > Melanostigma > Melanostigma gelatinosum. The sequence continues at coordinate 16,644,766 of NC_136647.1, forward strand.
AGATTCTAGACGCCTTAGACATTGCTGAACAGCAAATAATCAAATGCGGGGGACATAACTCAATCTGAGAGGGGGGGGTATAGTGGTTGAGAGAAACATGTGTTTGTCTTACTCTTGCTTTTATCTGTCTGGGAAGCTTTCTGGGGGCTTTATTAAGAGCACTGTCGTGTGGACACACGCAGCGTAATTGTTTTATGGTGCTGTATGCCGGCCGCCAGGAGGCCAATCACATCAATTAGGAGACGTCCACCCAGCACTGTCTAGCGGGGCCCTGTTGATGGCTTGAGTGGAAACTGTTACACACTGAGGATGATGGCTTCCTGTTGTTAAAGCCGCTGAGCAATGACTTTATCAGTTTTCCTTTCAGGGCGGAGAAGCCGGCGACGGCTCACTGGTGAGCGGTGCACTATAAGCCCCCTTTTCACCGTGCGAGCAAAAGCCCTGAGCAAATGAGAGAGAAAGACATATGGCGTGACTTTATTGATCACCAGCAATGTGAGCTGTTGCGTGAGATACAGCTTATTTCCATCTCACTCTGTTAAGACAGCTGCGTTCAGTCTGCACAGCCGCTGTATACGCAGCTGATGAGGGAAGTCTGTTGCTAGGACACCGAGTCCCGTTGAATGAACGATGTGAAATAAAGTCCTTTCGAGGGGCTACTTCCTGCAGTCACTTATCGCTCGTGTGTTGGTGACAACACAGAAAGACTTTGTTGCATATTAATAAGACATGAAACAGATGTATAACAAGGGTTTCTAGATGAGGCTAATTTGTGTGTCAGTCCTGAAAAGGTAAACACTGCATTGTTGACGGAGTCATCATAAGATGATGCAGGACTACATGACGCACCATATATTCTACAATAACTGGCGAAACATGTATTTCTGTGTGTGCACATGTATCCTGTTGGATCGAGGATACATGTGCTTGTTCAATCAAACTGATCTTTTGCACTCTCCTCCCCTCAGGAGTACACCATCGACGTCTTCTTCCGTCAGAGTTGGAGGGACGAGAGGCTGAAGTTTGACGGGCCCATGCAGGTTTTACCCCTCAACAACCTCTTGGCCAGTAAGATCTGGACTCCCGATACATTTTTCCACAACGGAAAGAAATCGGTGGCCCACAACATGACGACTCCAAACAAACTGCTACGGCTGGTCGACAACGGCACGCTTCTCTACACGATGAGGTGAGACACTTTTGACAAATGAACTTGAAGGAGACGAAGAGTCTACAGCCATGCCAGCAGTAATGTACTCTGTATCGGCTGATACCCACAGCCCAGGTGTTGCAATCGGGGCCGGAAAAGTCGGGTTGGTGCATCCCTAACAGATAATGGATGGATGGATGGAAAAAAACAAATAAACTAAATGATTCAAATCAGCAAAGTCATTTGTAATTTCAACCTCTAGTGGGAATGAAATTAGTTTTGCAGTTTAGTGGTCATGAACTAAAGTATTGGACGCATCAACATGTTTACCTGCTGCTGGTGGGGATTTTAATAATGAACCATTTAACTGCTTTAATTAAGCAATTAATGTCATCAGATAAACAGTTAAAAGAAATAAAAACTGGAGGAGCAGCTTGTCACTTAGAGGAGAATACTGGTCCGCCTCAGAGCTAATGTATCCTCTGGGGACAGCAGACCGTGTTTCTGGGGTTCCGGTGTAGCCTGCGGGGTATCCGGATATCTGGACCAAGACTTCCTTCACGACAAAAGGTCACCGTTCACAGTCCAATTAGCAACTTAAGCCGAATGGAGTTTGAGCTGAGAGACAGGATTATTTCACAAGTAGCCAGTTGGCAAGGTTAATAAAAAAAAAGCTAAGATGAGTTCCAAGAACTGTTTACCTGAAGCGTGGTTGGTCAATACTACTCAGACTCCAAAACTACAATCACAAACTAGAACACTTGCAGAATCTTGTCCCTTCGCCTACAGATTCTGCATTGACATGCAGGTATCGGTTTATAGAGATTATCCAGAGTGGGACATGAATGCCTGTAGCAAACTTTAATGGCAATTCATCTAATAGATGTTAAGACATTTCACTTAAAACCACATGTGAAATCCAGGGAGCTTCTTGCTGCAGCTAGCTGGATCATGTCTGATCATTCCGTCTGACTCGGTATCAGATAACTGACTTGCAGACAGTCTTGGCCACATGTTTTTCGATACAGACAACTCAGTGAATAATCACTTGATCAAAGAGTGCCATTGTGCATACGCCGTGCCTAAAACACACTGTAAGTAGTGCCGGCAACCAAAATACTGACAGTAACACTCACGACTGGATGAATAATTCATTGCTTATCAACGCATCTAATCATCAACTCTGTCAATCAGCCTTCGCATCAGAAACTTGAAACACTCATTTTCACTTGAATTAAATACTTTTTTGATGCTCAGCTACAAGGTCAGGATCTATTTAAGGGTGAAAATTAAATAATGAAAAAAAAATCATTGTGTAGTCCCAAAAGAATAGATGTATGATGTGTTGGCAGTTCTGCCAAGGCCAAGAATTAAGCATTACAAGGACTGTTGTGTTTACAGAACCAAGTAGATGTTTGGTGAGATGAAGTGTGATAAACCACTGAGCGACTAAAGCAACATATTTTGGACCCAGCTTAGTAGCCATCGCACCTACATTTCTATTCAATTCCAAGCCCCCATTCAAAACGTCAGTTCTGGAGTGGCTCTCTTTTGTGTTCCATTCGCAGTGGGATTCATTCAGACCCTGTGGTTTATTTGGGGTAATAAAAGCTTAAAAAATTACAAAAGAAAATGTACCTTTTCCATTTCAACTGACACCTTGAAAAATATAAGAAATCCTGAGGCTACTATGAAATGTTTTTTTTCTAATAAGTACCGTACTTGAAAGAATTTTGTAATTCATTATGATCACCTTGCCATCATAATGGAGCATTGGCTGATTATTTGAAGGGGTTTTAGTCAAAAATGTACAACTGGGTAACACTCCGAAGGAGAGACTGATAACTCAAATTTGCCTGAGCACCCGTCACGGGCATTAGGTTTTAGAATATAAATCCATCTATTTTTATAGGAAGTTTAGTCAGAAGCGCATCAGCATGGCTCCTTGTGTTGATTTACACTCCGCCCAAGACAACCGCTTAAATCCATTTCATCAGCACGTCTGCAGCATCTGAACGGACAAATTCTGCGAGGGCCTCCGCTCTGCAGGGTTGCGTCATTATTCTTGCATTGAAGGAGCTGGTATTGTCTGCCAGTGCTGCTGCGGTCTTGATTCAGTGTGAGAGCATTTATCACTCGCTCTCCTTTCACCTCAAACTGGTTAGTAAAGCAATTATGTTCCCCTTATAGAGAATATCAATTTATGAAATGGGTAAAATGTACTCATCAAAAGGCACTGGTGTGTATTTTTGGTTTAAGCTTTTTTTGCCAGAATTTGTCTGTTGTTAAATCCCCACATTGGACCAAACAGCTCATGAACCACCAGAAACAAATATAAATGTAAATCAGTTGGTGCAATTCTGCCTTAAAGCAGAGATTTAACATAAAGTTGTTGAATTTAGAACATACGTTCTATAGAAAACTAAATACACGGTTTGTACTTCATATTCTACCGTCAATCTTGCTCTGTAATCATGTTAGTTGCGCGGCTCTGGTGATGGCAATCGTGACTGAAACAGCAAAACAACTCTTGGATGGATGCCATTCATGTCCCCCTGAGGAAGAATTGTAGTAATTTACTGATCCCATTACATTTCATCAAGCGTCCCCATTTGGTCGGAATTGTTTATGACCAAATGCCTATAAAACTTAATCCCCATCAGTCTCAGTTGTACTGTGTGTTTAGAGCTAATTAGCTGATGTTAGCATGCTAACATGCTAAACCAAGACGGTGAAGATGGATAACATTATACCTGGTAAACATGGCCATTATGAGCATGTTCGCATGCTGCTGTGAGCATCTAACTCAAAGCACTGACGTGCCGAAATGAAGCCTCACACGCCGCGAGCATGGCTGTAGACCTGGTCGTGCACAAAGACAGCCTGCTTTGTTGTATTTTATCAAAGTAATTTCATTTTGTTATTCATTGATTTTATTTAGTTTGTCTCGGTTTACATAAAAAAACATCAGTACAGCCGAGAGGAATGAGAGGAATTTCATCATTTAGTTGCCGGTTTAAGCTCTGTATGATATGCAGCGGTGCGTTTGCTCCAGTTTGATTTATTTTGTATTGCGTCAATTTGGGTAGTTACTGAGCCACTTATCAGTAATGAGGTAGCACCACAGAGCAGCCAAGAGGGTGTAAAAAGGGTGACGGGGTTGTTGCGAGTGCAACACAAGGAGCTAATTGGAAACAGTAAGTTTGTCTGAAGAAGTGGTCCGTGAAGTTACTAGCTTTAATATCTGGGCTGCAATAAACTTGAGGCAATAAACTGTTTACAGTGGTGAGTATACATTACTTCTTTCATCCTGTTCTCCATAGAGTGTACAAGTTTACATGTCACAACTTATACAAGCATGGAACTGTAGACGTGATCAGCTACATTCACTGTGACTTACATGTTTTACAAATTATAATATAAAAACTACATTTACTTGCTCATCCCGGTTGCTCATATAACCCAGTTTTTAATTGCTGCATGCACTATAAACGTTGTAATCGAGTTATAAAACCCCAGTTTGTGGTCCATTTATGAGTGCCACGAGTCCACTGCAGGACGGCTCTGTGGGTTGCTGTTTGCTTTGAACTCAGCAAATGTAATCCCCATGTTGACTAAACATGTACAAGTGAGATAATATGAGCCGTCTCTATTTACTTCCCAGAGTGCGTTGTGTGGCTCGGCCACTGGACAAAATGAAATCAACTCTGGAGATTTTGTTTTCTTTGTTGTCAGTCAGCTGAGCTCTCATTACCACTGGTGTCTACGGGAGGGAGGAGAGAGCAATGTCTGTTCCTCCTCCAGCTGTTACAACACACCAAATATATATATTTATCAGACATTATCTATATTATATTCATATTCAATGCTATATTGATGTACTATACTATATATTACGTTATATATACTGTATTACTACACGCCATCTTATATTATATTTCATATCCCATACAATAGTATACAGTGGTATGATACTATATGTAAATGTGTTGCTGCATTAATACACACAAATTATCATTACATAATAATATATAAAGTACTCTGGTGTATGCTGTTTTACTAGATGGTATCATATATACAGACTACATTACCTACATGTGGTTACTAATCTCACCACTACAGTACTGCACTATTAGTTACTATACAACACTGATTGTGAGTACTGTGTTTTGTAATCTTGAGTGTAATTGCTCTTGTATAGTTTCTGTTTTTACTTTAGTTAGTAAATTAAATACAGCTATTACTATTAGTATATTGTTATTTCACGTTCATATCACGTCTGACTGTAGAATTTTGGTCTGTGAATATGCACAGTTTTGTTTCTGGTGAGATACGTCATGATGTGTTTGTAACCATGCTGCAGCCTGACCGGTGGAGTATTGTCTCCCCCCCCCTCAGGTTGACCATTCACGCCGAGTGCCCCATGCACCTGGAGGATTTCCCGATGGATGCACACGCCTGTCCTCTGAAATTTGGAAGTTGTAAGTCACTCCAGTTGGTCACAACAAAACAGACTTTAATAGGACAGAGAATACCAACTTCAGAACTTAAACTTAAAACTTCAGAGGACTCAAACTGCACTCACCACTGGGAATATGAGACTGTGGGATACTTTCATGAGAAGTGGTTCTTTTAGCAACATAGCAAAAATACTCAACCACTAGAAGTGAAAGTACCCTTCAATCAATTCTCACCCAAGAGTCCACAGCCATGCCGCTGACTCTGTGGGGCTGTACTTGTACGACTGATATTTAGCAGGTAGTGTTTACCACGCTCACCATCTTAGTGGAGCGTGTTAACATGCTACCATTTGCTAATTAGCACTAAATACGGCTGGGGCTGATGGGAATGTCATTCGTTTTGCAGCTATTTTGTGCCAATTACTGTTCTCTCTGTTGCCCAGACGCTTACACCAATAACGAGGTGATCTACCTGTGGACCCATGGACACGAACTGTCTGTTACTGTCGCAGAGGACGGCTCCAGGCTGAACCAGTATGACTTACTGGGACATGTTATTGGCAAAGAAACCATCAGTTCCAGCACAGGTACACTATATGCCATCCTCAAGCCACATTTCACGGCGGTCTGACACACCAAGTTTTATTTTGATGGAGGAAACTGCAAGCAGTGAAACAAAAATGAGTGCGTCGTGTGATGAAACCCCTTCCTTGAAAATATAAACTCTTATTGCCTTTTCTGCATTATTTATGTAGTAAATGAAATTGCCTTCCCCTCTATATATTTCGATTGACATATACTGGCACTCTTGTTTGTTTTCATTCAGTCAAAGTCTGCACTTTTCTCCAGTTTCTGGCGTTTTGGATTCAGCTTGCATTATTTGGGTCCGTCAAGAAAATGACTTTTTCGGGAAACTATTCAGCACATTTACAAAGATAATGTGAGGAGGTGTGCCAGAGGTGAAAGTCTTATTTCCACTCCGTTTTGGGATACGGCTCAATGTTAACTTCAGTAAGCAAAGAAGTGAAAGGGAAAATCTGCCAGCCCATGCTTTTGATGAGATATTAATGTGAGAAAGAAATGTTAAATTGCCACATTATTTTTGATAGATTTTGATTGAACAGGCAAACAACAATACAACATTTTCAACATCAACCTCCAGCTTTAGGGAACAGTGCACGAGGACTTGATAGAGTGCTGAAGTACTTATTACTGCAAAGCTATAGAAAGGTTGCTGCAGAGGGGCGGTTGGTAATTACAGACAGATTGCAACTGAGCAACACTGGCTTTCCATTTTGAGAGATTTAACCTCTGCAGCCAAGCGGTTTTTCTCATCCTGCACTCCAGAGGTGAGCTATTGAGTCCCAGAGACATTGTGGTTAGAGTCTACTCTACACTATCATGGAACCGCTTTGTTGGATGGCTCTCAGCCAGTTCTCCTTGGGAAGCAAAAAAGGATGTTGAAAGTTGTCGAGATAACCGCACTTTCTTTGAGCCCGTTTTAATAGTGTTGTTTTGTAGTTTAACCTCAAGTCAAGAAAACTGCAGAGGACCAACTAGTCCGGCTACGAATACAAAAATTCAAGGTGGACTCAACATGATTGCTTTCATAAACTGCTTCAGCTTGTAGATGTGGGAAAAAAAAGTAATTTCCTTAAACTTTAAAGCTAATGGACTCCAGCGAGCCAAGGGAGCCGGAGGATTTGAGCCAGTTCGGCTCTGAGAGTGAGAGTCTGCTCAGAAAAGACACCGCAGGGAACAATGTGTTTTTTTTTTTTTCTCATATCTTTGCAACACAGATTACAAACATGGCAGTGAGAGCTGGTGCTTCGGGGAACATTTGCTGCCGTCAGTGACAACAACCAAAGCTGTAGGAAATGTTCAATATCAAGGGTTAGGATGGCGCAGGCGGTGATCTTCGCATCTACGGCGAAGAGGAACTGTGGCAGAATTCTTTATTAACATTTTCCCCTCATCTCAAGCTTTTCCCTGACATGCCATTCTCCTCAGTTTTCTAGTATGCGAACAGCGCAAGTGCTGCTTTTCCACAACCTGTAACTCCTTTTCACAGAAAGGACAAGTGGACCGTCAAATCTGGACCAAAAACATTCAAATCAGCGACGTCGTCTGTCATTTCTTTTCTTTTTCCACCCTTTCCAAATCCCACCTGTTATGCTTGTCCTAGTTCAAACTGAAGCGAGGTCGGTCTGACTTTTTTCTTTTATATACAAAGTGAACATCACACGCTCTTGGAATCCTCTGAAGCAGCATTTTCTATATAATTTCTACGATTTACTGGCTCCTCTACGAGGCTGACAGTCCTACGAGCTACTTTGATGATGCAAATGTTTCAACTTTAATAAATCGTACCTTGAATATTTCAGCTTGTGTGTATTAATAATTACGACCCTGTGTGTCTCTCTCCATCTCTTTCTCTGTTTCTCTCCTCTCCCTCAGGAGAATATGTAGTGATGACAACATATTTCCATTTGAAAAGGAAAATTGGCTATTTTGTGATTCAAACCTACCTCCCGTGCATCATGACTGTCATACTGTCTCAGGTCTCCTTCTGGCTAAACAGAGAATCGGTTCCTGCTCGCACTGTATTTGGTGAGTGCCATCTTGTGTTGATGATACAACTAAAACATGCACTTAATGATTGATTGGACAGGTTAGATCATTCGGTGGCGCTTTCTTTTATATGATGGGGTAATACAAAACAAAAAGAGCTGCATTCGTTCATATCATCAGATGATTCAGCAAACTGCAAAACGATTGGAGGGCTTAAAAAAAAGTTCTAATTAACGTAACGGTGTACAAACATAGCTGGGCGCATTTAGGTGCACATGGACGTGAAGGAGTGGTTTTTAGTTTTAGATTATTTCCAAATCTGTTCCTCCAGCCTCTGTAACTGCCGACTCTAATTAATCAAAGATGAGTCGAAGTAAAGTTGGAACGTATCGAGCGAGGCAGGTGACAGACGATGCGTGTTGCATCTCTTGAAGAGGACGTTTGGCAGCTTTGTCGACTATATCCAAGGCAGCCTGGAGCGTTTACTATTCACTGAGCTCTTTGTAATATAAAAAGAACCAGACATCAGGTTTTTTTTTAAACAGACAGACGTAACCCCACCAAAGTTACCGTGGACCACCATGGAAGATATATCTATCTATCTATCTATCTATCGAGGACAATGAATCATTGAACCAAATGTTCCTCCCAGTCTCTTCAATTGTGCAAATAATATGCTAATAAGTTATTATTTAAAAAGTAGTGAGCTGCATATGACACGTCCCTTTGTGCTGTGATTAATACATTCAATCCGTCCGTGCAGCGCCATTCATGATGAGAACATTGCGTCTGCTTAGATCACCCTATGCTCAAAGATGAGATGTAATTTGCCTTTTATTCTTTCAATTGTTGTTGTGCTGCATTCTCTATGGAAGTTTTTTCTGAGTAACCACAGGTCCTTCAGTTCTCCACACACACGCCTCCACAAACGCTTTCCCTTGAACCTTGAAAATAACTCCGGTCGCACAAGGAGATTTAGAGAAGCTGGAAGTGTCATTTTCTCAGTGGAATGATTGCGACGTCATCCAGGAGGGCTCCCTGCGGGTGTTTACGTCTGTTTTTCTTGCTCACACAGTCGCATTGATCGGCTCAAAGAAGGATCCGTTCTTTGCTGTTGAGTGTTGTATCATCCAGTTATCAAGTTTCAGAGATTCAATGTCTTTTACCCTCATTTATCTTATCATCAACGTAGCCAACAGCAACTTTATCAGCAACCTTTTTTTAACGCGGTCCTTATAAAAGGCTTCTCAAAAAAAGTTGGAAAAATCAAAGACATGCAAAATGCAGCGGCAGACAATAAATCAATCTCTGTCCTTGAAGAGAGCGAGTAGTAGTTACCCATCAATCTTTTTGTCACAAATTTTAATTTCTCACCCCTGACTCACTGAAATTGGTTGACCTCCCTGTTCTTGCGACACAGTATTCATTTTTAGAGCCGACTGTGCATCTATTCTTCCATCAGATGAGATAGGCTGGAACAGATGAAGTGATTGCTTTTATGTGGTTGGATGGGCGACCGTCGTCCGACCCACATTTCATCCCCCGCAGCACTGAATGTAAAGGCCAGGATGTGAAACGCTGTGTGCAGATGGAGTCCGTTTTCACTTTCACGTGCGTTGTTCAGCGTAGCCAACTTTTGCACACAGTGCCCTTGAGGTGGCCGTCACTAAATATGCGCAGCGTTTATCTCTACTTTCTGATTTCACACAGTAGAGTAAAGTTGAAGCTCTGGAATGCAATGGACCACCTTTTAACTCTTGTATATCTTTTGCTTGTTTTGAGCTAAAATAGACAATTCATCCCTGTCCAAAGTTTGTCTTAAATGGACTTCGTGGTTTCCAAAATATCTGAAAAAAAAGGTAGAAAGAACCCTCTGAAAGATTAGACCCAGGTTGTAACAAAAAAAAAATGAACTTTTCTTTTAAGTGTTTGTGGAAAGAAAGGATCCATTTGCTGATGTTTTCATTTTATCCTCAGGGGTCACCACTGTCCTAACCATGACCACCCTGAGCATCAGTGCTAGAAACTCCCTCCCTAAGGTGGCCTATGCCACTGCCATGGACTGGTTCATGGCTGTGTGCTATGCCTTTGTCTTCTCTGCCTTGATTGAGTTTGCCACAGTCAACTACTTCACCAAACGCAGCTGGGCATGGGATGGGAAAACAGAGGGCATGGAGATAAGGGTGAGTGATTCTTATTTATATATACTTTTCTTTTCCTTTTTTTTTCAATAATAGATATGACACGGCCACACTTTTGTGCTGAAACAACATTAATAATCACAAACGCGTCATCCGTTTTGCCAGAGAGGAGTTTACGTTCCTGCCGATGATCGCAATTGTTCTCCGTCTTTTGATTGGTTAACCTCGTTAGAAATGCTCCAACTTGCTCAGTAAGTTCTCAATTTACTCGACGAGGAGCGACGTGAGCAAATTGCACGTTGGAAACATTGATAGAAAGTTCCGTCCTTAAAGCAGCCCGGAGTACTCTATAAAGAGAGCTTTTATTTATTCATTAACAGCCAAATGGAACAGGGACAGTGGGGCGGAACTGTGGGAGCAGAAACAGAAGTAAACTCCAAAAGACGCTGGCCCTGATTGACGATGGCAGCATATGTCTCATCCTAAAGTCAGCGTTAGCTCCTTTCCCCCCCCACAAAACATGGCCCCCTTCTAGTCGGAGCGTTGCAGACACTCTGATTAAAAAGTGAGTGCGCATCATCTAAAATGAATCACCTGAGGCTGACACTTTTATTCATGAAATCGAATAAATCACAGCTGGTGGATTTTTAATTCGTCAATAGTCTGGGCTGTTTGTGTCTCGTTTACGAGTACGTTGAGTGACGGTGAGTTCTTTTTTCTTTTGTTCAATTTAAGGGCGGGTTTTGCAGGCGTTCCAAAAAAAGATGCTGTTCTCTCGAGCTATGACGAAGTCGCATGAATAAAAACCTTCTAAGTGCAACATGATAACCTCAGTGCTTGAACATTATTTCTATGATGTTTTGTAAGTGACCACATCAAATGAAATATATTAGAGGCATTCGATAGTTTCACTGAGAAGCAATGAGCTAAATTGAAGCACTTGGTCCTGTGCATGAATGTATGAAATTCTCCACAGCTTAAAGCTTCAAAGAGGCTCATTTGCTCCAGTAATGAAAAGGAACAAATACATTGTTTTCCTATTTTGGTATGGACCGCATGATTGACAGAATCAGGTGTTGGCAGCCCTGTGGTTTGATTGACAGTGCTGAGAAGTAGACTACAAAACGTGTTTTTCTCCCGTCAAAATCATTTTTGTAAAAGGTCAGTTACATGAGAAAAATCCTCCCATTGGGTTAAGAATTGCGTAACATTTATAACTTGTGTGTAATTTGTGGAACGAATGGGGTTTACGAAGTCACACTGATTACTAAACAGCAAGAGAGCTGGCAAACACCAACATCGATAATGTTAGAAACTGAAGAGCAAGAAAATGTACGACTTCATTACTTTGCTTCATATTAAATTCATTTGTTCTATTGCGAGTTTTTAGGAGAAACCAGGCCACGATGGCACCACAATAACAGTGTTAAAAGGGAAAAACTAATTATAATGGATTTATTCCTAAGGCATTTCATACTCTAAATGGATCGGCACACATGAACAGTGGCAATATACAAAAGAAGTAAAGCTACATTACAATGATGGCCTTCTGGGTTTGGTGTTATGCTTGGGAATAACATAAAAAACATCTAATTAAAACCATCATGAAATATGTCCTATCTGGTAAACAGTGGCTCGGTAAAAGCTGCTGGAATACTTCTAACAGCCACAGACGCACAACGTATTTCTTCTACTGCGGCAGACATTGCCACGAATCTATTTTCTGCTACTCATGTACAAACAGTTTGACACAATCAGTACAGCCTCTCGAGTGTTTTTTCATAGCTTGACATTTGGTCCTCTGAGTGATTGGCAGAAATACGTATTGCTGCTATGGAACTTTTCAGTCGGTGAGGATAATTTGCAGGGTTACATTGCAGTAGAGAGGAGGTTTTTTTTTTTTTTTTTTTTCCTCGTTTTGATGCCTCGTCTTAATGGCAACAGCCTGGGCTGCGTTCTCGCGGGCTGTGCTGAGCATGCAGTATCATGATAGATAAAAAAGAATGGGGTCACAGAGGGAGACGTGGCACTCCCATCACACTCCCCGCCAGAACAAGCTACTGGAAAGCAGAGGGATCAGATGCTTTTTCCCTTTATGACACATTTACAATAAAAAAATGAACCTATAGGAGGAGAACCTATAAGGCTGGAGGGTAGTTTTAGCTCAGTACGTCCCCAGTCATCAACCTTAATAGAACCAAACGATGACTTCACCGCCCTCAGGCTTCCTTGTTATTTGAGGACTGAAATAGTGAGCCGCAGAGTCAATGTGCACTATTTACATGGCTGGTTATGGAGTTTCTATATGCCATTTTCTTTTCTCTTTTGTGGCCCATCATTCTGTTTGACAAGCCAGCTACCCAATTAGCGCTCCCCTCCACCGGCTGAAGGTGTGCTTATTACAGAAATTAGCCGGTGGGTAGTTGGGTGGGATTGAAAGCCTCCGTATTCTCGGCGCGCCGTGACACATGATTGGACTCGACTGCGTTCGATATTGTTTGCTGGTTTCATCAGCAGACGCAGGAAGCACCGGCTCATTGTGCGGTGGGCGTCGCTGCTGGAGCGGAGGAGAGATCACCGTTAGACGCGCACACCGCGGCTCACACCTGCGGCTCACACCTGCGGCTCAAACAACCTCAGATTTTTCAATAATAGTCGTCAGAAAATTGGAGGCACAGCCTGTCATTATCGTTCCTGGCAGTCACATTCCAGCGTGACGATGCCGCTCGTTTGTCTGAACAACAGGGAAGTTGCTACAGCTAAGTTTAACCAAACTGTTATGTACGGTAGTTATGAACGGAAAGCCAGTGTGCTCAGGTGGAAAAAAACAAAAACAAAAAAAACTGAGCTGCCATTTCTGGAGGCCTCTTATTATTGCCTTTTTTGATAAGTTTTCCACTCCATTTCGCTTTGAGCTGGAGGTGTTATGCTTGATTATTTGCTCCTTGGCAAAGCTTTCTCTGACTGCTAGAAACAACCTTTGTCATATAGCAATATGAGGTGGTCATATCTGATCACCAATCCTAAGCATGAACGCTGGATTAGGTAACTTGTAACGCAACCTGCAGTGATGAGATCAAGCTCAAGCAACTACCAGATTTACAAAATCTCTGAAATAACACACACGGGGACACAAACGGAGACATTGCAGCTCCCTAAAAACACAGTTTGCGTCCTCATCCACCCGCATGCTCACACACTGGAGGCTATCAAACATGCCAACACCTCATCTCCAATTTTAGACCGGGACAGACTGTCACAAGGGTCGGTTACACGCACACGTGCACACACTGAGCTCCAAACAGCAGGGCACAGCGAGGCACAATTACCCCCAGGACACCCACAGTGATGAAGGCATTCTGATGCAACAATTTGCAGAAGTAACAAAAGACAAGGTCAATATATTCATTGTGTTCGGGGCTGTATTTGTGCCCGCGGCTAGCCAAATTACTTTGAATAGTGCGCAAGAATCTTTGGCCGGAGGTAAATTATGTGCTGCGTCACATTCGGTTCATAACACACACCCACACAGCCCAATGCCACATGTGGCTTGCCCAACAATTAGACCATATAAATTACCGCAGAGGACAGCTCGGCGAAATAGCAACGGAAAATGACTTTGCTCGGCTCGTCTGTCAGGCTTCTGTGCAAAGAGCGTCCCTACTGCCAAGGACCGGAGAGATTAGGGGGCTATGATTAAGGTCATAGAACACGATACAGTAGCCAGTCACTTTTCCTGCTGATGTAAGCCACGGCTGTGATAGAGGAGGCTCGCGGTGGTGTTGAGTGCGGAGGAATCTATAACCTGGGAGAGCGTCTGGTTACCCAGGGGTCATTAGAGCGACACTCTGTCTCTCTCTCTGTACTAATTGACTTCAGATAGACCCCTCCAGGCAGCGTCTCACCATTTCTCTGCTTAATGCAATCAACCGTCTGCGAACTTTGTTAGGTTCTCTGCCAGACTTGTTGCGTTCGCAAAGGAGCTCGAAGGATCGTCCTCCTCCTGCTCACTTGAGGAAGAAAAGTTGATCACACTGAAAGCTTGTCCTCCTCAATCCTGCTGCCTCCGTCACCTCGGCCAGACAGTCTGAAGCTCGACATTATCGTGATGTTTACTGCCAATATTATTCCACTGCTTGTGTAGCATCATAGTGGCCAAGTGGTCAAGCTGAGACACTCAACAAACACACTGTAGCACATGTCGTGTAAAGCCATTTTTCTGCCTCCATTGTGCAGGGAGGTTGAATGTTGAGGATAAAGACCAAACAAAACATTTGGTGATGAGCTGTGTGGGGAAAGAGATGCAGCGTGAAGGGGAGAGGGGACATTAGTTATGCTAATTTAAGAGATGGAGTCAAAGGAAAGGAAAATGAAATGAAGCCGAAAAAGTAGAGCAAAAATTAAAGCTGGGCTTAAAGTGCAAACAGGGAGCACTGAAAGTGAAACACTCGGTTACGTGACAAACGGTGCTTTAGTGGCGCTGCAGAGCTTAAAGTGGGGACGAAGTGAAGGAAATGGCCGAGGTCCAGGCTCGCACACACCGCATGTCACACAGGAAACTATAACTGTGCCCGGTGATCAATCTCGGTGCCCTACTTGTTCCTTCACATTCACCGTGTGCACTGCACTGTACTCTTTTAGGCTGACAGGATCCTCTGGTGACGCTAGTTTAGCTATCTCAGTGTACCAATTTGGCAAATCAAATTCCGTCTCCCTGTGCGATTTCAATATCAAAGACGATCTAATGATTTCTGTGCAGTGGCAGGAAGAAAGCAGTTTCTCCAGCCAGCTTCATCACACACATCCTTTTGTCGTGTTTGTTGTATCGCAAGCCGTTTGTGTGAATGAGAGCAGCCAGGCCTCTTCAGGCAGTTTGTCAGAGAAGTTTTCAGGCACTGTTATTTTGCTTTGTTTCCAATCCTGCTATTGCTACTGTTGGCAGTATTAGATGCCAGTCCAGCCTAGTTCTGCAGTGATGCAAAATATAGAGTGCTGCAGGGATGACCAACCCGGAAGTTAGCGTCGCACTGGATCCCCCTTGACAAAATGGGATTTTTCCAATTGGATTTTGGATCATGGCAAAGAATAAGCTCTGTGGCAAACACACATTCATGGTAATTGCACATTTTGCTGAGCAAGATAATCTACACAAATGAACACCACTTTGATGCTTTTTGAAGCGTGAATGCGGTCACCACCGCTAAGCTAAAGACGGACATGTTGGCGTGATGACGTGTTTTGTAGTCTCACTCAGCCGCTTGTTCGCGACCATTTTTTATGACGCATAAAAGCTTCAAAATTCATTCGATTGGTATTTCCTGACGTATAACAAAACTTTAATAAAATCTCTTGACCACAGACCTTATTTCAGTCATCGAACCAAAAGCCCGTTCAAAAAACCCAGTGACTTTGAAACGAGGGAACTGGAGGTGCAAAAATGCTGACTCATTTCTTGGTTTTGAAACTCATTCCTGCAGAACTCAATTATTAATATCACTTCCACACTCTTAATATGGTCTGGAATTTTTATCGCAACCTTTTTTTCTGCAATCCAGATTTGTATAATGCAGATTTGAATTCACTATATTAATAGTGTAACATGTTCAAAAGTACTTCCAGCTAGATACTGATGAATAGAGTATGTAAGTTGGGTAATTTTAATATAATTGGTAAACTTTTTTTCTTTTCTACTTTTCTTTTCAGGAACCGTTTCAGGCTAACATGGCCAGGATTAACGATATGGTTAGGCTTTTGTTTTGTTCTTGTGTGTGTCGTGTCTCGTGGTGTTGCTTCTATTTCCTCTTTATGAGTTCAAATGGAAGTATTGTTCAGTCTGGTGCTTCGCCCCTGACAACCTTTACCTTTACTGCCTTCTTCCTTTTCAGAGAAGAGAATCTGCGACTTTGTCCAAAAAGGCAAACAACACCTTCAACATTGTTGGAACCACCTACGCCATCGACGTGGCTAAAGACCAAGGTTTAACGACCATTTCCAAGAGTGCCGCCGGAGCGGCGGCCAAACACCAATACCTCCATAGAATGGATGACCCCTACACGGAGGCCAAGAAGTCCTACAACCGTGTCAGCAAAGTGGACAAGATCTCGCGCATCATTTTCCCAGTTCTGTTCTTCATCTTCAACTTAGGCTACTGGGCCACGTATGTCAACAGAAAGCCCGCTATCATGAAGGCAAACAACTTAAACTGAATTTGACCAAATGCTAGGCTTGATCCGGATGTAGACAGGTTTGCAGGAGGCCAAGTCCATTACATCTTATTGTGTGTGTGTGTGTGTGTGTGTGTGTGTGTGCGGACGTGTTTCAAGTGTATGTTTTTTTTCTTAAGAGTTTGATATGTTGCACGTCTGTATAGATGGAAGGCACATTTTAACATACAGTAGATTCACATTAAGTGGTGGACCTTGGAGGGAGCAGATTCCCACCTTAGGCTGTGTTTGTGTAGAGTTTCTTCCCCCCCCCCCCCCCCCCCCAAGCGCTGGCCCCATTCCCTGTTGTGAGTAACCCAAGTGTCCCTTCGCTGTATCTGGATTGCTAGCCGTTCTGTAGAGTAGTCAAACTGTGTTTTCACTATGTTTTGACACGTTTGCAGCTTTGCTTATAATAAGTTAGAGCAAGCATGCGTTTGAAGTTTTCATCGTAGCTCATTACCAATGATAAGGTTATGACACATCCATCACGTTAACAACATGCATGCACGCAGACACACAGAGAGGCGCATCAGAAAAACGCCAGAAGAGCCATTTCGGTCGGTCGCTTTACCGTGCTCCATTAGCCGAGGGGCAGCCTGTATAGTTCCATAGGAACGCCATTAATAATCGTCAGTGTCTGGCCTTCAGCTAACGCTGAATCTCAACATTGCAGTACCAAGCCTGTACATTTTCTAGTCCAGTGGCTCTTATTGTTTTAACTGGCCGAGTACGCTCAATGACAGAGAAGCTATGTGCCTTGGTGAATACACAAATGATAAAAAAAACAGAAATAAAAAAGGCTTTGACACATGTGCACAGTGGTCTGTGTGTATATTACATGCAAACGTATACTGGTGTCCACAGGCTCCGTGCACAGCAGTATGTGGCTGCTCCCCACTCACCCACTTACCCACCCTCCCACGGCCCATGTGCGCCGAGTGTTAAATTGCCCATTAGTGTGGAAGGGTTAACAGACTGTGAAAAGCCTGTGAAAAGATGAAGCAAAGAGATTGAAAGGATCCAGCGTAGTCCAGAACAATTATCATGTGCATTTATGTTGCTTTTTGGCTCGTGGTGCGGCGTCTCCGTGAGCCAAGCAGTCATAACAAACTACCACCATTACCTCAGACTGAAGTCGAATTCTGAATCGTTTATGATATGTTTTCTCCATGGAGATGCAAATAACATAAGCCGTTTTATACATTAAATCATACCAGACACCCTCTCTTCTTTAGGTCTATTGTGGGCAGGCACCCGGGTGCCTTTATTTCTTGGTTTTTCTCTGCATCAGTGTTTTCTGCTCCATTTTGATTTTTTTCTGCCTCGCCATAAAGCAAGATTTTGATTCATGTTGTACTTTTGCCCTTTCATACTCGCTCGTGTAAAGTAATATTGGTGTCGATTTGATTGTCTACATATGCTGTATACTGTTTTTAGTGTTTTGAAGTAGACAACCACGGCCAATATGTCAGTCATGCAGTATTTCTAATCAACATTTCGGAGACACTGTCATCCCTGGAGACTATTGTACTGCGAAAATGCTGTGAAACAAAATAATAAAGTAAAAAAATAATAAACTAAGTGTCATCGTTGTGACCACACTGAATAGCAAACTACTCATCAAATTGATTTCTTATTTTTTCTAAATTGTAAATTAAATGCGTCTCCAGCTGGTGGCTCCTGTCTCCAACTTCGGTTTTCTGTTTGTTCAGTGACATCTGTATTTTTGTTTTGTGTTGAACGTGGTACGTGTTTACACAGATGTTTTATGAGCAATTTTTTGTTGCTTTTTTTTGCCAGATGCACTTTTGCATCGTCTTAATTAAAGACCCTTCGATGACCACCAGCTACATCCAGTGGATTCAAACTGTACCTTCAGCGGTACGGCAGGCAGAGGAGAATGAGTGAACTGTGTTGTGGCCTCTTTTTAAAAAGGTGTGTTAATAACACAAACCATGTACAATGTATCAGTCATAGGTTAATGCATGCCAATCTGTACACGTGTATGTCTGCAACCTCCAATAATGGTGTTTGTCACACTAAAATAGGGCTTAGTATCAGTGTTTCTGTGATTCATCCCAGTTAGTCATTTACACACTCGTAACCTCAGCAACATCTGCATAAACACTTCAAACTCCAATTATTTGTGCATATTGATGCGATGCTAATAATCCACAGCTGGCACAGTGTTCTGAAAGTGTTTTCACCCTCATTTGGCAGCACAGAGGTTTTGTCAGTTCAACCCATCTCAGTTAGGATCATCGAAGGACAAAGTGAGGAAAAGGGAAGTCAGCGATCGTACCAGTGTGGAGATACATGACCGCACGCAATTCTTCATTGAGTTCCCACCTTGGAAAAAAACGCTTTACGGCCACATTTCAAAGTAAGAACTGCAGGTTCAGCTTAGACGGAACAAAATGAAGGATAATGATTCCGTTTTGTTTTGCAAATAATCTACAAAAACTGAATAATAGATGAGATATTCATCTCTTCTTCAAGTCATAATGATTCCATGTTGTTAGGGTGGTATCAGTCTCATCATCTCCACTCTTGCAGTGATGTTAAACATTTGACATTGTAGTTAATTAAACCATGTAGAGGATCTTTGAACCCTTACCTCTGATCAAAACGCATGTCAAAAGTCTTCATCCCAAATGCGTAGAGGACGTATTGTTCACCTCCTACAGACAATGGAAACGCATGAACCCTTTTCATATTTAAACAACACAAACACAAACAATGACTAGACATGATAAATGACGACGCTATAAACTCTTGATGAGATTTGTGAGGCGCTCATACCATTTTAACAGTCCCAATAAATCCCATTAAATCCATAATGACTAACCAGGTGAACGTGTCCCTGGCGTTTTCTTTTAACACTTAAACAATCAGACAATCATGCAGCTGACGTGGTATTGCTTTTAATGACTACTGTGAGGTGCCAGGTCTTTGTTTATACGCATCTGCTGAGGGTTTTTAAAGTTCAGCAGTGTAAAGGAGTCAAATTGAATTACAGCCACATTGTGAAAGGATTTTTGTGGGTAACTCGTGGAAACGACATAATATTCATATTCATGACAGGATAGCAATGTGACACATAAAAATGACCAAAATGCTGCCCTGTCTTCACACCCGAGAAATGATCATGAATGCTTTACCAGGAGATCTGTTCAGTTTGGTCCATTTCCTGTGTGTCGTTTTCCTTGAATGCAATCTACACTTCATCTTGTCATTCTACTTTATATACTGAAGCCTCTGCTTCAGACAACCAGTTTGACAAATGTCTTGATTTGTCCAACTGCACAATACGCGGGATTACTTTAGTAATGCACATTGTGTGTGTGTGTGTGTGTGTGTGTGTGTGTCTTTGGGCAGCAAAAAAAGGGGGGAAAAACACTTTCAGAGCCACAAAACCACAACCTCTGGCCTCTGCAGCAGAATCTCTGTCATCCAAACTGCTCAGGCTGATAACTGAAGGGCCATAGCAAAACACAACATGGAGTTCAAAAGTAAGCGGTGACTCATCAACATTAAATAAAGACATGAATACAAACAAAGTACTTCAACGAGTATGCATGTACAACTAGCATTATAAGTCAAGAGCTTGTGGTGTTTCAGGAATTATTTGGACTATCTATCGTACCTGAGGGGTTTTGACAGACGGGGCTCGACTCTATTGTTGCCGTTTAGGTTCGGTTGTGATTTTGTTACTCGTGTGATAAATCCTTTCCTCGCAGGGCCAGAGTGAACTTCAGCAGACACATGTCATCCTATAAGATACAGTATGTTACGAGTATATTACTATGTGAATCTATCTATCCAATTCAGTATTAAATATTACCTTTTATACGACATAACCTCTACATTGATGCAAATCTCGCCATTGGGTGACACCATTACGCTGCAGACGGCTGGGGGGCACATAGTTCAAAAGGTGCAGAAACAATCTTAACATTTCAGTCGGGCCGACTCGCGATGGAACAGATTTATGTGAATGCAGACCGCCCAAGGTTGATGTTGTGCCCCGGCCTCGTCATTTCCTAACCCGAGAAAGCAGCAAAGATCAGCACTTGGTGTCACACGGCAGAAATAACGGAGTGACAAGAATTACCTCCACCCCACCACGATCATATTAGCCAACCTGACGCCAGAGTATGTCAAATCCACTAAGTGAGGACACCGACCGCCATGTTGGCCGTCACCCAACAAAGCACCTCCAAACACTGCAGAGAATGAACTGTGAAACAAACCGAGATGGGAAACTTTTTACCCAGCAATCCAGCTAGATATGCAGCAACAGGCAAAGATGCCATCTGTGCAGCTAATTATTTTTGAACTAAAGCGTACTAAACTGTAAGAAATTTGAGTGTAGAACTGTGTGTTTAGAAGCTATAATAAAAGTGTTTAATGATTGATATTTAAAAATTCATAGTTAGCAAAAAAATTAGAAGTTAGCAGATGCCAAGAAAGCGTCCACAAGCAGCTCTGTGATGGGAAGAGCAAACAACCAAACACACCTGGCTGCAGCCTCAGCAGACATTTTTGCCAAGCACATAAACAGACTGAGGAAGACTGAAGAAAGTGTGGTCCCAACCTGAAGTTTGTGTTTGAGGCCAACAGCTGACAGCTGAGGGACACTGCTCCACAGACTGCTCCTGAAGACGTAATTGGCTGCAGGTGAGCGAGACACTGAATTGCCATATTACAAGCAGGCAGCGCTCGCGGCAAAAAGTGTTTCTTAACAGCAGAATGTGCTAATTAGCGCGAATAGAGCAATGCTAGTCAAAGACAGCGTGTGTTAGTGTTAAGCACAGACTGTGTATTTAGCTTAAATGGACCGCCGTTGCTCTCAGGGTGCGTTTGATATACGCAGCAGCAACTATCAGTGTGCCACGTGTAGCAGCTGAGAGTCGTCTGGACCGTCTTGTGTGTACAGTCGATGGTCTGAACTAGCATGAAGGGTCACAATCGGCCTTTTTATCTGCACAAAACAGTGTTGCTGCTATTAACATTAAAGATCTATCTGTTCTATTTAAGTGCCCCAGTGAGCCATAACTAATGCAAGACTACCATCATCATATTTTTACCTTATACTTTACTTGGATTATATTTCAGTGGGAAATATTTTCCTCTTTACTCCACTACATTTATCTGAGAGTCTCGATGCCTGTTGGAGAGCAGCTGATCACAGTTGTGTGGTTTTACTTGACTAAAAATGGAAGTGCCTGAATCTGAATTGAAATTTCATATTTTTCCGGTGAGGCATTGCTACATTTACTTGTGGAAAGGATCATAATTTGTCCACCACAAAGGCAAATCTTAACGATCTAATTGGACGAATATGACTTCTCATTCAACAGCCGTTGCACCAACCACCCTCAAATATGGCCAGAAGCATATTAGTCCAAGCCATTAAAGGATGTCTCAAAATGATTTATGTTTAATGCTCCTATTATCCTACAACAGGTGTCCAATCAAAACAAAAATGTAAATGTTTGACAAAGACACTCAAATACATCCAAACTAAGCCAACCGTGTAATGTAGCGTTAATGCAAAAGGTGTATAGGGCTTAACTATCACTACCACAGGATCGAAATAAACACGCAAACATTTTTTATGCTTCATTAAAAAAATGACAGTTCATTGACACTGACCAAAACCTCTGAATGTAGATAACTTGTCCTGCTTCTTCATATTGTATAAAACGGAAACTTTTTTTGAATGACTAATTTATGAAAGTACTAATCCCTCTGGGAGGTAAAAGGAGAATTTATTTTAATTTATAAATTGTCAAGGTAGTCTGGCTGTTTCGAGATGCTTTAGGAATGCATGTGGAGGTGTAAATAAGAGACACCGCAGGTGTCGCGTTCCCGTGGACTGACATTTGATGAGTCAATCGTTTTTCAATCCATCCTTCAACTTCTTTCCACTTCAAAAAGCCTGACCTTTCCTCCCACTGATGTCTCTGCCAACCGCATCATTATATTTAATCGTAGCGAGCGATTGCTCTGCCTCACCATCTTGAAGCCTTTGGAGCGGTTTCTCCTCCGTGCCAACTCCAACTGTCACTACAGCCTTCTTCTTTCCGCTGCTCGGCTTCAAGCAGTCAGGTGGATTTCTCTTCTTCTAAATGTTCCAGCACAATACAAATGTAATGACATTTGTTCAGGATCCTTTTCAACAATGTAGTCTCTATAGGTCCAGTGTGAGCATGACGCACAGCACGACTTGACATTATTCTTTTTAGAAACCTTTTTCTTATGCAGAGACAAAAAATATGTCTTTTTTTAGATTATACTGTGCCCTGTAATGCTTCCATAACATTATGGTCTGTATGAAACATAACTAACACATCAGAGACGACGTACTGTTTACCATGTAATTATGAGGTAAGTATTGGTTCTAAAAGAAATGAACAGAAAGAAAACTTTCAACAGAAAATTCTCCTGCAAATGAACTGACCATGTAAAATGTACTAACTACAGTTCAGTAATAATACAGTTATTATCATCAGGTCTGTAGAGTAGAAGTGAAAGCCATTGTTATAATGTCCTCTTTCATGGAAGTGCTGTCCACATATCCCACTAATGATTTGATTCTTTCCCCTCTAGGGCCCCTCTACTTTGACGACATCTTCCCCGAACCTCGGCTTGGCGGTTTTCACTGAGCGAGATCCCGCTGGCCCCATGGTGTACGCTACTTTTCAGTGATTTATTCAGATACTGGATCTCTGCAGTCAGATACTCTGCCTGCAGAGCTTGTCGGGAGCTTTTGTTGCTTTGTTGTTAATTAGGTTGCTTGTTTTGTACTCTAGTAGAAAACAATGCTTGAATTGTCCCCATTCATTTCGTCATTTTTCGAGTACTCTCAATCTTCAAAAAAGAAACGATATTTATTCTGGAAAACAATCAAATTAAATAAAGTGCCGTATAGACTGCTAGCACAAACTATTAGTGTGAAGTGTCTTCTAGTGGCACAATGCGAAATAAAATCCAATATTTGAATTGATACATTTGGCTACCTTCAAATTTGTAAGTCACGTCCTAATATAGAATTTACCAAAACAAACAGGAAAAAAAGGTTTTTTTTAAGCCGACCTTGTGGAGGAATCGTAAACTGTGGAGGATTCGCATTTGCTAAAGTTTCCTACAGCTGCCGCTAGATCTTACTAAAGAGTCGAAATCTACCAATTGCGTCTTTCAAGGCTCCAACAAGTTGGTTTGGAGTTATAAGGACTGAACCTGAAAGAGTTGGGCCCGTGACTACTGAACACAGCAATCATTTCTTTGAGAGCAGTGTATTTGCTTTGGGCTGGGTATTGTCTTTTAACACCCTTTGAGCTCTTCGCAGGCACCTCTTGTCACCAATATCAGTGGCGCTTGGTAGATGCTTGCTCTTCGGTAGAAGAACTTTGCACGGGAATTTTTACCTGTGCCAAGTTCTTATGTTTCCATAAGCAATACAGCCGTTTTTTCAGCTTCTTTCACAGGAATTGGAGACGTGTGATGTCAGGTTTTCCAGGGTTTGAATCTGATCTGGGATTTTTTCTTGCCATGTCTCCTTTCACTGTACATTTAGCCATAGGGAGAACTTCCAAAATAATCTTTGTAAAATAAAGTATTGCTCTGGTTGTTTTCTCGCACAAAAGAGTGTGTTTTATGGTTTGTCATTGTATCTGCCTGCAGAGAATGCCTCATAATCTTTATTGATTTCTCAAGCAGACTGCAGCAGACTGCCTGGTCCAAACATTAGGATGAGGCCATTCATCTCTTTCAGTTGTGACGCTGCACTCTGCTGCTGGGACAAGCAAAGACCCCGACGGCTTTGGGACGACCAACAAATGGGTTTGGAAATGAATTATGTTGTGACCCGATGAAAACTTTTCATGGAGAAATGGTTGTACGAACTTACTTACTTGCCTTCAATGAGGAGGAGACACTGGGATACACACGTCACATCACATGGACATCAGTGGAACATCACATGATTGTTGTCACAGCTGCAGCTAGCTGTTACCAGTGAGTTCTACACTTCTGAAATACAGGACTGACATAACAAGGCTGGGAGACATGACTTGTCTCTGCTGAAACCTCGACAGTGATTTAACATTTTCTCAGCAAAGCTATTGGCTTTTGTTTCACTGAGTTTTGACAGATCCAGTCGTATCAGTACAGGATATGGAATCGATTCAAAATCAGCCTCTTTCCAGCCCGACTTTAACTCCGGAGCAGTTTCATTTTATATTCCACCCGTGATTTGAAGCTGAGATTATGCCATCGATTCGCAAGTAAAGATTGACTCTGCGGGAGTGTTTCTGTAGCTGTTGACAGTCGTGGTACATTAGACCGGCTGTGGAGTGGAACGCTCAGATGCCCTGCAGTCAGTTTGTGGTGCCCTCATGGAGGAACAACTCCACATCTGTACTCGTCCTTGGGAAGACAATCCAGCACGAGCGGTTGAAACAGTGGGGGCAGAGGAGACTATTTCTTTTTTTTAAAGGTGACGAGAGAAAATGAAATCCAGCATATTGTAGGTAATAAGAAAAGGAACTGGTCTTGAATTTTAATATTTCGAGGCCGCTACTTGTGTGGCTTATTGGAACTGCTGGAGGATTAGATTGCCCTGAGATGAATCACATTAACAGATAACTCTGCAGCTTTCCTCTTTTCCCTCGCAGGACACTCGTGTTGGTCTTTGCCGGTTTTGACTGTGGCCTTCTCAGATCCGCCTGACTCTGTTGTTGAATGCATTGAACGCATTCCAATGTGGTCCAGTGCAGCTCCGCGTGAATTGCGGTTTTGATGGTGCCAACCTCTTCAGCTTGGGTTTTTATCGTCTGTGTGCCTAAAGTCAGCCCATCACATCTCCTGAGATGATACCCTGACATACTTACCCAGTCAACTCCCTTCCTGCTCTGCGGTGAAGAGAGGAGTTGGCCTATCAGAGCACATCAATGGCCCCCTCAGGAGGCCATTGATTTTTTCGCACCATTCTGACAAACCTAAACCTTCTAGACCCAAAAAATACTTTATTTGTTGTCCGTTCAGATGCCATCGCCCCGGGCCCAGCTGTCCACATCTGCCTCTTTTTGTCCGTTGTAGTTTGTTTGTTTTTCGTCGGTGTTTGCAAAATAGTCTGCTGCCTGTTATTTATTGTTAATGTTGTACACTGAGGACATTCTTATTGAAATCTATGTGATATGTGAATGCTGAATGTGAATATACACAAATACAAATCTGATTGCTTGTTGTTTATTTATTTGTTTGTTTGTTTTATTTGAAGCCCAGACAGCTTCTTCTGAAGCAGTAAAATGATCTAATCAATATTTAATAAACAAAACTGTATAATTTGGCTTCTAACACTTTAGTATTTGCAACTGCGAAAAATGATTCTATTACAATAAAATGCTGTTTGCAATCATTAATATGAGTGCACATTAAGCCGCTGAAGAGCTAAAAAACGAATCAGGTCTGTAATTGTACTGTATTTTAAAAGGTTCAGAAGTATTGCTGCTTTTCCAAATATCCTCCAAAAAGCCTCAAGTGGTAAAATGCTGAAATCCACCTCGGAAGGGAAAATGGTAATATCGCCCCCTGGTGACACTAACAAGACAGCATAAAAAGCATTGTGCTTTTGAAAGAGGTTGAAACTGAATTTCTGTACGATTCAAACTCTAAATTAAAATTAATTTTGTAAAGATTGTTGATTTGGTGTTCTGTTTCATCCAGGGCATTAGCTTACAGTGTACAGAACAGCAAAGTACAGACATTACAGGCAGCACTGTGATACAGGATCTCGTGCATCTCTTTCTGCACTTTTGCTTCTGACATAAACCATTTCATATTCATAACGAGGGGTTGATTCAGTAGTAACAACACTTGGCTCATCATTTGTGCAGTATGGAGAGCCGGAGAGTCAAACCAGCTTTGAATGCTCAGGCTTTTGGGTTTACTCGGAGCTTAAAAACCAACATGCAGCTCAGAAACAGACTCTTTTTTTCCCAAGGCCAACTTGTCCTGGTTAATGATGCAAAATCAATCAAATGAATCTTACAAAAGCACCAAAGTACCAGAATGTAGACATGTAGAACTTAAAGCTGTACTGCAGGTGCCTGCTGCAGCAAAATCAAGCAAATCCCATCGAATGTTTCTGACACATGGGTTACACTGGCACTAACAGGAAGACGTATCCCTCACTGGAGAAAACAGGCAAATGCTGAAAATGACAGCTTGTAGGTGGGGAGAGCTGTTGTTCAGAAATACTGCATTCTTATTTCTCCACAGGCAGTGACCTTCTGCCTTCTCTGTTTCCCGACAAACCGGGCGGCCTTGAACCTAAATGAGAAAACACAGTATATTAAGAAGGCTGAAAAGCATATTGTGTAACTGAGGCCGTGCTGCTGTTTTTCCTCCCTGTTCAGATGCTCTTCCCCAGTCTCCTCAGTTTCCGACGAATTGGACTTTTTCCACGAGACCTAAAGGGTCTTGATTTCACTAAATTGCTCCGATCTGACAGTTTATTTCTCGAGGAGTTCCGCATCTCGAGCCGGGAGATCGACTCTCTCTTTATCCCTCAGGATCAAGTGCTGGGAAGCCGGTTGATATTTAGCCTTCTCTCTGCTCCTCTCCACAAGCTGAAGCGAGGCCTGGACTTTACAGCCCCCCATTGGATTATAGACAGAGTCATCTTCCCTTATGGGACTGCGCAAACACAGTGTATTACCCTTTTAGGAATGTTGAAATGCAGTCCATTTTATTTTTCTGGGCATGAAAGTCATAGTAAAAAGTCTGCTGATGAGACACTTTCCTTATCAGATGACGGCAGGCCCTCAAGCTCCTGAATGGAGGCCTGAATCACCCTGTGTGGAGTCTTCAGGTTCCTTCCTCACACCTTCTAATATCCCCTTTCTACGAAACGTAACTTTATCGTTCACCTTGATCTATGGAGGCACTTGTCCGTATGTGTCTTAAATAGAAACCAATGGCAACATGAGTCACATGAACCTAGAATTCCAATAATGTGTCACAGACTAATGGGATCTTTTCCCTCACTGTTTGTATTGAAGCCTGCTGGGTATTTTTCATGGTACTGTAATTGCATTCTCTCTCGTGCATTTTTTTTTTTTTACGTATGGTTTTATGCATTATTAAAGAATAGTGACATGTTTACCTGTTAGGAAAACATATTAGCCAATTCCAGGCGCTCCATTGATATTCATCCTCATGGGTGGTCTGGTTTATATCAGTCTACACTAGCAGAAAAAAAGGTCAAGTAAAGTAGAAAAAAAAGATTTTTTTAATGTGCATTATTCTGTGTATGTGATAAAGAAGACCTGAATCTATAATTTAAGCTATTTGTTAGAAATATTTGATGGGATGGATGGATTTGATGATTTATTCATAGAAATGTTGCTGCATAAGAGGATTGACCCATATCTAACACACCTGTTTTCCTCTTTGTGAGTCCTCTTTGTGCATTTATCAGTAAATCATGTCCTTTAGAAATATCCCTTTGATATAAAACTCGTCTGATTGATACAATAATATTCAAGACCGGGAACTCATTTCACATTCAGGCTCAGTTTCAGCCACTGCAACATCAGTACAACCAACCCGGAATGTCATGTATTCCCTTACTGTGCATAGTAATATTACTTAATATTACATAGTAATATTACTTACATACTAATATACTTTTGGCCACAATTACAACATTTCAAAACGGAGTCATTTGCTGCACCTGCTTTCAAACAAGCACTGCGCTTCTCTGAGTGCTACACACACACACACACACACTCAGCCTTACACTAATGAAACTATGTCAGCGTGTGTTGATTTAAAAAAAGCGAGCATCAGCCAACCAAAGCAGGCACTGTGGGAGACATTAGATGACTCTCAAAGATGTTTCGCTTCTCCTCTTTTCTCAGTTCATTCCCCGCACCCTCATTCATTCCACTCTAGCTCCCCTGGCTTGTTTGTGAAAGATATTCGCCATATTGAAGCAAATCCCAAACCAATTAGTGTGGAAAGTATACGTCACTACCCCTTACCATGATGGAAACACAATGCCAAATGAGCACGGAGGAAACCGACTTGCAAATTAGTTCTCTGTGCACTTTCATGTTGGCAAGTATGTATTTTGAAATTCACTTCAATCAGACTCCGTTGTTCCTTAAGGAAGTGGTTTTAAAGGAAATGTATGGATCCCGTTGTAATCTAAATCATACAACCTTCCTATTGATGTGGCCCTTGATCATGTTTGTCCTAGTTATGAGGATATGGTGTGATAACATTCAGTTGCGATTTGGTGTTGTGTATTTGTAAGGACAGTTGAAAAACTGAAGCACAGCGTGACACGTCAATGATTAGCCAATGGTGAAGGTTGCTTTCCCCCAACACGATTCACAGTTACCAGTCCTTTTACTATACTGCATATTAAGGAGCACTGCTCAGTTGGTGAGAAGTGACAGCGGCTATGGATTTTTTTGTCTGACTAAATCAGGGCTAATCATTAACTGTTGAACTACAATGTATAACCAAACAAGTTTGTCCTGCTTGTGACTTAAAGTTCACGAAAATCGATCTTTTTCTTCTTCTTCATTTGGATCAATGAATTTGTACAGGGGGGAAAAAAGTGTTTAGCTAATGTTTCAGTGGATACGTAGATTTAAAAGTTGCAGTGCTTGGATAAAGGCAAAAAGGGAGGTAAAATGAAAAGGTTTCCCTGCTCTTGGGAGAATAAATGTCATATTGCAGAGAAAATGTCATGCCACTCCTTTCATTTGTGTTCAAGATAAACTGGCCAGAGTTAAAACAAACCGATGAACATGTTTTATTAGTGGTGGAGCTAATTAAAACTATCTAAAAACTGAGAGTAACTTCACTGTGTAATTCCGTTACCGTATACTTACCATAAAGAAAAGGACCAGCTCCAAAAGAATTAGAGGTCACTATCAAAGTCTGACCTCCATGAATCTTCGAAACATTGACTAACAGGAGCTATAGCTGGGAGGGAATGGGATACCACACACTGCTGTCACTCTGTGATAAAAAATACTTTCTATTCATTTGGTCCAAGTGACCACACTTAAACCTATTGGAATGCTATGGGAGCCTACTGTTACTGCAGACTATGTGTCATGTCATGTGTGAATGCGTGGAGGTGTGATTGTGTCTTTACTATGTAGTGGCAACATTTGGTCATTAAATACTGCTCTGAAATAAGTGTAATTGGCTCACGTTAGTTAACTTTATATATGCAGGTAGGAGTGATGATAGGTTTTTGATGCATAACATAGAATGAATTGCTGTGCTTATCATAGATGTTTCCCCGTGGAGAAGGAATCCCATTAACACAATAATGAATATTATACAGTTTCTCATTACCCAAACGTGGTTGAAAGTAATACTCAGTCGGCTGAGGAGCCGTTATGCTGATGACGCAATGGAGGTTTAGAATATAAACGTTACCACACATCTGCATTTAACGGCAATTTACTTCTCAAGAATTTTTAGAAGTTTCCGGATATTTCATGAACACACCATCTCAAGTATCACGTGTGTTGGGAGTCCACCGTGGGTTGAGGATGTTGCGTGCCCTCAGATTTGGCTCTCAGGCAGAGTACCCTGTCTGTTGGTTGGGATGATCCCTGAAGTTAAAAAAAATAGTTTACTATCATAAATGTGCAATTCAATATACAATAAAAGTCGTAAATACCAGCTGCGAATATCACTGGTGTTAATAAACTCAACTTTACGAATGTTTTATTCAATTAAATTGCTTAATTGTACAGTTAACATCAATGTCTCAATTGTAATGTGTGCAAGTGATTGTAACAGTATGCATTCAGCGAATAACTAGCGATGGCAATCAGCGAGCAAGAAAACTGGCCTCCTATTTTGGTCTCTGGATGAAGCACGGTGAAGCACGGTGCAATCAGATTTGAGCTAAGCCTGAGAGGCTAAACTCGGGGTATTAAAAACTCCAGCAACGTAGGATTGGTATCTAAGCTAGCGCCTAGCCGGTGTCCGCGCTGTTGTTAACCACACGCTAACTCAACCTCCAGCAAGCCGCTATCCCGCTTGGTATGACTAAGAGCACATAGCCGGCATGACTGCTTGTTCCGCATGATGCCGGTGCCAATCTGACTGTCAACGTTAAGCTAGCAACTGTGTGAGGGGCGCGAAAGAAGACAGTGCCGGTACCAGCAGCAGCTACCCGGTAGTGTTGACTACAGCCCTGCCTCCAGCTGTTAGCCGAAGTTCCTCATCTGCCCGTCGATACGGTAGTTTTGGCGAATTAGCGAGCTTAAAAACACGCCGAGGCGGTGTGGATACATGTCTGCCTCTCAACCGCGAGACGAGCTACGAAAGGGAAATCTTGCAGTTCATGTTTCGCCAAGAAGTTGGTGCGACGTCTTTTATTCCATCTCGTTCGTCTCTTTTCCAACACGAGAAGAGGAATATGTCCAGATATAACGTATACAGCCTGCTGGACTGGATCTACGGCGGGGTGGACCCGAAGTTCGAGGGCAACGGGGGGCCCGCGTGCGCCGCCTTCCTCGCGCCCCAACAGCGCGTCAGCGAGAGTCTGGTCATCGTCCTCGTCTCCCTGGTGGAGGTATGCGTGGCGCTCAAGAAGATCAACCTCTCCAAAGAGCTCAAAGTGGTGGGGAAGGACTGCGCGCGGTTGAAGGAGGACAGTCTGGGCAAGAACCTGTTGCTGGTGGCCCTTTGCATGACTTTCGGAGTGGAAGTT
Organism: Melanostigma gelatinosum; assembly: GCF_949748355.1. Taxonomy (NCBI): domain Eukaryota; kingdom Metazoa; phylum Chordata; class Actinopteri; order Perciformes; family Zoarcidae; genus Melanostigma; species Melanostigma gelatinosum. The sequence continues at coordinate 16,676,055 of NC_136647.1, forward strand.
GGCTTCAAATTTGCGACCAAGACTGTGATATATCTGCTGAACCCCTGCCATCTCATGACAATGGTTCAGGTAAGGATGAGGTGTGCGCGAGCGCGCGCGCGCACTCCCAGGATGGGTTGCACACGTGAAAGCGAAACTAATGAAATGTGTCTGAAGACTTTACTTTACTTATCTCCTTGTGTTCCAAACAGAGAGAGAGATTTATATTGCAATGTGTGATTTGACTTTGGCACTAATCAGCTGCTTGTTTTGGCTGACCCCGCTCATCTCAGTGTGGCACAACACTGATTGGTATTTTACAATCCGTGTTACCTCAGTACTGTTTTACTTCCTCGAGATGCTTAACATGCTTTTTTTTTTTTAGTTGAACCTTACAGATCTTGAAAACAAAACAGTGAAGTAGCAGACATACTGTTTTTTTTTACATTATCTGGCAAAACTTTGCTCAGTGTTTACACTGGGTTTGAATGAGTAATAATCAACAATAAACAGCGTGATGAGTGACACTGATGAGTAACTCGCTGTGATGAGGAATTGACAGATGATAGCCAAATGGCCTTTGCATATGAGGACCAAGGTTAAGATAATCCACTGTGGGTATTCCTCATGCTTGTTGACAGGTGAGTGTATCCGAGGAGGAAATAACATAGAGGACGCGGTGCACTGAAAGGAAGGTGGAAGTTGCCATTTTGTTGTCAGAGGACAAGTCGGGGAGTTTATTTGTGAGGGAATAAGGCCGGGGGGGCGAGCTGGAGATTGACTTTTTAGTATCAGGAAAACAGGTGGAACATGAAGTGTGTTCTGCTTTATTGAAGGTGATGTGTGTTGATGGTGCTCTGTTTGTGCAGATGAGTTCTCAATGAGAGGGCTGGACAGGCGTTTTCACATTTGTTGACTATTTGAGATCTTAGTCGAGGTGATTGTTTGTTCCCAGGATGCTACTTTTGTTACGTGTGCTTTTATTGACTCATTTTATAATCTGACTCCACCCACTCGGTCTTCATCACAGTCTGGGATCAGCAGTACATGGGTTTGGTACATTTATAATCCCTAAAATCAAAATGTCTCACGAGGAGTGAAAACATCCTCAGTCGACCATTTGTCCATGTCTCCTTTTTAGCGTGTTAATCCAGCAAAAGTGCATAAATGCCACGTGTAGACATGAGAGAGAGAAGTCCAGAGTTGTGTGTACACACTTTACAGGCTGAAAACTTTAGGCTCTTGTAAAGTTCTCATGTTGCCCGGGGAGAAGCGCTGAGTGGAGTGCTGCTGTAATCTGAAGTTGCCTCAGCTCTTGACTAATCAAGGCGTCTACTCCACCCGAGTGTTGACGATACAACCACTTGTCTGTGTCGCTGTGCTGCAGCAGGTTACACAGCAGCCATGTCTGCCTGAACGCCTCATCAGCATTGGCTAAATTCTACATATTCAGTCGTGTCAATATTATTACTAAATACTTAACACAGTATACTGCTACTAAGAATATAAATACTGAAGGGGAAGGAGTCTCACACTTTTTAAATCAACACTGCTGCCCAAATAATGCTTTGTCATGCATAGAGAGGCTGTCAGTTGCCATTTGAGATCATCATATATATATATATATATATATATATATATATATATATATATATATATATAGCAAGCGTCTCTCAGATGTGAGAGAGAGCGCCGCCACTTCGGGTTGAAGAGTTCAGTGTCTGATGCCTGATGCGTCGATGCCTCACATCTGACAACACCGATGTCTGTTATGTTTTCCTCCGCACCGGGAGCAGTCATGCTGCCACGCCGACAGACGTCGGACTGGATGTGACGGGGCCTCCGTGAACAAACAAATCAAAGCATCCTACAAGGAATCCTCCCTTGTAGATCTTGCCAGGGCTCCGGTGTGACGGATCATTTGAACCCATGATAGATTCGAGGCAGGCTGATGATGAATACTGCTTCAGGCTCCAGCTCCTGGCATTCCAGCAGCAACTCAGACTTGAGTTAGGGACGAGTTTAAACTGCTGCTAGTTAGCACACGGCAGCAATGAGCATAAAGACTCTGTGCTTTGTCTTTGAAGCAGCATACTGCTAACACACACTCTGTATCAACATAACGTATACACAGTTACAGTATCAGCATTATCTTTCAATGCAGACACATTTATCAGCTGTAGAGATAACACCTCGCAGAGCACATTGTTGACTCAGTCATTCAGACCATGCTGAACGCACACTATACTGTATTACTTATTGACTAGACTTGTAAAGAGGAAGTGTGGCTTATCAGTAATGACTTCTGTCAATCTGTAAGTAAGACATTGATCTTTGTTTTTTCAGTGTTTTTCTTTAAATGGTTTTTATATCTGAAGTTCTGTGAGATTTCTTGCGTTGGAGTCTGCCAACGTCTGGCTTTATGCCTCAGCCTGCTGAACCTCCGGATGCATTTATAATTCAGTTGTGAAATGAATTGAGAGAATCGACCATCGTCTTCAATGCTGCGACAACACCATCAAGCCTGGTTTGATAATCGATGCAGATATAGAATCTGGGCCGGAATGTTTATTGGAGCTGCAGAAGCTCGCTGCAAAAATACTGAAGAATTTGTCTCACCGTTGAAACGGTGACTCCTCTTGAGTCGTTTACTTATTGCAATATATATATATATATATATATATATATACACTTTACTGATGAGGAGAGCTGATGGCAAGACCACAAACCTAATTACCACATAACTGTCTCATTGCATTTGACAATGGTGACACTAGAAGCACACAACAGGAAGTGGCTGCACTTTGTGCCAACGCATCTTGTAAAGTTGTGATGAAATAACATTGGTAGTTAAACTGTAAACTGCTGGTGCTTCTCACCTATAAATAAGATCATGATTGTTGGGACAGATTAACCCGACTTCTAGACTGAGGTGGTCTTTTGACTCGCACTAAGTTAGTCAGGGACAGCAGTATGTCAACAGTGTTGCATTGTCAGGACAGTTTAACTCTGTGGGCTAATGAGCACCACCAGCCGGACCAGTCTTTATTGACAGAAACTCAGTAGAACTTGCTCACTAATTTGCATGCCAACCATTTTCTTGTGAGCAGGGAAGCTGCAGTAGAGGTGATGTCACTGCTGTCATATACAGAGAAGTGTTGTACCCACAACTAAGAGCTGTGTTCTCATGCAACTGTTTCCATCGGCAGCAGGTGTTTCACATGTTGCCTAACTTCCCCTTTAACACCTTATCGTTGGCTTTGTTGACGCTAGCTAACGGGTGCTAAAATTGATAGCAGTTGTTGAGCTCGTTGGCTTGAAAGCAGTGTGGGGGGAGGGGGCGATTGGTTGACAGGAGGGGTCGTTGACATTAACCCATTACATAAAAAGTGACGACATGAAATAAAAAAGCAACAGTATGTAATATCAGATTTTGGGATGAGGGTGTTTCTGTACTGCAGTAAAACGTTCCTGTTCAGCAGTGTTCTTATCATTCGCCTCACTGTCTGGTTGTCAGGTCGATCATTGGGGCCTTTTTGGTAACTCCTGGTCCCGGAGCTCCCAGCTTCTAAACCTCAGGCTCTGTTACTCCCTCCCTCCCTTCCTCGCTCCCTCGCTCTCTCGCTCTCTCGCTCTCTCGCTCTCTCGCTCTCCCTTTAGTCACTGGTTACGTGACGCATTAGTTCCTCTTCTCTTCCCTTTTGTGTATTGTACTTTGAAACTGACACACAAACAACCACACCGCTCTCTCCCCCGACACCACTGACACGAACATCTAACATGCTGTTAGATGTTCTGCTATGTACATCATTTGAAACTGTGCGTCTCCCACTTTGTCATATTTTTAAAATCTATTTCATGTTAAACACTTTGGGGCTCTATGTAAGGGAGCGGTTTGAAATTGGTTTGATGGCTCTGACATGAGACGAAGGATCAGTCTGTTACCGCTTTACCACAGGCAGCATAAACACACACACACACACACACACACACGGTAAACAATATGATGGCCCGACAATAACCGTCCTCTTCAGGAATTTGCAAGGACCCAGCGTGCACACCTGTCAGCTTAAAAAAAAAAGCTTTATCTCTGGAAAATGTCTCCATGTATTTTTAAGTGGCGGGTTGTTCATCTAATGAATCCTGCGGTGTTTGTTACAGATGTTGTGTTCACAGTGCAGGTTAATATGAGTTGATGCGCGGGCTGCAGATCAATCACTGAGACATATGTTCCCCTGGCCGGTGGGTGGTTGTACAACAGATCTCAACTAAATTGCTTTCTTGTAATTCTGTTTCCAGCCTTTGCCTTCCAGGCAGACCAACTTTTATTTCTCTCGTGTCAGATGGTGTTTCGAACCAATCCATGTGTGCGGTATCCTCCAGACCCCCCCAACGGCACAGCCACAGAGCATGGATGAGATGTTAACTATGATGACAATGCACACTGTAGCCCGTGTTCTCATTGGATCAGGAAGCCGACATGTTGATGTGAATGCTTTTCGAAGGAATTAGAAACCGATTTTAAACAATATAACATGTTAAATGAAGTATCGGCAGCCTTCACGTGGAGCTGTGAATATGTTGTTGTTCTGGTAAACTGTTTGTGGTTCCGCTGTAGATTTAACCTGGACTCAAAAGGTTTGAATCTGTCAGTCGTTATCATAATAAAACTTGACCAAAGTGCATCAGTCCTTTCCTGATATCGCAGAGAATTGTCAACATGAACTCGGTGGAGTGGGCTAATTCAAAGCAGCAACAGTCCAGGATTTATACACGTCCATGGTCATGCCATTCTCGTAACAGAAATTGATTAATTTCCTCCTCCCGGTTCCACGGGCAGTGAGTTGTAGAATGTTTCAATCGACAGCATTAATAAAATACATTAACGGGATTGTTTGCGTTGTTGGTATGAGGTGCTTATCGGTAGTCGGTGTATTAGATGCCACAGACTCGACAAAAACAGGAGTTTCTGGTCTACAGCTGCCTCCATGGGTCAGTTAGTCAGTGTAATTGTGTGACTGGTGTTTTTAAAGGGTTTAGTTGGGATTCGTCAACACCTGCCAGTTATTTGAATACATTCAAATCCGCTGTTTGACCAACTTCCTGGGTCCCGTCTGGACTTTTTTTCTCATTCGCAGCAAGAAGCCCTGTGCGGCTCTGTTCAAGGCTCCCTCCTCTTACTATATCAATAAAGACTTGTTCAAGCAATCTGTCCATTTTCTTTACTCACAGCAACGAACGCTAGACGCTCTTGGAGCATCCAAGCTGTTCCACAATGAGTGAGTTTAATGTGACGGTGTGGTTTCTCACCTCTCTGTGCTCTCCTCTACAGATCTTCCTGCTGGCCTGCCCGCCATGTAAAACAGCAATGGTTGTATTTAGGTGAGTACATTTCCCCCCGGCTCTTTGATGTTTTTTTGGCCGTGTAGATTTGTTCAGTGCTCATTATAAAAAAAGGGGCCACGACTCTCAATCATCCACCCTCCATGTCAGCCGATCAGGTCCCCGTGTGTACTGAATGTAAAATAAATGTCGGGCAGACGGACTCAAATTACACCCGGGTTTTACGGTCGATGATTGTAATTACTCGTGGCGTTTTATTGTAATGGATTTGTCGGGGTTTATCGTCTTTCTCTTCTCCACAACAGCTCCGGTCTGGACAAGTTAATTATTCAGGGGTAATGAGAACACAACACAACGTTGGATTTACTCCGAAATAAAGACAAGCCGGGTCACTTTGTGTTGCATGTCGCTCATGGGAGCCACATAGCGAGCAGCTGCAGTGAGCCGCGTTTCAGCTGAAAGGACCACAGAGCAGTGACTCATAATGAAACTGGGGGTTTGAGCAGCTTTATGGGAACAATTTCCAACGAGACAACAAAAATATCAGGTCAAGATGTTCTCTATTTCTATCCTGGTTCAGGAGATAACGTTTTATCTGCACCTGGATAAGAAAAGTGCAAAGTCTTTGAAGCATAAACCTAAAAAAAACATCAACGCCTGTGGTTACCTCAGCAACAGCAAGGGTGGTTTAATACAAGGGCAAACAGTCGTTGAGCAGAAGTACAACAGAAGAGTGTCTGTCGACAAACACACAAACTCTGGTGGTACTAGAGAAGTCGGTGAATAAACTGCCTTTCTATCGTGGCGGTAACAATGAAAACTACTTGACAGAGAGGCACATACATAAAGGAAATACATTCAACGGCAATGGGAGAATAAATACAGATTTTCAGGATAAAGCAGTTTGACTTTAAGAACAAATGTTTCCATCAAAAGCAGAGGCATCACATCACCGGGATTGTGCGTGGGAGACGTTTCCTGCTGCCTTTTTATTTTTTTCTGGTGATCAAAGCTCAGTGAAAACGTCTGACTGTGAGAGAGGATGAAACAACATTTAAATTTGTTGCTATCTGTGCCTCCTCTTCTTGCATACGTGCAGCTCCCGTTTTTGTGTGAGCGTGAGCGTGTCGAAGTGGCCTTCCCTTCTGCTTGGTTCCAGCTCCTTGTGTTCACCACTGCAGGACAAAGCAAAACGTATATAATTACCGTGTGACAGCAGAATAACAATGCATGTCGTGTCATAGTGTAATTATTAATATGTAGTGATCAAGATAAACGCCTATTTTCCACATGACAGTATAGCGACAGACTTGACTTCCACATAACTGACGCGTCTTTATAGATAAGTCATGAAATACAACAGACACCGGGCAAAGGTGGCTCCTGATCAATAATTGTCTTTCCTAAAAGGTCCGGTTGCAGATTCAGCTTGAGCAAAACATTTGACTATTGTGTTCAAATCAGGCCCATAAGAGTTCCATTCTATTAGCATGTAAAGAAGTTACAGTGTATTAGAATGTAAAGAAGCTACAGTGTATAGAATGATTCTATTGAAGTTATTCCTTTTTTAAATGTTTTAGACGAGTCACTAATCACTTTAAGAGTGATTATAGCTGATTTAACTTACAGACATGAGATTGATCTTCTCATGTCACTCTCTTTATACAATGATATCAATTCATCCCCGTTTTATTGATATCTAACGAAAAGTTACTCCTCATTTTTCGTGCGTTTTTCCTGCAAAAGTCCAGCAACATGAGTCTGTTTTGGCTTGTTACATGCATACTGTCTTTTCAAAATAAACTTCCATCTTCACAGGAAACAACTCAGGTTTAGGCGATGAAACTACTTAGTTAGGTTTAGGAAAAGATCGTGGTTTACGTTAAGATATCTACGGAAGTGGCGTTGCTTAAGTACGGAAGTGACGTCACAAATAAATCAACGTTGGCTTCTCGTTTCACACACGGCACAAACTGCGGCCTCCTGGAGGAAACACCAGTGTTTGTTTGACCCATCCACCTCTTCCCACCCGTCCTGTGTGGAGTTCTACTCATAGTCGCCCGCTAGCTTATAGCATGTAGCATCCTGGGCATCACTGGGAATCAAAACGCCGCGGCTTTGAGAGCACTTGTTTGCGCATTAACGCGATTAACCAATGATTTAACTTGCTGCTAGGACCACTGATTCACCAAACCTGCTTGCGTGCAGTCTGTGTTCCACCACAGTCCCCGACGCTGCTCTCATCATTCATTTTGTTTCTAAAGATAGATTTGATTTTGTAGCGAGTAACGAAGGTTTCAGGGGAAATGTATCGGAGTCAAAGTATCAGTTTTCTTTGCAAAATGTAGTGAAGTAAAAGTCAACATAAATATAAATAGTCAAGTGAAGTACAGATATAAAAAACAACAACTTAAGTACAGTAATGAAGTATTTCTACTTCGTTACTATACACCACTGCTAATTTCCCAATGACCTCCCGCGGGCCGGACGGCAACAGCTCGCGGGCCGGATGTGGCCCGCGGGCCGTACAATGCCCAGGTCTGCTCTAGAGTGACAGCCGGGCTCACTTGAACCGACGTTCCGGCAGCACTGCTGTTTTCCCAGTGACCTTGGCTGTCACAACAGTTACTCTGGCTCATCTGACGAAAAACGAGCAGTCACGGGCTTCTGCGAGCGGTGGCTCCTGGAATAACTGTTGGTTAAAAGGAAATGTGCAGAGGTTAACAAAACGTGCGTGCGTGCGTGCTAACTTAAAGACTAGATAGTATCTGAATGTCTGCTAATGGTGAATGAGTAGCTAGAGGGGCTGGTTTGTCAGAATCGTCACAGCTTTGTGTGATTTCTCCATGGATCATGTGACATGTGGAGTCTCTGCAACATACTGTCCACATAGGATTGCCTGCACCGTCAGTGACCCGGCTTCTCACCATCGATACTCCCCACTAGGCCCCGCCAAAGACAGCTGCTGCTAACGGCATCAGGGAGCACTCCGATTGGCTTTCAGCAACGCCCGAACCGAATCCACGCCGTCCTCCAGCTGTCCGTCCGCGCTCCCATCGGCTCCAATTCAAACTAATATGTCGATAATGCACCGATGCGTGCGGTGTGGAAATTATTGTGAAAATGTTCCTCCGGCAGATGTGATGGAGGACGTGAGGTTTATCGGAGCTCTTGGTTATTCTGTGTGTGTTTTCAGGCTGCAGGTCCATATGCTGAACGGTGCGTTACTGGCTTTAATGTTCCCAGTAGTCAACACTAGACTGGTAAGTCCTCCGCTCGCATCTTCTGTCTCTGGAGTCAGGACGCATACGTGTCTTGTTCATAATTCATATATTTAAAAAAAGAAAAAAACTTTTCATGACAGCCCCAACAGGAGAGCAAGTTGTAGCTCGATATGTTCTGTGAAATCGTCTCTCTTCCTTCTCAAAAATGTGACGTTTATATGAATGTAGTTCCTCTACTGGAGCCTGAATCTGAACAATACAGTCCAGCATGGAGAAGACAAAATGTTGAGCACAAAGTATGAACTTTATTGATGATGGAACAGAGCTTTCATTTTCATTTTTTGTGAAGGAAATCTGAGGCAATCGGTTAAAATCAGCACTGCCTCCTTGAAAAGCTCTCGCTAACGGCTGCAGACGAGGACCAGATGCAGCAGATGACGCTCCGACTTTAAAGTCTACGCATTTGCTGAGATTAAATCAAAGTTCTGACAGTTTGAACTTCGTCCACTTCTAACGAGACCGCTGTGAAGTTCAACAGCTCCCACTACAGAACAGCTTTCACTGCACATCGACCAACCGAAAGTGTGAGGAATGACCAGGAATCCATTTTAACACCAATAGACTCAAAAGGAGTCCATCGCCTTCCTGTTCATATTGTTCACGTTCTAATCATTTTCTGATGCTGAGGTGCTGATCCCAGGTCTACTGTAAGCTCGCTGCTGTCACGTTGTCACACCCCCTAATGACTCCATTTCACGAGCAGTAGAATAATCATCCCCGAGCTTCGCTTCCTCCATCTTTCTTCTGTCGGAGTATCGCTTTCAAGCAGCGCTAGCGTTCGACCGCAGCCGGCTCCGGTTATTAACGCTGGCCTGGGGTCAGTCCGTCGGGTGCACTGCTATCAGCAGATGTTCAGATGCTTTTTCTCTATCGCCTTCTCTCCTCAGCTTCCGTTTGAGAAGGAGATCTACTACATCCAGCACTCCATGCTGTACCTGGTGCCTCTCTACCTTTTCAGGAAAGGAGGTAGGTGTCGACACCCAGGGGTGAAACGTCTCTCACCTGCCGACTGACACCATGACGTGACTGATATCCTCAGATGTTGGCGATCTTTGAAGTAGTAGAAACCCCGCTTTGTGTTTGTCCGCTCAACCGTGTGGGACATCGCTGCCGACGTCGGCCACACGGTTGGCTGTTGACCAGCAGGAACTGCCCTTAGAGTCCCTCGGTGGACAGAAGTTGTGCTGTGCAGCTGCCGGAGTAAAGTTAGCTGGAAACAAGACGAACTACAAACAAACTTAAGGGCAGGCAGGTCAGATTTCAAAAACTGGCCCACAGGGTTTGGAGCTTTAATCGATAAAAGATTCACCGAGGGTGTTGCACCGTGATCAAACCTCTGCATGTGCTGCCTCCTATTCTTCATTGTTCTAGTTGAGCTGACATGATCGGTGCACATTAAGTGTCTTAACTCTTTTAGTGCTCTTAGCAAATGCCAGCAGGAACACAGGACACAAGAAAAGCCAGTTTGTCTGCACATCCTGTTACTGGCTGCGCTACAGGCTGCAGGTTGTTCCACCTGCTGACTCTACTGACTTGTTGCTAATGCACCAGCACAGGGGAGTGAGGGGTTTCAGGTGGCTGGCGTTTGCACGAGAAGATGCAATTCTATGCGCTCGCTGTGTGTTGAACCCGGAAACCGGATCACGTGTTTTTAATGCTCTCTCTCTCTCTCTCTCTCTCTCTAGGGGTGTACAAGCCTGAGCCTCTGGGGGACATGTGGTGGGCGCTGCTCTCCACCGGCATCCTGTTCCTCTACCACTTCCTCTTCCTGCAGGTCCTCGGCTTGGTGAGACGGAGCCCTCTGCTGGCCGCTACGTGATACTTCACTGTGCAAAGCACACGAGAGCAGCCATAAATATAATGAATATATTGAAATATAATGCAATACAGTTGTGCTTCGGTAAATGATATAAGCTTCTTATTAAAAAAGGTGATATTATTACACACCCATCTGACAATATCAAATAAGAAACTTCATGAACGAGCACCACAGTCTAGACAATAAGTAAATATTGTATATGCATACTCATGCTTACAGACATCAATACATGCATGTGCACACAAACACACAGATGCTTGTTCATGTAAGACTTTATTTAAACAGATGGTGTCATTTAGACCTCTGTATACAAGAATAAACAGTTTAAAAGGAAGACTTCAACCACAAAATGACCATTTGTATATAAGTAATGGCTCAAAACACTTTGTTTTTCCTCTCATACCTCCACTGACAACAGAGAAACACTTTTATTTTATTTTTTTAGAACTCCTTCCTGCAGCTGGTTACGTCAAAATGAATAAGCTGTTCTGTGACACTTGCAATTATTGTGTCCACTCGCTGTACGCTGAAATTCGAGGGAGCAGCACGAGTGACTCGTATTGAGTTGAATACCAATTAGAAGTATAAATCCACTGAAGTTCAAAAGTGATTTTCTAAGCTTAACTTTCTAAATCAGGAAAGCGTCACCACTTCAGTATTTACTGCAGTGTTCCCCCCCGCTGCAGATATCACACTATAATTAAAATCTATAAACGTCCAGATCAATTTGAGATCAGCAGTCAAAGCAAACTATGCAGTCAGATAATGAGCTGTGGCGGCTTCACAGGCCGTGAACTCATCCTTCAGTAAATGTAATGATTGGAGCACAAATCAACGATAAAGTCCATGATGCCATTTGCCAAAAACCTCATTATCCGACTGAGTAGTTCTTATTGTTCCAACTTCTATCAGCGTCACATTAATGCTCAAGCTTTCTCCCCCTCCAGGCGATTGAGGTCAACCTGAACAACATGCTGTGCCCGGCCGTGTCCGACCCCTTCTACGGGCCTTGGTACCGGGTGTGGGCGACGGGCCACCAGACCCTGCTGACCCTGGTCCACGGGAAGGTCCTCACGCTCCTCTCGCAGCACACGGGCTCGGCCTGCCGCTGCCTGCTGGACACGCTCCGACTGCGCAGCAAGAAAGTCGACTGAATGTCCGCGAGGACGCGCACAGAACTAGCCTTTCATTCTAAATGCCTGCTCTCATGGAGAATTGCTCTTCATGCACAAACACGAGGTGGCGTTTTAAGGCTGGTAGTTAGCGTTGTGCAGTTGGGTGGATTTAGCCTCTTTTCTTTCTTTTTCTTTCTTTTTTATGGGAATACAATTTCCAGAAACAACGTAAGTGAATTCGGGGGAAACTTCTCAAGCTGCCTTTTTGTAAATGTGAAGTTTTACAGACAAGGGAAATGTGAGTCACCCGAAATGTCGATACTGACCTGCAGTTGTGACACTTTTTTTAGTTCTGTACGTAGTTGTTATGCCCGGTCACATGTTAGTGGGTAAAGCTGCCATTTCTTGTCTCAAGTGCGTTTTGAAACTGATTTTGAATGTGCGAGCCGTTGTCAAACGTCGCCTGTTTAAAATCGTCGAAGGATTTTTATTTGTCATGACTGAAAATACAAAGTTATTTATGTTCCTCCGGTCCCCTTCTACTCCACACATGTACAGGGTATGAAAGCAATTTCTAGTGGCCTCCTGTGCGGTTCCGTCTCCAGCCTGTTCAGATCATTCCAGTCGAGATAATCAGGGGACACGTGGATGGTGCACGTGCTGAGAGTAAGTGATGAATGCGGGTTCATGGATCTACACTGGGGAGTATTTTTTATGTTCTTGTGTTATTTTATAAAACATATTGGACCATATTCAGTTGGGTATAAAGTTCAGTTGTTGGGATGAATGTGACGTTTGCCAAGGGGGATCTTGACAAACTATGTATCTGAGCTGGAGTCGTGCATCATGACACTTGACTTGAATTTGTCGCTTCATCTTACAAGGCATCCTGAATTCTCCCCACCGCTACAACTGTGTGACAGCGAGTCACGGGCTCAGTTTAGTAAGAAAAATTAAATAAAATACAAAAAAAAGAATGCATCGGATGATCTGCATGAGGTCACTCTGGGTCACTAGTTGACGACCCAGTCGAAAGAAAGTATGAACCAGCATTGGAATATTGAAGTCATGGTATATATCATTTCAAGTGTGGGGGGGGGGGGAGGTTACTGTAGCATATACTGTATTTCACTGTAAAAAACAAATGGACAACTTTTGTATTTCTATTGGTTCCAGTGTATGTGCTGTATTGACAATAAAAGTGGTTTAATTTAACCAAAGTTCTCATTGTGTATGTTTTAGATTTTTTTTATTCTAACCATGTCCAGGATGTATTTTTTTAACACTTATCTGTCCTCTGAGCACATCACATAGCTATACTGAAGCGTAGTTGCTGCCAGACTCAAACTCCAGCTGTTGTAACGGGTGTTTGGGCACACCGTCCTCTGTGAGGCCACACGGGTTACAAAGCAGCGCGTTGACTGACGGGAGTTTCCACTGGCCTGTAGCCTCACGTCAATACACTTAAGGGAGGAGAGGTCGATCTAAAACCACCCGTGGCTGCAAAGAGGTCTCAAGTTGAGAGAGGATGAAGGATTGAACATGTGTTCATGTATGCTGCTCCTCTCCTAAAGCGGTCGTGACGGATGCAGACACGCACACAGCACAGGGACATCTGAGGGATGAAATGAGCTTGATTCACACGGTTCCACTGTTATTTGAGAGCAGATGGAAGGAAGCGGAGAAGCATCGTCACTTACTCGGTCAACACAACCACTGCTTCAGGTAATGGAATTGATAAAGTTGACTCATGTCTCAACACAAATGGAAAGGCCTGGTGAAATGAAAGTGGACTTTAAAACAGCAGTTCGAAGTCCACTCGGTATTGTTTATTCAGACAGATGGACGTCCATCTGACTCAGCAGAGCAAGTAAAGCGCTGGTTGGAGTTGATCTCAGGCCAGCACCGGTTGTGCTTTCCATACAGGCAGCAGCAGACTGAACCAGTCGACTATCTCCGAGCGCTTGGGCCTGAATATCATGTAACCTGCAGCAATGTATTTTCAGACTTCTCCTGACTTGGTGCCGAGTACTTTGGGTGGAGGAACTGGCAGAGAGTCGGGCCGAGCATGTGCTGTAACCAGCACCAGAGTATGGAACGTTAAAAATGGCAATGGTCGGAGAAACAGTGTTCAAAATCTAAAAGCGAGAATGACGAAGAGAGATGATGCACTCACAAAATGGACTCGACACATTGTAATTCATAACAAGATTGCACAAACACCCAACTACTGGCCTGTACCCATTTTTGTTGCTGGTTATTTTCTATAATTTGCCAACAGTTGTCTATTCAGTAGTGCAGGAATAAATCTAAATTGACATGAAGGCAGTGTCATTTCCACATATATTTTAAAACAAAGAATGAGTCTACATCCCGGTGAGCTGGTCTTTGAGCTAAATGCTAATGTCATACCATATTAGTTTAGCGAGTTAGCAATTTGCTAATTAGCACTAAACACAATAAGCAGCTGGGGCTGATGGGATTGGGATTTTCTGTTTCCACCGAACCACACAATCTCACCTCAAGCTCCATTTAGTAGCAGAGCTTTCGATCAGATCACATGATCTTCATCAGCAGATGTTTGCCCAGATAATGTTCTGTATCTGCCGACACATGAAGAACTTTTTCAGTGACTGAGAGCGTCCTTGTTCCGTTTAAACCACGGGTTTGTAAAAGAAATGTTGCACAGCTTGTTGTGGTGCCCTCAATGGCAACTTTATGTTACTGGAACAAGAAAATCCTCATTTAGCCGACAGCACGCTCTATTGGTATCTGCCCCCAAACCCACGACTGTAGTGCGAATGAAATATACAGCAAGCATTATCCACAGACTTCACTGTGGACCAGTTTTCATTGGAACTATTTCCTACGAAAGAAACTTGAAAACTGGTGACAGCAAGTTTAGCATTCGAAAAAGGCGACCAGTACACGAGGTCAGACTTTATGACGGCTCCTATCGAGCATCGTCCTGTTGCTTCATTTGAGGCCATTCGGCATCAACTGCACACTGACCAGCATGGATCAAGCTGAATACGAGCATGAATGAAGTGTGAACTGTAAATGACCAAATGGCATAATCCAATAATCACTCATCAACTAAACACATTGATTTGGTGTTGAAAGTTGTCTGGATCTAACTCACATTTTCTAATTTTGAAATACCAAAACCCTGTAGTTATCTGTAGGCGTGTGTGCTGAAAGAAAACAGAATGACACGTCTTCTCTTTTCAGTTGATTTTGTATTTTTTTATTGAATAAATGATTTTAAAAGGTAATAACAATGTTTAAAACTACATTATCTCCACAGCCATTGCTTACTCAGATAACCCATCTATATATATATTCTTTCAACCCTCCAAACACTTTTGTTTTGCTTTCATCTTTTTATTTATTTTTTTGCTTTTTTTGTTTGTGTTTATTTTTCTTTTGGAGCGATATCATCTTAATAAATGCCCATTTCAAATATTGTCACACCAACAGCAATTCAATAGGAAAGGAGAAAGGGTCTAGCTCTACAGGGGATGGATTTGAAGTTCCCAGTTCATATTATTCCATCAACATTTTCCCAAGTTACTAAAGAAAAAAAAAGATCCAAATATCAAAAGGAAAAGAAATTAAAATTGGTACGAGGAGTTACACCAGGCAACCCTCCCAGCCCATCAGGCCAGCAACATGTCTTAGAAGTCAGTCTCAAAATTTCAGAACATAGAAAACCACTAAAATCATTTTCAAACTAGATCCAAAATATTCTTTTGAAAAGAATTTATTTTTGATGTACAAAAACAGTCATTGTCTTTTTTTTGCTTTTTAGTTTGTTTTTTTTAAATAAAAGCTTCAAACACAAGTTTATTGTAGTTCTTATTTCATTTGTTATTATTAATTCATTTATTCTTTTTTTTATTCATCTATCAGTGCGATTGTATCCCAGTGCAGCTACTGGGTCCAGAGTAACGAAAACAGGCTTTTTCATCTTTAATGGCATAAAAAATAAGGAATCCATCTTTTATACAAATTATAACTGCTGGTCTTTAGGGAAAAAACATTTATGAACCCATAAAGCTAGGAGGCACACCATGGGATTTTCATTTTTGTAAATTATAGTAATAATAATACTAATAATTCTACTACTACTAATAATAATAATAAACAAAACAAGTACTGTAACCACAATTTGCAACCATTTTATTTAACCATCATTGATGCCATGTACGGCTTCAGAGATGGACTCAATGAAAATTCATTGAAAAATTGGGTCGCTCAATAAGTCAAGACAGTTGAGAAAGAAAGGACAAAAAAAACAAAAACATTGTCAATTGCAGGAGTTTCTTTTGGAAGGACAGGAAGCCAGGCCTGAAGAGCAGCATTTGGGCATGGCCGCTGGCATCTTTGGTTCAGTCAATCATCCGAAGGTAACATGAGCTTGAGCATTCAACGAAATATGAGAATGACCACACAAGGAATGCTGAGGCTGAACTCTATAACCCTGGTATGGAACCAAATCTCAATCTGCTACAACAAACTACACATGTCGCTCCACAGTATCCCATGAGGTATCAATGCTTTAAACAGTTAAAATCAGTACAGAAAGCAGGACTATTTTCTGCGTTCTACGTAAAACATTAGCTCTGCGTCCCGTTACAGGAGACGCTCACCTTCGACATATAGTTCGAGGGGGGGTCTGCGACTGCCTCGGCAACGGGGCCTCGTCGACGAACCAAAACCGTGCCTTTACAGAGGTCATAAGGATGGAGCAGCTAAAAGGAAAGCGGAGGATGCGCTCTGAAAAAAAAAAAGCAGCATCCCATCTTCCCGGAGGAGGCTGACGGTCACTACTGCTGCCGCTTGTCTACCGGACGACACACCTTGACAAACCCGGCCGTGAGGTTGGGCCACAGTGTAGGGTGTAATCGAGGGGAGGGGGAGGCTACGTGTGACTTCGTGTCCTTTCAAACCTGCAGGGGTGTTGACTTGCACTGGTAGGAATTTTAAAAATAAAAATAAAACACCTGTTGAACAGATCTGCATATATCAAGGATAGTAAAAGGTAACACATGTAGGACTTTCTCTAAATATGTCGCTGTGAAATCGCAATGGCGGCCATTAATTAACGGTTCATTGCGCAGCCCCTATGAGGTGTTTGCTGCCGGGACCTTTTCCTTCTTCATTACCATGTGTTAGAATAGCAGTCTTGTTTTTCCCATAGGGAATTGATCCCAAAGTTGTTGCCCGCATTGGTGAATGAAAGCCCAGAGGCTTTGGGGCTACCGTTTGCATCGGTCACATCCTTCAGTTTTAAGAATGTGCCGTCACAAACTGGATTCACAGCGACACACTCGGGAGAAAATCTTACATGCAGCATCTTTAAGTATGATATGATCAATGAGTCCGCATGACCAGTCACGAGCTGTGACCACCCCAATATGAGGTCCGATAGCACCATATTTGTCTTTTAAATCTCTTAATGGTTAAATAAGAGCGTCTAAGCATATCATGGATAAAACCATAGGTCTCATACTCATACATGCAACTAAATACATTGCATGTGTATACAACGACGTATATGTAAAAGAGCATGGTCAATTTGGTTTTGCAGCAGAAGAAATTCAGGTTGTGCTGTGTTGAATGGACCGGGAAACGTTCAACGGCCGACTGCTCCTCTTTCCCAGCTTTTGATGTAGCGTGTGCATCGTGTGAAAGCGTACATTTGTCGAGGCGTGAAGCCGTCCTCCCGTGGGTTTCAAACATTGAAGGGGTAACGACACCACAGTGCCCGACATTGTTTTTAAGAGAATGTGTTTATGTGGGGCTTTCAAAAAACGAAAGAATTGAGGACCAGCAGCTGGGTAAGACGTGAGCAGACAGGAGACTGCCGGCAGACAGGAGACTGCAGGCATACAGGAGCCCCCCTATGCACGAGAAGCTATTAGCATTCAAGTGAGGAGCACAACATCTGAGGCCCTTTCCTACACTGTGGTGTGAATATGGGGAGGCGGGAGTGAGCGAAACCCCAGGGACAGAGGAGCAGTCGGAGCGTCATCCGTCAGTCCATCATTTACTAGATCATTCGTTTAAGGCAACACAACTTAAATCGGGGTCATTTCGGGTTACTGTGGATGGAGTTCCAAAAGCCCTTGACATTTTTATTTTTTTTTTGCATAAAGAAAAATAACCTGTCAGTTAGTAAAGGATGTTACCAAGAAAGACGTCGCGCAACGAGAACCTCTCAAAATCATTCCAGTCAGCAGAACTAAAGCCGAACCCAAAGCAGGCGGATCGCGGTGATCCTCGACAGTTCAAACACTCTGGAACGTGAACTAGCCTAGTGTGTGTTTGTGTGCGTGTGAGTGCGTGGATGTGAACAAGTAATCGTTGGATGAGAAATGGCTTCTTGAGTCCCAACAAAGCCCTGGCTTTTTATTTGTGGACTTTAACTGCAAGCCGCCGGGCCCCACGCAGAGATTCCGCTCCAACTAATTCAACTGTGTTTGCTCCAACAGCTGACTAAACAGACCACAACTCCTGCGCCGTGGACACACAGATCAGACGGGTATCTCCCTGAACTGCAGAGGGGGGGGGACCGGCACAACTAAATCAACTTGCTGCACCTGCCTCAGGATCTGACAAGCACGACGACAATGCGTTCCTAAATGACAAACGTGTTAGTTACATCGCTCCCTTTGTGACGAGTGAGTGACAAGTAGTTAGCTATAATCTGAAGCGGCAAGACAAAGTTTTCACAACAATACGGGCGATGTGGTCGGCATCCGACTGAAACCGGTGGGTTTGACTGGTGTCAGTTTGAATTCAGAGATTGAAGACCATCTCTAATAATAATATATATATATATATATATATATATATATATATATATACACACACACACACACACACACACACACACACACACACACATACACTTCAATCCAAACTAGTTACTATTACAAAGTGTGGAATAAAAAGAGAATATGGCTTTAGCTACAGCATGTCAAGTGACTCCCTGCCAGTAAACTCAGAAACCAACAGACAGTCAATTCAAATGAACGCACTGCTCATGCTAATTCTGTCTTTGTTTTTCCCGTTAGGGACCTTTAGTGGCGCCTGCTCACCCTCTCCAATGCGAGGCAATCAAGATCCACTTCGACATTAAGAAATCCCCCGCCCTGACGTGATTATCCTCAGACAACATGGCTTCCTCCGCAGAGTACCGTACATTTAAAAAAGTTTAACAGAAAAGAGGGAGCGCGGCTGAAACTCAGTCCGATGTGTACAGGTTTCCACCACTAAACACTACAAATACCGAGGAGAGGATTTTCAGAAACAAAACCATCTCTGTGGGGAATCTTTAGGTAAAAATCAAATTTCTAATTCACTCTACTGGTTTTCATCTTGTGGCAGACCAATATCTATACCCACACACACGACTGTGAGCGCAAACAATACACACGACCAGCAAAAGGGCATCACAATCCCACTATCTAGACTTTGGAGTATACAGATCCCGATATATATAGTTCCAACTACAACACTACGAGAGTTAACAAGGCTCAACAGTCAAATCGCTTTTTTGTGGGGTTTTTTGTGTTTTTTGAGAGGAGTCAGAATAGAGACGACACAGCCTTTGAGAACTGCAGTTGTCTTGCTACATGGCATACATGTCTGGATAGTAAGTTAAAGAAAAGGAAAAAATAAGATGTTTTTATTTTTAGATTATGTAAAATTGTAGCAAAGCCTAAACAATATCAGCGCGAGACTAATCCACCGAAAAAGACTTCCTTCCATCCACAGAATCAAACACCGGATTAGGTTTGCTGAAAACAATCTAATAGTCGTTTAATTTTCAAAAATATTAATAGATAGGGGCGTTGTAGATATGGGTATACATATGCTGCAAAAACTTAACCACGGGCAAAGAAACAGAAATGTGGATTTCTTGCCAGAATCAAATGATGCTTCGTTGCCACCCGTTGCCATGTCAACGTCTGAGAGACGGCCAGCACGGCAACGGAAACTATCATCATAAAATGGTACAGTAGTAGAAATAGCTAGACCAGGAGGGGGTGGGCTCTCCTGGGAAAAGGTCCGCGGAGAGGTCCAATGATTGGTCATGCGGCTCGCTGTCAGGAATAATGGTTGTAGGGTGGTAGAGGGTGCCCGATGCCATTCTGGTAGTGATGGTGCTGGCGGTGGGCGATGTACTCTGCATAACCCATTGTCATCTTCTCGCTACGGTACCTGAGGATGAGACGAGATGGGTCTGTGAAGGCTGGCTGACGTTAACGCTAGGAAAGCTAGGATCAGCCACGGTCCGCACCGAAACAAAGGACCAAGACATCTCGGACTAAACAACTAAGATTTCTTATGAGCGCTGCACATATTCAGCATCGTTGGTCTCACATTGGACAGTTTTATTTTTATTTTTAATGTATCAAATTGATGCAGCACAAGCAGAGATATTGTCTTTTTAATGCCATCCATTGTTCTTCCTACATTACCCATCTTGCAACTCAACCCTACACAGTTAATTTGGACATTTGGGTGAGTTATTGTAACAGGCTACACCACGGTAGTCAGATTTCACACAGCTGCCTCTGGAGCCATAAAAAGCCATATATTGCTCAATATTTCACAAATGCAGCAAATATATGGAGTTCCCCTTTAAGGGGCGGAGGCTGTAATGTATGCTTAAATCTTTATCTTCAGTTTAATAAATTACTCTGGGCTGGCAAAACTCTTCCATACATATTCATATGCATTTATCAGTGACTTTGGTCCCCTCAGGTGAAGTTTTAGGACTTCCCCGTCTTATTTTCGGGGACATGGTTCGAAATGAATGTATGTGGAAAACAGAGTGCACATCAGTGACACACGGTGTCTGTGGGTAATACAGTTAGGGCAATCTTACCTGGTTAACTTAATGGTCTTCCTGAAGTCGTTTGTGATGGGAGCTTTGTAACCTCCCTTTCGTAGTAAGGAATCTATGGTTTGAATGTGGTCCCAACCTTTGGGAAATAAGAGTTTAAATCGCTTTACACATTGCTGAAAAATACACATTGGGCACAACACACACTGTCTTCTCTATAAAGCAGATTAGGCTGAGATGTCAGGGGCACGAATG
This sequence comes from Melanostigma gelatinosum, assembly GCF_949748355.1. NCBI lineage: Eukaryota > Metazoa > Chordata > Actinopteri > Perciformes > Zoarcidae > Melanostigma > Melanostigma gelatinosum. The sequence goes on from NC_136647.1 coordinate 16,696,710, forward strand.
GCTCTTACCTTGCTCCTTTGCAACCTCTGGTAGATAGGTGGCGGTGCGCTTTGATCCTTTTTCATTGAAAAACTCTATCCTAATACCGTGAACACCCACCTAGAAATCAAGAAGGAAACAAAGTATGTTTAACTCCATACATCGTTCTGTCGATCAAAGTCAACGTTGTAAAGTGAACTCGCTTTAATCCAATATAGACGACTGTTCTTTTGCTACCAAACACAATGTATTCGCAACTGTTCAAATAAGTCACAGTATGATTAGAATTTACCTTTGAAAAAAAAAAAAATGAACCTCAATACAATGTGGAGGAGCTGCTGTGTATTAATTTGCAGAAGGACCTTCTTTTTTTTTTTTTTTTACAAACCATGTCTTACCTCCCAGTCAAGGTAATCACCGACGTCTTCAAAGTTGGTGAGAAGAGACACTGAGCAGAAGAGGCGAGCCAGCTCATCCCTTGTCATAGGGGGGAAGCGGCTGTCTTTAAGGGCACTGCGGGCACAGAAGCACAAAGAAAACACTGTTACAAGGCATCCAATGGTTTGAAAATGCAATGCACTCATCACTTCATATTTTTTTAAGACTAAAGGGCAAATTTCCAACATGTTATGATGGATCAACGATGCCTAGTCTCAGCTATAGATTGACCTATGGCCGTACAGAGACCAGCGTGTTCGCAGCATGGACTCTGACCGTTGCTGCTGACCTGACGTTTGTAATGTGTATATTTGTACACAGCACCGGTAGGAGACTGTGTGTGCGTTTACATACATGTGACACGTCAGCCGTGTCTGCCCTCAGCTCAAAAAATGCTGGTGAAGAAATTCCACAGCAGGTACTTGCGGACGGCCATGTGTGCACTGAAGACACTCTCGTTCGTTAGACGTTAATATCAGTAAGTAGATTACTAATTAAAACACTCGACCACCAAAGCAAAGTAGCGCCCAACCCGCGTTCAACCCACCAGCCGGATGAACCACCAACGTGGGTTTAACCCGTGTCACTGCGTTTGTCTGGACTTCCCAAATACAACTACACAAGGACTCTTTTATTATCACAGCTTTACATTTTTTTTTTTTTGGATTAAAAACATATTTACATACATTACAGTTATAGTTGAGTTGTCAATACATTTCATTTGTGTCACTGCCTGTCCTTTTAAAATCTCAGGACTGCCATGTCAGACACTAAAGTATTTTTGGCATCTTCTACATCACATCGGTGTTGATAACAAACTGTGTTGCCAGCATACTGTAACTGCAGTTTGTCTGACTATTAAAGAAAGTGCTTACACAAAGACAGTAAATTGTATCCACTTGTCTAAAATAAGTATATGTCAAAGGAAGATGGTTCATGGAAAAACCTACTTAAAAAGACATGAATAACTTTTGAATATTTTTTTTGAAGCCCCAGGACCTGGGATCAATACGCGCTCCACACAGCGTTACAGCGAGCTACATGAATGAAACAGAACAAAAAAGTAAATACTATAAGAAACAGATATTGTGTTTGTTTTTTTTTGCACTCATGCACAGGCAAACTGTCAGTTCCGGGGGTTATTTACTACGACTGTTGGTACAAAGTCACCCTTGTTGGGATGGGAGTCTAAATTCTAATATCCCTGTTGTTCACTTTAATTTACTACTACTTCACTTTGTACCGTTGCAGCAATCGGTCTGCAGCATGGAAACATAGAAAAGTGACTTTGTATTGTTGCTTACCTGGTAAGGGTGTACTCCCTGAGTCCTGAGTGCAGATTCATGGCAGAAAATGTACCTATACAACCCCTCAACCGCTTGTCTCTGCCTATTTTCCATGTGACAAACAGCGGGCTGAAAAACAACAAGGAACCATGTTTAAGCAGCTGAACTTTGAATAACGTGCACATCCATTGTACATTCCTGTAGGACACAAAAGTTGGTTAGTAGCACACATCGGTCGATTCTGATGTCACAGCTGTTCACTTTTGGTGGAATATGAACAATTGTCTTCGATAAGCTTTAACATCGGACCATGTGCTTATTTTTTAAAAGTAACCTTTCATGAAGAGGGATTTTCCAACTTGTTTATCCTGCAACTGCTTCTACAATAGCATATAAATTAGCATATAAATTAGCCTAGCATATTGATCACATTAATAATTTCTGACATGATCAGATATAAAAATGTATCACTTGTCTTCATTAACTAAATGAGTTCATGACAATGAATAACCCAATAAATAATGCATAACAGAACCCAACAGTTCTCCATCACAGTATACGATGATAACAGGTCAAAGCTATCGCATTTGTGTTTGCATAAGTAGTGTTCACTGTATGCATGTCTGGTGGAGCAAACAGAGTTACCCATTATAACGGGCTACACTGGCTGCATAACTCGCACTTCAATGCAACCAAAAGTGGGTTTTTTTTGTGTTTCAGTGTACTCTGCCACAAAACTACAATGATTGTGTATTTTGTTGTGTGTCGTCAAGATGCTTCAGATCCACTGTGACCCTGACCGCTTCTGCCCGGGATGCTCGACAGTAAATGAAGATTTCATTTTTGATCTCCACTGCGGAAAGTTAATCCCACTGATTTACTGTCGCTTGTCCTCCGATGCCAAGTAATGCCTTGTTCACTCTACGCGACTTCAGCCCGGATTCTCCACTCGCTGACAGTTTTTGTAGCTGCCGGACAAAAGCCTCAGATCAGAGGCAAATCTAGCAAAGACGTCTGCATGCGTTTTCATGAAAAACTTAGTTTGGATTCCAAATGGAGGATCTTGTGATGTGTGAACCTGTCACCGGTCAGTCATGCAGTGTGAAAACCACACACTCCCTAGACTCCCGATTACAGAGCAGCAAATTGTGTGGACGGAACAGCGATCTGACGACTTTGGAGGTCGCGTAGTGTGAACTTGGCGTAACATACCATAGTAGGGCTCCACTCTTTCCTCCCTCCCTTTAAAATGAGCACAAGTCCAATTTAAAGGGCATCAGTTAAATTCAAATTCAGATCGACACCTTCATATTTCAGCAGTTACTTGCATCACTGATTAATTCTTTGGTAACCGATTATTTAACGCAAGACTTTTTTGTGACTTAATTGTTTTTTTTATAAATGGATCAATACGAAGCCTCTGCGTTTCTGTAGGTGGGACTACTTATTCAGCTACTTGGTGACCTTTTTCAATCTCTCTTCCTTTATGAATGAAAATGAAACATTTTAAAGAGAAAAGGTGAAAAGGGGGGATAAGAGCTTGGCGTGTTTCGCTGGTGAAGAAATGTTCAATACCAGAACCAATACTGATACTTCAACACTTGCTTGTCTGTGATGTTTTTGGTTTAATCCGTTAAGTCTTTAGCTATACTGTTAAAAAAAGGCTTTGAAATTCCAATTTTACAAAAAGAAACATACATGAGACATTTTCTCTTTGAACATATCTTAAATTTTATTTTTAGCTTCTTCACATATGAAACAACTGTTTTACAAAACCAAAATTTCGATTTCTGACTCAAAAGTTCCAGTAAAAAAATTAAAATAAAAGCTAATTACAAAGGGAAAAAAATGACAGCTACATACAGGCCATTGGTGCAAATAGTCTCATGAAAAACGATGCGTTTTCTAATTGCCACCGCTGTAGACTTTGCTGTCTTACAGGAGTTTCACCCAGCAGTTCCTCAGAGAACCTGTGCATGGTAACTGTGCTGTGGCTTCATTATACCTTTCCTGGAACATCTCCCCCTTCTCCTCCAGTAAGGAAACACTGGTGTCTTCTGGTGTTGTCGTCAAAAGAGGGGTAACGACAGCGGAAAGGGTCGACGTAGGAAAGACAAGATTTCTAGTGTTCACCAATTGGTTGCACAATGGATGCGATAACATGCATTAACAAGGTAGCATGTTTGCTAGCAAGTTTTTAACTTATGAATTGCAATCTTTAACTATGTTTAGCTTAATAAAGCTACAAAATGTAAGTAGCATACAATATACGCATCTATGTTAGCAAGCATTAGATTGTAGAAATATCAATTAACATTACCCAACAAGAGACTACATTTGCCTTATTAAGTTATACAACCAGTCATCCAAAGTAAGCTAGCTAAATTAGCTGTCGAGATAAGCTAACGTACCTGCAGCAGCGCTAGCTGGCTGGCTAGCGTGGTCCGTTGGTCTTCTTGAGGTAAAAAGTTAAGAAATGTCTGCTGTGTTGGTGCTTCTTGAAGCAGCTACCTTTGCGTATATATTGAGTCACAGCTCTCAGTGTATGCTTTTTTTTTAAATTGCTGAATACCAACAACAGCCGGTCTAAACAGCAACAACACACTACTCAAGGGGATCCACAATTGCGATGCGTTTACCATTACGACTTAAGATAAAGAGCACATTTACAAGAAGCAAGAGCTCCTCTTTCTGAATTTTAGTACCACTGTCTCCCAAAAAAGATCACGAAATGTTCCTGATTTGAGGCCCTGACTTGTTTACCGGCTAACTTTGCAGAGCACTGTGTCTATGTCAAATGTTGGAGTTGTTCTGAGCATTTCAATAATTCATTCTGACAAGAACCCCAAGTGAAGGGCGTGTCGAGGACACCACAGACCAGAATTTGTGAGTTTCTAGAGCATCCAATGGCTTTCTGAGCCCTTTATGAACACTTTCCATGTGTCCCCGCTTGAGGAGATTACACACACACTTTACAGTGTTCCAACGATGACAGAAAAAATACAAAAGGGAAATTCACAAGTCTACATTGTTCAACATCATTATGTTAATGATCTGTTACGATCAAAAGGAGCTTTTACAGCTCAACAGTAAGCTGTTATTGTACTACTTAGAAAGTCAGCAGCATTAATATTTATGAAGGCTTAATGATTAGCATGGATATTGGGACTGGGCCATGAAGTAAGGGTCCTCAAAAGCAAGTTTTAAATGGTGCATTCATTAATAGAGGCAGCCATTTATTAAATCCAGAATGTATGAAATGAAGTTTTGGCTATGCATTTCTCCATTATCTGACACATTTTTAGTTATTACAGCAGACACCAAGAACGCGGTACAGCGAGCTGCATCCACTCTGTCTGGGACATGTGAAGTCATTGTTCGGCGTTTGCCACATCACTGTTAGGATTGAATGGTTCTCAAATTTGAATGTGTAAAGCCTTTTGTTTGGAATTTGATGAGGTGATTTTAAGTTGACACTCGATAAGAGATGTTAGTATGGTAGTTTTTTTAAGGATACACTTGTAATTAAAGTCTCCAATGTGTTGCATTTTCCTCAAAGGGTTAACATGCAAGAAGGTCATCATGCTGTGTTTCCTTATCTTTGGTATTGAAAAATAACTGACGTGTGTGTGCTTGTGACAGTTAAGGTTCAGACAGGGGCTGTACTGTTAAGCATGCCACATAGCATGATTGTTTTTCATATAGTGTGTATGAGGGTTCGTTGCCCATAATAGATAATGATTACCTGCAAACACCCTGAGAGTGTTGAAACTGTTTACATAGATACACACCAATTCACAACCCATCATAAGCATCTGAAATGTATGAAACATCTTTAGTGTCAGCATGGTGACGTGAAAGAGTGCCTGTCACTTAAATGTGTTACATGACAATAGAAAGACACATTTATAAAAAAAAAAAAAAGAAAGAAAAAAAAAAAGCATTTCCGGTGACTGTTTTGACCGTGCTGATGCATTTAAACATGGTCCCTGTCATTCCAAAGTGTCTTTTCTCTCTTCAGGTCAATACACAGGAATATTAAACTGTAATTGCGATCCCTTCAGTTTCTCGAAATGTAAGTAAAACGCCCGCAAAGTCATTTGCTATCACATTACAACGCTCGACTAAGGTTGGGTCAAAATGTTTCAGTGGAGGGTGCAGGAGTGCAGTTATCGGCAGGAAACTATTAATCTTACTGTTAATTTGCTCATAATATTTAAAAAAAATAGTTTTCAGTGAATGCTTTAAATTATTAAACACTATATGTGTTTGTTATATTTAACAGTGAATGTTTTTTATTTAGTTAAAATGTGGGCATATGGAACGCTTGAGACTGCTTAGTTAGTACTTAGCAAGAACCACATTTTCTTTGTTGGTTTGTGCTAAAGTCTGTTAACGTTAGTGTCCATTAATTCGACATAACACTTGACGTTACCAAACAAAACCTGCTGTAAACCGCGCGAGTAGTATGGCCAGTTATCTGCTCGTGATAACAGAGCGACTTTGAAGACATACACTGTTAAATTAATTAATTAACGTTACCGCAAGCCCATTGGTGTTTCGTTGCTAAGCTAATGTAGCTCGTAGCTAACACAGCTAAGCCTGTATGTGGCAATCCAGAGTTCATTGAGGGCAACATAAACGATTAAGACTTCTAATTGAACTTTATATGTTTAGCATTTTCGTGGTTCAAGGGTTATATCTTAACTAGCAAAATCGCTTCAGTTGAACCAAACAATATGATGTTATCTTTCTCGTTCTAACCTTTATTTTAAGTGTTAGTGGCTAAGATAGTTAGCTAACGTTCGTGGCAAACAGGCTTAACGTTAGCTAACGCTACCCAGTGTTTTTTGAGTTACACAACCAGTATCGCCAACATTTCTTTCACCAAGTAATCTCAGCGACGGAACATCTTAAAGGAAATCAGAGTTCTTCATTCAGGGATAGGTGACATCGCATGGTAATATCATATATCATTCATTTTAACGTTAGCATAGCGCCGCTGCGGGCCAGTGCCGACAGTCTGTTCGACAGGCCGCAAATTCCAACTTTACCAAATTAAACTCCGATTGCGAGCTTTTCACATCAAATTCACTGTAAGTAAAATGTTTTTTCGATGTGACAGTTTGTGCCATTAACACCGAAGCGGCATCCAGAGGCAATCCCGTCAAAATAAATTTGTTTAGAGATTACATAAACGAGCTTTGACATGCAACAAAAGACAAAAAATACTCACTAGGGATCATTTGTAAACCTGGGTGTTCTCGGAGGTTGGTATCCGTACAGATGACAATAAAGCACGTCAAAACAGAAGCAGCACATCTCCGCGGAGACGACCATTTTCCTGCCTCCACTTCCCGAACCAGGTCCCGAGCTGATATTCGGGGAGAGGCCGGATGAAGAGTAACCGGCCGGCGCTGTGGACAGAGCGTTCGTGCCGCTGATACCGCCACCGCCACTACCGCCACTACTACTGCTGCTGCTGCTGCTAACGTTACCCCCGGGTCCCCCCAGGCCGTTGGATCTGATCATGTTCGCCGCTGCTGCAACGGTGGCTGAGGAGCCAATCCCCAACTCCGAGCCACAATGTCCGGTTCCTGCCACCCCGCTTCCCGCCCCCACCCCGCCGGGACCCCCCGACCCGGGCGATCCCGACAGTTTCTGCTTCTTCACCCCGCAGCACCCGGCCGCCATCTTGGAACAATCTGCACCGACACACCGCTTCCGACCCATAACCGTCACCGCGGGAAGGGTGAGGGGGACGCCGAGCAGACGTAGAAATCCCACTGCGCTGATACGTGCGACGGACAATACTCCACTTCCACTCTTTTTTTTTTCGGACGACGAAATAGCCGATGTGGTGAGAAGACTGCAATGTCACCCTAGCGTTGCCTTTAAAAATGCGTGACTTTGCTACGCAAAATCCATAGCTGGACGAGTAGTAAGCCAGTCCAGCTTTGGACCACGGTGTTCCAGTGGATCACCGATAATACCAAGTCCAAGCCAAATATTCGCCCCTTTTCCTTAACACGACACCAGCCGATCCCCTTAAAACATACAAGTTCAGGGAGTGCACAGTCGGAACAGGCCGCAGATGACAGTAGTCGGGCGGTCCAGATGTGAAGCCGACAGCCAGTGCGCTGTAGCCCAGCCGCACACCTCTTCAAGTGGAAGCCGGGAGCTTGAGTACGCAGGACCCATAAGCTTCAGCACGAATTGCGCACAATGCCTTGGACAGCGTAGCTTCTCATTGCACCAGCGTGTTTTGCCACTGCCTCACGAACTTCTAATTGCACAACAGGCCCAGTATGTTGGAATATTCCGGACGCTGGGATAACGCAGAGTAAAATAGCATCTGACAATGCGGGGTTATATGGCACAATGAAACGCGTCAGCGCCGAGCAAATCATTTCAGTAACGTTAGCCCACAGTTTGCACCTGCATGACGCCTGTTCTTGGACCTGGTTTAAAAAAAAGGAGGAAAAAAAATCTCAATGGCAGCTCCGTGTCAAATGTAGAACTGAAAGTTTTCAGTGTAGGTTTGTTCGGAGGCTGTCATCCGTTCATGGGGATACATATAGAAGCGCATTCTAGTCCGCGAGCCGTGAGAAATCCTCCGGGTTTGGCAACCCTCGCTCCGCACCCGCCGCTCAGCTGCTACCATTCAGCGCTGTTCGGGTGAAAAGCCTGTGATCAGCTTGTGTGTGTGCACAAGCATCGGTGTCGTCTGCACGCCGGAAGCGGATTCAGAAAGTGCGTTGCGTCCAGTTGCTACACATCCTGCGTAGATACTTCTGGGGGTATCAAATGTGCAATTTTGAAGACGTGTACGGGGCCGTGGAAGCATGCGCGCTCCCGATGGTCATACGCGTGCATGGTGAAGTATCGGTATCCCGAGTTAAAGGCACGGAGGCCAGTGCTGGCCTATTCTTTAGATTTTCCTTTTTAGTCCTGTAAAGGGAATTATCTTTGCATTTCAGTAAGATGATTTATCCCTTCCTTTATTTGAGTCTCTATTGGTTCAAACAACTGTTGCATGAAATCTTGTATATATGAAATTGGCCTGTTTTCAGGGCCTGCTGGAAGAAATTGCTGCTGGAAGAAAACAATAAATATATATGACAACTGTAATCATTCTCCAACGCCCCCCCCCCCCCCCCCCCACACACACACACACACACATTCTGTGGCCCTATCCTCGTCACAAATAAATGTGTCAATGAAGAGAACAGTTGTCTAAATGTCTGATTATTACACGTATCAGCTGATGATGACCGTGCTCTGACTCATGGGTAAAATTCCCTTGAGGGTGTGTTTTCTTGCCCTCCCATGCATTACAAAATACTTATGTAAACAGTTATACCTGCACTTAAGTTTAATTAGGTTTCAAGCACCACTGCCACAGACACCGTTTCCTCCTGTTATACAGATTCAAGGCACAAATGAATATGTTTTACCATACTTGTTTTTCAATTAATGGGGCATTTGTCAGGTGAAGTATATTTGATCATAACTCATCCGAGGTTTATGGGCCAACTTGATTTTAAAACTTGGGCAAAGCTGCATAGGCCAAGACAGTGTTTAGTGTCGAAACGATCATCATTATTCAAACCTCTCAGAATAAATTATCTGAGAGGAAGGTGCTCCCTGTGGCTCAGCCTTTAAAGTTTAAAGCCTCACTGACAGAGGATGATCTGGTGGTATGTTAATGTTTACAGTAATATCCTCAGTGCTTTGTCTTTATTCCCACTTAATGTCGAGTCCAGACATATTTGAGTTCATCATCTAGGCCAGAGCAGTAAAGAGCAGCCCACAGACCCCCTCCCATGAGCCTCATGGCTGACTCAGCGTGAGGCTTCAGGCCTGTTTTAAAATGTATAGCTAATTATTGTTGGCTCTTGTGGATATTGACTGAGCATCTGCCTGCTAACAGGCCTCTTTGAGCAGACCAAAGTACATATTAGGCTTTATTTACTTTCAGCAAACATCATTATTCTGCATGAATCTGTTTAACTTTTTGTCGAAAATGATTTAAGAAAACGTGTATATCTTACAGAAACTGATGTGATCCTCGAATGCCTGATTTGGATTTACTGGTTTTGCTAAAAATTTGTCTTGCAAATGAGGCACTTGCTGTACCGAAGAAATGACAGCGAAGCCCATTTATATTCAAACATGATATGATGCAATACAATATGATCGTTTTATTGTCACATTCAGTATAATGACTTTTTATGAATGTTGTGACTTTTTTAGACATACTATCCAATGAATTGTATTACACTTGGTTTTGACATGCTATATTTCAACTTTTCTCGACATTCTAAGACTTTTGTCAGCATAGCATACTTTATTATGACTTTTTCTGACTTTTTTTGACTTACTAGAATATGACTTTGCTATGACTTTTTTCTAAACACTATACGAGGACTTGAAATATTTTTTAACATACCTTTTTGAAATACTACACTGACTTTTTTGACGTCCTATGCTATGACTTTTTTTGACATACTGTACAAGTGCTTTATGGCTTTGTCCACATACTATACTATGACTTTTATCAACATACTATACTATGAGTTTTACATGACACACAATACTAAGACCTTTTTCTTGACATACTGCACTCTGACCTTTTAGTACATTTTTCATGACTTACTATACTTTTTTTAAACTTTTGATTACATACAATACTGTTCCTTTTTTGTTCCTTTTTTCAACATGCTAAAGCAATTTACAGTTCAGCACATGAGTAATGAATTCAGATGAGTTATGAAAAATGTACACAACAACAAAAACCTTCCCTTCAAGTAGGCTACCTTCTTGACATGAATAATTATCAATAAGGCCGATGTTAGTCTTTTTTTCATGGTCAACAAATCCGATGCAAGGTCCAAAAATCAACAAAGAATTCGTCCGTTCTCTCAATGTGTTACCATTTCGCTAAGACTACCTACTGAAGACGTACAGTATATCTTTTCAAACGCATCAAAAAAGGAATTCAATTTTCCTAAAAAGGCGAAGTAGTTTCTCACAATACTTGGGCACAGCAGTTTTAAGCAAATGTTACCCAAAAATGCGTAAGCGGTGCTGTTGTTATGGAGTACTTTTAGCCATGGATTTTTACACATTTGGTGTTCTAATGAGTTTACATCAAGGCAGTGTAAGTGGCAGTGAGTCAAAATAAACTACAGAGCCCATGTTTATCAGAATAACGGAACATATTTACGGGAACTGGTGTGTTTTGAATCGTTGAAAACAATGGAGCTCTATGTAGAGGCATAAGCTACAAAGCCAATATTTGTTGCAGTCAAACACTGTACAGATGCTTTTACTTCTAAAACAATACCGTGAACACTCAGGCTGTGCTTGGACCTCTACACACACGCTCGTGGATCTCATTTGTGCTTGCGGATTTTGACATTGATTTGCCTTCATACCCTCAGCAACTATGAACGTATATCTGCAACACCGCTCCTGACAGATGGCCTCCAGTGTCGATAGAGAGTATCTGTATTTCCTGTGTGAAATTCATCGAGAGAGGTGTTGTGTTCATCGTGCAAGTCATACCTCGTCATCATCGACAGAGATACAGCAGCAGAATGTCCTCTTGGCCCAGGCGCTTGAAGCAGTTCTTCTTCTTCTTTGTCTTCTTCTTGGACTCCATGTCATCTGAAAATCAAAAGGAAATTTCAGTAGAATCCACAACAATGTGAAATAACTTCCCAATTCAGACACTCGTGGAGGCAAGCATTTCCAACCAGATGTGGTCCACTGGACTTTGTTCCGCCGGTGCAGGTCGCCCCACGATACCACCCGGATATAATGTGTCTGGGGTCGATCCGTACTGGAGCTATGGAATTATGACACAAGCAGTTCAACAGAAATCATGTTTTAAAAAATCCAATATGGCCGACATGAGGAGAGGAAATAGTCTCACCAAGTTACATCCACCGACGATGAGCTGCTGTCAGTTTGTGGAGGTTGAGGTGAGAGAACAGCTGGCGGTAATGCTGAAGCTGTTCCAGAGGTTTCATTTGTGCTGTTGAATGAAGACAGGCGCAGTTACTCAGAGGCACAAAGCTACTACAAGTTGATGATCACCAAAGCTACAATTCAAAATAAATGCATCACATGCTCATGATCATAAATTCTCCACATTTCATCATGTGTTCAGATCTTATTCATAAGGAGTCAGAACAGTAATAAAAGACATCTCTAATTATATTTAGACTGGTGAAAATAGAAAGATTTGAATCAATCCAGTTCAGCAACGGTAAGATGCAGCAGATGTCAAAAAAGTGTACATGGGGCAGAAGTAAAAGCGATACTTGTTGTGTAAACTGTTTTTTCACCCTTCTAAATCCAAAAACACAGAAGATAAAAGTGTAAGAAATTAATGTAAACAGTGTGGACTGTATATCTGCTCTAATGCAAACGGGTAACACTATCATGCCTGGCTAACTAGCTATCTAACTATCTACTTAACTTTAATTGTTTTTATTCAACCTTTATTTAATCAGGCGAGTCATTATGACCAAATACCTTTTTACCATCGGGCCCGAATGTTTTCACTACTCATAAATTAACTGTATACAAAGTAGTAAAATATTTCAGCCCACTTGCGAACACAGACACTTACCCAGCGCTATGCTGGCGGGGTTCTCTTGTGATGGATGGATCGGCGAGGACCTGACTGGGGGTGATTCTCTTTTTGGCATCCATTTCAGCTGGTCAATGCACTCCATCTTTTCATCAGCTTCCACTTCAGTCAGGCAGTTCAGGGGAAACTAATGCGGGGAACAAAATTGCAAATCCAGCAGCGGTTTTTATTTTCTGATTCAGAATCAATTAAAATCTCATCTATAGCAGCGACAGAACAATCTATCTAAATACCGACCGTTTCCAAATCGTCCAGGGAGAGGGAGTTTCTGTTGTAGCTGAACAAAGGGATTGTCTGGTGCTCCCAAGGTTTTAAGAAGGTTTTTCAGACAGCTGTTAATCACGTTAACTGATTCAAATAAATCTTTTGATATTACCGTATACCTTCAGTCTCCAGTGAGGCCTTTTTACTAAATGCCTTGTGTGGTGTACCTCCCAGCATATAGGAGATAGTCTGGAGGTACACCCAGGAGTTCAACCGCATCTGCAGACAAAACACAGCATCACACCAAGATAAGAACAGGACGCCATTCATCTCCCACAGTCAAAATAATATCTTTCAATTTGAATGATATATTGCATCTTTCACATTGGAGATTACATGACATCTGCCCCAGAGATGCCGCCAAATCAGACAGCAGGCCAAATGTTGCATCATGCAATCGGATTACCTAAAAGTTCTTGATTGGCTAGATCTAATGCTGTATCCCTGAATCCATCTACCACGACTTCATTAAGAAGAAGTTGCTAAAATGTTAAAAATGGCAAATAAAATGTGGAGGCTGCACTGAGAATTTAATTGTGCAAATTAATTAAATTCACTCTAATTACCTGATACTCAGCAGACTTCATTATTTCAGCTACTGTACATATAGATTGCAGTTTTTCTGTCATAAATGACATTTTGAAAACCCCATCATAGAACGTTTAGCTCGGCAGAGCCGAGGTACTGGTATGTACACATGGCTTAGTGCAGCTGAGCAGAATATCCTCTTTAAAAAACCCATTCATGCTCCCATTGGATGTTAGGCATGGATGAGTGCCTCGTGTAGAGTGTCTTTTGAAACTACATCAGGAAAGAGGGAAGCATGTCTGCTCTTCCTCCCATTCCAGTGAGAGAATCAGTGCGGGCAAGGTGAAGGTTCAAGGTGAAGGTTCACAAGCCAAATAGACGGAGCTGAGAGCATTATTATTGTTATTACAATCTTCCTATTTAGGAAAAGTGCCCACATGCACAATCATCACTGAGTGTATGGAGACAGTAGACCGGTTTGTTCCATTCATTCGCTGTGCGTTCTATTACTGGGAGCAGAGATAATCGGGCATGTTGCTGTTGGTTCTTGTGGTAGAATTTCCTCGAGCAGCAGGACTCACTCACCTCTGAGTCTGCGTACAGTAAGACTGAAGACAGAGAGTGAGACATACTCACCATGATTCAAATAAACAGGATGTTCAGTAAAACTTCAGAGGTGCAGGAATATGACAGTTTTACTTCCCTGTGGCATATACTGGCTATAGTATCGATATCAATTACCCAATGATTACTTCTCCAGTCTCCTGCTGGGGTATCAAAATAATAATTTACTGTTGGCCAATCTCATGACAACAGACAACATGTCTCCACTCACTCGAGTTTCAAGGCCTTATGGATTCCCTCCACCTATTATTATTATTATTATTATTATTATTATTATTATTATTACCTCTATGGTTTCAACTGCTCAGCAATGGCTGATAAATAATCTGATGGATATTCAAGCCAGCAACCAGCGTCAAAACACATTTTGACAAGAATTTGCAACGTGATGTGAGACATGTCAAAATGTCCCTCCCATAATCTGCTCATATAGCCTACTGTGAAAATGTGACTTCATTGTTCTGTGTGTGTGGGTCCGGCAGCCTTTGTCACAGGAGGGGTGCAGGCTGAGTCAGACATCCGTGTTGGAGAGGATAAGCTCTATCAGCATGGTGACAAGGTTGATAAAAGTCATGGAGTGCATATGGCCCAGCTACAACAGTGCTGTGGTGCGGTGCTCTGTTACCTCGATAAATCCTCTGACGTGTGGGTAGAACTAAACGTGGACGGAGAATCATTTTTTGTGACGCAGCATTGTGGAAATCATCTTTTGGTGGATTTTCTGGAAACAACTAACGCAGCTTATCAGAAGCACACAACAGTAACACGACTCCATGCTCTTGTCTTCTGGCGGTTTATTGCCTGCTTATCTCTCTCTTCCCCGCAGAAACCCTCATCACTTCATCACTCAGATGCTTTCCCCTCTGGCTCTCGGTGTAATGACCTCTCTCTTTTCATCCAGAACAGAGAGTCACTCCCCATTTTCCATCACAGGGCTGAAAACTCATCTCATCAAGAGGGATGTCATGTCACTAATCAGCTTCTCTTCTGCCGTATTGTCCTCCTCTAAAAGCAATTATTCAAAGCAAAAAATGAATCTCTCCTGAGCTTTTTTATTTCTTAACATAGCATGTATTGTACACAATTACTGATTCACATGCTGTCATGCTGCAGCGTTGTTTTGATGCGTGTTCTCTCGATTCTCTGTATCACAACCTTATTTTGAATTGTGATAACGACCATTTGAATTGAGGGTATAGAAAATGCAGTCACTGTCAGGTGATTCACCTCATTTCTTCTCTGTCTCACGTCATAAAATTGTGGATTTTTGGTGTATTCAGCTTTCAAGTCAACAGAGAGGCTTCAGTGCGGTAGGTTTAACCTTGCAAGCTTGCAAAACAAAAATCCATCATTTTGTCCACTTGAATAATAGAATGCATTCAAATTATATAAATGGCCTTCGGTTCACGAAATAATCATGAATCTAATATGTGCTCAGCTCATTTGGACAAACATTTGAATGCTGAATCATTTAGGACAAGATGATTTGTTTCAACAGTCCTCAAAACCGTGATACATTTTTTACCCCCCTCCTTTATATCCAGTTGAGTGAATGCACCAAAAGATCAGGAATCTGTGTGCAGAAAAAACAGGTTCAATAACGGTGAAGAGTGAAGGAAAATAGGTGATGAATAAATAAATTACAAGCTGAATGTATGTGTCATGTGTGACGTAGAGTAAAATGATCAAGGTGAACGGTTAAGGCAGCAATGTGTTGTTGTTGTTTGTTGCGGTATTGTACAAATACTGTGTTTCTTCTTTTATCCTGTGGAGGGCAGTGTCGCTGCCGAGTCGCGTCGACTCTGCAACAAAACTACACGCAGAAGAAGGAGGATGAGGAGGAGCTGAGTGTTTGAAAGTGGCGGGCAGCAACAACACTCGTCTCAAAGACAATACTTAATCAAGTTAGCCGAAACCAGTAACATTCAAAATTGGACTTTTTATGAAGAGTGTTTCATATTAACGCTGACCGTCTTCAGCGAGAACTACTGAATGCAGTCTTTGTGACATCTAAACTTTGGCCCTGGAGGAAACGTGAAGGTAACGTGAAGTTAAAGTTGAAGTCATCGTCTTCATGGCCAACGCTAGCTTGCTTTGCTAGGTTGACGTTAACGGTAAACTGACTCCAACTTAAACGTTGTTACAATATGTCAGCTGGGTTGAAGACTTCATTTTGCCCACCGGTAATGTTTTCAATACAATAATAATGCACTTTAACCACCGCTAACTAGTTAGCTGGTAGCTTGTTTTGCCTCAACGGTAACGTTGGTAAGTGCACGCTATAGTTCAGAATCAGAAACCGTTTATTGCCATTGTTTGTTGAACATACAAGGAATTTGACATGATGAGTCGCGTCGACTCTGCAACAAAACTACAAGCAGAAGAAGATTTAGCAGTTAACCGCTAAGTGGCTTTCGTATCCTTAAAATAGGTCAATTGAGTAAAAGCACACAGTTCAGTAATCCAGGTAATGTCAGGGCCATAAGTATTTGGACTGTGACACAATTTTTCTAATTTTGCGTCTTTACACGACGACAGATTTAAAACGAATCAGTCAGTATGTGGTTGAAGTGGAGACTTTCAGCTTTAATTCAATATATAAAACAAAAATATCTCATTAACCGTTTAGGAATTACAGACATTTTTACACAGTCCCCCACATTTTCAGAGGCTCGGAAGTAAATCGGACAAACTAACATAATTGTGAATATAATCATTATTTTTAATACTTGGAGGAAAATCCTTTGCGGTCAATAAATGTCTGATGAAGTTAATCTTGGTTTCATCTTACCAAATAATATTTTTCCAAAACTGGTCAGGCTTTTTTTGTTGTTTTCTGGCAAAGTGTAATCGGGCCTTCCTGTTGTTCAGTGTTAACAGTGGTTTGCACCTTGTTGTAAACCCTCAGTATTTAGATTCATGAAGGCGTCTCTTGATTGTAGACTTTAACAATGGCACGCCTACCTCCTTTTTGTTTCTTTCATTCCTAAGTATCTAGTTTTTCATCATGACCCATGAGGATGATAAGGTGATCCCAGTGAGGGTCGCCTTGCGATGCCGCCCTTTGGTCCCTAAAGAAACCAACGAGGGCTGTCAGTGCTGTCTGACGTTCGTGCCTGGAGAACCGCAGGTCTGTGCTCAACAGTTTAGGGAAATATCCTTTTTTCAGTGTATTATTTTGTACCATGACTAATATATCCATGTGTATATCATGTGTGTTTGTGTTTTTGTCTTTCTTTAAAGGCCATGGAGCTACACTATGTAGTAAGTGTAACAACAGCTCAATTCTTGTTCTGTTTTCAGGTGATCGTTGGCACAGAGAAGGCGTTCACCTATGATTATGTATTCGATTCCACCACCGAACAAGAAGAGGTCTTCAACACCACCGTGTACCCCTTGTTGTGTGGGCTTTTCAAAGGTAGCTGTACCTTTTCTAACACGATTCATTGCATTCAGGAAGAAAACTCTCTTCTTGTTTTAACCCCAGAAACAGATTGTGCAACATAAAATTCATGGTTTTGCTAAAACACTTGACTGTCCTGACCATTGGCGGCACATAAATGAAAAGCATAATTAGATGAAAGATTTTAGGTAGTTCTAGAGATATTTATTTTTCTCTATTGTCTTTTGAATCATTTTACATTCTCACTAACGTGTCCTGTTTGTAGGCTACCATGCCACCGTTCTTGCATACGGACAGACGGGATCAGGGAAGACCTTCTCCATGGGAGGCACGTACACATCGGCTCAGGAAAGTGATCCTTCAGTCGGAGTTATTCCGCGAGTTATCAGAAGGATCTTTGAGGAACGGGAGAAGAGGCCCGCCTGTGAATTCAGTCTGGCGGTATCTTACCTGGAGGTCGGTGGAAATGTTGTTTACACTTTTGTTTTCATGCCAGCTAGAAAGGTATTGTGGTCTATCGGCTTTCAGCAGGTGCTGTTTTATTGTGCAATCAAAGTGATTTCCTTTTTTGCGATTGTAGATCTATAATGAAGACATATTGGACTTGCTGTGTGCATCGAAAGATAAATCAGGCCTCAGCATCAGGGAAGACCCGAAAGAAGGCATTAAGGTGAGTGACCGACATGTTTTACAAAGATGAACGCACATAGTCATCACTTTGAAGCTCAGAGTAGATCGAAAGATAAACCTCGGCCTATTCCTTGGTGACGTATTTCAAGTGAGTGCAGTGCAGCAGTGTGCAAACATAATGGAGTGTGTCCGCGTTTAGTTTTAATTGAAAATGTCCTGTTCCCCAGATCGTGGGTTTAACTGAGAGGAAGGTGGTCACCGCCCAGGAGATGGTGGGTTGTCTGGAGATCGGAAATTCCGTTCGCACCGTGGGCTCCACAGCGATGAACGCTGCCTCCTCGCGCTCGCACGCTATCTTCACCATCACGCTGGACCAGCGCAGGGGGACAGACAAGTCAGTGTGGCGGCGTCTTCTCACACAATCACTTTGTAATGTGTTCGGTTAAACAGTGGGATCGGTTGAATATTTGTGGAATCTTTTGTTGCAGAGCCGACTCTGTTGTTTCAAAATTGCACCTCGTGGATCTGGCTGGTTCAGAAAGGCAAAAGAAAACCAAAGCAGAGGGAGATCGGTTAAAGGAAGGTAAACTGAATATGTTTGTTTTTTTTCTCTCGATTCATGATCCTCTCCACGCTATATGGTGTAGTGTGCTGTCTCTTTTGTATTGTGAAAGTGCCCTCAATGACAGTCTTTCTGTTTCCGATGCTGCTCATTTTCATCTTCAGGCATCAGCATCAATCGGGGCCTTTTGTCTTTGGGTAACGTGATCAGCGCCTTGGGGGACGAAAGCAAGAAAAGCAGCTTTGTACCTTACAGAGACTCCAAGCTCACCCGCCTGCTACAAAGTAAGCTTTGAGTTACATGTTGAGAAGTTACTCCGTGGTCATTAGTCTCAGACGCCATCCTCACGTTCAGGATCCTTCAAACACGAGCAAATCGAGGCTGCGTCGCTTGACTTTTATTGTCGAATGGAATGTTTTCAGACTCTTTGGGAGGCAACAGCCACACCTTGATGATCGCGTGCATCAGTCCTGCAGACTCAAACATGGAGGAGACCATCAACACGCTGCGATACGCTGACCGAGCTCGCAAGATTAAAAACAAGCCTGTCGTCAACGTTGACCCGAGAGCCGCAGAGATGAACCGCCTGAAACAACAGGTAGAGACATTTGTGGGGCTTGTGTGATGATGCTGCAAGTTAAATGCAGTTCAGTTGCTTGTTTACAAGTTCAACATCTTCGTTGAAGATCGATAGGACAGAAAGTGGTGCGGATAATAAATAAATAAATGATACATGCCTTACTACTTCCATTTCAAACGTAATAAATGTCCCAATCGTCTTGATTCACACACTCGTTTAGGTTCAGGAGCTGCAGGTGATGCTGCTTCATGCCCGTGGAGGAGTTGCTCCGGTGCTCTCTGGGTAAGACATCGCATTCTTCCAATAAATGAATGTCCCATCAGGATGTGGGATGAATGCACCCACAACAAAGCCCAGTCTGGGGCGGGCTGACGAAAGGCCTGTCTAAGGAGCTGGAGAGGGAACAAAAACAATGCTGCAGGATCATTGGCATTCTGTCTCCTTCTCTTCTTCACTGAGTGAAGTAGTCACATGGAAATTGTAGTGCCCACAGGCAGCATCAAAAGACATCTACTTTCTTTTATTTAATTGTTTTATAAATGACTTATTTTGCGCCTTTTTATTCCTCATGCTCTTACGCTGTCTTAATTGTCTTGAATTGTTTTAAATGGTCTAAAATGACCACATATTTAGGGTGTAAAATGCTGATTTCCGTGTATGTTTGACACATTCCAGGATTCACCGTTTAACAACTCTCTTTTTTTTTCACGCTGCTGTGTAGCCTGGCGAGTCAAGCATTTAATAAATGAAAGTAATGACAAAAGGCCATAACGGACACTCTGCGTTCTGTCACAGGCCAGAGTCTACGGCGAAGGTGACGAAGCTGTTGGAAAGGAATCGCGTTCTGCAGGGTGAGAACAATAAGCTGAGCAGGGAGCTGAGTGAGGCAGCGGGACAGACTGCCCTCATGTTCGAGAAGATAATTATGGTGAGCAAGACCGCGACAGTGCAGTCGTTGGAAAGTCTGGAAAGCCAAGACAATTGAAATTGACAATTAAAAACAAATTACCGGTAACTTGTTAAAAAGGGGGGGGGGGGAATTATGTTGTCGACACATTTTTGATGTTTCTCTGACATTTCACTGTTTTGTGTTGTCCTCCATCACGTTGTGTTTGCTTAATTTTACAGACTGAGCATGCAAATGAGAAACTACAAAGCAGAATGGAGCAGCTGAGCGACCATGCAGCGTGAGTTTGTGAAGCCGGGAGAGCTTCAGGACGAGTCTAACGGCTTATTCCCGTTAAATGTCGTGTTTTGTTTTTAATGGAATTCGGGTTGTTTTTTTTTGTTGACCAATCCCACGATGATCGTATTGAGCCAGACTCTTTATGAACCGTTATTTCAGATGTACAGTGGATCTGGAGAAAGTGTTGGAGACGCTGGAGGACCAGGAGTTGAAGGAGAACATCGAGGTGATGAAGAACCTGCAAGACATCGTGTTGGAGCTCAAGGTACTGAAGTCGTCTCCCGTTATACATCCAGCAGCGTTGATTGAATGTTCATAATGCGGAATATTGTGGTTTACTGTTTGTTGTTTTTCCTAAGAATGAGAGTGAAGGCATCGCCGCCTCCATCGACGCCATGGCTGCAGGAGAGGACGGACACGAGGGGTCCGGGAACAGCAGTAAATATGATGAATCCTCAGTACGTCGACACTTTTGTTCGTCGATGTTCACGTTAGATGTTGATTAGTATCAAATATACTTTACAAAATTAAGAATTCAGAAAAAAAGTTTGACCGAAGAATAAAGTCTTTCTCCTCCGCTTTTATTTAGTTTCTGAGACTTGATGTCAATTTAAGATGTTCCCCACCTCTAACACATTTAAACAGGATGCCCCCGAGGGCTTCACGACCCATCATGCACTGCGACAGGCTCAGCTCTCCAAGGAGCTGATCGAGCTGAACAAAGTGCTGAGCTTGAAGGAGGCTTTCGTGAAGAAAATGTGCCAGAATGACACCCAGCTGGAGCCGATGGAATCGGAGCACCAGGTAAGCACTCTGGCAATAATCTCAAAATCATTCAGAGTTCAGTTGTTTCATTATGTTCCCATCAAACGGAAGCTAGAGCATCCTTTGCTTCGGTGACGTGATATTTTTCTGAATGAAACTGAACACGAGTGCAGGGTTTGGGTCGGAGAGGATTGAAATCTAAACCTACGTGAACATAAGATTTAAATGTTGCAAAATACATTTTTGATCATCATTCATCTGTTAGTAAGAATAATGTGGTGCGACAGCTATGGGGCGAGGTTCCCATGAGCGTTTTAATGCGTGTCATGATTTTAAAGCACAGTCTTTCTGTTTTGATTATACTAATAATGAACCATATGTTTTTAATCTTCTTGACATTCTGTCCCACAGAAGAATGTACACACTCTCCAGTCCGCAGTGGATTCTCTGCAGAAGGAGAAGGAAGATCTCGTTTTCGCGCTTCAGTCTGCAAAGAAGGACACGAACCAGGCGAAGTATGAAAACTTGTGCCTGGAGCTTCATAATTTGACAAAAAGTATTACCGATTTGTTTTTGACACACAAATGAAGTAACCGCCGAAGCCTTCACTGTTTACTTCCTGCTTCGTCTTGACGCACACCACCTTGTTTCAGGCTCAGTGAGCAGCGCAGGAAGAGACTGCAGGAGCTCGAGGGCCAGCTGGGGGACATGAAGAAGAAGCTTCTCGAGCAGTCCAAAATGCTGAAGCTCAAAGAGTCCTCTGTTAAGAAAGTTGGCAACCTGATGCATGAGATACAGGTGAGCAGGGTTTTTCTTTACATGTAGTCCCTTTAAAGGCGAAGGCTGCATTGTGTGTGTTAAGTGTAAACGTGCACTACTACCATTTAGGATGCATGTTTTTCTAATATCTCTCTGGATCTCACAGTCCATGAAGACCCAGCGTACACAGCTGATGAGGCAGATGAGGGAGGACTCGGAGAAATTCCGAAACTGGAAGAGCCTGAAGGACAGGGAGGTGTTGCAGCTGAAGGAGAAGGTAATGGGGAGTTCCTCACTGCAGGACATCAACATCTTATTCATAGAATTATTAAATCTTGCTGCTAAATCGTTCATCACTTGGTTCCGTAAGCATCTCTCTGTTAATTGTTTATCTGTTTGACAGGATCGTAAACGGCAGTATGAGTTGCTTAAACTTGGGAGGGATTTCGAGAAACAAGCCAATGTTTTGCGACGTAAAACTGAGGAGGTGAGGCCTCTCGGTCCGTTTCATTTCATTCGCACCATCTACAAATAAAACATGCTGGATTTAATGTTTCAACATCTGTAAAGTAGCAACTATTACCACGACCAGTAAAATGGTTGCAAACCTCTGAGTCACTTCAGTCTGACTATTAAGCTCATCTCAGACTCTTAGAATTAAATGGAACTGGTAATAGTTCAAAGCAGCTTATTGCACGTTTGTTTCCCCCCCCACAGGCTGCAGCTGCAAACAAGCGGTTAAAAGATGCGCTGCAGAAGAGACGTGAGGCAGCAGATAAACGCAACAGAGGAACAGAGGGAGCTGCTGCAAGGCTTAAGGTAGTAAAACTTGTCCTTAAGATGGAGATAGATATATATATATATCTCTCAAAGGGATCCAGATTAGACAATGAGAATGTTGCCGCCCTAACTCTGTGCTTGCCTTCATGTGATCAGACATGGCTTATCAATGAGTTGGAGGTGATGGTCAGCACAGAGGAGGCCCGGCGCCACCTCAACGATCTGCTGGATGACCGGAAGGTCTTGGCTCAGGAGATCAACCACCTCAAACAGCAGATGGAGGCAGGGGACCGACCAGCTGCCAAAATCAGGGTGAGTTGTAAAGTCTATACTGTTGATTTAAAGAAGAAAAAAGAATAAGTGAGACATCCAGTGCATCAGCGAAGTAGAAACAAAGAATCAATCCTTTTCTTCGTGGTGTCCTTCCCGTGCAGCGTCGGACGCTGATCATCTCTGAGCTGGAGACCCAGGGAGCGCTGGAAAAGCCTCTGACCAAACAGGTGGAGAACCTGGAGACGGAGATGGCCCTCAGGTGAGTCCGGCGGAGCAACGCGGCCACCGCTTTTTTAAAACAATCTGTTGCGCATTCATCGTACTCTGCTTCCCAATAGGTTGAGCTCACAACATTTTTAACCGTTTTTTGCAAAGAAGTCTCTTCAGAAAAGTGATTTTGAACCTTGTTGCAGGAATTGTTAAGATGTGAAGAGTGCTTTGTGTCTTCACAGGAATGCCCAGATCGCTGACCTTCAGCAGAAGGTCCTCGTCGCTGACGGCGAGGGCCGTTTGAAACAGCGCCTCGATAGCATCACCAGCATAGTCGACGCCAAGTACGCCCTTAAGGTCCTCATGTCTGAGGTAAGCAGATGCTCGTACATTTTAATCTCACACCTGTGTGTTAAATTAGTGTACGTACATTCGTTTGTTGCCTTTCGTGTTTCCCAAAAAAAACCTCGTACATTTTTCTTTTTTTTATTTAGCTGGTGTCTGCAAAAACAGCAGGTGGTAAGCTGGAGAGCGAGCTCAAACAGGAGATGGGGAATTCACAAGATTTAAGGAAGATGATGGCTGATGAGAGACACGTGATGTCCACCATGGACATGGAGCACCAGCAGCAGTTGGTGGAACTAGAGCAGAGGCATCAGGAGAAGGTGCTCATAGCTTTTACTCACATACCAGTTTGCATCTGGTTTTATAGAGACGTGTATACTGAAATGTTCTGTTCTCTATACCGTACATTTTTTGTTTTTGCTGTTTCCAGGTCCATTACTTCCTTAATCGGCTCCAGAGCAAGCCCATATGTGAAGAGCCAGCTGAAACGAAGCAGACGGATGAGGAGCGTGCAAAGGAGAAGGAACTTCTCCAGCGGCTCAAAGTTCAGGTTTGTCTCCACCGGCTGAAAAGTGTTTAATCAACAATTCGACTCTGCATCGTTCGTTGTGTAGGAGAAACAAAAAGGTAATCGTGCGGTTATTTGTAACATCGTTTTAGGAAGAAGAGCTTGAAAAGCTTCGAGCATTAAGTGAGCAGAACCAGACGCTGGTGGAGCAGAATGAGACGTACAAGGAGGTAAGCTTTATCATTCAACTATTGGTTTAATGTAAAGTTAACTTATACAGGATGAACACCATACACTCTCATACCACACTGATGGGAGGAGGGGCTTAAGGTCAATGATCAGACGACACATCATTTGTGACTGAATGATTTAACATGGCTGCAGGCAAGAAACGCTTCCCGTGTGTGTGTGTGTGAGAGTGAGAGAGAGTGTGTGAGAGAGATTGGCTCAAACCCAACCATGTTTTTTCTTCCACAGAAACTCTCATCGCTCCGCCTGGCAAGTGGAAAGAAGGTCCTTGCGCCCGCGACCAACAATGAAAAGAACCTGGAGGACTCGTTTGAGTACATTCCTCCGAAGGTAATCCCAGATATTCTACCTTCCTGTTCGTCGTTGTTGTTTTCATACACGGGTACTTCACTTCTTAACAGTGAGTTGGCTAATGTAGGTTGTTCCCCATAGTCATCGAACATGATTTAGTCAGGACCAACGTTTAACTGAAAGAGAGCTTTGCACCAATCGTGAATTATTCTGCGAACAATATCTTTTATTTTTGAGAAGTAAATGTGAAATTCTCTGATTGAGAACTTGAGGGATATTCATTTTGAAGTCCACGTGTGTTGATTTTTCTTTCTTTGTGTTTTCCACAAACCAGCCTAAAGGGAAGCGCTTCACCACCGCTAAAGCGCCGCAGAACACGACCATCAGCGTCGAGGAGTTGATGTCTCCCAGCGAGGACGAGAGTGGGGGGGAACCGGACGAGTGGCGCCCCGAGAGACCGGAGAAGGGTCGCAGAACCTCAAAGAAACCAAAAGCAACCGGGGTGAGACTGAGATGAGGATCGGAGGTTATCTTCAAACGGGCTGTTTGTGTATGAAACCTGTGAGCTCGTCTGTCCACGGCGCTCACTGAAGGCTCATGAAGGGCGACAACAAAGGATGTGCAGGATATTAAATCAGCC
Source organism: Melanostigma gelatinosum (assembly GCF_949748355.1). Lineage (NCBI taxonomy): Eukaryota > Metazoa > Chordata > Actinopteri > Perciformes > Zoarcidae > Melanostigma > Melanostigma gelatinosum. Next base: position 16,721,673 of record NC_136647.1, read on the forward strand.
TGCTAATTAATGAAACGCGTCACCTGACTCAAAGTGCGCTAGATAAGAGAAACGCACACGTTTCCTCCGGTGCCGAGCTGTAAACGTCTTTTCTTAGGATCAGGATAGTTTGGTTACTCATGATGCAAAGAAACGTCACGACTTCTCTCCCTTTAGTGTGCGTGTAAAGGTCGCTGTGGCAACAAGCAGTGCAGGTGCCGCAAAGGAAAGCTGACGTGCGGAGAGAACTGCCAGTGTGATCACGAGAAATGTCGAAATATGGACAACCAGGTGCTTGCCGGGGTAAGTCGTCTCATGATTTCCACTCGGCTCATCTACCGATAACTTTCTCTGCGTTTGTGTGATGCAGGAATATTTTACCGTCAGTACCGTAATTGCAAAAAAATGAAATGGTCTGTTGTCGTGTTTGTATATCAGCGTGTGAACTTCTTCAGGGCAGACATCTTGACATGTCGTGGTAGGAAAAACACACGTGAAGATTGTCAGGATGTGTTTTAGTCGGATGTAACTTCCATTGACAAAGAATACCCTGATTTGCTTTGTTGAAGATACTCGAGGCTTTTATGAAATTATAATAAAGACCCATAAGCAACATTCAAATGTCTTTTCACTCATTTCAGGATGCAAGTCAGACAGAAATCGTCTCCAAAGACTCGATGGCTCTTCAAGATCCCATATCCGACAGCCCGGAGAACACCACGTTCTTTCAGCCGCCGTCTTGTACGCCCAGTAAGAAGGTGAGCGGGCTCCTCCTGAAGGATCTGACCAGTTAGTGATTCTTTCTCTGTAGTTCTCCATCTTTCACCACCTTGGGATGTGAAGCAGAGCAGACTAACGGTTTGCTAACCTGCACTGTCTCAGGTGCTGAAAGATATCGGAGACATGGGGCATGCCACCGCTGACCTGAAGTTGGTCAGGAAACCGTCCTTGCCAGAGGAAGAGGAGGAGGAAGAGGATGACCACGGGAAGGACCGGACTACCGTCAGCTTCCTCAAGAAGAAGAAACGGCTCCTGACGAGTTGTCAGAACAGTTTTTTCTCCGGATGCACTCCAATCAGAGAGGAGTCTTAATCGGGACAGCGCGGGGGTCCCGTGCTCTTCCGTAGATGTCCGTGTTTGAATGTTTTGTGTATATGTGACTAAACTGTCTTGTACTGTAACATGAGAGTAGCTGTGGATTCTAAGACACTTTGTTTTCGGTAACTAACGGACTGTAAACCGCATCGAATCTTTTGCTGGAATTCACAATGAGATGATCAAGGAGCCTGTACATATGTTAGTTTAACGCGTTCGATGATATTTCTTATATAGTAAGACTAAATTTACTTGTTTGTCGTCCACCAATATATCAGAACTATTCAACACTGCGTGCTTTTTATGTTTCTTCCCTGTGATTTTACTATCGGAGCTGAATAAAGTCTTACAGTCAAATCTTGCTTTTAAAGAACAAACTGTTTTTCTTTTTGACTGAATGTGTACTGATGTTTAATATCTGTGTCGTAAGTTGATGGAAAATAATTTATTTAATTCTTTAGTCTGTAATGATGTTTTACGTTGCTGTCTCTTTAGTGGAAAATATTCAATTAAAGAAAATTTAATCTTAAACTAAAGCGCTGCATTATTATTACACTAATCTCAAATTGTACTGAGGAGTTTTGAAACTTAATGTACACATTTCTTTCCCACAAATGCTAAAACGAACAAAATAAACTGAAAAATAGCCGAATCACTGTATATTTTTTTTTGGTATGAGGCCGTTTTGCTGCTTATTTACTCCATTTACTTTTTCTTATCCATTTCTACAAGGGCTGAAGAGCCTGAGGGGTTTGATCTTGAATAAATTCAATGCACTAATTTGCGTTTCTGTTTCATTTTATACGTCTAACAAACGCTTCAGTTTACTTCAAATGCTTTCTGGGAGATTTCCTTCAGGCAACAAATACACAAGTATTTCCTGACGCATGATCGGTAGTCCAACATTTTTTGGAGCGCCCCTTTAAGGGTTTCACGTTTTTAGAATTGGATAAATAAAATGGTGCAATTAATATTTTAAAAACTGTTGAGTTGTGTCTGTTGATAATTCTGTTTCTAAAGAACAACTTGAATTGGGAAACCAATTGTCTTTTTATCGCGCAAAACTTCCAAACATTTACTGGTAATGGTTCCAGCTTTGGGATTTTGGACATTTTCTGTGTGAATTTCACACCAGAGCCTCAATTACCATTAAAAGGTATTTAATAGTTTATTAAAGAATTATGACCACGATTTACTGATAAACTTACCGTGTCTGACACAAACTGCCTCCACTGCTGGTGGAGCTTCTCATCCGTCACAAACAACCTCAAGAACAACACCTTGGTGTGATCAAATCACAGTCGCATACTGTGAAAGCAGCAGCTGGTAATAAGAGACTGATCTGATGGCTTCTGCTGGGAGAGTGTGCTGTACAAAACAAGTGGACGTTGCAACGACAACAGAAAAAGAAGCTCTACATGAGCACACTGCTGAATACTGGGAGCAGCTGTGACTTGACATGTCTGGCTTTCAGCTCTCCCCAGCCTCTACATGATGTAGGGACAGAAGCTCTCCCCATGACGGCTCCTTCAAATCGCTCCAAACATTTCCACCTGATCAACAGCAGAGCTCTGAACAAAGGGACGGGGGTTTTTTTGGCTGCAATGGCTGCTTCCCAAGGCCAAACTGGAGAACAAGACAATGCAGCATTGTTTGACTGGAAAATCGGTTTATTTGTGGTTAAAAAGCAAAGTACACTCAGACTTTGTGTCCAAAAAGCAGTGAACATGTTGCACCGGACAGGGACAGGGAGGCAGAGGAGTACACACGTAACATTGTACAAGAAAATGAATCCACAGGATCAGCATGAAAGAAAACAGGCACGCTGAGAGGAGAGAGACTCCACCGGGGCCTCTGGGAAAAGGTGATGAAGGCTCCCTTCATGAATACAGAAAATATTCATCTCATCTCTGACAGTGGGACGGAGGAGAAATGAGAGGTCGCTTCCATTTGATGACGATCACTCATTCAGCCAGGAGAGCTGAGGGGGCGAGGGCTTTGTTTGAGGATTTTAGAAAGAGGAAGAAAGCATGAGTCCATCACATGCACAGTGGAGCTCAACATTCACAACATTTGGAGTGGGGAGTGGAAAATCCATCAAATATCAGACTCGTCCTTTGCCATTGATGTATTTGTATTAAACTGCAAATAACACCTGTAATATTTGGGGAAAGAGTCTTCATGTGAATGCATTTTGGGCTTTTAGAGCATTCATTTTAAAGGAATCTACCCATTCAATAGAAGCTTTTTGGAGACTAATGTTTTCTCGCTCCAAATATGATATTGGTGATTCCCATAGAGAATTGATGTTTGGTATTTATGCCTTCCTGCTGCACGTGAGGTATGAAATGTGTAGATTGGTTGCGTACTTGCAGCCACTCCCTGTGGCTTCTCATTGTGACAAATCCTTTCCCTGCTAAAGATGTAATGACGAAATGTCAACAACATCATTAGTTGTGATGGATCTCTGCTCTCGGCTGTGGAGTTTCTTTCTGTTGTGAAAATGTGGCTGTGACTGCTCGGGGAGCTGCTGCTGTTGTTGCAATGCATTCTGGTCACAGATATGAGGCGACAGAGGTCAAGAATACTCCAATCACAATCCACGATGTGAATATTTCAATACCAAAGTGTATTTCTACCTCTGTGTATGAGCTTGCAGATCATTGGGCTGCTGAGCTGCTCTGTATCAGACAGGTGTTTGCATTTGTTCGGCATTTGTTCGGTATTGGGCTGCTCACATCTGCAGTATCATGGTCTTAAGGTAGGGGGCAGTGCGGGTATTTGTTTGTATTTGCAGACATATGCAATCAAATTAAATTAGCTCCAATGGAAAATCTGGATTATGTGTCAATAGATCATTTATTCATTTTTGTTTGTTTAATACTGCTAAAGCACTTTAGCTTGGCAACGCCACTTGCTTCTATATCTTCATAACATGATCTTCATCTTGATGTCTCTCGTGTTCACTGAGGGCCACGATGGAAAACAACGAGTTTAAAGCGTAAATGAGCTGCTGAAAGAGAGAGAGAACAGTTCAACAGTTCAATAGTTTCAGGGACTCCAGTGAAGGCTGAACACTGACGGACAGATATGGTGTGAATCCGAAATGGGGCGGACACAAACACTGTCTGTCCGTGATGAAGGCCTGATGAAGATATTTTAAAGCCTCTGAAAATCGTTGAACCTCATTTTAAGGTATTATAACACTAATCTATGTCATCAGGAATGTGCGGGTGCGGCTTGATCAAACAAGCCACAAATCAGTTTTGATTCAAATATTGCTAAATCCTGATTGGTGCAAAAGGTCTGTGAGATCACCTTTTTCCGACTGAGCTCCGCCCCCTGCAAAGCAATAAGACAAGAAGTCTTTCATGGATGTATTACTAAAGAGAGCTGTTGTCACGTTGGAGACTGTGTCCCATTCATTCCAATGAGAGTTTCTCAGGGTCGCATGAAGCAATAAACAGTTAGACATTTGTGTGAACAATTCAGATAAGATTACCTGGAGATTCCGGCAATCCTCCATGTCAGTGGCTTGAGGAAAAGAGGAGATGTCACGTGTCAGAAACGCAAGTCACAAGAGAGGGTGGAGCTAACCAAACACTGATTAAGACGTTGCAACCAAAATGTTACGATGAACTTTTATCAACTGAAAAAGCACGATGAACAGGTAAAAGTTGAAGGATGAAAACATGGAAAACAGCTCCCAGACCGGACGACGGCGTGGAAGAGATCTGTAAATAACCGTAGTTTACTCAATGAACATCGTGCGATATTGAAGAGGACTTGAAACTACAGCAACTGAGACCATAAACTCATGTCTACAGTGTTTACTGAGAAGTAGAGTTATTTTCTCATGGACTCTTCATTTTCTCATAGACTTCTATACAATCGCAACCAGAGGAGTCGCCCCCTCGTGGCAAGTAGAAAGAATGCAGGTTTCAAGGCACTTCTACATTTTGGTGCACTTTTGGCTGAAAGGCCATTTGCAGGAACACTCCAGCATCGCAGCTCCAGTTACACTGCACCATCTGCCACACCCCGAAGCTCAAGACCTTGTCTTCATTTAGATACGATACGATTACATTTAATCTTCACTGGCCCCTTAGCGAAATTTGTCTTTGACTCACTTGCCGCACAGATGATATGACACATAACATATTGTCTTACCATCATAGGTGCCTCCATAGAAGTGAATAAAAACGAAACAGAGTGACAAAGTAAGGTTTACTAAAGCACATTATAACCACACGTTACATTGCACAATATTCATACAATAGCATTGATCCATGGGACCAAGCACACTAGAATTCCCTTTAAATATGTTTTAATATGTTTTCATGGCCTTCAAAAACAGTCTTCTGGATTATTTAAATGTAATGTCACACATACTGAATTTCTCTGAACTTAATGTTAAACGATTCAAATGGAAATTGTTTGCTCTTGATGTGAGAGACTTCAGTTTATCTGAGGCCTGGCTGTGTGAAGTGGAAATGTGTTTGAAGTACAGCGTGCTAGAAGAGTGGAATTAATTGTATTGTCACATGTTTGACTCGGTCATATCTTTGAACACGCTCTTCTTTTGATCGCAGCTTCTTTGGGAAGTTTAGCACCAAAGTCCAGTAAAACTGAGAGGAAAATATACAAAGAGCAAAAAAGTAAAGTAAGAAATGTGTAACTATGCCGTGTGTGAGTGAGCATCTTGTCAAAACCTGGCACATGTTAAACATAGTTCACAATGGAAGAAACAGACTCCAGCTAGAGATCATTTGAAAAGTAAAATTAGCAAATTGAACTCAGAAAACGGAACATGACGCCTATTAAGAGAAGAACATAATGGAGTCAATCATTTCTGAAAGGAGAACTTCGTGCGATGACATTCGAGCGACGCACTTTGACCTCGTGCACGAGATCATTTTCATGCTCAGCAGATTGACGTCGTTATCTGATCTAAAAGTGATGATGACCTTACAGGCACCGCAGATTCAAAGGAGCAACAAAAGGACTTTATCCGTATGACAGATTAATGCTGTGCACATATTCTCTCTCTTGGAGACACTGGACTCTGCACTCGGGCATACCAACCACTTGAACTTCTGAGATAAGATAGCCCGAGTATATGGATAAAGGAGGAGGCAGAACGTGTCGGAAATGCTGTAAAATCTCAATATCTCACTGTGTATTAAATATCTTTCACGACATTTAAGGAGTTTGTGATGCAGTCGCATAGTGAAGACCTTAAAACTGTGACTCTCATGAGGAAATGCCTCGCCTACCTACATGAGGACAGCAGCCTGCCTGCTGATGTACATTCTGTTTCATTGTGACTCTGTTCATGTACCTCTTGTCCCTGTGAGGTCAGATAACATCTCCTTTATCCTTCAGGCACTCCTCTGACAGATCAGATAGGACGTGTGATAAAATAATATTAATGTTAGAGAGGAGTCAGATAAAGAAATTCAGGTTACACAACGATATAAAATAAAATACAACACTCTGACGGGAAGAGATCCTTCAACCAGTTTATCACAGTAGTTTGTGTCACATGTCATGAGTCACTTTTACAGTGCCCTAAAGTTAAAGAATTACACATCTGCTGGAGTTTATCATTCAGGCTTTATCATACCATGACTTGAAATGTTAAATGATATAAGAGCGGTTTATTTTGTTTTGCTCTCTGTATACTTAATATGATTATTTGTGATGTTTTTGATACTTTGTATGCATCACAAAGTACTCTCTGCTCCCTCCTCCTCCTCCTCCTCTCCCAATCTTCAGCAGCCCTGAGTTTCACATCTGCTCGTTCCGGTAACTGTGCGTACGTGTGTGTGTGTGTGTGTGTGTGTGTGCGTGTGCGTGTGTGTGTGTGGGTGTGTGAGTAATGCATCGGTAAGTGTCAACTGGGCTCACGTGCTGATACTACAGTACGCCATTTTGTAGCTTGCGTTCGTGCTGCATTTCAAAGAAGCGAAGCACAAAAAGCAGAGGGATTACAGTCCAACTCATTTCGCCTCGACCTTTACGGTTGATAAGGGAAGGCCGTTCCTTTCGCATTATAAATATCAATGAATGTGGAAAGAAATCCTGTGAGTTATGACGTGGTATAGTCCACGCTGATGTTGCAGTGCACTGCTTTTTTTTCCTGCAGGCCTTGAATACACATTTTGTGCAGGGGGACAAAAGAGATGTGCTTGCTGCTGGCCCTACCCTCTGTGTCAGTCAGTGTGGAATCAGGATGTTGGACTGAGGGGCAGGGCGCTGGGCCTGTTAAATATTGACTGCAGGTGTAATAATTAACCGTCCACCAACTCCTGATCCCTTAAACTGGCTGCTCGGCCTCGCTGCCATTGCCATCGAAACGCTCCCGGCAGCTGTTTCACTGTCAGCATCTCCCTCTGTGTCTCCACCTGTCTTGGTCTTGTCGGCTCTGTTTCTTCTTCTCTGCATTTCTCCCTCTTGCTGCTCTGGCACCCCTGTGTCTTGACGCCATGCGGCTCTTGAAACCTTTGGCCTCGTTCCGCAGCGAAAGCCTCCGGACGGGCCATGCATCTGGAGGTGAGTGCAGCTCTTACCCCAAAACTGAATCGTGTGTGAAATGTTCAGGATTAAAACAAAGTACGACGACAAATCCAATTATTTTCTATCATAAGAACACCTGACAAACGTAAGTGTTGAACGAGAAGTATTACATCGACATGGCTCTATGTTTCAGGATACATTATGTATTTTGAGACAAAGTCTGTCTACTTCAATTTGCTGCAGATCTTGACTTGGTGATTCTTTTTTTTAATGAGAAAAATTGAATGAAACAAACGAGGTGTGATAGTAGTATTTTTTAAATGAATGTCAATGTTTCTGTCTTTGGAGGGCCGATGGCTGCCGTGTGATTGGTCGATTCAACAGACTAAAAAGTAAAAGCAGAGATGGTCGAACAGAGCTGCTAATCATTTAATTGCTTTATTGTTCTGTTGTTTTTGTTTCCTGTGCAGAGTTTTATTGCAAGGCAAAGTCTACAGAGATATCGCTCTGTAGCTGAGCAAGGCAGGTTGAACGAGAACAAAATGCCTCACAGGATTTGAAAAAGAACTCGATTAGGTTCAAACTGATTGCACATTGGAAAACCATGAAGCCAATCTTTTAGTAATCATGAGGACGAACGTCAGTGGAAGCAGGAAATGCAGGGCCGGCAGGTACATAGGTCAGACACACCCAGATATTCACATATTGAAAAGAGCCCTCATGTTGACAGCAACCATAAAATCTGTGTTATCTATACAGGCCGTGGCCCTTTGGCCGTGCTGTTGGAAGAGTGTGAGCAATGATGCCGTCTACTTGAGGCAATAAAACTGGGCGGAGGAAATTGCCGGGTCAAAGTCACTCGCAAGGGGAGACTCCTCTCGTACTAAAGCAACTGCCTCCAAGTCCAAATCCTAAGTCAACCTTGGTGCTCTCTCCTGCTCCTGTTCTCCTCTCTCTCTCTCTCTCTCTCTCTCTCTCTCTCTCCTGCTCCTGTTCTCCTCTCTCTCTCTCTCTCTCTCTCTCTCATCTCAGGTATTTTCCAGGCCGGCGGCCAACACTGGAAGTGTCATTGTAGGTTTGTCCATCTGCAGACGTGACCGACTTGGAGAACACCTGATGCGGATGCGGTTTGATGTCAATTTGATGTTTGTTGGAGTCTTCTGGTGCTCGCTGGATGTAACAGCAACTCCATGTGGAAGCTGTGTCTGTTCCAGTGGAAGTGCTGTTACCTGCAGAGAGCCGCCGAACGCAACGCCGAGCCTGAGCTCTTCCTGACAGGTTTTTAGTTTCAAGCGTAGCTGAAGAGCGATGGGACGCAAGGCGATGACCTATGAATTGACAGCCAGTGGTTGTAACATCTGCCTGTCAGTTCTGTAGGCCACTGCTGTGTTTGTCCCTCTGAATGCCTACAGAATGTATAAACAACATGTTTTGGGTTTCATTGATAACTCAAGAAGCCAACTGTGTCTCTTGTGACTTTTACGTGAATAACAATTGTTTTTTAAGCACGTTTTACAATGAATAAAATCTGAATGGGTTACTTTATGAATGGGTGAGTCTGTCATGTGTCCTCTGTTGCTCTGTTGAAGATTATTATTTGTTGCCAAGTCACTTTTATTTAGGCAACTCAAAATGATTTGATCGGGATTGAGATGCGTTAAGCAAACATAATTACGATGTACTATAATAATAATAATATAATGATAATAGTCAGAAACAAGTTGATGCAGTCTACTTGACATTTTGCGGCATCCAATCTCAAAATATATTTTTTTATTTACACATTAACTGTTCATGTTCCAAACAATTTTAAAAATTACAAATTACAATTTGTCAACATGGAAATTGACTACATACTTGATTTAGAGTGCCTTTAGTTGAAATCCAAAACTAGTGTGTTTACAAAATCATCTTGAAGGTGCTCAATACAAAATTCAGTCTGTTGTTGCCTCCACACGGCTCTAAACATGGCGACGGCTGAGCTGACCGCTAGCTGCTAACGGTGCTAACAGCGCAAGCAACGGCAACAGTGCTGACAGAGCAACCTGCGTTTACCCGATGGAGAACCAGAGGTGGTTGCTATATACTTCTGCAACAACAATCAGACAGGTCGTTATCAGCTGTAACCACCAATCCCCCCCCCCCCCAAAAAAAATATTTTGCATTCAAATATGAATTCACCATTTTGATAATGGCACATGTTCATGTTGCTGGGGATTCAAGTTACAAGAAAATATTGTAAAATCTCAGCAGCTAGTCAGTGGGTCAACTCCATATGCATCAACATTTCTCGCCATGCTTTCACCAATCAGCACAAGAATCAGCCATTAATATTGGCTGGGTTTTTCCTTATAATAAAATAAAATCATATTTTTATGTATATATTTACCTTAGGGCTAACTAGTCCAGTATGCTGACTTGAGTTACCAGTCCAGTCCTCCACTCTGAATATCCCCTTCAATGAATTATGAGTTGGAAGACAATCAGCTACAGTTATTTCATATAGTCTGTGTGCACAGACCCCATGGTCATTAGCAATATGATTTAGTTGAATACATTACCACAAAATGACAACAAATATACAAATCATTGAGCTCACGTTCTAATGGGACCACACAATTACTACAAAAACATTACCGAAGGAAGGGCGTTTTGGTCCATAAAACCAACCAGCAGCCATGTGCTGGAATATGACTTGGCCACAGGTGCACTCTGGGTCACCTTGTTTGCTGTGTTATTGGAATATGCACCAGGAGTGTACACACAATATGAAACAGCTGCCTTTGCTGCCACCTGGCAGCCTGATGGACACATTGCTGTGTTGAATCAGAGTTGGGTGTGTTCAGCAAAGACTCCAGACTTAATATTTCCAACTCATTATGGTCACTGACGTCAGTGTGGAGTTCCTCTTTAAGACTACATTTTGACACAGGACCTCTACCGGGACTGTATTACTGCCGCGAGGCTTTGCTCGTAATGCTCGTAATGCTCGAATTCATTTTAAATAATGATGTGCCTTAAATTGTGCACATTACCAATCGAATTTATCAAATAACAACAAACTGCTCAAAACATGGTGAACAAATGCAGTTGCTTTTTTTGCCGAGTACGGATAAAGCATTATATTTGAGCTGTTAAAAGCAAACAGCAGAATATTACTTCCGGGCACGTTCAATCCGTCCGATGATAAAAGCGAACGCGGAAGTGGAGTGGAGTGAATCACATTGTATTTCTGTACTCTTCGTGAATTGTGACGTCTCATTAACGGAGGTCTTTAATTTAATAACCATAAGCTCAACAAACAAAGACACGGAGTTACATATAATGTATGTGTGTCAGTTAATTGATTATATACATACAGTTAGTTAGAATGAATAATGACAACTGTGCGCTAAATGGATGTACATTGTACAGTATGTTAATACTAAGAACAAAGGATATAAAGAGAAACACTGCCACCTAGTGGCGAAGCGACGGCCGACCACTTCCCGTGACGCAGAGAAACGCGGTAAAACGATATTCCGGTGTGCAGAAGGAGGACAGCAGCATGGCATCCGACAGCACCATGGATAACGTAAACGGACGAGAGACCGTCTCCCTGAACGGGGAACCGGTCGTGAAGCGGCCGCGGGAGACCCTCTCTCAGTCTGCTCTCCGGGTCCCGAAGGAGCCTCAGAACAAAGTGACCGTCGTGCTCGGAGCGCAGTGGGGCGACGAGGGCAAGGGGAAAGTTGTGGACTTGCTCGCAATGGATGCGGATATTGTATGCAGGTGCCAGGTACAAAGCTACACGCTCGATTTAACGTTCACAAGTAGCATTCAAACCAACCGCGTCGTACTATGGCGGTGTTATTGAAACGTCCGCTAATCGTAACACGGGTTGTTTGGTGAAAATGTTTGGTGAAAACCGTCCCCCATCCGTTAAATATTAATGAAGTGGTTCTGACGTCAACAACCGTGTCTGACCTCCCGGATGTAGAAGTGCTAAGTGTATGCTAGTGAGAACTACATGCCTGTTCATCTTCTTTTTTAAATGTATAACTTATCTGCTGTGTTGGGAGATAACGTTAAATGTGTTTTGAGTCCAGCACATGACCTCCACGTACTGATAGCCATCACGGTGTGTTATGTAACGCATTGAGCGCCCGTTGTTGTCCAGCTGTTCGCTTTCAACCCAGTGACATTCAACAGGAATGTGTTGCTTTAAATATTAGCATGTAGCTCACCACAGCCAGCTAGAGCCTGTTCTCAATGAAACATACAAGCAACGTTCACCGTCCTCTGGGTTGATGGGTGCTGGTGTTTGCTCTCCTTCAGTGGCTGATCCCCATGTTTGTGCTGTTTGCAGGGAGGCAACAATGCAGGTCACACGGTGGTCGTGGACAAAGTGGAGTACCACTTCCACCTGCTGCCCAGCGGAGTGCTCAACAAGAAGGCTGTCTCCTTCATTGGTACGAGGCGATCCTTTGTGTTTTCATTTTTGAAGTTGGCAGGAAGATAAAGATCCTAATAAAGCAATAAAATCAGTATGTCCTTCAGAAGCACCGCAGACAGCCGTATCAGTTGTTGTGTCGTGTAGTTCGAGCTGAACAGAGTGTGCGTGGGTCCATATAGATAACAATCAACACGTACTGCACATGAGACTCTGTTTTCTTGATTAAGCATTTCCTCTTTTTGGTAGATGTTCTGTTTCTAGTACTATGAATACATGGGAAGAGGAACCATGAAAGGAACTGTTAAAATCATTGGCAACAAGAGATAGCTTGTGTTTTATACGAATGAAACCTCAGGAAGAAACACGAGCCACATAAGAAATGTGTTTAAGCAATGGTGCACGGCTTCTCACTGTTTGTATACGGTTTTTTTTTTGTTCGTCACAGGCAACGGAGTGGTGATACACCTACCAGGTCTGTTTGAGGAAGCTCAGAAGAACCTGCAGAAAGGCAAAGGTAAAGGTTTCTAAATATGTCATCAAATTTATGGTGTTTTTAAACATAATAGTGGTATTGGCTTCAAAAACCCAGATGCGTCCCCTAATAGGCTGGAAACCTGCAATGAAATGTGCAGGATGGGGTCATGACTGTGGTATCGGTGACGTATAGCCAACATGTAACGTGGGGTTTGTTTTATTGTGTGCAGGATTAGAAGGATGGGAGGAGAGATTAAAGATTTCTGATCGTGCCCACCTTGGTGAGTAACCGGTTCCTCGTTAAAATTTCTTAATTAGTACTGTCCTCTTATTGACAATCCCCTCTATCCGCCTCTAGTGTTCAACTTCCATCAAGCTGTTGATGGAATCCAGGAGCAGCAGCGGCAGCAACAAGAAGGGAAAAAGTAAATCTACTATAATTAGTTTAAATGCTATATATCTGTTAGTCTGGTGATGTTTATATTTACTACTTAAGCTGGAGGGATTCTATTCTGTTAAACAAATGGGTTGTTGTGGTTATTCATGTTGTGTTTTTACTTGTTCTTCAGTTTGGGAACCACGAAAAAGGGAATCGGTCCGGCCTACTCCTCCAAAGCTGCTCGCAACGGTCTGCGAGTCTGTGACCTTGTCTCAGACTTTAAGGTTTTTCAGGACAAGTGAGTTTTCCTGTTTTTTAAATTTCCTTCATTTCCATATTCTCATATGTTGCCAACTCATCATTGGTCTAAAATATATTATTTCCAACTTCATTGTGTGAACAGCATTTAAAGTCTTGTCTATTCAGGTTTAGGTGTTGCAGCACTGTGACACGCATCTCTTTTTAAAGGGCCGTTGTATTTGAATCCCTAAATGTGAGGATCTTCCCAAGATACAAGTTTGTGTTCAGGAACACATTTTTGAGAGCATTTAAATCACATTTGAACAAAAACCTCAGACATTCGGGTGTCCATAGTTATATTTATGAGTGTCATAATGCATTGCCGTAGTAAGTGTAGTGTCTGTATCTTCTCCTGCCACCAGGTGGCAGCACATGACACGGAAGCATTTACGATGGCCTGTCCGTGATGCAGCATTTGCATCCAGAAGGGGATGCACGTAAACTTTTACAAACGCGTGTGTGTGTGTGTGAGCAGCCTCTTGAACTCCGTCCTCCTCGCAGGTTTCGCATGTTGGCCGAACATTTCCTGACGATGTACCCGAAACTTGACCTGGATGTCGACGGTGAACTGAAGCAGCTGAAGGTGAGGAACACTGACGGACCGGCATCGCAGTACCGTATTGTGACAATAGACCTTTTTCACGGGAGACATTTTTCCCTGTGTCAGTGGGAAATGCACATGTGTAAATAATACAATGAACGGTTGCGGAATTTAGCTGCCGCAGTTTCAAGGTCACAAGAACAGAGAAATCACTCATGTTAACTTACACCTGCTTGTACTACTGTGACAATTTAAAATGTCTGCTGTGATGAAAAACAGAAATCAGGACGATGCATTAATCAAGATTATTGTTTATTTACTAGTTTCATAATATGACACCCTTATCATATTATGATAAGGGTGTTGACCTTAGGGTGGTGTTTGAATGATTGACAGTTGTAATTTGTATTTATTGTTGAACAGAATTCAGTGTTTTCATTATTTTGGTAACTTGTTGGTCTCTGTTCTTCAGGGCTATGCAGAGAGGCTGCGCCCCCTGGTGACTGACGGGGTGTACTTCATGCACAAAGCTCTCAATGGGCCCAGTAAGAAGATCCTGGTGGAGGGAGCCAATGCTGCTCTGCTGGATATCGACTTTGGTGAGCACCACTGGGTTTTTTTTTTTCACAGAGTTAATTATGAAGACGGATCGGATGTTTTGCCTCCTCGGGTTAACCGACGTTTCTCTGTCCAGGCACGTATCCTTTCGTGACGTCTTCTAACTGCACCGTGGGCGGAGTGTGCACCGGTCTCGGCGTGCCCCCGTCGTACGTTGGCCGAGTGTACGGCGTCGTCAAAGCCTACACCACCCGGGTGGGCGTTGGCGCTTTCCCAACAGAGCAGGATAATGTGAGTAAAGACACATTTGAAAAAAGACTTTTCCCCGACTCGTTAATGAAAAAGCTCCTGCTAATTCCCGATTAGACTCGTCGGGCTCAGAAGACGTCGATGTTGTGATGAAAGGATCAAATTCATCTTGCCTTCTTCTCAGGCTATTTGTAAAATAGCCAACGTACTCCACCGGGTTGAAGGAGATACGTGATGTTGTTGTCGGGTTACCACACTCACAACAGCAACGTTTTAGTATTTTAGATGTTTATCCAACAGTCAGAGAACAAATGTGAATTATCATTTCTAGTATTATATGACCTTTAACTTGATAAGATATCTTTCCAAATGGGTAAGTTGAATTTGTTGACATGGTTTATGAGTTTCATACGGATTGGATTCTCCTAATTCTGAAATAACGATTGTGAAACACTTCTCAAAACATCCAGAGACGAAAGCAGAACGATGCATCACTGAACGAAGACACACGGTGTCGTGGTGAAAGGTGCTGCAGAGAGATGGAGTGAATCATCCGACTTGTGTCTCCTTGTTCAGTAACTGTTAAATAGAAGCTCACTTTATCAGCAGTAGTTTTAAGAAGCGGGTGAATGCAGATTCCCCCCCGTGAGCCGAAACGACTCCAGTGGCCTCAGTTTTTCAGGTATGGAGGTCGGCTTCAGGGGCGGACTTGTGGTCAGACGTGGGTTAGTTCAAATCTAGGAGACTGCTGAGAGAACCTTTTGCGGAAAAGAGGTCTGCCAGCGCCGTGCTTTTTAAAAAGACACTTAACGCCCAGCTGCTCAACGGTCAACGGTAGAGGAGTGTTGTTGTACTGGGCAGCTTCCCCATGCTGAAGCAGGACGTTACTGGGAAAGGGAATGTGCAGCTAACGGTTCCGACACAAATACAGGCGTCAAAACGAGCAGAATCAACACAGTAGCCCTTAAAGTTGCTGATTTATCTAGTGGATTTTTTTAAAGTGTGCTCCTTGTTTGTTGTATTTTAGGAGACTGGAGAACTGTTGCAGTCCAGAGGGAGAGAGTTCGGCGTGACGACGGGCAGAAAGAGGCGTTGCGGTTGGCTGGACCTGATTTTGGTCAGATACGCCCACATGGTCAATGGCTTCTCTGCGTAAGTCTCGCCATTTCCGAATGTTATGCCCACCTGCTGATGTAATTACTGAAGCTGCAGTTAAGCTTCATGATGCGCTCTCAACCGTCCGTCGTCATCAGAGTTGAACAGAGTGACTGCTTTTCCTTGCAGAATTGCCCTGACCAAGCTGGACATTCTGGACACGCTGTCAGAGATTGAAGTGGGCGTGGCCTATAAAGTCGACGGAAAATCTCTACCAAGTTTCCCCGGTAGGTCATAACCATCTCAATGTTTTATAGAACAGCTCTTTGTCTGCCCGTTACAGAGTAAATAGTGTTTGATGTCGCATGTCACATTGCCTTAAAGTAGGGGGCAGAGATTGATGAAAAGTAGGAATGCAAGTGATGATTATATTTGTTTTCTATTTGTAAAATTAACTGATTGAAAGACCTGAAAATAGTGAAAAACGCACTTCACAAGTTACGGTATCGGTGATATAAAACGTGGTAAAGCAGCAAATCCTCACTTGTGAGAAGCTGTAACCAGTGTTTGTCATGTATCAACTGTTGACTACGATACACGGTGTTGTTAAGGCCACAACTTCTGGACACAGGGAGAAATCGCCCCCCCCCCTTGCAGCCATGCTGTCTCAATCGCCTCCAAAACACAACAGCAGGTTAAAGTAAAAATCAAATGGATTTATTATCCAAGAAGCATAAAAACAGTTACAAACCGACTCACACAATTATTAACAAAACAAACCTATATATATAAAATCAAATGTGAGATCCAATCCGAGCCACCCAGAAGGCTGGTCTGCCTCCTCGGTGGCCAGCAGAAGATCTGAAATCCCCCAGCGCTTCAAACCCTTTGTCCCCTCAAAGTTGCATTCCTCAGCTCATCGATCAGCTCACTGATTGGCTGAAGTCCAACAAGCCCCACCTGGGCCTATGCCCCATTGTCCTAAACTTCACACCTCTCCCTGCCACTTTCACACCACCCCCACTCCTGCACATTCCTCAAACCCCATCTCACAGACACTGAATGCATGAAATAAAACTTAAAACCCTCACAATTCCCCCTTTACTCACTCTTCAGAGTGAGTACATGAAACAGTTGTATCCATCAATGCATCATCCACTCATAACTGGTTGCCCTGTATATTAAAAGCATTTATAACAGTTCTCGTGTGGCATTGCTAAAGTAAGTACAAGCTGTTGAGGGAAAAGGATTATTCTTTACACATAGGTGTCATCATGATGTGTAAGCAGAATAGGTGTTACAAATTACATGCTAAAAAACAGTAGACAACACATTGTGCCTCTAAGGTCACATAGTTCTGGGTGTTTCTTCGTCGTCCAATGGTGGGGAATTTGCTTTTCACTCATGTAAGTGTGTATCTCTGTCAAAAAGTTCAGTTGAGTCTGTGAGTGCAGTGACTGTTCAGGTAGCTCGTTCTCGTGTGGGTGGTGAAGAGAACTGTCCATGACACCGCTCAGCTTGCCAGTGCCTTTGTCCTTTCCGGTTGGGGGTTGTGGAGTGGTTTGGGGGAAGGGGGGTTAATGAAGCCGCTGTCTCAGTGGGTGTAACCAGCTCTGCTGCCAGGATCATCTGTGTTTTTTAAGTCAGTGAATTGAGTCTGACTTGCTGCCAGTCAGACATGTCCTTTCACACCATTCCTGGTCCTCGTACCAGAACACATGTGCAATCTCCACCTTTTACAACTCAGATTGTGTGGGAGACAGAGAAACAGAGACAGCAGTATATTTTGTCCAACAAACTCATTATACATTTCACTTCTCTCTCTTCTCTAAGCACACTCCAAGTTGATCACATTTTAATTGGCAAAAACTGCCTTTTTCAAGGAACCCCAATTTAGTCCACCCTTATATTTGCCTCTGGTTTAACAGGCTATTTATTTTTTCGCTGTATTCTCCATATCACATTGCGGGACTCTAACCCGGCCTCTCTGAGGTCTTATTTAGCGTGGGACTCCAACCCCGCCTCGGGACTCCAACCCGGCCTCTCTGAGGTCTTATATAGCGTGGGACTCCAACCCCGCCTCGGGACTCCAACCCGGCCTCTCTGAGGTCTTATTTAGCGTGGGACTCCAACCCCGCCTCGGGACTCCAACCCGGCCTCTCTGAGGTCTTATTTCGCGTAAATTTCAGGAGAATGCACTTTTCCAGCTTCAGGTTACTCTGCGGTCTTTCTCTGTGCCCAGATGCGGCCCTCAGGGTCTATGCGGTCCGTGAACACTTTCGGCTAAGATTACCAAAACAGATTTTTATTAAAATGGCTCTGCTCACCTTTTATTCGTGTACACTCCGAAAGTATCCGCGGTCCCACATCCCCGTCTTAGAGTTCGTCAAGTCCCATCTGGGGTGCCAAATTTGTTAAGGCCACAACTTCTGGACACAGGGAGAAATCGCCCCCCCCCCTTGCAGCCATGCTGTCTCAATCGCCTCCAAAACACAACAGCAGGTTAAAGTAAAAATCAAATGGATTTATTATCCAAGAAGCATAAAAACAGTTACAAACCGAATCACACAATTATTAACAAAACAAACCTATATATATAAAATCAAATGTGAGATCCAATCCGAGCCACCCAGAAGGCTGGTCTGCCTCCTCGGTGGCCAGCAGAAGATCTGAAATCCCCCAGCGCTTCAAACCCTTTGTCCCCTCAAAGTTGCATTCCTCAGCTCATCGATCAGCTCACTGATTGGCTGAAGTCCAACAAGCCCCACCTGGGCCTATGCCCCATTGTCCTAAACTTCACACCTCTCCCTGCCACTTTCACACCACCCCCACTCCTGCACATTCCTCAAACCCCATCTCACAGACACTGAATGCATGAAATAAAACTTAAAACCCTCACAGTGTAAATGGTCACGTTTTATCTTGATGTCCTGATCTTTTGATTGAAGAATATTCACGTCTAAGACTATCCATCGATCTACAAACATTTTAGTGGCAGAAACGTGATTACTGTAAACACGGGAGAGGACCTGTACTCTCAAAGGGATCATTGTTCCCAGAAGGACTACTCAGCCTTTGGTTAAAGGTGAACAAACGCAGCTTTTATGCTCCTTAATGCCTTATTTCACACAGGTCAGCTTTTGCTAGCAGGAAATGCAACATCTTGGGCTTTTTTGAAAATCTATTTTTCAGCAGATTTGAGGGTGCATTTATCTTTGGCTCCGCCAAACGGAGCAAAGTGAATTGTTAAGCTAATGAACCAGAGGATGATGAAACCACTTCTCTCTGTGACACTGCAGCTGCTCTCGGCCAGCATGTCATCACTGATTGCCCTCGTATATTTATCGTCTTTATGGTGCTGAATATTTGAGGGGGCTCCAATCCTCATCCAGATCTGTTTCTCCGAGTGCTCTCCGGTTGTGCTGCAGTCTTTCAACAATTAGAGAGATGCACATTCAGGAGTAAAGGTGCTCCGATCCCATGACCTATTTGAAGCCTTCTGTTTATTGTGTATTTAAATGACGAGATGAGAAAATATTGGCAGATAACGCATGCAGCATATTTCCGAAACTCGTAGTCGACTTGCACGATTTTGTAGAGAAGATGATTTACTTTACAGATCTATAAAACTTGAGGTTCTCAGTTCCACTTTAAATCTTGTGTTTAGCAGAAATCTGCTCATCAGTTTCTTGGAAACGGGTCATTCATCAGGAGGAAGCATTGAAACACGACTTCAGAAATCTTGGTCGACTGAGACCAAAATGAAAGATTAGTGGACTAATCGATAAGAGGGGGACTCTCTCTCTCTCATCGCCCCCTTTTTAATACAGAGATCCTGCAATACTGCTGTAAACACCGGCTTAGCGGCGAAGCAACAATGTCCCCGTTCTGTCTCCGTGCCTCTTTATTCAGAACAGTGAGGCGGAATAACGGCGCAACAGTCCCGTCTTTGTGCCATCTGGTTTGCTCTTCTGAGCGACCTTTCATAGAGACCACCGATCAAACCGTTTAGAACAAATAGCAGCTGAAACAATGGGTGGCCGACTGACTGGAACACCCTCACTTAGGAGCATCGCATCCCATCGGATGATAAAATGTATCCGTAACTCACCATAAATACCACTGAAGGACAGCTGTCCGGTGTGTCGTTTAGGCCAGACACGTGATGAATCGTAAACAAAAAACATCATCTTTCACTCGCTCTGTCGTAGCAAACATGGACGTGTTGACGCGGGTGTCGGTGGACTACGAGACGTTGCCCGGCTGGTGCTGCAGCACCGAGTCAGCGCGGAGCTTCGAGGAGCTTCCGCCGAACGCACAAAGCTACATTCGGTTCATCGAGGACTTCCTGCAAGTGCCAGGTTTGTAAACGGGCATGTTACATCAACGGATTGGACTGCAGCCAGATCGTTAAATCGCTTTGCCAAACCTGCCAGTCACACCTTGTCTGTGTTTTTTCTTTCTCTCTCATTTCAGTGAAGTGGGTCGGAGTCGGCAAGTCCAGAGAGAGCGTGGTGAAACTGTTTTGATCCGTCTGCCGACCTGTAAGCTCAGATCATTTCAGGGTTAGTTTAAAGTGCAAACTCTCCTTGAGGAAACTCTTCACCAGCAAAGCCATTTGTGAAACCTTTTGTTGCTGCTTGTGCATCACATTTGCAATAATTTTTCCCCAGACATCATTTATGCATTCCACATAATGTAATGTAATTTATTCGGGTGTTCATTTTTAAAACGTGGTGCAAATGGATCGCTCGTTCTTTCTTCCATTCCGCATAAAGCACAGTTTTGTTTTTTAGCATTTGAATCTAATTCACCCGTAATTGCTAACTGTTCTCCGTGTTGTTGTTTTTTACATGTATTTCAAGAGCTGTTACTGAACAGAACACTGCATCTTAAAGGGTGCAACGCAAGAAAGCCAGAGACCATTTTCAGGCTTTGTAGTGATTAAAAGCCGTTGTGCGATCAGTCCGTTAGCGAACGTTTCTATTGAACAATTTTAAAACACTTTAGAAACATGAATGCATCTCAGTTTGTAACAATATTTTCACGACGAGTGTTGGAACGAAGACGGTGCTTTTTAAATCATCCTCAAAACGGATAAACCGACACTAAACAACTGGAGGTTGAACAGCTGTTTGCTTCATAATAATTGAGGAAAAGTAAGTAGAAATTCCACATCCACACAGAGACATTTGCCAGTCTGTGAAAAGTTTGTGTAAAGGTGAAGAAAATGGCCGATGGGCAATAACGTACCAGAGAATATTTCAATGCGTTTCCTACACCATTTAATTCATTGTCATTGATGTAAAAGTCTCGGCTTGCTCTTATCAATAAAAGGAAACTAATATTCTTTTGATTTGTCATTCATTCAAGGTTTCAGTAAAGGGTTTAACCTCCAAGTCTGGAGCAAGTTTATTCCCTTCACATCAGTATTTCTTGTTTGGGTTCACCAGTAAATTTCGGTGCTTCTGGCCGCTGCAGTGTTGCTCATAATGCACACATTACTATCTGTGTACGGTGGTCCGGTTGAAATCTGCACCTAAGAAGACGTGTGATGCCGCGTCTCTGAATGTCTCCACAGCAAAAACGTAAGCAAGTTTAAAAGCTGCTCTGATCAAAAAAATGGTATATCTTGGGACGGATCATATGAATGCGTGTGATATGAGAGGTGCCACTTGTAGTGATGAACCAACAAAGAATTATAACTTGACTGCTCTTGCCCTCCGGTCTGTGGAGCTTTGGTTCAGTCTTGCCTCAAACGGTTGCGTCTCCACATGCAGCTGATTCAGCAAGAAAGCCCCGATGAACTCGCTTCACACGAAATCAATTTTTAAAAAACGGCTAAAAGAATAGTGAATATAGGATTTTAATTTGCTGGTGGCCGGAAAAAAACAAATGATAAAGTTGATCTACATCTGCTGCTGAATGTGTAAAAAAGTCGTCTGCTTCGCACGGCGTCAGTGGACGGATGACTGCACTCTTCTTCATGCCCCCTTCAGCCCGCAAGAGTCTTGTCTCACTCTTTCTTACTTCACACCCTCCTTAGTTAGTCGACTTCCTCTCAAGATTTAAAAGCTTTTCAGGTCTGGGGGGTGGGGGAGGGATTCGATTAAAGTGTAAAGTGGATGCCTTGGCAGATCGATGGTCTAGGTGTAACAGAGTCCTGGAGTTTCTCAGATGTTGCAGTCTAATGCGTTAACGGCCCTGCACACCCACACAGGTGTTATCAGCTGTCCAGGCCCATCACACCTCAGGTTGATGTTGGCAGAGATGTGCTCAGAAGTGATGTCATTAAAGTCTGCATACAGATGAACATCATGAGGTGGGAAAGAGTAGTAAGAAAACTAACTAACGGGACAGTCAACGGTCCTGAAAGATCAAATAACTGATAGAAAATAGTAGCTCAATGTTGAGTATAAACCTAAAATCTTAGTCATTTGCATAAATTATTTTAAGTCACAAAGGTTTGTTTTGAACTGTATTCCACACTACCATGGAGCCCCAAACAATGTTAAGTAGATACTACAACAATGAATACCGGTAACTTAGGAATTAACCAAACATTTCCATCATGTCTTGACACCAAAATCTGCCCTCAACCACAAAAATATCATCAACAAGCACCTGTTAGCTGAAAACGACTAATTCTGAATCAATGATTTATCTGCTGCTGTGGATAAACACACACGGTGACAAAGGTTTCCTTTCATTTTGGTAACGATCTACACGTTATCAGATAACTAGCTACGAGGGGTGTAACGGTTCACAGAATCCACGGTTGGGTTGGGTACGATACAGTGGAGCCACGGTTCGGTACGTTTCGGTACAGTAGAAAACTATAAATGCCAGAGAAACGTACTTTATTTTAAAATATATTTATTCATTACAACTAACATGAAGTTATTCTTTGACTTTGAACAATGATGGAACTATACCTGAGTGACTCATCTTCTGGGGTGTCTTCTTAGCAACACATAAGCATAAAAAACAAAAACTGCTCCTTAATGTTATGTAGTATTGTTACTTACATCTTGCTTACATCTTGTATTGTTACTTACATCTTGTATTGTTACATCTTGCTTACATCTTGTATTGTTACTTACATCTTGTATTGTTACTTACATCTTGCAAAATAGATTTTTAATCTCAATGGGACTACCTGGTTCAATAAAGTTTAAAAAAAATGTTTTATTCAAACGTATTCGGTTCGTCATGCGTACCGAATCGTGAGCCTCGTACCGAACGGTTCAATACAAATACGCTTATCGTTACACCCCTACTAGCTACGTAGGCCTTTTCCCTGGAATTATTACAGTCAGCAGCATCAAAGTCGAGAGGCAGCAGCTTGCTGCCAGACACAAAACTCTGTAAAGGACAAAAAAGGACAAAGAGTTTTTAGTTGTTGTAGCAAACAAGAACTCAGGAGGACAGTTGTGGATGGATGGCTGGGGGCCTGTGATTGGCTGAACGATGAAGGGGCGGGGCACTTGTGTCATTAAAATGGGACATCATGAAATAAAAACACAATTGTTAAACGACGACTTCAAATGAAACAAATGCAATATTCAATAAACTCCAATAAAACAGTTCATTTGAAAATATAACTAAACTTCCACACATCACACCAGCTCCTGCGTTCTGCTTAAACCCTGGATAGCAGTCCCATGTGCTTTTGTATGAATAATGTAGAGGTTAAGAATATAAAACTGAACAGGCAATTCCTACAAGTTCTAATAGAATTACAAAAACATATATTACTTTCTTTCAAACACAGAAACCTGGTTGTTTTTGAGTAAAAAATTATAATTTTCTGACGGTTTGTCGTCTTATGTACGTCGAAAGTGCATCTCCCGTTAAATGAGCAAAGTTGCAGACGTTTGCTAACCAATCAATTTCCAGTCCAAGGAGTCCCTGCATCATCAGAAATGGCAGAAAGTGAGCTTACAGTAGATGCAAGAAGGCTTAATTGAAAATAAAGTGCTCATAATAGCCGCGTAGTCCTCCTCCCCCAGGCGTCTCTGTCGGCCCCCTCCCTCCCTGACTCTCTTTTGTTTACCACCTTCCTTTACTTGTAATTGACAGCACATTTATCAGCAGGTCAATCAATTGGAGTCTGTTGTTCAAGTGTAGCTGTACCTCTCAGATGGTCATCCCTCATCAGACCTCTTTCCAAAAGCTGTCTCTGTTTTATTCCCCTCCAACGGCTGGATGTTAACTCATTGACCTTCACACTGCCAGCTCAATCATACATTATATTAACAGGACACCTGGAATTGAAGCCATCGACCGACTAGAAGTAAGCATTTTCAGATTGTCTCTTTCTTCGCATGTGTGACCAGGAGTTTGATGAATGTCAAGGCAGATCTTCTTTTATGTGGTGAATATGGAGGTAATGTAGAAGTCCAATTCGATGCATTTTTGCTATCAGCATGCCCTGAAATAATCTTTGTTTAATCTTTGTTTTATCAAAATGTTAACTACTTTTCGATGATGATGAAGAATCAGAGGAGTGGAGGGGAGGCGGGGGGGACGGGTGTGAGCAATGCAAAAACTGCCACGGTTGTCGAATTCCCCCCCCCGTGCGTTCCACGGAGCTCTCTGATTAACATTGATCACTGCGTTCATGAAGAATTCCTCCTTTCTTCCTTCCTCATTCTGCACTGTGGCAGGATGTATCTATAGCCACAGCAATAAGACACCTGTTTCAAAGGGGGTTGGCCTGCGTTCAGTTTTTGGTAAGAACAGAGAGACAGCAGCTCTCACACAGATTGAATTTAAGGAGCTAAATGTATTTTACAGTTTATTGGGAGAGTGCATGGAATAAATCCAATTCCGCAACTCGGCAAGTAGAGACCGAGCACAAAGTATTTGCAGGGAAATATACGGAGAACGACGTGTAAAGTCTGATCTCATTATGAATAAGATGTACTCCTTTGACAGATGCATGTAAATACATTATGACATAGTGTACAGAATACTATAATGTGCTAGCTCAATCGCCAATGACTGATAAGAGATCATCTGTTTAATACAGTTACTAAACTAGTAAATAACACATCAGTGTGCATGTCAAATGCTGTTTATTTTTTATCTCAGCTGAATGCTATACAACACAAAAACAAAGTGTAGATTGTACAGTATATCAGCGTCTTCCTTGCTTAAACGTGTAAGAAAATCCTCAGTATTCTTTAACATATCAAAACTGCATTTATCCATATTTTACGTCACATGAAGTCCCACCCCTTTCTGTTCCTGTGTAGAGTAAAGTAAGCTCATGTTGCTTGGGAGGGCGTGTCAAACATTTCATTGAATCTGGATGCGATAGATCTGCAGATGTGCTGATCAGCTGATCAATAAAGCAACATCATGCCATGGTGTGCAACTGACTGTCAGTCCCTGAAACTGTCGTCGTCTGTCTGGATGCCATGTTTAATCATTTTGGCACTGACCTTGTGTTCCTTGTAATACCTCAAATTTGAAGTCCCAGTTCCCCTCTGAACAATAACTCTGTCTACCCCTCTTAGCCTGATATATTGCCCTGGCACACGTTGCCCTTTACAGTCTGGAAGCTCTGGCAGAGGCAAATGCTGGCAGAAAGTTACCTTCCGCTCCTGATTGGGATGAATTGTATTGAAAGGAGCTGTCTGGGATTGTTCGACTGATTATTGATTGACCACCATCATCCCAGCAGCTCTCGATATGACTCCTCACTTCCTTTGTGGTCAGGAGCAACAACATCGATTCAGTCAGGAGGCAACGCACAACAGCCTCATCAAACAAGTTATTTTTTGTGTTCGATTAAATCGATGTGGCGAGCTACTCAGCATCAAATTCCCATTTGTGTTTTCCTTTAAAATGCTTATTTTAACTGAGTAATACATTTGAACTCCAGACGGCCGGCCCTGACTGAGCAACACTGGATTCTTGGGAATTTGCCGACTTGGCTTTGTGATCTTAGTTTTCCGTCTGTGCCGTCCCATTTGTCTCTCTTTCAAAAGACAAGAGACAACATTTATCCGACATTTTCTCTTGTACTAGCCTTCTTATGAAGGTGATAGTAGTTTATTTAGACTAGTTCAGTGAAGGTACAGTAAAATAACAGCAAATACTGCAAAAATATATACAGTAAAGCAACATTATACATGATATATACGATATATTTAGTCGTATACATTGGCGGCTGGTGGAACATGTTCTAGGTAGGGCCATCCTCTCAATTTCAGCAAACATCCCAGTATGATTTAATGCAAAAAAAAGTAAGGATCAAACACGCATTATTACTTGACAGTTAAATATTTAACATGTATTCCAACACGAAAACAATCAGTAAATAACACTTATATAATATAATATAACATGTTCATTTATTGAGATGCCCCTATGGACCTTGTTATAGGAGGTAAAGATCAGGAGAAGTAAACATGAAGTGTAATTATGAATACTGATGTTAAATTGAGCTGTGATGAGTTTTCACTCTTAATTTAACATCTCTATTACATGTTGATGCCTCCATGACCAAGTTAAGCATATGAGACTGAGGACAAGTAGAATAAAAGATGTTCACTTTGTCTAATATGTAGCTTGACAGAGTTCTCCATGTGTGTCCTGGTGTTCTCATGTTTCCTTACCTCCTCATCCCTCACTCCCTACCCTGGTGTTCTCATGTTTCCTTACCTCCTCATCCCTCACTCCCTACCCTGGTATTCTCATGTTTCCTTACCTCCTCATCCCTCACTCCCGTAACTGTCCGTGCTGGATCCGTCCCCGTTGTTTTAAAAAGCTAAATAAATTATTAGCATGACGTCATGCAGCTAGCCAAACCTGTCTGGTGTACAGCTAGTACAGAAGCTTCATGTACTGCTTCCCTTTCCCGCGAGTCTGCTGTCTGATTGTGAGGTCAGGCTGATCTGATATCAGCTCTTTGGCTGCAGAATCTCCACCAAAGTTCTCCTCTCAAACGGGTCTTGGAGGAGGAGCGCGTGTCGAGACTTCTCCTGACGAGAACGTGCAGCGAGGGGGGCCTGATCGTTCTGGCCCACAGCTGAATCTATTTGAGGGCGCTGATTGGCTCAATTGTATGTCACTCATTTATATCTTGAATCAGCAATTGGCTAAACTGCTTCATAGACCCGCCTCTTTTGGGCCAAAACAATCAGGCCCCCCAAGCTGCGCGTTCTCAGAGTGTCGTGCACACAGACAGAGAGCACGAGCAGAGAGCACACAGGCGGAGAGCACGAGCAGGAAAAGCATATATTTTGCGCAGATATCATATTTTACACACATTACTGGGTACATTCCATAGTTCAAAAACACAAATATTGACAATTTGTATAATTTATGATTAATATAATTCGTATTTTTTTTTGTGTGGCTCATGGTGGGGCCATGCCCCATGGCCCTCTATTGACCAGCTGCCACTGGTCATATAGCTTACATGAAGATAGTTTTTACTTGTCATTGGAGAACATATATTCCCAATATTTTGTGGTCAGCTGTTTAGTACAGTGATGCAGTGGCAAAGGTATGAAGAACATTTGCAACAAGAATTTTTATTAGTAGCCATTAGCAAATGTTAGCATGCTAACACGTTTAACTAAGATGGGGAACATGGTTTGCAGTATGCATCCTTTGCATCAGCATGTTCGCATTGTCATTATGAGGTAGTCGCATTTCGATCAAAGCGCGGCTGTGCAAAAGAACAGCCTCGAAGAAGCATCTTTATTTTGTTATATTATGCTGAAACTTGAAGAAGTCTTTTTTAAAACTACGGGAAGAGAAATCCCTGCAGTTATTCAAACTATACTAATGTATAGTGTTAGGGTTTAAACAGAAGGATGCGAGGCTGCGGCAGGCTGCAGGGAGAGTTCTGCTTCAAGCTTCCTACTGCGAACGCGCATCAGAAAAACGGAACTGGATCCGGTTTCAAAATGATATACAATATTTAATGTACTACACAAAGTTCACTTACAAACGGAATCAACTATCAACAGTAATGTTCTCGAGAACAGAGACCACACGCACGCGTCCTCCTCACAGGTCTGGCTTCTCCAGGTGCTGAAAAAGAGGGGCGGATGCGGTCTGAGGAATTCTCTCCAGAACAGTCTCTTATATGCCCTGACAGTTGGAATATGTCCGAAACAGTCATAAAACATCTGAATGACCCTCCGTGGCGATTAGTGATTGGCTCCATTTGACTTCTGTCCCCTCCCTGGATCGATCCTTTAGCGAAACAGCTTTGCTCCTTGCAAAACATCTGTCTTGACTCCACCTCTGGTCAGCTTGTCCTCCCCACTGACCACATCCCCCATTTGCTGCATGTCCCACCAGTTTCCCTGTCTGACCCTCAAACTATTCTTACAGTGTTTTAATACCTTTAGTGACTATACTTTTATGATTTAATACATTCAATTCGTTAATATACTGTAACACATAATATCTTCTATAAGTAAGAATATTGTAAACATATTGTGACTAACATATTATTATTGTGACACTTCTACTCATCACTAGGGGGGTTATTTAATCGTACTTATAATGTGTTTGATACTGAAATTCTCCACAATAGGCTGACTATTACATTTAATAGTAACCAGGAGTTATTGTTTGTTTGAAAAGGGACAATGTTCATAATTCGAACAAATGTAAATGTACCTGAGTTAGCTGAAAGGCTATCAGCAGTCCTTTTTGCCTGATATTGTTAGGCATCCTACAATAATAACCTTACAGATCTGGAGGAACATAGGAATATCTGCCTGATAAACCTCATCCCCGCCCCTGTAAACACACACACACACACGCACACACACACGCACACACACACACACACCTACACACACACACACACACACAGACACACACACACAGACACACACACAGAAAGAAAGAGAGCAGCAGCAGTTCTGTCAAGCTTGTGTTGAAGATGGGACATTAAGAGCATGGTGAAGGGTGGCTGCGCTTGGCTTCCCCCTGCAGAGTCGGCAGTCAGATCTCAATGAATCTCAAACATTGATCCCACAGAGTTATTGATATGACCACACAGCCATGACTGCATTGGACATTCAGTTGAACTCACTGGAGAAAACCTCTGGAATGTGAAGAACTCCACGTACAGACTGAAGCAAATGAACCTGCATTATGCGTTCATGTCTTTATATAATGATATCTTTACGTACTGTATAAAAAAACTGATCTAACTGAAGTCTGAAGAAACTGAATCGATCCAAAACTCCATCATCATCTGTGCTGCCCCCCCCTCTCTCTCTTTAACTCACTCTCTCACACTCTATATAAAGTCAGTTTGATCGAGTATCTTTTTCCTCTCTTTAGTGCTCACAGCATCCCTCCCACACCCACACACACTCATGCTCACACACACACTCACACCTCGCTGTATGCGGCTGCCTCAACTCATGAAACACCATGCATGGGGTGACTGGTACTCTGGATTCTTATGATCCTTCATTTTGAGGTAAGCACACATGGGCGGGAATCTCCGGCGGGTCGGTCGGTGCCATACATTTTTACGGACCAGGAGGGACCTTAAGTGGTAATAAAATGGGATCACTATACGGCTATGTCTCGGTTACAGCGGCAGCAGCACAGTTGGCACTTAATGCAAGCCGTATTACATTTTCCTTTTGTCTAGTGGTGTGTAACCTGTCTGGCTCTCTGTGTTGCATTCTGTGGTAGGTGTGCAGCAGATAACTGCTGTTTTTAACTGTGTTGGGCCAAAATATGCTTCAATGATATATTTGGTGTTGGTAAAAAAGTTGATCATTGTTCTCTTTAAGTAATTCATGAACTACTAGTATATTGTGACTCACATCAATCACACGTATGTATGTTGTATTAGTCTCTTTGTATATAACAATGTAAACCCTAAAATCCAACCATTTAAATGAATCTTACCAATATAGGTATGAGTTACTCTGCTAACTTGCGGATGTGTTGTGTTCAATTTGGAAAGTGAAGAGTCTCTTTGTGTATTCCCAGCAGCTGTAAAACTGTGGAGAGAAGTGTATATTTTGCTGTCACCAGTGGCGGCTGGTGGAACATGTTCTAGGTAGGGCCATCCTATCAATTTCAGCAAACATCCCAGTATGATTTCATGCAAAAAAAATGTAAGTATCAAACACGCATTATTACTTGGCAGTTAAATATTTAACATGTATTCCAACACGAAAACAATCAGTAAATAACACTTATATAATATAATATAACATGTTCATTTATTGAGATGCCCCTATGGACCTTGTTATAGGAGGTAAAGATCAGGAGAAGTAAACATGAAGTGTAATTATGAATACTGATGTTAAATTAAGCTATGATGAGTTTTCACTGTTAATTTAACATCTCTATTACATGTTGATGCCTCCAGCCAGCCGCCACTGGCTGTCACAGTTTATTGCTTTAATTGCATCAGATCTGCTGACTAAAGCGCTGCAGCCACCGAACGTAAGAAGACGGGCGCTGGCTTTATTGTTCTGGCTTGCAGTCCAGTGTTGCAGAGTGAATTGGAAATGGCAGGTTTACTGGTCCAAATGATAAAAAATCTTTCCCTCTTAAACCATTTCCGAAATTTGGGGACAAAGGGGAGTGTCGGACACATCTGTCAGTTTCTCGACTCCATCGCTTTAACATGGCAAAGATGCATCGGAGTGCAGAGCCTTGGCTCCAGTTTCAGTTTCAAATGAGAATGCGTCTTATGTTTGAGCCGGTGATGACCAACATCATCACACTGAACCAGGTTACAATCTCTGAAGTTCACATCTGATGCATTTCGGTACCTGCACTTTGTATTTCTTCTGCTACTGCTGATCTGCATCACCGAAGGGAAATACATCTTCTTCTAATAGTTTTCTCCACCCTGATTTTACAAAGCATGTGGCTGGAATATAACAAAGCTGAACCGCCTCTCGTCACAATCTAAAGGCGCACAGTGTGCATATGATTAGAAGATGGCTACACATAATGTGTAACCATCAAGAAAAGACAACAACAGGTGGTTTTGTTACCAGAACCTGAGCACTTCTACGCCTGACAGCTTCCCCTTGTTGTTAAGTGTCTCTGAGGATTATCCTCACTCCTGACACCTTTTGTGAGAAAGTGAACGTAAAGCTGTTCTTCTCTTAATCAAAATCATTGAGGTAAATTCTGTGAATGCTAAAATAGCACTTGGGAATATGTGCCTCTGCTTCTATCTAGTGTCCCCTCCTTCGGAGTGTGAGGTGGACGGGCTCCCCACTGGTTACGGGTCCAGGGACTCCATCCTCAGGCCTGGTGACAAGGACTGGAAAAGACGAAGACGTGGGCAACTGAGGCGGATTGATAGGTACGGTCAACTATTATCTGTCCGTGTGTTGATGACATGGATCATACACTGTATGTTTCTGTACGAGTGCAGTCGAATCTGTTCAAAGTCTCAGGCAGGTCAGATGACTGGCGTTTTATCGAGGATGTTTCGTTGACTGTGTGTCAGCAGTGTGGTGAGGCCCGAGTCCATTAAATGCTTCATGCGCAGGCGTGTAAACAGCCTGGGTTGTTGTCAGTTTGAAAACCCCTTGTGTTCGTGTGGTCGGTGATGTTTCAGCTGCAGCAGCTGGGATCCAGGCCACACCAGCGCAGAGGCTGGCAAAGGGAAACAGCAGCCCACGTTCGGACTGAGTAGAGCCATGCGCTGCTCTACCCTGCTCGGCATCCTCACGGGGGTGCTTCTCTACTTGGTGCTGGGAGCTGTGGTGTTCCGCTCCTTGGAGGCTCCGCGAGAGGAGGGCAAGCACATGCAGCTGCTGGACGTACGCCGGGACTTCTTGTTGAACTTTACCTGCATGGGCCCAGACGACCTACAGAGCCTTATAGAGGTACAGCAGTTCTTCTCCTGACATGTCTCATGACAACATGGATTTAAGTTGGGACCCCTTTGGGGGTCCTCACCCCCAGGTTGGTACAGCCACTGAAAAGTATTATAAACACAACTTGTGACCGACAATAAGGCCTCAGTATTTACTTCCTTTAATTGCCATGCATAGTTCAGCTGTTAGATTTATAGATGACTTTGCTGGCTGAACAAAAGTTAACTTTTTAGTTAATTTTGGCCAATAAAAAGCTGAGATTCAAACTGATATTTGAAAATAAATTGAGGCTGATCATTTTATGGAATATGTTCTTTATTATTATTATTTATTATTATGTTGTGGTGAGATTTTTTGTGTACTTTTCCCCTCTCACTCACGATTGGTCATCTACCTCTACAACAGGTTCTGAATCGAGACAGCCCGCATCTCGCTAAAAATACATTTTGGCCTGACTGCTTCACATTTTATATTCTCTTGGAACTCGCTTGAGTTTGACAATGCAACTTATCGCACTGAATCACTTTTGTGGATCTCCAGGGTGACCCTTCAGATGTGTGTGGCGTTTGGAGCTGTGGATAACAGGTGTGGTCTGAGCAGCTATGTAATGATGGGTCAGCTCGAGTATGCGTGTGCAAGTGCATGACGGCTGAGCGGTATGAGCCATGTTGGCAACCGTTCTGGGATTCTGAGATGTTTGTCCTTATATATATCACGGTTTTAGCTGTTGACATTTGCAAAAAGGTTACTGAAGGGACTGACGGACATGACAGATGTGAACGAGGTAGTCACATTTTGTTTTTGATTGTTTAAAGGACGATGATAAGAGATCCGGAGTGCTCCTTCGGTGCATCCTGTTTATATAATATGTTTCATAGTATTAGAATGGAATGAATGATTAATATGGAACCCCAAAGTGTTCAATATTAAGCAAATAGAAAAAATACATTGTTTAAAATACATAAATGGAACAATAATTTGTGAAATAATTGAAGAAATCATTGTTATGAAATGATGTTTCATCAATTATTTTCATGATAACTGAATTTTATAGTTAATTATTATTTAATTATAGACATCGTTATTTCAAAATACCCTTTTCATAATGACAGATTTTATTTTATCATGTCATGTTTCATGATTGTGTTGTTGTCAACAGTCACCACCTTTCAGCCAATCACAGGCCCTCTCTTAAACTAGCACACCTGTTACTGACAATAGCCAATTCCCTCTAGTCAGCTAGAGCAATAGCAATGCTGCTGCTGTAAATAAACACAGTACACAAGCTAAACCTCTTTAGCGTTTTTAAGCCTTAGCATTAGCTTACCAAGGCTGTTAATGCTACCAACCTAGCCGGCTAACGAGCTAACTGTTAGCAGTTTCTAGTGTTAGCAGTGTTGGCTAGCTTCCGTTGGCCAGAGCGAATGAGCGACCACTGAGAAAGTCTTTTTTCTCTTTACAGAGTTGTTTGTCGTTCTCTGAAGAACATTTAGATGCTGCAGAGGTAACTCTGAGTTCACCAGCTAATGTTAGGCCAGCTAGGTAGGTAGCATGCACAGCTTTGATATATAGATAAATGGGAAAAGGGCATTTTAAAAGGATTCTATAATCTAAAATATAGATAAACTCCTGTAAAAAGTGTTAATACAAAAATAAGAATGGCTAAATAATATCTTTATAGGTTGAGTTCAAATTATTTCCTAAATTATTTAATACAGATAATCACTTAATACAAAACATCTGGTGGTTTTCTAAAACAAAGGGTTCCAATGCAATCTTTCCACATTATTGTAGGAATAGAAATACACGAATATAATCAACATTTATTGTAACTATTGTGAGGTGCTGTCAGAAAAACAAATGGAAGTCATCCTGTGAATGAGTGAACCAGGGCAGCTGTCACAAAGTAATTCTTCAGACGTTGTTCTGGTCAACAAGCACCGTGGGTCAGGTTTCACTGCAACGTCAGCTGATGTTTCAACAGGTCCTCAATAGATAAGTTCCTTCCTACTACAATCTGTTCTCAACTCGACTAAAGTAAGGTCAGGTGTAGTAAAGATCAGCTGATTTCACCACTCAATATGTGCTGTGTTAGTTTGGCAAATATTGCCCATGCTTACACTAATTAGGAGCTTTAGCAATTCAAGTGAAAGCTCAGTTGGAATCGTAAAACAATAGAAATCAATCCATTTTCCCAAACGAGTTGGGACAGACATAATGCAGTGGCGTCAGTCCAAAAGACGGTATCAACCAGACACAGCCCTGCCTCTGTGATTGTAAACTTCTAATTTACCATATGTAATAATGTCTGCAGGGACCATATTCAATCACGACTTCATCATAGTCAGCTTGAAATTCAGAGTTAACAAACGTCTTCAAGCACCAACAGACAGAAAACAGATAATTAGATCAGGAATCTGTGCTCGCACTGGTTCGATGCACTCGGGACAGAATGGAGCCGTCACAGTCGTACATCACCAGTCACTTCTTTGTCATTCACTTCCTGCTGCTGATGCCATGACAATGCATTCTCTACAGCATTGCCAACAGTACTGGACTATTTAATTGGATAATAAAAAGAAACTCACACTCATGTTTGTGCCTTTGAAACTTTCAACATGTCTGAAATGAATCGCGTGGGCTAATGGACTAGTTTGTACGATTTTGGCTCACCCCTCTTTTTACTATCCGATTAAATATGAATTGCTGAATTCAATTCAATTCAATTCAATTCAATTTATTTTTGTATAGCCCAAAATCACAAATTACAAATTTGCCTCAGAGGGCTTTACAATATGTACACGTTTGACATCTTCTTGTCCCGGGACCCTCACATCAGAACAGGAAAAACTCCCCAAAAACCCCTTTAACGGGGAGGAAAGAGGAAGAAACCTGTGGGAGAGCAATAGAGGAGGGATCCCTCTCCCAGGATGGACAGGCGTGCAATGATGTCATGTGTAGAACAGGATAGTGAATTACAACACATTCAATGTAATTACAGCACATTCAATGTATGACACAACCACGACAGGAGGCAAGACCTGGTCCAGGTAAACCCGGATACACAGGAACCTGTGAGGCGAGAAAGCACAGAGACTCTGGTGAAGAAGCAGGTCAATAATGTGCATTAATGGTATCGGCAGTATGAAATAGTAATGTGAGTAATAATAAAAGTGATATTAGCAGTTGGAGTCAGCAGGGCCATGGTAGGAGGAAGGACCAGGGTCCAGATGAAACCATGCTCCATGGAAACCTGTGAGGAGAGGAAGCACAAGGACTCCGGGGAAGAGACAAAATGAGTACCGTGCATTAATTGTATCGGTAATAGGATTAATAATCAGTACTGTGCATTAATGGTGTCGGTAATAGGATTAATAATGTTAATCATGAAGATCGTAGTAGATGTCAGCAGGGCCATGGCTGGTTGAAGAACCAGTGTCCAGATAAAACTGCGGTCATCCTGTGAGGCGAGAAAGCACAAATACTCCGGGGAAGAAGTAAAGTTAGTAATGAGCATTAATGGGACATCAATGCATACAGACGGAGGTGAAGAAGAGGAGGAGAGAGGTGCTCAGTGTAGGAAGTCCCCCTGTAGTTTTTGCCTATACCAGTTTGTCCATGGGCCGGTCCAAGGCAAGCCAGAGCCAGCCCTAACTATAAAGCGCTAACTATAAGCACTGTCAAAGAGGAAAGTCTTAAGCCTACTCTTAAATGTGGTGAGTGTGTCTGCCCCCCGGACAGAAACGGGAAGCTGGTTCCACAGAAGAGGAGCTTGATAACTGAAGGCTCTGGCTCCCGTCCTACTTTTTAAGACTCTAGGAACCACAAGTAACCCTGAATCACTGGATCGCAACTCTCTAGTAGGGCAGTATGGTACTATAAGCTCTTTAAGATATGATGGAGCCTGACCAGTTCGGGCTTTGTAGGTCAGTAAAAGGATTTTAAATTCTATTCTAGATTTTACAGGGAGCCAGTGCAGAGAAGCTAATACAGGAGTAATATGATCTCTCCTCTTAGTTCTTGTTAGTACACGAGCTGCAGCATTCTGGATCAGCTGGAGAGATTTAAGAGACTTATTAGAGCAGCCTGAAAATAAGGAATTGCAGTAATCTAATCTAGAGGTAACAAATGCATGAACTAATTTCTCTGCATCGCTTTGAGATAGGATGTGCCTGATTTTTGAAATATTACGTAGGTGAAAAAAGGCAGTCCTAGAAATAAGTTTTATCTGAGAGTTGAAAGACAAATCCTGATCAAAGGTAACTCCAAGATTCTTGACGGTGCTGCTGGATGCCAGCGCAATGCCATCTAGAGAAACTATATCATTAGAGAACTGATTTCGGAGGTGTTCTGGGCCTAGTAGAATAACTTCAGTTTTGTCTGAGTTTAACATCAGGAAGTTGCAGGTCATCCAGGTTTTTATGTCTTTAAGACACGCTTGCAGTTTAGCAAGCTGGTTGGTTTCGTCCGGTTTGATCGATATATATAATTGAGTATCATCTGCATAACAATGAAAGGTTATAGAGTGTTTTCTGATAATATTGCCTAAAGGAAGCATATATAAGGTGAACAAGATTGGTCCAAGCACAGAACCTTGTGGAACTCCATAACTGACGTTGGTCCTCATTGAGGCTTCATCATTTACATAAACAAACTGAGATCGATCCGATAAATAGGATCCAAACCAGTTCAGTGCGGTTCCTTTGATGCCAATATAATGTTCCAGTCTCTGCAACAGGATGTAGTGGTCTATAGTGTCGAACGCAGCACTAAGGTCTAACAGAACAAGAACAGAGACGAGTCCTTTGTCTGATGCGATTAGAAGGTCGTTAGTTATTTTTACCAGAGCTGTCTCTGTGCTATGATGCTTTCTAAATCCTGACTGAAAATCCTCAAATAAACTATTGTTACACAGAAAGTCACATAACTGATTTGCAACTGCTTTCTCAAGGATCTTAGAGAGGAAGGGAAGGTTCGAGATCGGTCTATAGTTGGCCAACACCTCTGGATCCAGAGTGGGCTTCTTAAGAAGAGGTTTAATCACAGCTACTTTGAAGGACTGTGGTACATGACCTGTTACTAAAGACAGGTTGATGATATCTAATAAAGTTGTGCTAATTAATGGTAGCACTTCTTTAAGCAGCCTAGTCGGTATAGGGTCTAAGAGACAGGTGGACGGTTTAGATGTAAAAATTGTTGAAGTCAGTTTGTCAAGGTCGATGGGAGTAAAGCCATCTAAACATATATCAGGGTTTACAGCTGTTTCTAAGGTTACTCTATTTGTGGAAAGATCGGTCGAGGGCAGGAGATTATTAATGTTGTCTCTAATAATCATAATCTTATCATTAAAGAAGTTCATGAAGTCATTGCTACTGAGGTCTATAGGGATACTCGGCACAACAGAGCTGTGACTCTCTGTCAGCCTGGCTACAGTGCTGAAGAGGAACCTGGGGTTGTTCTTATTTTTCTCTATTAACAATGAGTAATAAGCTGATCTGGCATTACGGAGGGCCTTCTTATATGTCTTAAGACTGTCTCGCCAGAGTAACCGAGATTGTTCCAAGTTAGTGGAACGCCATGTTCTTTCAAGTTTTCGCGATGTTTGCTTTAATTTGCGGGTTTCAGGGTTATACCATGGAGCGAATCTCCTTTGTTTTACCAACTTCTTTTTTAAAGGAGCAATAGAGTCTAGTGTCCTTCTCAGTGAGCTTGTAGCACTGTCGACAAGATGATCAATCTGGGTCGGACTAAAGTTAGCACAGGAGTCCTCTGTCACATCGAAGCATGGTATTGAGTTAAATACAGACGGAATCGCTTCTTTAAATTGAGCTACGGCACCATCAGATAAACATCTAGTGTAGTAACTCTTGCTTAACGGTGTAAACTCAGTTAGTAAGAATTCAAAAGTTATTAGATAATGATCCGACAGAAGAGGGTTCTGTGGATAGACTATTAAATCGTCTATGTTAATGCCATAAGTCAGAACCAGGTCGAGAGTATGGTTAAAACAGTGAGTGGGTTTCTGTACATTCTGACAGAAACCAATCGAATCTAATAATGAAATAAATGCAGTACTGAGGCAGTTGTTCTCGACATCCACATGAATATTAAAGTCACCTACAATAATTACTTTGTCTGTTTTAAGGACTAGACTTGATAAAAACTGAAAAAATTCCGATAGAAATTCAGAATACGGACCCGGGGCCCGGTACACTATCACAAATATAACTGGCTGTATTGTTTTCCAGGTTGGGTGTGAAAGACTAAGAACCAAGCTTTCAAATGAGTTATAGTCTAGTTTAGGTTTAGGGTGTAATAATAGGCTGGAGTCAAAGATGGCTGCTACTCCACCTCCTCGGCCAGTGCCTCGAGGAATGTGAGTATTGATATGACTTGGAGGAGTTGATTCATTTAGGCTGACATATTCATCATTACTCAGCCAGGTTTCAGTAAGACAAAATAAGTCAATATGATGATCTGATATCAGCTCATTTACTAGTAGAGCTTTAGATGACAAAGATCTGACATTTAAGAGTCCACATTTAATTATCCTATTTTGTTGTACTGTTGCGGTAGTTTTAACTTGGATTAAGTTATTTTGTTTGTTTGAACTGTTTCAAACTCTTCTCTTTTCTACTTTACCATCTCAGGACGTAGTGGAGGCCGTCGGTGCAGGTGTGGATCCTAACAGCAACTTCACCTTCGTCAGCCAATGGGATCTGGCCAGTGCTTTTTTTTTCTCAGGGACTATCATCACAACCATTGGTGGGTGTCCAATAGGAGCACTAAGCCCGCAAACATAAATTCTGATCAAATAGGCTACTTGTGAGTGAAATCAGTTACATTTTTTACATTTTGTGTCCTCAAATCGACTAATCTTCCACCTCTCACCCCATATGTTCAGGTTTTGGAAACATCTCTCCCAAGACAGAAGGAGGGCAGCTGTTCTGCATTTTCTACGCCCTGGTGGGAATCCCGATGTTTGGTATTCTGCTCGCTGGAGTCGGAGACCATCTGGGTACCTGGCTGAGGAAAGCTGTTGCCAAAATAGAGATGCTCTTCCAGGTCAGACCCTTAACGGAGCTTCCAATGTCTTCTTTGCTTGCACTGCTCATGTACTTCCTTCTATTTGTCTCACTGTGTTGTTTCAACCTGCTGACAGAAATGGCGTGTTAGTCCAACCATTGTGCGGGTGATCTCAGCCGTCCTGTCCATCCTGCTGGGTTGCCTGCTCTTTGTCGCTGTGCCTATCCTGGTTTTCCAAAAGGTGGAGGAGTGGACTCTGCTGGAGTCGGCCTACTTTGTCGTTATCACCCTGACAACAGTTGGGTTCGGAGACTATGTTGCAGGTATACAACAGTAATTGATTACCCACGTGTATCTTAACATAGCTTGCAGTGGTGTGCACAGACTCTGAAGCAACAAAGGGGGACTTTACCATCAGGCTTGGTAAGGCATATTTACATACAAAACATTTAAGTTATGTTTCCATTATAACAAAGTGTACAGTTATACACCTGTGCAATAACTTGTATTGTATCACTGTCATTGTGGAAATACAAGAAATGAAATCTGCATTCAAGAAGCGAGAAAGAAAGAGTGAGAGAGAAGATGCAGCCACATGCTGGTCCCAGAAATCTTCAGATCCCTTTTTTAAAGGGCCAGTGTGTATCATTTTTGGGTATCTATTAGCAAAAATGGAATAAAATATTCATAATACGTTTTCATTAGTGTAATCACCTGAAACTAAGAATCATTGTGTTTTCGTTAGCTTAGAATGAGCCCATCTTATCTACTCAGGGAGTGGGTCCTCTTCATGGAGTCCGCCATGTTGCGCAGCCATATTCGACAGTAGCCCGGAACGGTCAAACCAAACGTTGGCTCTAACGAGAGCCTTTCGTGTTTTTACGATACCTGGAGGCCACCGTAGTTCTATGACGCCCTTGTGAAACTGCGCAAACTGCTGAGAGCTGATCTTCACTGGACATAATTTAATACACAGATCAATAAATATTTACTGTTTGTGTGAAGCAGCTGAAGTGAAAGTGTAGTTTCTGTTTCCGTCTAATTTGTTTATATCTGACTTGCGCTTGCTTTTGCATGTTTTTGCTTTTTTTCCATTGAATTTATTGATCTGTAGATGAGTATGAACGTGACTTAATTAGCCATCCATAACTATAACTAACATTTGTAATGCATTAAGTTCACTCAGCACAGACAATTTTCATTTACTCATCAATAATTCAGTGTTACTTTCTTGTGAGAGATGAATTATTGATGATCTAATCTGCTATATAGTGTCTCCTATCTTAAATGTTTATTTACTCTGTAAAGAAAGTTGAATGGATGAATAAATGTGTTGCCTTTACACACTGGTAATCTTTGTATCTTCTCAAAGGGGATACAGGAAATGCGGGGAGTGACCACTGGTACAAGCCTTTGGTGTGGTTCTGGATCTTGCTGGGTCTTGCCTACTTTGCATCTATCCTGACAATGATTGGTAAATGGCTTCGAGTTCTATCCAAGAAGACCAGAGCTGAGGTACTTCTCCTCCTCTCATGTCTGTTTTTATCATTGTCATGTCTCTGCCACTTCCGTTCCATCATCTCTGGTTTTATCCCCTTCTCTCAGATGGAGGAGCTCCGAGCCCACGCCACTGACTGGACTCAAAACATCCAGAATATGTCGGTGGATTTTCGCATTCCAGGAAAAATCGATGACCCCTTCAAAAGGCGTCGACGAAAGCGTCGCCACGGCCCTCGCAGCAATGGACACACCATGTCAGCTAACGGGGCCCCTGAGGGGAAAGAAGAGCGACGTGAGAGTCAGACAGAGTCTGGATCTTACTCCTCTTCCGCCTCCTCCAATGAATCAGGGTCTCGGTCAGAAACAGACTCTCAGGTCACTCAGACGGAGGGAGTTCCTGAAGACAAAACTGCAGAACCTGAAAAGGAGGAGACTCCTCCAGATCCCCACCTGTCTCAGCCTCTGGACTACTTTGGGGAGAACCTGGCCTTTATTGATGAGTCTTCAGATACCCAGAGTGGTAAACTACATTTGGATCCTCTGCTGGATACATCACAATCCAACTGTGCGCGCTCTCGGACGCCCAAGAGGAGACGTCAAAGAAAACATGTTCCACAGAGAAGCCCCAAAATCAACGGCTCAAGAGGGAGCCCAATGGAAACCCCCAACCAGTTCCAGGTCTACCAGTGAAGCCTTTAGAATTAAGCTAAAAACAGAAACTCCACTGCTAGCACAAGTATCGCCCTGAGAGATATGAGATGTGTTCATGTTCTGACAAAGGAGTTGTCAATATAGCAATTTATTTGTATATATGTACTGCTTACTTACAGACACTTAAGATGCAAACATGCAGCAGAAGCCTTGGCCACTTGTGGTTTGCATTTAATGCTCTTAGCATGCGAGTGTGTATGCCTCAACCAAAGATGATGAAGGGATTTGTATGCCAATGTTCCCATTACTTTCTGAGGAGTTACTGCTCTCTACTGGGCCAAGACAGTAATGCACTACCACTCTCTTAACATGAGGGTTCCCTGCCTTTTATTCATAAAAACAACAGTGCAAGAAACAAGAAAAGCAACCAAAGAAACATGTGGTTGCCACAGCAGTGTGATGCTCATGTTAAAGAGAGGTAGCGTTGGTCTGAGACAGTTACTCTTGAATCCTGCCAACAAGTAAACGGGTACTAAACAGGCTCTGGTACATCTTTGGTATGTTATAAAACGTTTTTTTAAATACTGTGTACCACCATAATATTTGCAGTTTGATGGCCAAACGCATTAATCATACTGTACTGCATATATGTAATGAAGATTTTTCTTTTTTTTCAAAGGAAAGCTGCATTGCGTCTTAAAAGCATGTTTAGCATTTTTGTTGTACTTTACTTCATTTTTAAAGATGCTGTTCCAGCACATTTGCTCCTCTGGGAAACATGATAATCTGTTGAACAACCATCTCTTTTTGTTATCATCACATGTTGGGTTAGTGTCACTGGTGCACCAAGAATGGCCCGGCATACCTGAAAAAGTAGGTCAACATGTCTAACAAAGCTGAGAGCTGAATCATGATGGGTGTATCCCAGAGACCAAACCAGGATCTGATTACAATCGGTGTCCCATATGTAATGGAGTATATCTGTGTTTCTGGAGGTTTTAGGGTCTGTCCTGCAGCTGGTCATAGAATCAGTCACACACAATGCACTGCACCAGTTAGTAGCAGCGTGAGCCTCTTCTATTAAAACAGGGACCCCGACTTTGTCACCATGTGAAAAGTCAAATCCACTATTTGATATAGATTTCTAAAGAACACCTCAATTGGCGAAAGTTTAACTGGAATCCTTTTTTAATTTTGCAGGCTGTTGTGAAAATAATTTAGGTATTAATCGTTGTTATATTTAGACAGAAAATGAAGCGTAACTTGAAGAGTTTACAGCCATGCTTGACGTGATGGTGGCGCCAGAGGGAAGGTCACGGGATCACCGAAGACATTCGAATTCATCCTCCGGAAACCGTGAAAGTCTGTAGGAAAACTCATGTCAATCCGTTGAATGGTTGTAGAAATATTTCAGCCTGACTGCTTGAATACACCGACCGACACTGGCACTCCTGAAGCAGCTAAAAACAACGCTACCAAGAGGAACAAATAAGGGTTCAAACTGATTCCAGGCAATATCAGTCATTTTTAGATGAAGATTTGCATGTGTCATGGCTTTGTCACTAAACTGAAATACAGGCTTTGTTTGGTGCACAGAGAGGGAGGTGAGGAGGAAAACACTCATGTGGCATTCATGATGAGGTTGGTGGAGACAGGCCAGACGTGCTGCAGGATTTGAACGGCATACACACAGTGCCGTGCTATGGATGTACTGTGTAAATGCCCTTCGGGTTGTCAATATGGCTCTTATAGCATGTGCCGTCGCTCCTCGTTTGATCCATGTAAGTGATACTCCGCTGGAAACTCTACCTTGGTGTTTCAATCTGGAAATGGCACCAAGGACAAACATGACGCCACAGCAAACTGCATCTGCAGTTCTTTTGTTGTCTGAGTTTTATTTTTCTGAAGAAAAGTCGATCTCACAAAATATCGGATACATAAAAGTTGAAGTTGATGGTCGTTTATGATTATTTGAAATGAGACAAATTAGGCTCTGCATTTTTTGTGGTGAGTAAGCAGAATGTTATGGTGAGTAAGCAAAGTGTTTGGAAGGAGCAGAAACCAATTGACTGTTCATCCGCCCTTTAGAAATCGGACACTTTACTGCAGGATATGTAAAAAGAAAAAGGCAGAGTTCTGGCATTGCAATCAGGAAGTCAGCAGGCAGTGATGATGTGCTGTGGCAGTGGGTGACCTTTTACTGGAGGACACACACTCAGCTGCTCTAACGTCATCAGTTCCGCTGCTGCGGGTCCCCTTGTGCTGCCACTAGAGGGCAAATGAATGGTTAGTAGTGCTGATGTAGACACTCCTGACCTGGTCTCAGAAACAGGTCTAGAAACAAATCCTGGAGCAGTTCCATTATAGGACATTTTCTATAACTCACAAATGGACACCGTGCAGTCATTGGATGAGACTTCTTCAACAAAACCTCTTTGGACTCGTGGAATTAGTCGTTGCAGTGGTGTGAAACTCCATCAAATGTAACCTGATGGCATTATTAAGCCATGCTGCTCTGATCTCCAGTTTAGTGAAACATCTGTCCGTATTGACCTTAGTATTGATAATCATTATAATATGTAACGCCCAGTTTTAGGAGGTTTCCCCTTTAAACTTTATACAAATGCAGTAGTAAGACTATGTAATAAGACTAGGAATATGTATAAAAGTAATAATACAAACTTTGAACCAAAGATTGTTCAGCAAGGACAACTTGAAACAAGAGCATCTAAAACCTTTAACCCACTGTGTATTCAGGCTACGATGCAGATCAAAGTGTTAGAATAGGTGGAGACTATGTTCTCTATCAGTTGTGTTATCCATGACTCACGCATGCACTGCCTAAATGCTATTTGTGTATCAGGCACAATGGCGTCTTGGTATTTATTTATCAGCCGACACCTGTCCGGGGTCAGGACCTGCTGTAAGGAGCACCCTGGGGACCCCTGCTGGCATTGTTTAGCCTGCTCCTCCACTTCAGCTTCAACACACATCCTCAGCGACAAGAGTGACACCGTTTCTACTTATAGCATTACAACGCATCATCTCACATCAGACAACTGTTTCTAACAAATCCAATGTTTCGGTTTCGGACTGGATCTCATGCAGATATATAGCGTGACGCGGTTTCGCCTCTACCAGACTCTGCACCATGTGTGATGCAGCTCCGCAGAAGTGCAGAGTCTGCAGCAGAGACGGAATGACCTCGCTTCAAGGTCGCAATGACACTGCCGTCAGTTTTTCCTCTCATGCGCGCACCACGTCCCGTGGTCCCGTGGTCCCGTGCCTCGAGCCCACTGCACAGCCTGCATGCAAACGCCTCAATGCAAGCGGAGGCTCTCGCGCTTATTGGTTTAAAACAGCCTCGACTAACGTTTATTGGTCTATAATTAGAGGGATAACGCTGCGCTCTTTGGGGAAATACTCGCTTATCCAAAGTAGGCTACACCGTGGGCTGCTACATGTCCTTTCGTGGCATTCGTCCAACGTTCTGTTTTTATTCATTAGTGGACAAGGTTGGTCGTCAACTCTTCCGTGACAACTTCTGCGCCAGCTGTTACTAGGCATGTCGGAGAGCGCATTGGGGCAGCCTATTTCGAGAAGCAGCAGCCTCTGAGTTAACCAGAAAAAAATAATTTAATCGTTGTTATCGGCTACATTAAAGATTAATAATACACACAAGAGATCTCTGGGGCCTATTCAATAGTACTGTTTTTTTTTATTATGCATCTGGCAAACTGCAGGCGACGGTTTTATCCCCCAAACTACTATTCCTTGATTATTTCCCCGTCTCATCCCATTGCAGTGATCTCCTGATCTCCTCTTCCCTGGCTCCTGTCCAACTGGTGTGTAGGGAGCCGGTTCAGTGTCACAAGACCGACAGCATGACTATATTTTCCATATGTGCTGTGTCAGGGACATGTAGCCCATTATTTGTTGGAATGATGTTAAGCATTCCAACTATTGTTATCCTGTTTCTTTATTCCACTATTTATTCCGTCCCCCCCATTTTTCGTTGCAATGCTTCTTCTTCTTCATTTTTTAAGCTCCAGAAACCGTTCGAATATCAAAATGTTCAGCTCTTTCAGGAAAGGGGTGATATAACTTCATATTTGTAATCTTTCAACTTTTTGAATTATTAAGCTTTTTGCAATTTTTTTAAAATTGGATATCTATTTTC
Organism: Melanostigma gelatinosum; assembly: GCF_949748355.1. Taxonomy (NCBI): domain Eukaryota; kingdom Metazoa; phylum Chordata; class Actinopteri; order Perciformes; family Zoarcidae; genus Melanostigma; species Melanostigma gelatinosum. The sequence goes on from NC_136647.1 coordinate 16,766,505, forward strand.
AGCAATGTTTTTGAGATTCATTTCAGCTTTCAGCATTCCAACGCATTTTCAGCAGGAAATGCATTTTCTAGTTCCACTATTTCTTCCGTCCCCCTTTTTCTTCTTCATTTTTTAAGCTACAGAAACCGTTCAACTATCAAAATGTTCAGCTCCTTCAGCTCATCTCTGCTATGACTTTTTCTATTTCTAACCTTTAAACCTTTTGAATTATTAAGCTTTTTGCAACTTTTTTTATTAATGGGTTTCTATGGAGAAGATTTTCAAATCCTCTTAAAGTTCTTCAACTTTCAAATCCTTCAACTTGCTCATACTTTCAGCTACAGACACCATTTCAACTTTAAAATGTTGCCGCGTAATTCAGCTTTCCGATATCTTTTACACTTTTTGAACTGCAGCAATTTAACTTTTATGATTTTTCAGCCCTTTTCTGACTTTATAATGGGTGTGTATTGCACAGCTTAGAGTGCGTGATGTCACCGCTAGAGTGAAGAGCAGCTTGAGATTCTTGTGAAAAAAACATTTGTGTTTTGCCACTGTGTCCACAATCTTAGTCTTAGGGATCTTTAGAGGTCTTTTCCCCCTCCTTCACCCCCCCCCCCCACACACACACACGCCATTTTTAAATAAAAGCCCCACAGAATGAATCCTAACTGAAATACTTGTGATGAGCCTGTCATTTAATAACCAGTTTGTGTTTATCTAACATTATGATTCTGTCTCCTCTCCCCTTCTCCCCCACACCCCATTTCAAAATAAAAGCCCCAGAGAGTGAATTCTAACTGAACTGCTTGTGATGAAGCCTGTCATTTAATAACCTCTGTTTATGTGTCAAACATGATGATTATGTCTCCTCTCCCCCTCCCTCCCCCACCCAGCCCCACCCTTTCAAAATAAAAGACCCATGGATTAACTGTATGTAAACATTAAGCTCAAAATTTGGCTTTTTTTGTTGAAATAATGAATGCTCTTACAAATACTGCGACAACTACTACTGCTGCTAATATTTCTAGTATTACTACTACTACTGCTGCTACTACTTCTACTACAACTTTTGTTGTTGCTACTATTACTAGTGCTATTACTGCTACCATCAATATTATTACTACCACTCCTGCTATTACTACCACTACTACTATTACTTATACTACAACTGCTACTACTGCTATTCATGCTACTACCAGTACTAATACTACTACAGCTAGTACGACTGCTACTACCACTACTACTACTGCTACTTCAAAAACTGCCATTACTTTTACTACTACTACTGTTATATTAAATACTACGACCACTACTACAGCTATTACTACTACTACTGTTACTAGGCTACTACTTCTTCTAAATACTAATACTTCTTCTAAATACTAATACTTCTACTACTAATGATACTTCTACTACAACTACGACTTCTACTACTACTATTAGAAATATCACTTCTGCTACTACTACTACTTATTCTAATGCTACTAATACCTATACTGCTAATAATACTTCTACTACAACTACAACTTCTACTACTATTACTACAAATATCACTACTTCTGAAATTTGTTTAAGCTACAGAAATTGTTCAGCTCTTTCAAGAGAGGTGTGCTTTGACTTTTCATATTTGTAATCTGAAAACTTTTTGAATTAAGCTTTTTGCAATTTTCTTTTGAATGGGATCTCTATGGAGAAAATCTTCAAATCCTGTTATACTTCTTCAACTTTCAAAGCCTTCTTCTTCCTCATACTTTCAGCTACAGACACCATAGTTAAACATTTCAACTAGAAGGTTTTTCAGCAGTGCAGTTTAAATGCTTTCGGGCTTCAACATTTTTCAGACAGATAGTCTCCCATTTCTTAATTTTCAGCAATTTTTTCACAATTAATTTCAGCTTTCAGCATTCTAACGCATTTTCAGCAGGAAATGCATTTTCTAGTTTGATTTGCCCTGCAACAGTCCCCGAAAGCTTGTGGCATAATTAAAATAAAAATGTCTTCATAACAGACATAACATTGAATTGTATGGTATTTTAGGTTAATTGTTTGGCATTTTGGTTAAAAATGCCAAAGTGGGGAGAAAATATTGCCACAATAAGGACCGACTAAATTAGGCTATACATTTAAATTGTATATAAGTCCCTGTGGGAATTTTATGGTTTTTAATTTCAGTGGTGAACACAACTGATTTGAAAACAGCTAATCTGAAATCAGAACTCTTTCAGCGGATCTTGTTATATATATACCTGGACAACATTTGTACTGACGTAGACTGGGTCATATCTTTTTCACGAGTTGCAGGTCCGTATTATAATGCTGATGACGCTGGTGGAAGGTGCGTACGGACGTAACGGAGACACAGCGGACGCAAACTGGGCAGAGGGAGGAGAAAAGACACGGGATAGAGGCTACGTCACTGAGCTGCGTCAAGCTGGAGAGAAGAAGGAAGAAGCCAAGAAAGAACCGGAAGTAACTTAGTTTGAGCTTGTTCAAATAAAACCGTGATTTTTGTTAATTTTAGTCATACTACCATTATGTTTGTGGGGCATTTTGCACATTCCGGTAATAGAGGCCGACTCTATAATCTCAGACCTCGCCTTGGCTTTAGGACGTTGTCTGTCTCGAGTAAAGATAAAATGTAAAGCGAGTCGTCAAAGTTTTATTGTGAAACTTTTTATCCCTTACCGGACATTCGGTGTTCCTACGTGAAGTGTTGGTGCCAACGTCCAGCCACAACCTCAGCTGTTGCAGGCGAAGACGAGAATTTACAACACCCCGTGTACGGAACAGAAGAGGCGGACAAGACCGTGGCCGGTTGTTGTTATCGCCATATCACACGGCAACACAGTGATGCGATGTGAGGAGCCCTGCGAGGCTTGGACAGCCTAAACCGGTCAAACCGACGGTGGATTTACCAGCCGCAAGGACTTGACTGACTTCAGATTAAAAATTTAAAAAAACAACAACATCCCTGCGATGTTTTTGCATTTCCCAGTAAGTAGCCTAGCTTTTGCCTTACGTTACCCTACACTGCAGAGATGGAGCCCACAGTGGGTCCGGGCTATTATTAATCTTTGTGCGGAGATGTCAGCTGCCTCAGCGGCAGCCTGATGTGCATGCACGATTCGCCTGTCAGAGCTGAGTTCGCGTGGCCACGTTATTGGGGGGGAATACACATTTAGTCGGCTACATTATGTAATAATTGTGCAGTAGGCTTCTCCTCCTCGTAAACTACACTCTGACTACTTCCTCTGACTACTTCTCATGTACGTGCTGTAAAACTCTATGCGATGGCCAAAGCTCCGCCCGCCAGTGAAGCCCTCACACAATGTCTTAATAAATGGGATGCATGCTGACTTATTGAGGAAATGAAGAATGCGTGGTTGAATGAGATGCAGCGGATATATTCTGTGTTTGCTCACCGCAGATCAACACTTAAAATACGAGTCCAAATACGAGGCAAATAGCACCACGCACTTCTTCAACTGTACACACCAGCTGTTTGTTTTTGTATTTGAACCCCACTGAGTTATTCATCTTTCTGTCTTAACACACTGAACTATGCAATGCACCGAGCCTGCGGGACCGGGATTGAGGCTACTGATCTTAAAGCATAAACCACTGTGGCAATTAACCTGTCACCGGTCCGAGATCAGTAGACAAGGTCACCCCTGGGTGCTGTTCTCGTCGTCTCCACAGCGCGCCGCATTTAAAACCTTCAAACTGAGTTTTATAGGCCGCGCAGTCAGTGTGATGCATTATCAGCGACAGAGACCAACGATGTCCACTCAGTAAGGAATGATGCGAAAGGTCTGCAACCACTTCAGACCAAGGACGGGCAGGTTTATGTGACATTTGCATTTTGCATTCATGACAAAAAAAAGTGCCGGTTATTCAGAGATAACATTAAATATATTAGTAATGATTTGTTTTTATGGTAATTTTAAAAAAAAATCGAAATCCACATCATACAACTTAAATGAATCGCCTTCGTTGAAATGTCCCGGTTGAAAACTGAAGTTGTCCCACGTTACAGTCTTGTTGCTCAAATTGAAAGTTGCTTCAAGGAAACTGTCCTTCTGTGCTCCAATCTGGCATTCAATGGTGTCTAGTCTTTAAAATGTCAAGAGCCAGAGCCATGTTTACACTTTAAAATAGTAACTCAAATGTTTTTTGCTGTGTGTGTCTTCTTTTTTGTTTTTGCATTAAAACTGGTCACTTTAATTATTTACAGAGAGTTATCACCAAACTTCAGCTTGTGACTTAGTGAGCGAGAGAGAAGGTGTTGGCTTTACTCCGTCTGTCCTTCAAGCATTCCTGTGACTGTGACCTTTGGAGTGTGTCATGCAGCGCAAGGGGGAGGGTGCTCGTGCAGCCTGCAGAAATATGGATAGATACAGTGCAATATGTATTTTAGGAAGGAAAAGTCAGCGTTACGAGCATACACATGACTTACCACAGAGGAAACCAAACTGTGGGCACTGTTACGACCCATTAATAATCTGATAACTGAGGCTAGACATAATGTTCTGTTGTGACCATTAATATGACAAATGGCTGCTGGTAACACATGAGTGACTTGGCTGCTTGCTGTTCTGTTACGGCACTAAACAACTTTTGCTTGCTTTGCAGGTGTCCTGATAACTGCAGCTTTCAACCCAAAGCAACAGCACTTCATTGAGCTACCACTGGGAGTCATACAAATATAGGCTTCAGACTCCAGCTCAGCAAGCAGGTAATGTTTTCAGCTCAACTTAAATGAAACATTTACGCTGTTCATCTAAGATAATGTCTTATTTGTAAAGTTCATTCTTGTAAGGCTTTGATGGACGTCTAGCTGTCAATGTCTTCTCATGGCCATACGAGGGATGTGGAGGGAGAAATGCATCAAAAAAACATCAGAGAAGGATTTTGATGATGTTTCCATTTCACATCCAAAATATGGCACAGTGCTTATCATTCTGTTGCAATGAAGAAACTCATGGGGCACATTGAAAGCATGGGTGATTGCCCTGCAAACCCCAAAAGGACAAACAAAGGACAAGTAGAGAGGATCGCTCTCTGCCTAACTCCTATAAATCAATGTGACAAGTTATCAGTCTGAGGGGTCCAAAATGTATTTCTTTTGGGGATGATGAATGTAGCTTGGGGAACAAATTAAAAGCTTTCTGCAGCAATTTCTGTTCAACAGAATCAAGATGTGTGTCAATAACACAATGTAAAGCCAGGTGCCTGGAATTTCCTAATTTGCAAGAGGAATCTCTTTATTTTTTATTTTGTCAGGTAAAGTGAGTCGAGACTCTGGATTTACGGCTAACACACTGATAGTGAATTCATTTCTGACCTTTATAGTCACCGTATAATAGGCCTATATCAAGATTACAACAAAGACTCGTACCCAACACCTCGTATCCTCTTTTATGGCATTCAAGGCTGTCTACTAACATCTCGTTCAGTCGGCAGTTTAGCCATGATGAACACTGCTTCTGTAGGATATCAGTGTCAACCTGTTTCCAGAGTGCTCCTTGACCTTAATGTGTCCTAGCGTCAGTATATCCAACCATTATCATCTGCCAGCTGTTAGAGAAAGCCGATTGTAGCCCGGCCCATCTCAACACGCACACACACACAGAGCCAACACAAGCTAGCAGGCGCTGGAAACGGATTTTCTCTCAACCCTGTGTCATGATATCACACCGCGGAGAGACCTAAATGCTGTACTAGTGACAGCTATCAGGTAAGATGCAGCCTAGCCCGGGTTAGAGTGACATAAATACACCTAGGCCCCAGCAGGAGAGCGTCTGGCCAGCCAGGATTAACGCTAGCTGCTGCTAGCTTAGACAGGCTAAGCTAACCTGCAGTTATCATATAACGTTATGTGTTCGAGGTTGTCGAAGCTAATGCTAACGCGACTCAAAACATGCTGGTGTGTGCTAGTTTACTGTACACACGACACGTTTATATGTTGAGTGAAATAGGTAACAAGTCACTGTTTATCCTGCTCGACTAAAACGAGCAGTGACCACGTCGCTACTGTGGCTTCCCTTTTGGACATTTTCTGTTCCGAGACCGGTGTTCCTCTTTTGGCCAAAAGGAGATACCGAACTGGGCAGCGGTGGTGCACATGGTGGAGGTGTACTTGTTGGTCTGCTGCGATCGAACCCGCATCACATCATTGATTATGTGGGCTCATGTACTAGAGGTGATGTTATTGGCTGATCCTCTCCCCCAGCCTAAGTGAGCTAAACTTTAAACGGGCAGAGTTTTCAGTGACCCCCTCTGCCTGCTTGTCAAACATTACAGCTACAATCGAGTCCAGAGGGGGCAAACTCCAAAGAGAGGACTGTCAGCTACTGCAGGACCTGATTATCAGATGTAGCAATAAATATGATTAAAGGGCACACTTGGATTGCAATGACTGATATCTGGACCAAGTTATACGTTCCTGGATGTATTACATCGTACATGAAAAGCACACACACTCTGTGAGATGTTGTTGGCATAGCACCATAGTATCAATGCAAATAGAGACTCCTGTCTCCTTCCTGCCCCCCCCCCCCCCCCATTGGGCCTTTAACCCAGTTTTATATGCCTAATATAAAAAAACTTTGATCCCCTTCAAATCACATTTCACGCACATGCTCTGACTGACTGTTTATGCAATAAAGCACAGACAATCCTGTTTTTCTAAGAGCCAGGTTCATTAAATGCACGCTGTGATGTGAAGTGTATCTGAATGCTAAGTTGTCGGTAGAGGCCTGTTCTTATAAATGTCTATAAATTAGTAATACAACATATATTCAGAGCAGATTGGCATGGACAGATAACATACACCCCAGGTCTGGACTGAGCTCTTATTGATTATAGGCCATAAACACACAGATCGTTTGACACACAAACATGATGATAGTTAACATGTTTTGAGAGTGCATGTAAATAAAACTACAGTACAGTACATATGTAAAGTATGTACTGTATAGAAAATGCTAAGAGTCTTGTGAATTATGCCAAACACGTATACTTTTATGTCGGTAACCCATACCTGTGTGTACAGAGCATGCAACCGCGTGTAATGTTGTCGTTGTGGGCAGGGTAAGGGATCGGAGCATTGAACCAATAAGCAATGCAATTTAAATGTTGCACCACTTTGAAAATATACAGGCTGCAACTGGATTATCAGCCTAACTGATAAACAAGGAACAAATGGTTTTGGTAATAGCCGTCTATTGCCCAGTTTGTACACATGAGAAAGTCACGTTTTGGTTCTTGAATGGATTACAGCTATTTAGGCTGCAGAGATCGTCCTCGCACGGTGATCTATTAAGTTGGAACAAGAGCCCGATCGTTGGAGTATGGCTCTGCATTAATGTGTCCGATGATGAGTTGAAGCCCAGAGACGCGCTAGAATTCATGCCCCGTCGTTCATCCCCCCTTTCACCCGTTTTTTCTGATCCCTGTTGATGGGGCCAATTTAACAACAGCAGCGTAATCTACATTTCTATTAGCTAATTTCAGAATCAATGAAACATGTTTAAGTACTAAATTGCTCCCCTCATAAGGGGGGTAAGTGCACACATGGTACATCATGATTGGTGGTCACTTTACTCACACGCATATTCAAATATTTAGACGATCGAAATGCAAGAGTTGTCACTCCTGACATTGAGGTAATAGAATTGGAATGGATTTTATGATTACCGGTGATGGGAAAGTGGCTGAAGAATTAACGGTTGATATATACAATAAATGAACTCTAATCATGGACTCATGAGTCTTCTGTGTGAAGCGTGAAGCGTGCCTGTCTCTGTGTTTAAATTGAGGACTATAGACATGCCCTTGGCAGGCAGGCAGGTTGCCGCAGTACTCTTGCTGCTGTAATTTATGTGTCTGAATAGGGAAGAGCGGTCACTGTTTATGAGCATGGCGACCTTCATCCAGTCTCCTTGGGTATTTTCATGTCTAGAAATGTCAAAGACAAAGACTTCGCACCGCGGCGATGGTTTGACGACTGAAAGGTTCTGGTTTGGTGAATCTAGGGTGTTTTTCTTGACTTAAAACAAAAACCTAACTGAGCAAAAAAAAAGAAAAGAGGCGCAGACAGCACAGGAAATAAGTGCTACTGAAGAACAAGAGGAGGAACAAGCTGGCCTTTCGTCATGTTGGCAGCAGGCTGATAATAGAAAGATCCGGTCCATGATCTTAATGTGACTTGGTTGACTCGGTTAACTAGTCACTGGGGGAAGTATAGCGTATGTTGGACTGTAAATAATTTTAGATGTTGGTCTAATTGTTTTACAACTGTAATAATGCAATAATTACATGACAGCTCTTCAGTCTCAGTTGTCTTGGTTGTATCCATTTTGCTTTTGGCTGCCTGTTTCCTCTGTTTCCTCTGATTCCTGATTTCTTTTTACCAGGTGACATGAAGGTATTTTCAAAGACAATGTTTATGCCTTTATTCACGATGCTGTTTATTCCCCCCTGTAGACAGAATGTCTTCCAGGGAGCGTCGGTCCGACGTCTACATAAAGGCAGAACCGAGCAGTCCAGAGGGAGGTGGGGGAGGCCGGATCAGCCCCGGCGGGGCCTCCTCAGACTCCTCTCACAGTGGAGGCGGAGGAACCAGAGGAGACGGCGTTAAGCGGTACTCCCCGCCGCTCTACACGCCGGCACTGCGTTGCCACTTCAAAGACGAGGGCGGCGATGGAGCGGAGGAGGGCTCCACCGGAAACGGAGCGGGGCGATGCAAGTACGCCCTGAGCACGTTGCCGAAGAGGCTGTGTTTAGTGTGCGGGGACGTGGCCTCTGGGTACCACTACGGCGTGGCGTCATGCGAGGCCTGCAAAGCGTTCTTCAAGAGAACCATCCAAGGTGTGTGTCGTGGTGAGGTTTACCTGTTGGCATAACAGAACAAGCAATGAATAATTCATGATTTCCTCTGACTTACCTTCTGTACTGTAACGAGGTGACAGGTTTTACATTCGCAGCACTTAAATCATGTTAAATGTGAGGTCTGTTCTGTGACACTCACTGCTATTAACCTCCACCCAGGGTCGAAGCACTAAATTCTGGACCCTGTATGTCGGCATTCTCTAAGGGCCCCTTTCTGCCTCCATAGCTATTCATTCTATTTGTGGGCCCTCCACACACCAGGGCCCACAAATTCCTTTCCAGTATTCCAGGAAATGCTTTCATTTAGCTTTCAACCATAAGATCACTGTCAGTTAAACTAGTTAAAGCTATTAAGGTACCATAAATAGTTCAGTACTGATAATGTATTTTTATTTTATCACAGTCGATATAAAGTTTCTCTCATTTAAAAAAAACATCTTACTTGTATTTGTGACCTCAGACATATTGTAGAGAAACAGGATTATTTAATCATTTTCTTCGCTGTAAATTGACATTTTTTCCGTTCTTCCATGAAGGTAACATTGAGTACAGCTGTCCGGCATCGAATGAGTGTGAGATAACCAAGAGGCGCAGAAAGGCTTGTCAAGCATGCCGCTTCACCAAGTGCCTCAAAGTAGGCATGCTGAAAGAGGGTGAGTGCTCACGGTCTGCAGAAGCTCTGGAGCTATTATGTGTTACGGGTCTTTTTCAAATGTGTCATCTGTTTGTTCTGTGTTTTCCCGATGCAGGAGTTCGTCTTGACAGGGTCAGAGGTGGAAGGCAGAAGTACAAAAGACGCCCAGAAGTGGAGAACGCAACATACCAGAGTGCCCCTCTACCACTGACAAAGGAGAGTGAAAAAGGTCATTCGTGTTCTGTTCTACAACCGGCAGCATAGCGGAATACAATTTGTAAAACAATCAACTGTCTGTTGACTGCGTGCTGGCAAGCTGCATGTAGCTACTAACAGAAGCTAACAGAATAATTAACAACCCGGCAATCACACACAAACCAATCTAAGCTTGGGGTTGTCGGCTACAGTTCAGTTGGGACGTCCCTGCTGAGCTCTTCTGAGAGAGAGAGAGAGAGAGAGAGAGAGAGAGAGAGAGAGAGAGAGAGAGAGAGAGAGAGAGAGAGAGAGAGAGAGAGAGAGAGAGAGAGAGAGAGAGAGAGAGGGGGAGAGAGAGAGAGAGGGGGAGAGAGAGAGGGAGAGAGAGAGAGAGAGATAGAGAGAGAGAGAGAGGGGGAGAGAGAGAGAGAGAGAGAGAGGGAGAGAGTTTAAATGTCGACTAACACAGAAGGCACTGGTCCTGTGTCTTTACACCGGCCAAATAGAGACCGAGACCATCTGTTCAGAGTTGAACCTTTTTCATTCCTCGGACAGCTTTGGCTCGAGGCATTATATGTTTTTGGGGTTGTCCGTCCATCCGTCACGTCCCATTCCTGTGAACGCAATACCGGAAGGCCTTGAGGGAATTTCTTCAAATTTTCCACTAATGTCCACTTGGAGGAATTTAATTGATTCGAATTTGGTGGTCAAAGCTCACAGTGACCTCAAAAACATGTTTTTATTACTCAGGAATTGGAAAGCTAATTGATACAACTCAACACAAATGTTTACCAGGATACAATGATGAAGTGATGTCATTTTAGACAGATTGTAAGCTGAAACAACTATGAGGCAGTCATTTTCTACTTTTTTTTACTTGAGGAGCTCAGAGTGTTCCTCCCAAAAATGCGAGAAATGTCGGGTGGGTGAAACACTATGTGCCCAGCGCATACAAGCAACACTTAGAAAACACTTACTTTTGTTCTGTGCTAATTTGCACAAGTGTTAGTGAACGAACTTGCAGCTCTTGACTCACACACATGATATAGTGCAGTATATAGTTTAGTAAACACGAGTGCAGATCTTGTGTGTCTGTATGTCTATTAATGTACACTGCACTTGTTTTTTTTTCTCTGTGCATCACATTAATCCCTCGTTTTGTGTCTGCTTTGTGACATAGGTTCCTCCAACATCATTGTGTCCCACCTTCTGGTGGCAGAGCCAGAGAAGCTATTTGCCATGCCGGACCCTCTGCAGCCAGACACAGCCCAGCGCACGCTCACCACCCTCTGTGACCTGGCTGACCGGGAGCTGGTTGTCATCATTGGCTGGGCCAAACACATTCCCGGTATGCTCAGAGTGTGAAATAGGGGAGGGAGAGCATGGCAGCAGAAGAAGAGATGTATGCTCATCAGGCAGAAATATGCTTCTTTTTTTTTTGTTCAAATGAAAAACGATAAACACACTGCTGGGTTGACAGGTCACTCGTTTTCATATTTTCTTTCTCACATCAATCCTTCCGTCCGCCCGACCCCGGCACATCTGCATCAAGATGCATTACAGAAGAGAGAGAAGAATAGATCCACGTACTGTATATACACATATAAATATTATATGATATACAATCCAAATAAATGAGAAATACATTTATATCAAAGAAAATAAATAGATACAAATTAAAATTTCTGCTTCAACCAGTTTATATTGAGCCATGGAGTTAAATATGCTGATATCAATCGGGGGCCTGCCACAGGCCGATGATATGGTGTTGAAACATAAGCAATCAGTCAGGAGGGAGAGCAGGAAAGCCATTAAAATAGTAGACAAAGGGTTTCCACTTCTTTAGAAGCTTAAAGCTGAAAAAGAACCTCCCAGAAGGATTCTGGAGGGGGCCCGAGAGAGAATCAAACTTTGCATGCACGAAGTGAGGGACCTGAAGATAGCGGAACCGATTTGATTTGAACGTTGCAGATTAAATTGAAGACATTATGAGTCAGAGCTAGAAAGAATATCAGCATAGAGGTCTTTGAAAACAGCTGATAATCCTGACTCTTATAACGGGCCTGTGTGAACCTCATTCTGATGGCTGAACAGCGTAGTTGAGAGGTGCAACTAAATTAATCGGTAAAACAAAATGTCTGCTGAAAGTTCAACTGAACCGACGCAGTGCTGGACTGCATTACAAACTACAGTCGGTTCTCCAGCTGCCTACAGCATGCAGCTCATTATTTGGCCGGTGTAAAGACACAGGACCAGTGCCTTCTGTGTCAGTCGACATTTAAACTCTCTCTCTCTCTCTCTCTCTCTCTCGCTCTCTCTGCAGGCTTCCTGTCGCTGTCCCTAGCAGACCAGATGTCTGTGCTGCAGTCCGTGTGGCTGGAGGTGCTGGTGCTGGGTGTGGCGTACCGCTCGCTCGGCTGCGAGGACGAGGTGGTGTTCGCAGAGGATTTTGTCCTTGATGAGGAGATGTCACGTGTCGCTGGACTGACGGAGCTAAACGCCGCTATCAGTCAACTTGCTCGCCGCTTCCGGGCACTAAACGTGGACCGAGAGGAATTTGTCATGCTTAAAGCCATCGCACTCACTAACTCAGGTACGTACACTTGTGTTGTTGAACAGCTGTGCAGACAAATAAGAAGCAACATTGACTCTGAGTGCAGAACTGTTAGTTGTGTTGTGGGTTTTCATATCACTGTGTTTTCTAGTTGTATGATTGATCATATAAGGGGGTCCTGCAGCCTCTCATAGTGGAGTCACCTTGCCTGAAATTCACGTCAGAGGAGATTATTACATTTTTCTGAAATTGAATCGTACTTGTTAAGGCTCAGTGCTCGCCACCTCCGCTAACACGTTTCTTGGGAAACCTTGCACCTGACTAAGTGGAATATTAATAACGTATATGAAAAAGTCCACTCAGTTTCCAGTTTATTAGGTACATCATTAGGCAGTTTATAGCTCAAACTAATTGTCGTCATGAAGGTTTTATTGTTCAGGTTCAGCTGAAGCTGTTTTAGAGAGGTGTTCATTAAACTTTATCACCTGCAGTTTGTGGTGCTGCTAAATTGTATTATGTTACACAGAGAATTGTTGCTAATATTCAGAGTACCCTCATTGATGTCATCTCAGCATAACGCAGTGCAGTTCAACAGCACCACAAACCACAGCCATCAAAACGAACAATGAACCAAAAAATAGTTAAATTAGTTTTAGCTATGTGTCCCGAATAAACTGATGACTGCTGTACACGCACTTTCCTGTCTTAATCATAGTGGCAGCTTTAAACCCACTATTTGATTGGTGCAACACGAGTCCTTGTATTAGCGTTGTCTACAGTTGTGGGATTGTATGTCCTTCCATATGTAAGTAGCTGCTTCCTCATCAGTGATCAGTCCTCATCGAACTGCTAAGTGTGTCAGTGGTAGAAACTGAAGCAGCAGATCAGCAGGAAGAGGTGAAGACAATGTATGTCGTTCAGATGTTTAGCTTGATGGGATCACGTGCATGTCAGCAGCCAAAGGCCCATGACAACATGAGAACACTCTCGCATAGCCAGTGGTAGTGCAGTGAAGGTTTTTAAAATGACAAATAAGAAAGTTTTTAGCCTTTAGCAGGCAGATGTGCCAAAGCAGGAACACACAGGATAGAGCAGAAATGTGTGCAATCGTTGTTGTAAGGTCACTAGTTCCACCTTTATGTCCCTGATAGATTGACTCAAGATTACTGTCAACAGAAGATCCTGTAGCATGTCCTGCTTGCACTACACATGCACTGTTTGTGTTGTAAATAAAAGGCTCCCATTAGTTTGTATTTGTGGTAAGTCACTGGGCAACACACTCTTTCTTTCTGTGGCGAATGTAAACGCCCTACGCACTGCCTTACCGTGTGCTCCCTGCTGTTCTGTTAGACTCTGTTTACATCGAGGACACGGAGGCTGTGCAGAAGCTGCGGGACCTCCTCCACCAGGCCCTGCTGGAGCTGGAATGTCAGCGGCACCCGGACGAGTCCCAGCGGGCAGGACGCCTCCTTTTAACATTGCCTCTCCTCCGACAGACTGCTGGTCGTGCTCTTACCACCTTCTACAGCATCAAGACCCGCGGTGGCGTACCCATGCACAAACTATTCCTGGAGATGCTGGAAGCCATGATGGACTCTCCCTAGAGCAGAAAGCCAGCAGTACACAGGACGCAGAGAAAGACCCAATGGAGATCTAGTCTTCAAGACTGGATGAGTGGTTTGTGAGAAATGAACAATTTTATTAGAGAATTCATAGTGGGGGGAAATGGTCCTTTTTTCCCCCCTTTTCGCATAGGCATCATGAAGACAGGAAAATAATATGAGAAAATAAAAAAGATCATGCATTCATGTCCCAAAGTGGGCATCGGTTATTTGCAGAAAGACTTCCGTAAAAGGCTCCAAGAGCGACGACATTTAACACCAACGGCAGAATACTTCTCGGTTTCAAACATTTTCATGGTGAGTTCCATCACAGCATTGATGTGCAGTTGCATAACCACTGAAGAACACCATTTAGGTACCCGAGAACAGACTGACATACGTACCCGGGGGGGGGGGGGGGAGACAGATTAACACGCACATGGAGTGCTTGTATTTACTATAGATTAGTGTGCCGCAAATTCATAGGAATTACTTGCAATATGTTAAAAGCAATATAACGACTCGATTGTTGTCTGTCACATTTGAAATGTGGATAAAAGGGTGAGACATCTAGTTATGTGTGTGTGTGTGTGTGTGTATATCTGTAGTTCTCCACTCTCAGAACCCCAAGTGCTGATTACTGAAACTCCCGCTGCTAGCAGAGGGAGTGGTTTGGGTCTGGGATGCCAGGTGAGTAGATTTAAAACACTAGCAAGAGAAGAAAAAAGAAGAAGCACTTTTGGGGTTAAATATTGGGAGTTGAGAACCACTGATGTACGTAGTTGGTGCAGGATTCTTTATAAGCGGTGGTGCAGTTGATTTGTAGTCCAGGAGAAGTGCATATGAAGACTGTAGAAGACTTGGAAGGTAATATATTCAGTGTTGGACGGAAGTCCTGTTGGCACTCAAACAACTGGCTTCCATGCAAGCAAGCAAGCGTGTGCGTCCGTGTGCAGCCGAAACCAATGAGCCACACTGAGATCAGGGAAGAACGCAACTCTGACAATAAAGCGCGAGCAACAGTAGTGGTCCGAAAAGAAATGCATATGCCTCATCATGCTTTTTTTTTTTTTTTTTATACAGTCCTCCACTAGATCTAACCACTGTTTTTGACTTCAGCAGCTGTGTGCTGTTCAAAAAGAATCGTCTGACCTATTTGATTCGTGGGCTACAACACTAATCCATACGATTGATAGGCCATTGGTGAGATTTCGCTGCATTTTCCGCAGTCGTGAGGAGCGTTGCATAAAAGATCTCAATCGTTTCAATGAGAGATCCCTCCTTTGTATATGTGCATCTGTTGAAATGAAACTTGCAAGTGTCCGTTATGGGCTCAGGACAACAACAAATGCAAAATATGCAACATCTTCCATTTTTGGATGTTGAAAACCTTGTCTGAAAACATGCAGAAAGTCCCGCAGGTTTGAAAAACGTACAATAGAAATGATCATGATAGTAAGCTTCACATGCAATGCAAGGCTGCAGTATCTGATGTCAAAGTCAGATTGAATATTTAGCGGCCAAAGGCCCGTTAATCGTTCAGCCATGTACAGTTCCATTCAAATAAACAGAATCATGCAATTTATAGTGGAAGACGATGACGCCAGCAAATGTGATACAAATTCCCCATTATAATTATATCTGTGCAGCTTACAGTGCTCTGGAATTTAAAGACTTGAAACTTGCTTTTTCATATATTTTCCTTTCTAGGATTTAAGGGTATTTTATTCACATTGTGACACTGTTGTGGGTTTGGTATTGAAATGAAGCTTTCCATTCAGGATAATATCAATACAATTTTCTTTTTTTAATGTAAGCAGTTGTGTTTTTACTGAATCTGATTGTCATTTTAGGGATCAATTTTACCTGGCTCTATAGATCTAGCGGCTTGGTGAGGCTACAGAGGGCTACCTCAGGAGGCAGAGCACGCCGGACGGCCAAATAACTGTGGAGACAAATGTAATTCTTGATCTTTTGATTTGTCAACTTCAATTGGAGCATTGGGTTCATTGGGCGTCTTTGCAGTTGTTAAAAAAACACCTGAGATAATTCATTTCTTTGTTTTCATACGGTGTATGGCTCATTATTCATGCTTTACAGCTTACATGTTCCTGTTTTCTTGCAAACAAATAAATATAGATGCCTGGGTCGAAGTAGAGCTGTTAACGTTTCTTCATATTGACTCGGCCATTTACACAACGGAAGCTTTTTCATCAGCGTGCAAACATGTTTTAGGTACGGCGGGTTTCGGAGGGAAGGCGGGGGTCATCTGCAGTGTCACTGTCAAAATGATACGGTCATTTGTAGTTTTAATAAATATGTGCGCATTAATATAAATGAGCAATACGATAAATTACCAAACCTCACACATTTCCTTGTATAGCCACAGTGTACATGTAACAATGCCAGTTATAATGCAGAATAGCTACTAAACGTTATATTATTTAGAAGTTCAAATCAATGTTTGTATTTTGAAAGACTATTTAAATGATTAAATTCTATTTTTTACTCAATTTACTGTTGTTTGTTGACACTGCTTTGTTTTTGCGTGTGATATTGGCTGTGAATTTCCGTGTGTAGATCTTCTTTTTCTTTTCCTTTAGATAAACCAGTTTGATGTCCTTGTCTAAACATGTCCACATAACAATCACTGTGAAAAAAGTGAGATCATCCACTGTCTGACGCAACGGGGAGTGGATTATTGTAGGTGCTTTGTGTTGTGTAATAAAAGGACACACCACCACCACATATCATTGGTCTCATCTCTCCCTGTGTATGTTTATGGATGCGTGTTTGTGTGCATTAGATGAGGACTGCTGTTGAAACTGTCAACTTCATGACTTGATGAATTTTGACCATTTGCACACACTCTGAACTGATGATGAGGGACAGTCCTTCAAAGATTGTACCCAAAACACTGGACAGACTTCAGATATGCAGCTCCTGAGCATGATAAACGAATACTGGAGAATAAAAATAATCCATTGGATGGTAGTATTTGATTCCATGATTGAACAGACTGCCATTGGAAACAGTTTGCCTTTGCTTTAACCTTTGCGGCTGCATTAACATGTCATGTCTGAGTGTGTAGGATTGTTAAAGAGTGTGCTTGAGCTGAAGTATTGCAATGGCTCAGAAGTTACTTTTTACATAAAAAATACATGATACACCTACATTCATATGACACGATGCAGTACTACACTGCTAATCTAACCTAGTAAACAAAGTACCTTAAATTGGCTCCACTTTAACAAACCAATCGAAATGTGCTCTTTTACTGAGGCAGCATTTTGAATTCAGACTTTTACTCACAATGGATTATTTTTAGATGATATGATATTTCTACTTTTTATAATAAGCACTTCCACAGCTCAGTGGCGCAGTAAATAAAGATTTAGCAGGCCCAGATCTGGAAGCTAGGTTAAGTCCAAAACAGCCAAACTCACAGTAACGGTGAGGTAAGTCACAGTGACAGGCTGAGGCACGTCTGAGACCGTAAACGCAGCACAGGACATCACGCCAGCGGCCGAAAGAGCGAGCCAAGCCACAATGCTTTCAATCACGAGCACCATCATCAAAAGCACCCGTGTTCTCCAGCGCGTGAAACTGCTACACACGTCTCCTACTGTCAAAATGCCGATTCAGGTGAGAGTTGCGTGCGTTGAGCTAACGTTAGCCGTGTGCGCCACATAAGGTTTAAAGACAGAGGTCGTTTTATTTATTTTCGTGGAATTAACTAAACTAAACTCTGCGTCGCCTTCTTCCCTGTAGCTCACCATGCTAGCTGTCTCTCTGAAACCCGTAGCCATCACAATAATGAGCCAGGGGAGCTATCATTTGTTTGTTTGGTGACTCTAAACCGTGTCTGTCCTCTGGGTACTGTACCAGCAGCCTATTCATCAACACCTGCTGGTGCATTGAACGTAGCATTATGCAAACTATCAATGACTAACCTCTTGCTGTCGTCTGGCTGCTCCAATGCCTATTTATACATTACGGGAGTCAGTCGAAAACCGATACAGACCTGCGTAGTTAACATTAACTGAGTTAACGTAGCCTTAGTTAGTTTATTTGTTGTATTAGGTTAGGTTTATTGGCGTCAGTAAATGTATGTAAAAGCACACTTATTCCTGAAGTCCTTGAGGAAGTTCATTTACAGCTATAGTGTGCCTGAGCTTCACAGCTGCAAATATTGTGACCGTACAAATATTGTTTAAATTAAATGCATTCAAGGGCATCGTTAGAGTAATATAAATTAATGAAATATCGTTGAAAACTGTGTTAAAGTGTCGCTTATTAGTCGGTTAATTTGAGTTAAGGTTTTCGGCCATTTTAACGAAACCCATGCATCTATATTTCCGGTGTTTTGTCGCCCTCTAGTGGCAACAAGTGTGCAAGTGTGCGCCTATTACGATTACAATTTCTATCCTGTTCAGATTATTTACTCCATTTGCTAAACCCCCATGCTCATATCTTTCATTACATTTGTATAATTTCACAATATGGATCTACTTTCTTGCATTCATGTGTACTTCATCCCCAACAGGTTGGTGACAAGCTCCCCGCGGTGGAGGTCCAGGAGGGCGATCCAGGAAGTAAGGTGGCCATGGATCAGCTCTTCAAGGGGAAGAAGGGAGTCCTCTTTGCTGTACCTGGAGCTTTTACCCCTGGTTGTTCCAAGGTTGAGACCACGCTGTCGTCTCTTGTTCGCTGTGTCTTGCTGTGCACCATCAGCTTTGCAATCAGCTGACGTTGTATTTGTCGTGTCTCTTTCAGACTCACCTCCCAGGTTTTGTGCAGCAGGCTGAGGAGTTGAAGAGTAAAGGTGTTCAGGAGGTCGCTTGCATTTCTGTCAACGATGCATTTGTCATGGCTGCCTGGGGAAAGGAGCATGGGACAGAGGGCAAGGTATGGAATGTCATTTTTGGTGCATTTTAGAAATCATAGCTCATGGCACACAACTGAGCTGTCAGCTTACTGCTACTCTCTTCTGCAGGTTCGAATGCTGGCTGATTCTACTGGAGCTTTTACAAAGGTAAAACTAAATGTCGTATGTATGTATGTGTATGTATGTATGCATGCATGCATTCATTCGACTGAGTACTCATCTGTCTTTTTCTTTCTGCCTCTTAGGCCGTTGACCTGCTACTTGACAGTGATCAGATTGTGCAGGCACTTGGAAACAAGCGATCCAAGAGGTATTGATCCTTTTGCCAATTTCAGTTTTTCAGTATCCGATTGATCACATCTCTTTAAAAACAAACAAATGTTCTCCAATTAGTGCCAATATAAACTCATGACGTCTCAGAAATAACTCCCTATTTACTGTCATAGTGCACAATATTAACTGTACACAATTGTATTTGAGTGTCTGAGTTTGGAAGTCTACATGTAAATTCTGAAATGGAGCTTGAACCAGAGGCCAATGCTAACATAACAGTATTTCTAGAATAATACTGAGAAAAAACAATCTTTCATTTCTTTTATTTTATCATTTGTGCATTGTAGTCAGTGTCTGGCTTTTACTGGTACATTTGAGGTACATAGCTACAAATCCTTGATCTTGTGTTTCAGATATGCTATGCTGGTGGAAGATGGCGTTGTGAAGAAGATCAATGTGGAGCCTGACGGCACTGGACTGACCTGCAGCCTAGCTTCCAATGTTCTGTCTGTGCTGTAGGCTTATTTGGAGCTCATTAAACCGCAACTGCAAACACAGGATCACTGTAAAAGTTGCATTAACAAAGCCCAGTACCACCCTGTTCAATCTTTCTTCTTTTCCCAAAGAGAGATGCAAAAGTCACATGACTGTTATTAATGCGCACAACTATGACATGAATGGCAATCCAAAAGAACTGCGTTCCTCCTCTGTATACTGATCCCTGTGAGCAAAAGAAATTCCCCCTAAAAGCAATAATCATGTTTTTCTTCTGTTGTTCATAGTGAAGGTTATTTGGTGTGTGTTATCAGAATGTCCCAGAGCTGTGTTCTTCTTATGATGAATGAGGACAAAATGCTACATGTGCATCCTACACACCCATGCAACATCAGATTGTTGAAGCACACTGCTATAATTATTGACAGAAATGTATGCATCATCTTCACCACATAACAAGGACTTTGCGGTGGCGTCACGTATACTGAAATCCTTTTTGACTCATTTTCAAATTTGATACATCTCTTTAGAAGGAGAATCACCAGTGTAGCGGCGTTCCGTCTGTGTTGTTCATTATTAAGCTGCAAATGAGCTGCAGACACGGTGACTTCATTTTCTTACGCGAATGACAGGAGATCTTTCAACTCTTTTCCTTTTATCTTACGCAGCAAAGCGTTAAATAAAGACACAAATAATATACTCTGTCACGTGGTAGAAAGACTATATGCTCTTGTGCCTAATGTAGCTCTTCGGTTTTGCACCGGTTGCCGTCATGATGTCATTACATCACGAAAAAAGGGAGTGTCAATCATTAACATAAATGCTTTTCAATATGTTACATATCTTTAGTTCCTGCACAATGAGCATAATTCAGAAATGAAATGGTTAATAAGCCCGAAATTCCAATTAACTAATATATACACGTCTGGCTCTTATAACCAGTCTTTGATGTTGTGTTTGTTGTAATTTTAAGAATTGAGATGCTTGTATTTATCTGAATGTCACTGATTTATATGGATATTGATTTGTCTGTGGCTGGGAGAGGTATATGAAGAGTAAGCCCCTTAGAAGTTTTATTCTTTTTCAATTTTCACACCTCTATACAAAATTGGGGTGTGTAATGATACCATGATATAGATATAGAGCCTCATAAATGGATAAAGTAGGTTACTCACTATTAGGTAGCTGCTGTTATGATATAATACAATTTTCAAAGTTATTTTAATGACCCAATATAAGTTGTTTACCTGTATCGCAGGGAACATTCATCATGATATAAGGCTGTATCGATGGTAAGCTACTTGTATATGATCAGAAGTTGCTGCCTTGTTGAGAAGTGACAAAGCACACTGCTCTGTTTATCCTGTAAGTCAACAATCAGGGAACCACAGTAACGTAAATAGGCAAGAAACGGGCGAATTGCATTGTGGTCGCCGGTGCCTGACGGAAACAGAAACCACACGACTCTCCAGCCAACTGCGCAAATACTTAGCCAGGACGGGGCAATAATTGGTAAGTTAATAATACTCCGCCACATTACACGTTGCTGTCATTAGCTGAAACATGCTGTAAACAAAACGTAGCACCATACGACGACAGTTAAGAGTTATTATAAATGGCTACTGTGCAATGAATTTGAAGGTGCCTCAATTCTGAGCTAACTACGCTACTCTCACGCGTCACAGTGCTAACTTAACCAACAACGATTTGCTGGGGATTATCACGTTTAAAAAATAGACGACACCCCCTGGTAACAAGCTGCTGTGACTCGTGGGATAATAAACGATAGCGCACTTTGAGTCCAGTGAACGTTAGCTCGTTGTGCTACAGTTGTTAGCACTGAAATGTAGTGCGCGCGCAAATCAACGGTGGGTGTACCCTGACCCGCATTGTTGCCCTAACAATGTGTGTAAACACGTGCGTGAAAGGCGTATGTATATACCATGCAAACATTCACATTATTTAAATATTGACCCAAATAGTAATTCATTCTGCAGCTCGCACGTTTGCGGTTGTCGGGTGGTTTTGTCAAAACAACGGGTTTTATTGCCAGCTATGTCCTAGCTTCCACCAACTTTCAATTGATTGGAATATGTCCATCAGCGATCTAACATTCGTCATACTGTATTTTACACCAGGTTAGCCTCTCAAGTCAGTGCACAAAAGGTATAATGTTACAGGATACAGTGCAGTCAATGGTGGTGAAAGTAATGACTTTAGCAGAAACATAACACTATTTTTAGCACAAACACGCCCCCTTCATTCAAATTCGTTTATTGGGTGAGCACCAGGACTCATTGCCCAGTTTAATCTTATTTAAAATTAGGAGCGTTACCCAGTATTATCGTGACACAAGGCAGTTACACTAAATGGAAGTTTGCTTCAGGAAAGACCTTCCACCAGGGAAGATATCAAGTGTCTGCTGATGCCTGTGGGTTGTTGGTGGTAGTAGTTGTATCTATCTATCTATCTATCTATCTATCTATCTATCTATCTATCTATCTATCTATCTATCTATCTATCTATCTATCTATCTATCTATCTATCTATCTATCTATCTATCTATCTATCTATCTATCTATCTATCTATCTATCTATCTATCTCTACAACTACTACACTGTTAATTTGATGTATATAGAGATACTTTATACTTAAAGCTGATCCCCGTAGAAAAAGACGATGGGGAAAAAATGTACTTTATGGGGTTGCATTCTCTCTGAAGCATGATTTTTATACTCCCTCTCTTTTGTGTTTCAGTTAAGTAGTTTGTGATCTTTGGCCGCCTACAAAGCAGTCATGTCGTCGACATCCCAAAAACATAAAGACTTTGTGGCCGAGCCCATGGGGGAGAAGCCTGTGGGGGCTCTTGCAGGCATCGGAGACGCCCTTGGCGGAAGACTGGAGGAGAGGGGTTTTGATAAGGTAATGCAGATCTGATTTCTTTGCCTTTTTATGTGGTTATCGGTGCGGCAACATGGTATTCTCACAGTAACTGTATTTGGGTCTTGAATTCAGTTCAGAAAAACAATGAATGTAAACAAGAAATGCAGCAGATTATGAAATTCGGTCATATTAGTTCAGTCATTATTTTCAGATCTGCTATAATAGCCCTTCTCTATCAAAGTAACACGAGAATTCAAGGTCCTGCAACATGAAATTGTTGTCTAAAAGCAGCTGTTGCGGTGTGTTTGAGTATGGTTGTGTTAACACACTAGACAGGTTATCAAACTCGCTGATAGGTTGAACTCAAATCAAGCTGAACTTGATGAACAAGCTCTTCAGCGTTCTCAGGGAAATGGCTTCATCTTAAAATAAATACAGCAAATGATGAAGCTTGCACTGAATTCTATAAGGTGGGGTAAAAGTATCCTAATTCTTCTTTTATTTTTTCCTGTTATCCAGTAGGCTACCACAGACCTGTGTAGGTATCATTTAGACATTTGTGACTGATTTTGTGTGTGAATAGACCTGCTTAAGATCTATTGTCAGCCATCCCTTCTCTACATAACAATGTAACTATTTTTCAAGTTGCGATCCAGCATTGGCTTCTTGACAAACAGGGCCGTCAATGTGGGAAAACCCTGTGACGTATGCATTCCCGTCTTGATTAGGTTCTCTGTTGTGTGTTCATCTCTCCCTTTCGCAGGCGTACGTCGTCCTCGGGCAGTTTCTTGTGCTCAAGAAAGACGAGGAGCTTTTCCGGGATTGGCTGAAGGACACTTGCAGAGCAAATGTGAAACAACAAGGTGACTGCTATGGCTGCCTTAAAGAATGGTGTGATGCCTTCTTATAAAGCATTCGGCCATTGTTTTCTACTTCTGAAAACTGTACATTACCTCTTCAGTGATCTTGATTCAATTCAGCTACACCGCATATATGAACTGACACTCTTCACACAAACGAGGTTCAGTTTATTTATTTTTGAACTTCTTCAAATTTTCAGTGTATTTCTGAAATCCTTTGACCCCCCCCCCCCCCCAAAACAGATTTCACACATGCCCTTCTCATGGTCTATCATTAGTGGGTCTAGACTAATACTGACTCACTCTTTCCTCAAATTGACCTTGTTATAAAGTTGGCTGGAGAATCACAACAGCGGGACAATTCTATCTCTGTCACCTCCTCACCGTCGGTAGATCTTCTTATGGCAGTCTTTTAAACATTTTATAGTAAAAGCACGGGTGTAACTAACAACAATAATGGTGGCTCCTGTCCATTTATGTCGACCAGTAAGTCGTGCCACTGAGCCAGCATGCCCATTAGGACTGTGACACAGGGACACTATATGTAACGCTGGGTTCAGAGGCGCTTCAGGCTGAAACTGTCCTGTTTGCGTTTTTTGGGGGAAAGCTGCTCATGTGTATGGTGTTCAATTTGTCCGAGAGCATTGAAATACTGCATGTACTTTCTGTTAAAGGTTGAATTTTAAATGTGTGGTTCATCCATTGTTGGTCATGTACTGGGAATTTCAATGTCTTAAGCCAAACATGGCTACTTTGTTCTCATGTGTTTCAGTTGAGCACACACTTGTCTTTCTGTGTGAAGTAGTGATTTACCAGAAGAATCCAGACTAATGTTCTTACTCACCTTCAACTCTTGCGCTTCGTGCCCCGATTGCCTGTTTTTAAAGCCATTGGAAAGTTGTAAGCTGTCTTGTTTTAAATAGTTTATCGTAACACAGTTCAGCATCACCAACAATGTTTAAATGATTTCTTGAAGAGGTGGATTGTCTGTTTGAAGTAACTTGCAGAATATGTGACAAACGGAAGCTAAACCTCTCAACCTATGTGTCACTGGTCTAAGCAAAGATGTACTTTTTTTATTTTATTACACAAACTTTTAACATTTGATCCTGCATATGAAGAAGCAGCATGGCCAGACTATGGTCTGCTCAGAGCTTGTTTGAACCTAATGGAAAAGTATATAAATAAAGATGGAGATGCAACAAACTCAAACACTGTCAAAAACGTGTCAGTCTATTGCTGAGGAGCCGGCTGTGGTATATGTCTACTAAGACGGGGGATACCGCTAAAGCACTTAGTACCTGCCGGAGGGTAAAGTGTGTGTGTGTGTGTGTGTGTGTGTGTTCAGAATCATATGACAGCCATCCAAATCAAAAGAAATGACCACGATTCAGTCAATCAATCGGCACCCTGTTTGTCCGTTAACAGTTAAGAAGCTACGTCGTCAATATGCTGGAGTGTATGTTAGAATGTATTTAACGCTTCAGAAGAACATAAGACCTCATTTCTCTTTCAAATCAAAACCCCAACAAGAGGGAGACTAACTCATCTAATCTAAACAAAGGGAATCCACTGGTCTCAGTGTCCGGTGGCTTTAAATGGAGTAAGAAGCACAAGTAGTATGTATTTTGTCACACCAAGCCTGATTTAGGTCAGATCTTCATAACTGATCTCTCTAAACATGAGATGCCTTAACACACACCAGTATATGCGTTCCATTCAGTCCGGTGAGCTATAACCTGCAGTAGTGCACGTCCAGACTGTCACAGCACCAGCTGTTAGAGGATGTAACCGTTGTGTAGCAGCTTTTTGTTCACCTCTCGGTGATGTGTTTCTATTTGACTGTAAACTCTTCTGTTTTTATATTGCTCTCGTCATTAAAGATATATAAAAGACAAGCATCAGATTTGGAAACATGTTTTTATTTTTCTTCTGACAGGTTTATTTAAATTATTCAATTTGTATCAAATAAAGTCACAAATGAGAGAGAATCTTTGATAACTGAAGGTTTTATTTCACTACATGATATTCCATGATCTCTCTTTCACCAAAACTCCAAATTTAGACGTTTGCAGGATATTGACAACACATTGGTTGATTGTTTTTAACCGGTCCAGAGCAGAGGATGCCACGGCGCTCATGAGACGAGACGCCCGAGGGAACTCCAAATGAGAGATTTATTTTCGTGTGGATCTGATTGGACAGAACTAAAGCATTGCCTGTGCTGTATGGTGGAATAACCACAGACAAAGTGACACCTTTTAAATGAAAAAGTCATTCACATGAATGAGCAGAGACGTGAGACTGAAGGACCCGTCTGCTCTGGAGAACCTCAGACCCGATGACGCACGCCATTCTTTAAAAGTACATTTTAACTGCTGTATTTATCTGCGGCAAAGAAATATGAAACTTCATGTCAATGAAAGATCTGACTGCTTCAATGGCATGGATTAAATGTCCTTAACCCCTGGAATGTTGATTTTTTTTGGGGCGGGGGTGGATTTGAACTATAAAACCTTGATTTGACAGTGATCAGATGCTCAGAATCGTTGCCTACTTTTCACAGTAGCACCTATGCGTACACATACACACCCACGCTACAGCAACAGCATAGAAATGAGCAAAATGCAAAAATCTTAGTAAAACCTCGAACTACATTGAATCGATGATCATACTCGGGTCATAAACAGCTGTTGTCCTAAACGGCCAAAGCAGGAAAGTGGATGAGGAATACAAAACATGTTGACGACAGATGGGACGTCGCTCTGAAGGACAAATGCAGCTGTTGAGAGAGAGAGAGAATGAAGACCGCCGCCTGTAAGTAAAGCACGTCTAATCTGAAGAAGAGTGTTATTACCTCCGCCTACAAGTAACCACCACACGGGAAGTACTTCACCACCTATAGGCTTGTCTTCTTTTTTTTTTTTCCTCCCTTGCCAGATCTCAAATGTGTAGACAGTTTCTATGAGGAGAGCTGACCACCCTGACCTATCAGAGCAGCATCTGAGACATGTAGCACCACCACAATCCAAAGGCCGAGTGTGGCAATGTAGCCTCCCAGTTAAACGAGTCTAATGCTGCAGAATCCACACGAGTCTGTTCCCATTAAGACACTCGATGCCCACACGGTCTTCTTTTTGGCAGTTACCTGTAATACCAATGAGCATGAAATGTGTTGAACATTTAACAGATGATAGCTGTTTCTTACGTTTATTTTCCGAATACTTCCAGTCTTGTTTTTCATAATGATAACTCTGACTCTTTACTGATTGCAGTTTTCTTTTCTTCTTCTCCTCTAACATTGAGACGGGCGTCAGCAGTTAAAGAATTTCGTTTGAGACATTTTGTTGTTGATTATGTGTACTGTACATCGGCAGCTTTTATGCAAGGTTACTATAGTACATTGATGTCTTATTCATATCAGAAGTACTTGTACACACTGTACATACATGTACATACTGTACAGTTGTACTGTCAATCACAACAATCCCTGATTGGTCTCAAAGAAGAGCGCAGAAGAATTTCTTCTCCCTGTAAGGGTTCTCTGAGGTGGGCACGGGGGTGATGAGCGGGTCGTCACAGGAGTGTGCGTCGCAGTACGCCATCAGGTCGGCGGCTGCCTTTGATACCTGCAGATGAGGATGCTCAGACTCAGGACGGGTTATGAACATGAATACATCATTATTTTTGTTAATACAGTATATTTGTAGAATGATTTTCTTTTTTTACCTTCTGCTTTGTTCATTTAACTACAGACGATATAAACACTTTATTCCGGGTCATACAGTGTGTAGTCGTAATAATATCTTAAAGTAATGACACCATTTACAAGCCCTCACCACATCATTGTACAGTCTTGGCTTTAAAGCCGTGGTCTGAATGTTGTGGTGTCTTTCATTGACGGCTCAGAAACTCAAATGAATTGTATCAAACGTTTCTCTACCAAAGCTGCAAGAAGTTGAGAATTTTCTGATGTGGACTAGAAAATGCAAATGGTTATACTACTATAAATCATACTAAACAGGATGAGTGAGTGAAATATTGTTTGCAGTTACAAAGGTATCACAGTACAGCAGAGAACACAATCCAGCATGAGCACAAACATAGGCAATGAAACAATACAGAATCAACAACAGTAGAGTTTGAGTGGAAAATATGGGCATCAGTACACAACTAATTACATTTACTTAGAAATTTAGCAGTTTTTTAGAAAATAGAAGTTTACGAAGAAAGACTCTAGTTTTGCTTTATACATTTACAGTACATCTAGAAGTTTTAAAGGTCCATGTTAATTGCTAAACATGTACTGGGTTTCGCAAAGTCTTGGAGTAAAGAGAAGGAAGCACGTCTCCCTCACTGCAAAAGATGCTTCATCGTTCCTATTTTTCATATCTGAATCTGACGCTTTTTTCTTACCTTTATCCTGCAAAAACTAGCCTCTATCTTCAGCTGCTCCACCAGCTTCCTGGCTTGGCCGACACTCATGCCGCTGTTCACTGGGGTGTCTCCTTTCATCCTGGCCACAAACACAGCAACAGTTGAGCATCATGGATGGAAATACCTTCTGTAAAATCTTTGCATTTGTTTGTTGAAGTGTTGGAATAAATAGTTCTCCTCTAGCCCTGCTTCTCCAGGAATGATTGATCCATATATCCTAAATACTATTTGTCACTTTGACTATAATATTTCCGATTCACACACAGAGGGTTATTGGTTGCAAAGTTAGCTTTTCATTATGAATGTAGGTGGTTGATCAAATTAAGTACACTCTATGTGATAACTAAGATCTTTGAAGTAAATACAACGTACAATACTACGTCATATAATAAAAGCTATACTCAATGATGTATATGATATTCATTGATGTTTATATATCTTGGCAGCCTCGGCTGCAGAGCAAGCAAGATAGCATGAAACAAGTCAGTCCCCAGCAATAGAATAGAATAAATATCGGTCAACATTGTCTCGTAAAATTGGCACATCTGATACACCGTTTCATCTTATAGTGCAACAAAAGCATATAGTACATTCTATCAAATGCAAAAGAAACATGTTAGCTGGGCCAAATGGTCAGATTTATTCACCATGGCCAACAGATTCTCCCACTAACCACACATCAAATGTAGAATGAAATAAGCACTGCAGCCATGACATTTATGAAATTATGAATAAATGTGCAAATGACACAGATGAAAAAGGAATCAGGTAGGATGGATTGTCAACAGGAGGGGGAAAGCAGAGCAGCAAAGGAGCGAATCTATTTGAACCATTCTGGACCTTTCTCCATTGTCTTTTTTTCCTTCCATCTCCATCCACCCCCTTTTCTCCTTACCCGTATTGTAGTCCTCTTCAGGTGCAATCTTCCCCCCTCTTCTCTCTCTCTTTTTCCTCCCTTTTTCTGCCTCTCTGTGACCCTCTGTAAGCTTACGTTTGGTGGTATCAGTGTAGCCGGACCCCACCCCTCACTGACAACAGCCTGGATGGTACCCTGCTCTATACAGCCCACTGCACTGCAATCCATCCACAATGAGCACTAGGTTTGTGGTGGATGGATAGATTCACCCCCCTCGGCAGTAAGTGGTACCTGCCAGACAGAGGGAGGGGGGAAACCATTAGTAAGAGTTTTATTGTGAGGGTGGATCGTACCATATCTGTGCAGAGGAAATTGCCGCCAACTGATATCTCTCAAGTGTCAATCTCTCAGAGGGAATAGGATGGTCTGTGTGGTGTGTGGTTTTGATTTTAGTGCTAAAATATGATATAAAGCTTGGGATGTGAACTCAAGTGGCCTGACTCATTATGTGTCTCTCTGCCTTTTGTGATGCCCTCCCTCTCCTCTGTTGCTATGGGGACTGCTGCAGTCTGGTTTAGTGGTTTACATCACTGTCAAAACTGTGAAAATCTTGCGGGTATTCACTGTGTATGCGATAGCCTACAGCTGAGAAGAATACCTGATTTCTTGAATGCTTTAATAACACAAAGAAAATGAATTGTCTTTGAGGGAAAAGCAGAGGCGATGTATTTTCGTCAGCATCTCTTATGGCGCTCTCAGACCAAAGACCCTGTAGAGGAGAGAGCTGCATGATCATTACGCCACAACAACTCTGTCTAGGTCGTAACGCTATTTGAGTGAATGAAAATCATTTGTATGTGTGTAACTGTTAAATAGAGATTGTTTTTACAAAAGTACATCACACTTATTGTGATATCTATCTAGATCGTGGAGATTCAGAGGATACTCCAGCAACTGAAGTTTCGAAAACTGTAAGACGCCATCTTTGCTAGGCTAGCGTTTCGGTTAATGGCGCTAAGAGCATGTCCCTTGCTTGTGTTTTTGATGGTGACCTCTCTCTATCTTGTACTATCTCTGAGAGCGAGGAGGCAGTTTCTCGTTCTTGCTTGTTTGACCTTAGTGCTTGCCGTCGTACACTTGTAGCTTTGTATTTAGTGGTGGGTTTTATTGGGAACATTTTACAAACTTTTTAAAAATCAAGCAAATCAAAGCTTCATTTTCATTTTGAGGAATGTAACATCATCTTATATAAATACAGTTATAGTAATGTAACAAGAAGAGTTTATTAAAATCACGACGAGGCAGTGGTGGGCCTTCACGGCCAGCTCAGCCTTATATGCTGGCCTAAACAGAATCAAAAAGTGATAGCTGTTTTATAATTTCATAATTTAATAATAATAAAGATTCTGCCCCTATTTCTCTATGATATGCTATGCTAACCTGAGGACGCCAAACGCCAAGGCGAACGCCGGCCCCAGCTGTTTTTTGTTGTTGTTCCGGGTTCAAAAGGTCACACATCCCGTTGTCTGTTATGTGAGCGCAGTCCACCGAAAAAACATTATATTTCCCACAATTTAAGCTTATGCATTTTCCAAATGCAATAGTATTATTCAAACGTATTGTTCGGTTCGTAAGCCTCGTACCAAACGGTTTAACACGAACACGTGTATTATAAACCAATAGAAACAAATACCCGTAGCTCAGTAGGACAGCACAGAAGGCCCAGGCAGGGGCGGACTGGCCATCGGGGATACCGGGGGAATCCCCGGTAGGCCGACGGGGTTTGGGCCGGTCTCTGACATCGCCGGCCCCGACTATATTATATGCTTCACAGAACACGTTCAATTTACTCTGATACCGAAAGTCAATAATCAGTGAAAACTGTTTCAACAGTATAAACTGACATTATACTGCTCCTCGCGATCCGAGGACGCCATAGCACGGATGGACACTACGGTGCTTTTTTAAACTTTTCTCCATAACCGCGGTCTGCGCCGTGCGCTCGTGCCGGGCGCCGGTCGGGGCGGGGCCGGCGGAGGTGCGAATGGCCGCCGTAGACCGGCGAAATACATGCCGTGTATTGAATGAAAGAATGAATTTCTATAGCGCTTTTCACAGACAGTAGTATCACAAAGTGCTTAACAGAGCAGACATTTAAAAGCATAAAAAACACAATGTGACCCAAGGGTCAATAAATTATCTACACAGAGAAAATAAAAAAATTAAAAGAGAAAATAAAAAATAATAAAAACTAAAATAAAAACGTAAAACATATTTTAAGAGCAGGTCTAAGACATGGGTTTACTTTTACACAAAACCCTCAGGAGAGCGGTTTCAGTAGAGTGTTGCTTACGAAACCCAGACTGGAACTTGTCGTACATGTTGTGCCTCTCCAGTGCAGCAGTAAGTTGTTTGGCCACCACTTTCTCTAAAATTTGACAAGAAAGGCAGTTTTGATATGGGCCTGTAGTTCATGGGAAAAGCTGGATCTAAGTTTTCTTTAATAAGGGCTGGATAGTGGCATGTTTTGAAATAGGAAGGGACAATTCCTGTAGACAATTAGGAATTGACAACAGATGTTACTGCAGGGCCAATAGTTAGCAGAACGTTCTTAAATAGAGAGGATGGAATTATATCCAGAGGGCAAGATGATGGCTTTGTTTTGTTAATTAAGTCCATCAGGTCTTGAAGGCTGATAGGCTGGAAAGAGTCCAGAACAGCAGGAGATTGCGAGGAGCTACAAGTAGATGAACAGATCCCAGGCTGAATGCCAGACCTAATACCTGTTACCTTATCAATAAAATAGATAAGGAATTTGTTGCAATCGTCAACAGAATAGCATGGTAAAGTGGAGACAGACGGTGAAACAATTCTCTTAATTGTGTCAAACAGAATCTTGGGATTTCTCTTTGAAGAAGAGATTAGGTTGGCAAAATAAGCAGTTATAGCTTCCTTTAATCCAGTATTAAAATAAACTCTGAGGTCTTTGAGATATAAACTATATCTAATAGATATAGACTATTGAGTGGGCAGCGCGCCGTGTATTGAGTGGGCCGGTCTGACAGTAACTCCCGGGCCACTTTTTTCCCCCAGTCCGCCCCTGGGCCCAGGTATAAAATGCACGGCCCGCCACTGCGACGAGGTGTCCGGTGAATCCAGTAAACACATCTGAATTATAGATAAACCTTTGATTGTTATTTTCTTTCTTTCATTTCTTTTCTTTCTTTTTCACTTTTTTTGTGGATGTAGCTGATTTCAACACAGTTTAGCAGTTCTTAATGGTGCTATCCAGTAATACTGTTTGTTACAGTTTGATTGTAACTCCTGTGAATTTTACTAAAAGATGAAAAACATGTAATTTATTTGTGCAAATGAAAAAAAATGAACTTCCAGCATGATGTAAACATCAGAGAGCAAAGAGCTGCACACACACACACTGTCCATACTCTACTTGATCTCAACATGTTTGCTTTTTATTGTGTTGAACTGACCATCTTGATTACCTTGCCAGTGACTGCAGATGAACTTCATGATGGCAGCATGTATATATGGATTGATAAACTGCAGATGCAGTTTGAGGACTCCATCTGCTGGATGGTGCTGGCAGGTCTGACCGCATCACTGATCTGTGAAGATCACATTCACAACACGGCGGCTCCCTTATGGACCGGCTGGGAGATATGGGAACCCCCAGCTTCTTGAAAGAGACTTACATTTTTTCTTTTTCCAGAACTGTCAACCGTTTTAACTGTGACAACAGAGCAAACTCTATCATGAAGAGGACCATAATATGCGGTTGAAAGCTCCAGAAAAGCTACTGAATGGACCTTGAGTTAGATTTTCTTTCTGTCAAACTCCTGACATGTCATTATATATGATTAAAGCTATGTGTATTGTGTTATTAGGCATTCATCAAATGTTTATCCACTGGTTTGTTCACTAGAGGAGATAAAGTTGTTGAGAAATGCATGAACAAACACTTGAAATAAAATACTTTATATCTGTTTACAGCTACATTATAGTTTGTTAAAAGCATTTACTAATTGTTTAATACTGACTATAAATGCTCAATACAGGGTAAAATGCAATAAATTGATAGATTCTTAAGATCTTATTTGACTGTTCTTTAGGTGAAATAGACAGCGAATGTTTATTCTTTTAGTATGTAAAAATAATCCCATAATATTGCATGATAGCATCAATTCCAAGGGACTGAATACAAAACATATTAAAGCCAAGACTGTTCCATATACAGTACGAAGCTGTGTCAAACACAAGATGGTTCTCGCCAAGGTACCGTAATTCTGTTGTGTTTTTCCGGTAATCCTGTCACCTAGTCCCTTGTTTTATCAGCAGACATTTGAAATGAATTGCATTTCTGTTTAACTAGCATGGGATGCCAATATGTATTGCTAAATATATATCACTACACAAGTAAATACAACTGGAGATACATTTTGAGCTCCTGGGTTATGAACCATAATCAAAGTATCATCGTTGCAACTTGGTTCCAAGCGTTCCACCTCAACATCAAACTACAACTGATTTGTAAAAAGTCAAAGCATCCTGTTCTTCACCTGCTAATCATCACTTGAGATTTGCTCCAGAAGAAGGTACGGTTCCCTTGAGTCTCATGGGATTCATACTCGATGACCTTCCTTAAAAAGAACGTAAATTGAACTGTCTTGTATCATCGTCTGCTCTTTCTGTAAACCAAGTTACTATTAATAATTCGATTTCACTATGCACCTTAAAATTGGTCAGTGATACATTCGTGAAACTTCTTAAGACACATCATTTCAGATGATTATGAATATGTTTTATTAGGCATTCATTTGTTTTTAGTACATTGTGGATGCTTCATAGATTATAGTTGTTGACATTATTAATAGCCAATTAAAAAATGTATTTATTTCTGCATACAACTAGGCTACACTGTAGCCGAGTTGTAGCCGCTACAGTGTGTTATAAACCTATACTGCTGTTATGACTTGCAGAAAGGTAAATGCTCTCCATCCGTACATAGTATCTCAGTTTCTAAATGAACTGACAGCACAGACTAACAATGATTTATTCTGTGGCTGTTTGAATAGCAGCTATCAACTGTCACGCGCTTTCAGTTTTGTTTTTTTGGCCATTTCTTTCATGCATTCTTCTGCTAAGCAGGTTGATCTACTGCAGCAATTTCTAAACTGGTTTCAAGGGAACTCATGTAGTTCAAACCCACATTACTTAATTCAGCAGGGACTGCCAGAGACCAGTTTTAATCCCTGCGATTAATTTTTTTGGTCCTGGCACACGCTCTGA
Source organism: Melanostigma gelatinosum (assembly GCF_949748355.1). NCBI lineage: Eukaryota > Metazoa > Chordata > Actinopteri > Perciformes > Zoarcidae > Melanostigma > Melanostigma gelatinosum. Next base: position 16,800,363 of record NC_136647.1, read on the forward strand.
GAAACAGTGACAGCAGGTACAAATCAGGACATGACTGCAAGGCCCGTGTCTGAAACACTCCCCAGATGGTCCACGAGACCTCCTGTTTCATCTCTGCAGGTTATGGTCAGGTGTGATTAGTGTGGGTGCATGCCATCCAGCAAATAATTATTTTCATAATTTGCTGCCGTGATGACAATAATGTCACGGTTAAAAGTGTAAATTGTAAAACAAATGAGCTGTAGAACCCTCTTTACTATATTGGTAAAAGAAAAGTCAACTCTACATGTCTTTTCAAAATACGAGTGCAAAAATGCTTTAAACATCAATCCAGCAATGTTTTCAACAAAAAAAACGGTTTGAATTATTAACTCACGTGTATGTTTAATGATCTATGATGCTATAAATATTACAACTAATTAACACTTAGAGCATTTCTTTTTCCTTTATTAATAATCCTAATTAAGTTGAAGTTAATTACTGTCATGGCACACTGGAGACCTCACAGCTGAGAAACAGCCCCACTTGATTTCTCACTGACTTGATTAAAAAAAGAAAAGCTTTATTCTGTGACGCAAATACAAATCTAAACATTTTGGTAAATTTGACAGTTTGTAGTGACTAGAAAGTTTGATTTGTCTCATACAGTAAATGGAGGCCGAGACCATGAAGCTCTCTTGTTACCCACCTGTGTAACGCTGTCAGATTATCATTGCCCTCTCCATCAAACTGCTGCTTTAAATAAGACTTGCGTGACCCGGTTAACACGTTGGTGACATATTGATTTCAATCCATGCAGTGGATAGTGCAGTTCTCAGCCTCGAGGTTGATGTCAATACATATTGGACCGATGTTGATTTTCATTTCAACCCATTTGGGTCATTGATTCCTTGATTGGCTTTCAGACACTGAAATGCCGGACGGGTTTCAAGCTCAATGGTAAGGTGTTGGTATTGAAGAACAAAATACATGATGCATTACGTGTGTGACTCTGAGCGTGAATGACTGACGACCAGAGGGCTTTTCACAGCTGCTGCATCTCAATATTCTCCAGAATGGAACCACAGTAAAACGTCCACTACGATAACCGATCACTCAGAAGTGGCTGATGAGCTCTTGTGTAAACGACTATGCTTTGATTGTTCAGTAAACTGATGATGACAGACACATTACTTTTAAATAAATGAAATGTAGTGAAGAAATTATTCACACCATACGCTGTGTTGGAGATGAAAAGTGAAGGGATCACCAAAGTTATTACAGTTCATCCTGAGGGGAACATGAACGTCTGTGACAAACTTTAATTGCAAACCATCCAACAGTTGTTTAATTTCACACAAAACCACAAATGTGAACCTCAGTGTGGCGCTAGAGGAAAAGTCAGGGGATCAACAAAGTATGCATTGTTAATCCTCTGAGGACCATGAATGTTGACAAAAGCGGGCATTGCCGTCCCTCGAGCGACGCCCCTAGCATGGCTAAAAATGACAGTGTGGGTCAAACAGGAAAACTGGAGATTGCCACTTGCACTGGGATTTTCAAATAAGAGATTGAGGAGTCATTATGAAATACAAGTATGATCCTCACAGTTGCATGCAGTCAGTACAGTCCTGCCTCTCACTGCTCATGCTTTTTATTCACAGTAATGATTGGCAGGCAGTGAGCTTGTTTTAACCTCTCTCACTGATCGATCCGCCCCGGGTGCTCAATCACACAGCTGTGAATCCAAAACCAGCTCTTATGTCATGATGGGCAAAGCAGATCTGGGTGGGGTGATCATCTGAATCATCAAGTGCAACTGGCCGTTTGTATTGACGGCAATGTAACTGCTCAATACTTTCCAAATAGACACTCTTGACTTCATTCAAAGAGTGCTGGTGATCCGTCGGCAGAGTTAGCGCCAGCCTATCTCGTGCGTGAGTTCATTGGCTGTTTGAGAGTTCACCGAAGCTTTCAGTGCACCCAGGAAGAAGACATGATTAAAAACAAAAGATTCTCAGGAATGATTCTTTTTTTTTAATGAAAAGAGCCAGTTCCAGTGTGTTTACTAGAAATGAACATGGAGAACTACATCACAAACCAGCCAGCAGGTTTTGTACTGCACACTTTAGGATGCTACTACGGTCATTTTTTTATTTTCTTTTATCATATTCAGCTATAACCAACAAAAAAAAAAAAGACAAGACGGCAATTAAATCACTTGATGGGAAAGCTTCAGTCATGTAATCAGAGCTGCTGCTAATCAAACATGTAAGAAATGGAAGAGAAAGTTCAGATGCTACTGGATTAAAAACCGTGACAAGCAGTTTTACCTTAATGAACGCAAATCAAGTGAAATCTTGCAACTGACACATATGCAGGTTGTATCACAATAATGCTACTATGAGCTGTAAAATTCACTTGACAGAGGTAAACGCAGCTTTTGTACATGTTTAAGATGTGTGTTAGTACTCTAGAAAATGAAATAAAAGTGTGTACAGCCATGCTGGTGGGCTTAAGCTCTGCTGTGCTTTGAGCTAAATGCTAATGTCAGCATCCTAACACGCCCACAGTTATAATGCTAGCATGTTGGTGCTTAGCAGGTATATATTTAACATCTTGATTCAGTTTAGTTTCAATGGCATGTGATACAAATGTGCATTTTGTCGAAATTTCAGTTGCAGGATTAATGTTTTAGCTCAACAGCTTTGAAACTATTGGACCCTCGTATTTTTTTCAGATAAGTGTCGCCAAATATTCCTGTGGATGGACTTTTCCTCAAGTTAAACATAAAACTATGACCAAACCTAGCCAACATTTCTCACAGAATGAACACTGTTGCAAAAAAAAGCAACATCACAGTTTTATTGACCACAGTGAGCGATGGCATGGGCTTTTAGAAATGCTTTCCTGCTACATTTGACTCACTTTTCTTGTCATGCATTTAAAGGAAGACCAACAGGAGCGGCTACAGATCCTACTGTGAGATCAACACACTGCACCGAGGCAGCACAATAATAAAGCCTGGATTGAATTGGAACAATGTCAGCAGGGCCTCCGTATTCAAGCCCACTTTGCAACGGTCACCTTTAGCAATATTCACCACTTTGCATCGGCTAAATGTGACGTACAAAGTAAAAGTCCTTGTGATATAGCAGCATTGTATTCGTCACAGTGCACCTCAAAGAATTATGAAGAGTATAGTCGGTACATGGAGGTAAAAACATTGTCTAGATACAAGGACCAGTTACTACAACATGAAAATATTACATTTGCTTCAGAGAAACAATCCATCATGAAAAGGAAGCGCATCACAGGTTGGATAACGTGAGTTTTTGGGTCTCTGGAGGCGGCGGGGTGAAACAGCACAGCATCACAATGATAGTCGTACCTGAAGAGTTCTTACCCCCGTTAGGAAGGGAGGAGGTGATCTGCTTTTTTTCTTCTCATCATCATCATCATCATCATCAGTCTTATGAATCAATAGCCTTGAGTTCAATATTTGGTACAGGAAATGACACAATGTTTAAAAATGAGCGATAAAGTACGAACAGGAATAATCAAGTCCCCATGAATCAGCAATGCACGGATATACGTACAATGTTCTCAACAGCTTATCATACAGACTGTAACAACTTATCTCCTTTCAAATGCAAAACACAAACAGAAGTAGTTTTTTTACACACTCTGACACTCACAGAGACACTGGCCCTTCAGTTAGTATGAGTTAAAGAGAGAATGTTCGTTAGCCTTCGATGCGTTTCTCCAGTACAAACGTCTGAGGTCAGCACTGACTCAACTGCACAGCAAGTCCATACAGGCCGGAATTAAATAAATTGCTTCGTCGGCCATTTTGCATATAAAGTCTGTATAAAACTCAAGGAGCAATAGCAACAGGCCCTCTTCAAAGGTAAATACGACACCGACTGTGAGCTGAGCTGGAGAGACTGGAGGAGGGAACAGCATGTTTGGTTGAAGTCTCTCCAGCTGAAATAAAGGCGAGAGGTAAAAACAGGAATGCGGTATATGTTGACCCACGTGCACTGAGGTCTGATAACAGTGACACTGTAGTACTGCAACGCAGAGCACGGCTCAAGATCCTTGTTGACGCTGCAGAGTTGGAAGATGGCATTCTGTCCAAACAGCCTTTCATACAAAACAAAAGATTCATGTAAAAAAACAACAACAACTGTAAATACACAGTTACAGTAAGTTTGTATAACACGATGAAGCAGTTTGACTGTAGAAAAATATATAGCCTATATCAAAGTCACTTTGACAGAAAATAAATCCAACAAGCAAAATTCAGGATCATTTAACAAAGTCATACATATAATGACAACGCGGGAGGACCAGATTACACAAAGGCTCAACCGAAGGCATTTTGGTTGTAGAAACTTGGAACAGGGTATTTTGCTAAAATCTGGAAAAGGGGCAACTGGAATTTGGTTTAAATATTTAAGGAATTAACCACAAATACTCATAAAGCGTGTGAACTCTTAATTCAGGTGTAAACGTTTGTATTTTGTACACTCAGATTTGGACTTGTCCGGGTGTTTATGGACACACAAGGTAGACCTTCCCCCTTTAACCCTAATGTGTTGTCAAGTGACTTTTAAACAGTAATAGATGTGTGCTGAGTCCCTGGACTATCCTGAGCGCCCGGGTGTCAGACTGCACAACCATGTATTTCCTCTGTCTAAGAGAAAAGAACACAAATAAATATAATAATATAATAATTGTCCCCTCTTCCTTCACCTGAATCTTTCTGTCATAGCTGACAATTGATGATATCAAAACAATTAATAATTTCATCTACAAATGCTGAAGTCATAAAGTACTGTATACATCAACAGCATTTTATTGATCTATATTGCATTATTTTAGAAAATGTGCAAAATAATTCTCATCCTTTGCTACCAGATTAGAAAACATCAGTTATCCGCGAATCACTGATTCTTCCCAAATAGTGAATCTAATGTGGAGTTTTAACAGGTGGCTGTGATGCTTTAAAAAGCTGGTTAAACTGCAGATTGTATGATATTGTTTCACACCATGTACATCCCTATATGTAAGTCTCAATCTGTACTGGCTTTGTATATTATAGTTGATACGATTTTAAACTCTAATTTTTCATATCAAACTAAAGCCTTCATAATAAAAGCAATGCATAGTCACGAGGGACAATAAGGCAATAGAACAGTTAGGGAGTCATGAATATGAACCAATCAGCTATCAGACATCACCATCTCTAAAAAACACTGATGTTTTTTAAAATTCCTTCACAAAGGTATTACATAATTAAATATAAAGTAGGTTTGGCTGATTGTTCATGGCGTATGTATGGTAACAATTTCTGAATGGGTTCTTGGTTGTCCATTACTGGTACTGTGGGAAATAACACTTGTAATCTGCCGCAGGATGTCAAATTAAATCAAATATCGGAAATCTAAGGTTACAATATAAAAGCTTATGCTTTCAAGCAGTTTTTTCAGTTTAACACATACTACACAGTTTGTCTCTATGTTCCCGTCCAGACAGATTAAGCAGGATGTTAATCGTGGCCTCTTGTTACTGTGCTGTCTCCAAAAAAATCAAACTACCATGTGCTTTTTATATTTAGAGAAATACCTGTCTGTGCACCATGACATGTCTCTTTCATACTAAACCGCAAACAGTACGTTTAAAAAAAAATATCACCCATAAAATGAATACTGCACAGCTGGAGAAGGTCTGTTGTTTTTAAAGCACAATATTACAGCAGGACGGTACCTGCCAACACACACCTCCGGTCGAATGTACTGTAAATTATAGTGTGCATAAATAAATCTCTGAAAGTACTGTTGAGTTGAGGTTTCAGCTCTGCAGTATGTGTTTATAATGAGCTTATTTCAGTGTATTAACCCACATATTAAATGTCATTTTTAGTCACACAAATTACTACAGTTATGTTGTGTGTTGTATAACTCTAACCCTGTGAGTGCACAGTATTATTTCACACTTGCAATACTTTGTTTTTGCTAATATGCAGGCCGCTTCACTGAACTAAAAACATTCTTACACTTTTCCATGAGCTGTTTGTCCCTTTTGCAATAAGTTTCCTAGGTTAATGCTGCTCACGTCCCTACTCAGTCCATACCACAATATTGCACAGTTTCCAATTAGAAAAACAAAATATACACGATATTATTAACCAAAAAACAGTGACTGCGGTCTGTGTCAGGAAGTCTTCTCATCTTTGTGGCAATTCAATCAGTGATAGTGAAACAAATGCATGGAAAGCAAAGTGTGTATTAATAACCTTGTTGCTACATGTGGTGGAAACATCAGAGTGGTGTTGCAGATGATGTAGTACATTACCAGTGAACCTTTTCCATGTTTGCATATCCGTTCAGCATGCATTTATGATAAATGGCAACACAGTCATTGCATTTCTGTTTGTGGCTGTGAATGTAAACGATGGGGAAAAAAGGAAGGAAGCAGCATCAGAAAAAAAGAAAAAATTAGATATCTGACAGTGATGTTAGGTCTATACAAAATATTGGCACATTATCTTATAAACAGTATACTGGATGATGATCGTGTTGTCTAAGTGTTACTACTCAAACAAAGGAAGCATCCAGTCTTTTGTCTCATGTTTCACAGTATTAAAAGTGCACTAACTGCCAAACCACACCATTTTTTTCCGATTGTAATATTTCTCATCACGTCGCTCTTCTAAAATGTGCCGCACACTTTCAATGCCGCTCATCAGTGCCGCTTTCATCTCGTTGTTACCGGCAGTAACCTTACGCGCTCCTGACCTCCCTCACACCTGCGTCTCCACACCGTTAAGCTTCGGCATCAGGATACGAGGAGTCACGCCGGAGTTGAGGTCCCTCTCGAACTCCAAAAGCTGGCCCATGAAGTTTAGATTCGGGGACACCACTGGGCGACGACTCCGCACATATTTGTAGGCATCTGTCATTGTCATGAGGGTGTGCTTCATAAGGTAGGCGATGACAATGGTTGCAGAACGGGACACGCCTGCCTGGCAGTGTACCAACACTCCCTGTCCACTCTGATATGCCTCCTCTGTTGAGGAGAACAACAAAACAGATTTAAAACTGGCGTAGCGTCGCATGCTGTGAATATAGAAACTCTCATCACTGTTTCATCAAAGGGGAAGATTTGTCAAACCCATCTCTGTCTGACTTATGAATATAGTGTGAAAAACGCCTGCTTTTTTGCTGACGTCATCTGTCTCTAGGGCGCAGCTGCAAAATCGGTTGTTCTTCTGAATACAGTGACATGACAGTGACGTTGCTGGAGGCAAGAAAGAAACACAGAGAAATACAGAGCTGCTACTTCAGCTTTGGTAGCCGTGGGGCGCAACGCCACTCAAACACTGCCTCGTTCTCTTCGCTTGTGTTTTGTTTCCAACAGCGAAAATGTCATCCCAAAATGCAGAGGATGTAATTGACGATGATGACATCATTTTACGGTGTTTTGGCTGACTCAGATATGACGATGAGTTTACAAGCCATTTAAGCCTGTTGTTAGAGCCATATCTTTAGCTTTGATTACAAATCATAATTTCTCATTTTGCTAATATATTTGTATGACCTAAACACATTCCTTTAATTAATGAACGAAGGTTACATTTAGCTTTCTGTATAATTGTTTTTCTTTAGGAACTTTTGTGGTTAATCAGATGAGGATCAGCTGGTATAAGAGGAAGGGGTGGGACTGAGTCTCGAGTGTGTTTTTCCTTTGTGGAGAACGGGGCATCGGAACACCAGCCTCTGCTGGGTAGGGTAGTTGAAGTCAAATATTTATCTTTTTTTTTTCTTTCTTTTTTAGATTTTTTAACCTCACGTGAAATTGATAATTTTTTGCTGTTGACTTTATCGAGAGAAAATAAATCAATCAATCAAGTGACGGCAAAGGAATCAACGTCTGCAAGAGTCATTATTTAGACGGTTTAATGCGTGAGTCAGAAACAGAGACCACACCTGTCTCAGTTTGTCTGTCTTAACTAGCTATTGATGTTGACATTTGTTTAGATTGAAGATTGTTGAAGAAAATCATCATATAACTGTGAATTGAACTCGAATTGAACTGAACGCATCTGGACTCACACGTAAACAGTTACATAACGTGTTATTCTGGTTCTCAGCAGCGTTTTTGGGAAATGATTCTCAGGACCAGATAGAGAGTGATTAATCTCTCAAGAGCACCAAAACAACTCCGTACATGGAGTTGTGTTCTGTGTGCCCAGAACAAAATAGGAACCTGCCCAAATTAGGAGTCCAGATGTGTCCTGATCCTTGATTCAACAGACTGGTTTGATTGGTGGAACGTAGCAAAAGGAGGCGTGAATTTTGACTATAAGAGTGATCTGTGAAGAGCAGTACATTGGGAGTTTTCAATATGCTGAACTTGTTGATGTTGGCTTGTTCTTATTAAAACACGACCCGCTGGTTGGCAACTCCAGTTGACCCTCTGTCCTCGTCATTTTCGCTACGACAAGATCAATGCAGTCTCTATCTTCTAAATGAACTCACAAAATCAAAATGTCTCTCACCAATGAACTCAAAAACCTCCTCAAAGTATTGTCGTAGGTTTTGCTTGCTGTTATCGTTGGCTGGCAGCCTTTTGTAGCGCAGTCCAGAGTTGACGTGGTAGAGGGGCAGGTGTGTGGTCACGTTGACCACGAAGCCGATGTTGAGGCGCAGCAGCAGGTCCAAGTCCTGGGCGTCTCTCTCGTTCCCCAGAAACAGGAAGGGCAGGATGGGACTCACCACGGCGTTCTCCGCATCAGGAGTCATCGCCGTCTCATCGGACAGAGAAGCCGGCAAAGAAGAGGACAGCGGCAGAGAAAGGTGCACTGGAAGGTGACGGGACAAAGAGAAAGTGCGTCGCACATTTATTCTGCAGTCTGTGCTGCCACGGAGCAAGAAATGACAAAGTTAAGACTTAAAGTGACTAAATCTCCAATGAAATCACTGATTCAAAACTGCCTCAAATGAGTCAGAACGCTAATTATCAGTAGAATTTGGCCATAAAAGAGGTCCGCTCGTTAGCACTTTGATTATTTCATAACTTAAATAAAAATAACGGAGATCAAGACAAGCTACATGTTTCCAATTGTGGGTGAATCTTTTGAAAAACAGCAGATTATTCAATACCTCAAGGAGGAACGGGCTAAGAATCATGGCAGCATATGCCAAACTCAGAAAGGTTGCACATCTCTAACTAAAAACTAACCAACAGGAATTTTACTTCTAAATTATATTCAACCCATATGACCCATCTTTCTGTCACAGATTGCAGTGAAAATCAGTTACTTCATAGATATTATGAATATTTTACCACTTCCACTTCGGTGAATTGTAAGATATTCTTACTTCTGCCATTGTCCTCATCTTGCTCTCTGTTCAGGGAGTTGAGGGCCAGGTGAAGGGACTGAGCTGTCGGCAGGGAATGTCCTCCCTCCCTGTCTCTCTGCCAGGGTCTGGGTTTGATGAGTGTGCTCGGGTTGGACGGTGGAGGAGAAAAGTTAACAGGTGACGGTGGAGAGGAAGAGCGGGGAGAGGAGGAGCGTGGATATGTTGCATCTCCGTCTTGCCCCGTTTCTACATCTTCTGCTTTATTCAAGAGCCTCTTCAGTGAGTTCTGGCCTTCGTCACACCCAGATCCTGACCTGCGGCCCATAAAATCAAGAGCAGCCATTTTCCCCTGCTGAAGCCGCCGTCGACCAGCACGGTCTGTAAACTGAGACTGGCCGTATTCTTGGAGGTTTTGACAGTCCAGGAGGGCAAGACCCGTTCCATTACTGCCATTTTGGACCTGGGTTGCACAGGGCTTCCTCACTCCTACTCCCACCCCGGAACAGTGATTCTTTTGGGCTTTAGAATGGGTCATCTTCTTGGCCAGTTCTTCGGGCCAGATAGTACGCACGCTGTAGTCGTCATCATCGCCTTGGAACATACCCATCTGATGAGCTGCTCCAACACCTCTACCTGGGGGTTTGCCTCTGCGAGGGTTAAATGTCACCACAATGGGGTCGCTGCTACAATAGCTGCAGGTGGAGCTGCCCGTCTGAGAGGCTTTGGGGTTGCAGCCTGTGACGCAGCTCTGTATCGCCCGGAGAGGGGCCGAGGAGGACAGCGGGGTGCAGGGCAGGCATCCCCCTACCAGTTTTTTGCGAAGGATAGCAGGACTCTCAAAGTTTCTGGCCTCACCAGAGCAGGAGGCACAGCGGAGAGGTTTGAACAGGTTTGCTCGGCAGTCAGACACAGTGCTGTTAGAAGAGGAGGTGTTGGAGGTGGAGGTGGTGGAGAGACACCCACCCAGATTTCTCAGGCCCATGTCTTTGCCTCCTTTCTTCACTGCTCCGGCATTATGAACACAGGAAAATGAGGTGGAAGAGCTTCCTCCACCTCCTTGGCAGTTGGCAGAGTGTCCCTTACACCCTCTGCACCTTACCAACCTCCAGCAGCCACAACTGAATGGGTGGGTGCAGTCGATGGTGCAGGTATGGTCAGGGCTCGGGAACCCTCCGGCGTGGGAGGAGCAGGGGGAGAGGGGTAGACCATGAAGAATGTGAGGGCGGAGATCCCTGGTGCGGGATGTGTGCGGCTGGCTGAGTAGCTGAAATGGGCCTGGGACATGGGTGGGTTGGGAGGGAGGGGGTGACGGATAGTTTGAATTTAGAATGGCGGCATGGGGCACGGGGACAGAATTTTGGTGGTAGGGCAGACTGTGGCTATTATGGCTTTGATGGACAGTTCCCAGTTTGGAATTGTTCTTGTGACCTAGAGAGGGAAATTCCTGGTCACTTCTGTTAAGAAAACTAGTGTTTTCCTTTTCACTCCACAACCTATGCTGCTGCGCCTGAGCTGGGACGAATTGTAGGATGCCTCCGGGGGAAGACGACAGCTGACTATGGCGACTGCGCTGTGACTTGTGTTCGGCATCACCTGGCCTCCCTGCAGTTCCAGTCCTTTTCTCACATTGTGCTTGATCCAACTGTGAAGAGGCACATTTCCCTCGGCCACCGTTTATAATTCCGCTGCGCCCTAACGAGTTGCTGATTCCTCCTCCCCGTCCTCCTTCGTCCACCGTCACCCTGATATCAATAGTATGTGTATGGGAGGGCAGCCGTGGGGCGAGAGTTACTGTGCCATTGCTATGGCAGTGGCTAGGGATGTGTCTGACACCTGCTGGGACGACAGGTTGATCGCTCTTGAATTTCTGCACACGAGAGGGTCTGCGCTTGCATTCCAGAGTCAGAGGTTTACACGAGGGTGCATAGAAATGGACCTGCGAAGAGTTGAGATGAGGATGGTGTCCATTGGAAGAGGCTGATATTTGAGAGGAGTGCTGCGGGATGGTTTGTGGGGAAGCCTCACACAGGGTTATGTTTTTAGGGCGCTGAATGACGACTATACGCTCATCAAGAGGGAGGGGAGGCATCTGGGTTTATGCAAAGCTGTCCAATGACGAGGGAGAGAGAGACAGAAAGAGAGTAGTCAGGAAATGACTGCAATTCTACAAACCATGGAAACGTGGGGCGCACTTTACATTCCATCATTTTAGACACAAACATGCTGAGGCAAAATTTCAAATATTGCTTTGCAGCAATGAAATATTGATATGATACAGAGCATAGGTTTTCTATTGATATAGTACGTTACAATACTGTGTTATTACATTATAAAAGAATAAAGGTAAATTATTTGTGAAATGTAAAGTAAATCCACCACAAGAATGACAACACACTGATTTTTATGATTTGCATATAAATCGAACTAATCTCTCCTCTCTATCTACAAAACACACCAAGAACAAATACAAAACCAACAACCGATACTGTTGCATGTCAGGTTTTTTCATTAACATGTCGCACATATTTCCTTTTACATTTGCTGCAAATGAAAGGAGAACTTGCATAAAGAGAAAACCCACTGAGGTGCATGTTTGATTTGAATGGATAACACTGTCATGATTATGTTTCCCAAATTCATACAGGGGGACAGATTATAACGTGACACTGTAAACCACAGACGACAATAATCGACAATAATCTGGGGATGCCTTCAGTCCCAACACAACACAGATACCAACCCATGGCAAAAGCAAACCACGCTCCAGTGTCCCCGCTTATATCCACGCACAGAGTCTGGTGATGGTATCCTCGTCTTTTTTTCCCTTTTTCAGCCTTGCCTGTGGTGGAGGGGGTGGGGGTTACATTGACCCAGTTGTATCATGGTGGAAGTCACTATCACTCTAATCACTTTGCTCTCACACACTGTAAACTGCAGGCTGGCTAGTGGCCTTTTCACTCACTCATAGTCACAGCTTCAGCAGACAGTAAGGGCCACACGGAGAGATGGGAAATATTAAAACAAAGACTATAGTGAAGCATTACTCTGAAATGATTACCCCATATTATGGGCTAATAACTGACGACTGAAAAGTGTCGGCAGCACCACTATACTACTACATAGAGTCAAATCTGCAACAGAAAGAAAACAGACAACCATTACAACGATTTGCTTCTCAGACAAATAATCTTAGAAATCTTCATAATTTATTTTGTGTGTGGTACATTTATTAATGATGCTTCAAATGCAATGTGAAAGGCTTATAAAGTGCATACAATGCTTTTGTTTTACTTTGCATTTTTCATGTGTTTGCCTGTGCTGGGACTTCAAATCTCTACTTTGTCTCTGCTCCAGTTATTATTTACTTTTCAGATTAAGACTGACACAAAAACGGTGTCTGGTTGGGGCACCTTGTCTCAGATGTGTGTAAGTTGTTAGCAGTACCACCAGAGAGACGATTCCCTTCTAATCTTCTCCGTTCAAATCATACAGTATTCCTTTCCTGTCCCATTGATTATGTCACAATTTGTTTGTGTGACCCTTTAGAGGGGGCCTGACTCCTCACTGGACTTAATCGAACTGAAGGCCTTTTAAAGAAGTAAAAACAGTTCTACCTTGACCAGCTACACCAGTTAAATGCTACATATAGTACACATTGGTGCATCAGTATCTATCAAACAATCTAATATATAATAAATAGTCACGAGAGACATTTTTCTGTAGAATGAGTAACTTTTGTTTTGATACTGAAGATACTGGTTTAAGAGAATTCAAATGTTGACGGAACAAGACAAACACTGTTGAGAATTAAAATATCTTGACATCTCTGTGCATTTGTTCACTGGACCCGAGGGGCAGCTAGTTTCCACCGACGAGAATAAAACTGCATAAAGGTGTTAGCTGTTGAGTAGAAGGTTAATTAAAATGGTGTTTAATTAACTGTGTTCATGTGAAATCCCTCCAGTTGCTCTTTCCAACACATTGTTAGATAGATGTGTATCTGATAAAAGGCTATAAGCTACTTACTCTGCCAACATACAGTACATGCTGAGTGCTGTTTGCAGTGATTGTTTTTCGAAAATTGCCTCAATCTGCTTCACTTTACAATTACAGCCGAGCAGTACAAAGGTGCGGTGGCATCCATCTGACAGCTCAACAACAGCGAGCAAAAGAGGAACTGAGTTTGACTCCGGGGCTGTCAGACAATCTGTGACGTGTAACTGTAATACTGTAGACATATGGCCAGGCTACAACTCCGCACAATAAGGAACTCCTAAACATGTGTGTGTTTGTACTCACTAGGTAGCGCATCCCTTTCTAAAAGTCACAGCTGAGTAGCAAGTGTATGACTGCAGCAATATTCGACATCAGACAGCTCATATCAGTATAATCATAATGTGTCTACCAGACATAATTGACATCAGAAGTTTACAGTAAAGTGTGAAGAAGTCACGAGTTCCTTCCAGAAGAACTGAGACATAACAGCCACTGAGCATCCTCTAACAAAGTTCTGACAGAGTTAGCTACTTAGGCTGAGTAACCAAACATGTTGCAGGACGGATCAAGGAGCGGAGAGGAAAATGTATGCGTGTGATTAGGCGTGCATTAATATTTAAGGGAAAAGGCTCACGTATGCTAAGCTTGGCAATCACGTTTTCTGCCTCAGAATTCGAGCACATGAAAGTGAAAAAGCAAAGTAATTCAGATAAAAGGAAATGCTTTTAAAAAAAGAAGAAGAGTGCCACTCAGTTCCTGTTAGCGGGAACTGCATGAGCCTGCGGGGGAGATCATGACGCCCTCCCTCGCCTCACTGCTACCCCACCAGCAGAATAAAGATAACAGCTTTATTCTCACAGGCATAAGCCAGAGAGAGGAGAGCGGTATGCATGCTGATGTGTTTCCAGATGATTTAACTCTTTCCCAAGCACCTGAGCAAAACCTGCAATGTCATGAATAGTTATAATTAGCTTGCTTACCGCCCCTGAACTGTGTAATATTTCATAAAACAAAATTTAATCAGAGCTGGTGTTATTTTATGTGTTGAGTACCATATATAGTCATTCATTTTGTCTTGAAAAGATAAAAAAGGAACAGAAGACAGCGTGTCCTGTTGAAATGATGCAGCCTCACATGGGAGAGGAGGACAGTGCATGACTTATGGTAAAGAGTCTCACAGTGCACCACAGGAGTCAGGTACAGTGTCGATTTAGGGGTACACAGTGCGTCTCCGGCTGCAGAGGCGGAGAAGTGAGTGTTTTCGAGGACAAGCTGTTGAGGGGGCTGATGTTTTGGGGAACATATGTTTGTCTGGCTGTGCAATATTGATGGGGATCGTTCCCCGGCTTAATGCAGCACCTTCATCAAAAAGACACCTAACAGGCAAACACCCACGCAGCAGAGTGGACAACACCAGAGCAAAAACCCGGCAATATAATGTGAGGATGTGCAGCTCAATTATGGGTTTGTGAAACTGCTTGAGTGAGAGAATGTCTTCCTCTGCGGCTGAACAAGATTATTTTTCACCAAAGTAAGAAAAAAGAAAAAAAGTAAGAAAAAAGGCACTTGTGATAGTGGATGGCAGGACAATTAGTCATCAGAGTTACTTGTTTCCAGAGGCTGATGAGCAGGCCGTTTCTGTCTTTATATGTTCACATACAGAACCAAAGTGACAGACAGACACTGGGCACGAAGGGGAAAGGCACTTGTATGTTCAAAACAAAAAATAGCAAACAGCATTGAGGGCCAAGCAGTCGGTGTCACAGATCCTACAGTATATTCCATATCCACACACACAGACGCAGCTGCTGTTGTAACTGGAATCAATGAACAAGTTCAATCATGAAACAGGTTGCTGGGGAGAGGACCGCCGTGTCAACATGTGAAGTGTAAAAAAAAAAGTGCCTTGATGGATTTGTGCTGTCAGCAAACTGACAAGGGTTACTGACCAGATATGCTGCACAGCTATAAGCTAACAGGCGCTGGACGGCGTAAACTGTGTCTCAGGTGTCGCTGGCCTCTCGCCACTGTAACCTTGTCTCCCTTCAGCAGCCAAAGCAGTTGTGGAATCGTAATGAAACCAATAAACACTTAAAATGTATGCCAAACTGCTGAATTCATTTTAAACAAGCAATAAACTGTTGATTAATACATAGCTGTATGGGCTAAATAATGCAATGCAATGCACAGTGCAGTTAATAGTTTTTGTTTTGTGGGGATTAAAGGTAGTTTGTAACTTAAATATAAATAACTTTTTGTCATATTTGTCAAACTGTCACTATAACCGGAGTAGTGCATGAGACAGATAATCTGTGAAAAGATTCTGGTTCGTCCGCCTCCTTTTAGAGCTCCTAACGGCATTTGCAAGATTCCACCTCGTCCGAATGAAAACGACCAATCAAGAGCTGAGGAGTCTCTAACGCAGCTGTCAATCACTGCTTGTGAAGCTCCTGAACCGTCTCCATCAAACCGTCAAAGTAGACAGATTTTAAATAAGTTGAAGGCGGTGACACGTACAAACAAAGTGAAGTTAACGTTACGTTGCCAGAACAAGTGGAGTGGGACAATAGGAAAAAAAAGGACAAAAATGAAATTAAAGGACAAAAGGATAAATCTGGGTTGTATGTTGACTGACAGTATGACTCGCACTCTTATCAGGCTTAGGTCACACATCTAATGATGTAAGATTTTTTTGGGACAAAGGAAAATGACTTGCAACTTGAATCCCTGCTGTATGTGATGACTTGGTTGTGACCCAGATGCCCAAATGACAGCGTGTTTACTCAACAATGCCATGATAACGGTGCAATCATGACACACAAGGATCAGCCTTGTGTTGATTAAGCATTCTTAAAACGTTGCCTCACGTCTAAAACACAGGTCCTGTTCTTTCATTGGTTCTGATTCCACATCTCACTTTTGCATTAATCCTAAATGACTTGAAAAGACAAATACATCTTTGCTGCTAACCTGCGTTAGCGTGTTGCTAAATTTGCCTTTTCCCTGTAAACAGATTTGTTTCACTGTCTCATCGGAACTCACACCACTACAGGCTACTGAGGGGAAGTCAGAACAATTACATCATCTAATCTCCACACTCAGCGGACAGACAGTGATGGAAGCAACTGCACGAACTGGCCAATCAGTGGGCAGCGTGATCGGGAACATCGCGCTATCCCTCACTTCCCTCCTCTATTCAGTCAACACTGGTTTAACACTGAGACTAGTACCTGACTTTGAGGCCAGACAGTGTCATAATCCCCACATCCAATTGTTATTTTTATTACATTATTTTATAGGAGATACAATGAGATCGGTGGCACTTCGGCTGCAGAGCAATATGTTTTCAGTGTGGCCCAGATTTCCTGCCTGTGCCCCAATTTAGACATGTTGAAAAACAAATCACTCAATCAAATATTTGAATCAAGGAGCAAAGCAGTGCTAATCAGTTACAGACAGCACCAACAGCCCAGGGATTTTTCAAATAGGCTAACTGTGTGCCTGCACAAAGTCATGGCACATTGTGATGTTAAAAGTAATTCAATTGAATAAGAAATCCATAAAAATGACTGAATCCTAAAATAGAATACCAAGAATAGAAAGTGACAAAAGCAGCTTGGAGAAAGGATTTGTGGTTGGTAGGGATTTGAGCTCTGTCACAGATAGATAGGAAGAGCAGTAATGCGCTTTGAATATATTTTAAAAATCTTTGAAGAATTTAAAAAAGCACACTGTCATGGTTAGTGACTGCTGTGTAATCAACTGACATTGGATCTGAACACCACAAAGATGTATGGTGTTGTGCTTGTGCCGAGGCATCTCTGTCCACCAAATGCCCCTCCAAACTGTCATTTTCTGACATGATGGATTTGTGCAAACAAACAGTCAAAAAGACAGACAGGCATGAAAAACATATTCAGATGAATAGGCTGAGACAACAGCCGAACAAACGTGGTCTAATATTACACGCTGAAAGCCTCCGTGTGTATTTGATGTTTTTTTGTTTCAGAGTGTATTTTGATCTGAACCAGGGAAGGAGTTTCTGCTTCGTAAGAGTCCAGGAACTTGTTGGATCGCGCAAGCACACGTCCAGCGAGTCCCCAAAACATATGGGTCCCGGCCAGGCCTTTTCCTCTCCGAAAAATAGCATCAAAAACGATCTGCAAAAACAATTCTATTTAACAGCAACATCTGTTATAGCTGCAGTGTGGTAACAACAGTCTGTTTCCTTTCCCCCCTCTGGAAATAATGCAAGACCATCTTCATATATCTTCATATCCTCGAAGAAAAGCTCAAATAAAGTAAAAGTGTGCATGAAAACATTAATAACACAGGAAACCATGAGGCAGTCACAGCCGGTCTTGCAGGGCCATCATTTAGAAGAAGGGACGCTGAATGAAATTATCATTATTCATGGTGGGAGTGATTCTAAGGTTAAATGGATCATTTTAATTTTCAGCTCCCAGGCCACACAGAACATATCTTCAATTGTGCGCTCCACAAATAATCCATCCACTGTCGACCTGTTCGTTCCTATTCAGAGTCACCATAGATGATCCCAGCATGCACTGGGTAAAAGGCAGGGCAACAGCAGAGGCCACCAGTCCATCTCATCTGTAAGCAGTTTAGAGTTTGTTACTGAGCGTCTATAGCCTGTGGGAGTAGACTGGAGCAAACTAGAGCTGAAACCATAAATCTGCAACTATTTTGAGAAGCAATCATTAAAAATTACAAACATTTTTAAAGTTCTTAAATGTTAAGATTTGCTGATTTTCCTCGTCACATTAAATTAAAGTATTTGGGTTTGGACAAAAAAAAGGACATTCATCACTTTTTTCTGAAGTTCTAATTCATCAAGATGATAATAGTTGCAACCCTAATATCAACTCCTCACCGGGAAGACCAGGGCTTACAACTTCATATTATTAGGTGACAATGCTGTTCATTATGCCGTTGCCTTAACTCCACACAATCATTTTGGCAAAATCTTTGGCACTGTGTTCGTTCTTGGTATCTTAAAGTAAAGTCCATAGCTGTGCATTTCAGAAATATATTTCATAAATAGCTTCTAAATACTGTCAGGGCCATTCACTTCCTCTCCCTGAACAATCGATACATATGTTTCATTGTAAATAGATTGTTGATTAAGAAATGATGTATTCATTAGTGTTTTTTTTTTACCTTTGCATTCATGAATGTAAGATCTGAATATACACTGCATCTTTCCTGAGAGATTCAAAGTCGATTTAATGAATGTTCCATTGAAGCATCACACCGTCACCATGGTTTTAAAATGGGGAAAGCAGTGAGTCACCTTGACAGTCTCTTTTGTTCTGGCCAGAAAGCCACAAATCTGAACGAAAAGCAGCTCCAAACTGTGAGCCGGAGGGTCGGATGATTCGTTTAAACTACACCTCAAGTGACCCTGTCATGTTACAGAGCCGTATTAACGTCAGTCACATTGGTTAACGCTGGTTGAAGTTTTGATTTGGTTTGCATGTCCTTACACAAACTGCAGTGACTCTTATGTGTCTTGCTTGCCAAGTGTGTGTGTCCGCTCCTTCATCTCTAGCACATCCTTTTACTTACACTCTCTTTCACTTCTGCTTGATTTGTGCACCACTGGCAATGCTGACAGAGACGAGAGCCTCACTATGCAATGCACGTCAATAAATCACTTGCGGATGCTATTTATAATAATGTGCTCACATGCTGCACATCTCTCCTGCCCTGCCTCTCATCACCTCGTCGGAGCATCTCATCAGCAAAACCGCAAATAAACCAGCTATTAATATTTACATTCTTCCTCTGCATTGTTGTTCATATAGAGCTGCTCTGCAATGGCAAATCTATCAGTTCCTGTTCATACAGTCGCCAGATGGCGCACTGCCTAGTTTCTCAGTGTTTTTAATGGCATCTTCGCTGCACAGTCTTTGAACCTTTTTACCATGATGACAAACACAGCTGATGTGGGCGACAGGGCCCGGGCCAGCAGGCCCCTACAGTCACTCACTCACTCCGACCAAGTGTGGATGTGTATGATTATGGTCCATTTGTTTTTCTATACTTGTCTCTTTTCACATGGCTGCAGTTCTCCTTCTTCCATAAATAACACACGCTCATTACGGAGAAACAATCACAGCTGCTGACCGAGCAGCGGCGATCAGCACGAGGATGCATTGCGTGGTTTGAACATGTGGCGTCAATTTGACGGTGAATTAAAAATACATCGAGACACTGAGGAGGCGCCTGATTCTGTGCTGTGAGCTAAAGCTGACCAACACGTAGTGCTGTGACAGCCGCACTCTCACGGGCTGCAAGGCCGACCGGACCGAGCGACCACCGCGACAAGTAACGTTACTAAAAAAAACAAAAAAAAACAGAAGCATCACTTACATCAAGCGTGGCCGTCCCGAAGTGTTTTCATCATATATGCGCTGCGGAATGAGAGCTCCTCATGTCGGACGGGGCTCGAGTAGCACGACCCGCTGCGTTGGTTTGATCCAGATGTGTAACACCTTCCCTGCCTGCTCGTTTGTTCATGTATTTAAAACAAAAAAAAAATGAGATTGAGCTTGAATAGAAGATGCACAGCTCTGCCAGACTTGAGATAAATAAGATGCATAAATAAATGTAATCAGGGGTGCTTGGCTAACTCAGCTGGCGTCACGTCTGAGCGCGTGTCACTCTGAGCTGCGGCGCGTGTGTGAGGACACACTGACTGGGAGGTGGGCTCTATTGTCTCTGCTGTGGATGACATCATCCCAGACCAATGGCGAAACACACGAGATGAAGGGATCAGGGGCGAGCACGCAGCACGTGCGCTGGTTGTTGAACCGACAACTTGCATATCTTGAAGATATCCCAAAGTGTATGACAGAGCAACTCAGTACTGTTCTGATGTTCAGTATACTCGAGTAAATTTGAGGTACTTTGTGTTTTTACATATTCTTTATACTTCTACTACATTACTTTTCTCAGGAAAGTAGCCTCTTGTACTTTTTATTCCACTACATTTCCACAGCAGTTTAATTCATCGTTCCAAAAGTGATAAAAGCAGTAAAGTACAGAGTAATGTGTTGCTATCTATAGAATAAACAAGATATACAGTATGAACACTATGAACAGTGTGATACGCAAAATATATACAGTATGGACAAAAAAGATATACTCTGCAGTATAAGTAATGGTAATAGTGAGATACAGATACAAGTTGCTGGGTTTGATATGCTACAGTGTATAAATATAGGATGGACAGTGGTGATAATGGTCATAGTGCAAACATATATAATATATAATATATAGGCTATATTTTATAGGACGATATTCACAGGTGGGCATTTTTCTGCATTACGAAGCCTTTTACTTTTGATACTTAGGTATATTTTGCAAATATTATTTATTTATTTGGTGACATTTTAAATGCAGGACTTGTGATGGATGCTTTATATGGCAGTATTGTTATTACTTAATTAACATAATGATATATAACATGATGCAGACAAATAAAATAGTGATGTCATTTTTTTATAAAGATACTGTTAATACAGTAATATCCCATTACCTTTTCAAGTTCTGCTTTCAAAAACATTAGCACTAGTTACACATTTTATTTTGATCACATTAATGGGTTCATTGAACAGAAACAAATCCACATTTCTTTCCTCACAAAGGACACAGATGTCATGTTGACCAGAACATTATTCTGTCATCTGAAATAGAATGGAGACTCATTTTAAGACCATGTTGGCGTTCACTGGTGCCAATAAAGACATCAAGCAGAGATATTTAGCCAGAAGTGACAAATCCAAATACTGGTTTTCACAACCTACGCCACTCCGGCTTTTTTTTTTTTTTTCTTAGGCAGAGGTGCGTAGTCAGCAAGAGCCCCTGGTAGATGGTCATCTGTTGTTTGATCATCTTAAAGTCCGGGTAAAGTAAAGTCTTAACTCTTTTTGTTAAGATTTGTTTGAGAAATCGTGATACATGTTAGAAAATAATTGCTGAAAACATGCAAAAAGACTGAACTGAATATTATATTTTTTGGGCAGACCTGAAACTGGAGCCATCCTTATCATAACCCCAGTACATTGCATCAGTGGTTATTCTGCTCAGATTCCTGTTACAACACCTACTTGCCACAGCCTACAGTTTGCTAGTTAGCAGTGGTGTACTGGCCATCTGGTATACTAGGACAAAAATACTTTCGTTTTCATTGGTTGTCCGTCACTGTCTGTCTCCTGACCGGCCTTCTCTGTGTGCATGACATTCACATGAGCGTGCTGCATGTGTGTTCCAGTTAAACTTGTGCTCACGTCAGGCTTGTTGTGGCTGTTAAATGTTGTTTTGAGGGTCACAACCCACGGCAACAGACAACTTTCTTTATCAGAATATGATAATGTCATATATACTGTAGAAATGTAATGAAACCTCACCCATGATTGGGTGAGGTTTCAGAGCCCTTAGTGGAAACACCGCTAGTGTTTCAGAGCAGAGAATACTGCTTATTTTGTCACGATTAACTTATTTGATATACTTGCGGGTTTTAATCATTCAAATTTGGCTAGGTTGTTAATAACTCAGAAAAAACACATTTATTTTTGTTTTACCCAGACTTTCAATTCCAACGATTCAGGGTCTGGACCGGGGTTTGTGTATGGGCGTGCATTGATCTCTTGTGGCCTTCAAAGACCTTTGGTGGTTTTAGAAGCTCTATTAAAGATTCTCATAGATTCTGTTTCAGTTCGATAAAGACATCACCAGCTGTTGCCAAACAGCAATTTGGCTCAGACAGTCTGCCAACCAGTCGGCACTGTGCCCACTTGCAGCCTTGGAAAAAGGCCGTGGTTCAGTGTCTCACAAGATGTGCATGCAAACCTCTGCATCGACACCTTTGATCACCCAAGCATGCTCAGGATTAGAGGAATTACAACTGAGCCGTGGTTAAAGCTTACCCGGTCTCCCCTACTATATTACATTTGAGTTGTGCATTCGTACTGTAACTTCAGCCTCCACAGAGAGGATCAGAGCCTGCCCGTCTCGTATTGCTACTGCTACAAATACTTCTACTTCTTGACGCATTGATCCACTTGTCTCCCCCAGCCAACACTGGAGACACTTCACCAACCAGACTAAATTGAGGCCCATTCAGCTGTGACTGTAACTTGTAAATGAAAGTCTTTCAGATTCCCAAATTAAGCGCATTTCACATACCAGCGGATAATTACGGGATGTGTTTGCAGCTGCTGCACTTTATTATCACATTTCACACGTACATTGTGAATTAGATAATGTCAGTGCACGTTTCAAAAACATCTGTAGACCTCTGAATGTGCTACATTAAACACTGCAGTGATGTAAGCAAGTAGAAAATACTCATGATCACATAAAGTATGAACAGAACATATGTATTCTGTCTTTGTAACCAATTCTCTGTTGCTGAAATGATCTAACATTCCCTCAAGAATAGTATCTTGTCCTGTCGTGTCTTGTACGGTGATTTCATTTCATTGTGAGAGGTTAATCGCATACTTATTCATTTCAGAGCAGCAGTAATGGAAGGACACTGATGCATTTCAATATGCCTCTCTAACCTCTTCATATCTCTTCAGGAAGTTAGCTCACGATGTGCGGTCAAAGTTCTGTTCACTCATCCGGTCCCAGGAGGAGTCAGTGACACCTTCTTTAAGCCTATTGAATTCGCAAAAGGGGCCTTGTAGATCCACTGTAGTTCCACTGGGGGGCAATGCAACAAGCTTTAACACTGACATTAGGGCTGTCACCAGATCAGATTTTCATTACATACTTAATGTGACCAAAATAATTCACGATAACGATATTAAATTAAATACAAATCATAATAGAAATAATAATGCTGTCAGTTCAATTCATCTTTAACTTTAATTTCTACGTTTGACTCATTTTGGAAAAATAACTTCACTCAAAATCCGAGCACCTGGTGGATATAAATCCAATGTTCACTCTCCGTTTAGCTCTGTGTTTAGCTTCCGCTAACTCCTGAAGGAAATATCTGTCCCTTTAGCTGATAAAGGCTAAACTATGTTTATCATATCTGTCATTTGGTGCTGGGCAGGTACCATACAGTAAGTTAATCAGAGCATATTCAATGAAAACAGCTCCCTATACTGCTGGAAACAACACTGATGAGAACAGTAAAGCCAGAAAATGAAGTGTTTATTGATATCAAAATATTCATTAGTGCAGCTTTAACTAAACTCTGTTCATATTTGGTAGATCACTGACAAGTTCTTTCTTGTTGGTCACACAGCCGGCTATTCCATAGCTGACCCCGAGAAAACAAAACAAGAGAAAACGAGAGGATTTAGGATCAATAAAGTATCACATAACTTTTTTTGCCAGTTCTTTATTCGGCACTGTCTTTACCTGCTTATTCCTTCTCAGTGGGCTCGATCATATCCCAGCATGCCCTTTGCAGCAAGCACGAAACCATTCCAGACTCAGCGTGTGCATGCATATTAAGTCCAGGGCTCATTTCCTGCTCAGTCGAATGGTAGAGCTGGGAAATATATGACCGATAATAATCCAATGATTGTTGACCTTGATGAAGTTGTGAGAGGTTTTTAAACAGAATAATAGACCATTACATCAGACTTTACTCTCCTTCAAATGATTTCCTGTAATATGTTGTTGCTGTTGAGCATCAGGACAAACACTCATGTTGAAACCTGAAATCCCCCGACGGCACTCAGAAGTCCTTTTCATCAAAGACAAAGCTCGTCAGCTCAAATTTCTCTTGACTGTGGTAATAAATAATGGTCATCTGAATATGTATTTCAGTATTCCTATTTTATCTTACTTCATTCTTAAATTCCCCTGCATTCAGAGGGAGATGTTTTAATTCATGTGACATTTAGCTGCTTGTCGTGTTAAGACTTAACCTACAATGAGTTTATACAATGCATTCAGGATTAAATCAGTGGTCCCCAACTGTTTTGATTTGTGACCCGCTCAGATGTTTCATTTAATAATTGTTTATTTATCACAAAAAAAGAGAAAAAAAGTCCAAAAAGTGAATCAAATTAGAGAACTTTATTTTTTCTTCTTACCAACCCTCATTGATTATCGCACGAACCCTCAAATCTATCTTGTGACTTCTGAGGGGTGTGACCTCTAGTTCGGGAACCAAAGGACTAAACTATGAAACTGTTTATAAAGTTATTAAAGCTAGCTCCACCTCGACCAACTACAAGTAAAATTCTGCATGCTTATGACTTGGTGCAGTAACAATGATGCAATAATATATCACTGACAGCGTCCATTGTTTATCAGCATTAAGAAAGAGTTCATATTCAGATTAATTATAACTCTAAATAGGGTAACATTGGTGTGTTTTTGGTTATTTGGTTATAGACCTAATCGTGAAAGAGTATTCAATCATTGAAGATGTGAAATTAAGACAACAAGGAGTTTTACAGCATCATAAATGAGCAACATTTATTTCCACTTTTTGTACATTAAACGTGCATGTCAATAAAACTAAAATTGATCATATAAATACCTTTGCTGTAATACTGTTACAATAAATATGGCTCTACAGATTCTAGGTTAAATAAAAAACAAACTTCAATATCAACTGCTGTGCGACACAAGGAGACACTTTTAAGGAAATACTCTACGCGTCTTTGCTTTTAGCACATTGTTTCATCCCAGATGATGGACCAGTTCGGTGATTGTGCAATTATTAAGATCTAGTTCCTCTTCCTCGACTCATTTGACCCTTTGCTCGCTGCTGTGCTTTTTCTAAACTGAATTTGAAAAATGTTCACATGTGTCAGTGTGACCGATACGAAAACTATTGTCCATCTCATATCCGTACTCAGGCTGCACTTGTGCAAACAATGACAAAATAGTGCCATGCCTTTCGCCAATTTGTGCTGGAGAACAGAGGTGCACGCACACACACACACACACACACCATACACATACCTTACACACACGCAACAAAATCTATATGTGCTCAAAGAATTTATACTTCATAGACAATTTTAAGACTCATGTTGTAAAAAACAAAAAGGCATTTTTAACCCTGGCTCTGTCAAACATGATACTGATTGAAAAAGCTTTGTGGGAAAGGGGACCAGGCAGTGAAGATACAGCTGTGAGTCACATGTACAGGAACACATCAACACATCAACAGCCATATCAAAATATTACATTCAGTACTTTAAAATAGATTACCAAGAAACTCTTAATAAGATCACATGCAAAAGTAAACAAACCTACTCTTTCACAAAACTGCCACGCACAATGTTCATCGTTTACATGATATACAATAAATAATTAATGTATAGATAGAGTAATAAATATCAACACACAAATACATCACTTCAGCCTCAGTAATGGCTTTCATTTTATGTAAATGTCAGTATAACGTCATCCCATGCACTTTTAACTTTCCATTTAATAACACCCTTAGAAATATACTACTCTAATCTTGTGCTTTCTTAACACTTAAAAACCCAAGTGATCGAAGGTTTGATGCGATTTATGCCGATAGCAGTGGTTAGATAAATGTTCAGTGGAACATAGCAGTTCAAAAAAAGGAAGAAAAGTCAAGAAAAGGTTTATTTTCAGTGGCTAAAGCTATACTTCACAGCATAGTGGGTGGCAGCAAAATTCCAAAGTCCAAAGATTCAAAGTCAATCAAATATTGCGCGGTATCAATAATAACTACCGTAATGATACAAATAGTTATAAACCTTTGTGAAAATAGACAAAAACAGAGAAAAAACACCTTCAATAGACTGTAAAAACAAGGAGAGGAGCCGTGTCTGTGTGTCTCCCTCTGTCTCAGAAGCTAGGCAGATGGCAGTAAGCCTCCAGGGAGGACAGCAGGATGTAGATGAACCAGAGGGAGAGGAACATGAATAAGGTGAGGAGCTTGGGTGTCCGTGGGCCCCCAAGCTCTCCGCCTGCCACGCTGGGACGCCGGCGGTAGAGCAGCACCATGACACACACCAGCGCCATGGAGGTGAAGACGGTGACGGAAAAGGCCAGGGAGCCTGGGTCCACCTTGAACACCTCTCCTTTGCTCTTCCAGTAAACGGCAGCGATGGTCCACGCCACCCCGATGCCCAGGAACACATTCACTGCATTGCTGCCCGTCACGTTGCCGATGGAGGCGTCAGCGTATTGGTCCTGGATGGCAGCCACTTTACTCGCAAATGTGTCTGTGAAAGGAAGAGATATATTAATTAAGCATAAAGAAAGAAATAGAAAACAGTCATTTGTTTTCAAATCAGCCTCCTGGTAGAGATTAGCGGTGTGCACAGACTCTGACAGGGACCCTCCCTTAAACCCTCAACTGCCAGCAACTTTGGACAAATATTACAGGTATTATGAAATGAAATAACTCATGGGGCACAAAGTGAGTCAGTTCATTTAAAATAAGCCAAGAGATATGGAGCATAAACCTTTATCTTTGTGGTAGAAAATTGGTATGCGATAGCGTGGTAGAGAGAGAGAGATTGGATAACTCACCTGCAAACTTGAAGGAGTGTGTGCGGCTAACTGAGCTGTCAACGACTCATTTTCATATTCTTATTTGTGCCTCGCTGTGGCAGTGTTTAGTGCAATGGGGATACAATTAGGCAGCACAGAGAGACTAACAAGTGAAACAGGCTTTATCTTTGTTTACAACTTGTTCATGTTCAAGACAGGGGCTCAGGAGAGAATTACTCTGACAGCACAGGCGGAGTTAGAGGTTGCACAAGTTTTCCCAGGCAGCTGCTTCTACTGCCCGCACAAACCCCAAGAGGAAACCCAGGACAAGACTACGGCAGAGCTGTTGGAAACCACAGACGCCCACCTGGAACAGAGGTGCCTAGGGCCACGAACACCACAGCGGTGACGGAATCTTTGAGGCCGACGGTGCAGCCGAAATGACAGGCCAAGTCCCCGGTCACAGCCGTCAGAGCGCCGATGAGGGAAATGGACACGATGAAGCAGGCCCAGCCGTTCCAGTACTCAGTGGGTGGGACAAAAGCGAAGAGGACTTTCCAGAACACTGTCAGGAAGTGCATAATGTAATCAAAGCAGGAGGGCAAACGTTCCTCCCCGCTCTCTTCCTCGTCATCGTTACCTGGCAGAGAAAGAATAGATGCGTGAAGGCCTGCAAAATACGTACCAAGACCCGCTGCCTTCTCTTTTCACAGACTATCTAAAGACCGTATCCTGCAGTGTAGAGAACTGAATGTATCATCTCATCTAGCTGTGACATCACATCTCAGTTCATGAATTCATATTGAATCATAAAACAGTAAATAGGTCCAGTTAATGCTACAATCAAGCTTATATAGCATGAAGACACCCACCCCCACCACATTTGACGAATGTGTGGGAGCTAACCCTTTCAAATCGTTACATTAAATCTGTAAATATAGCTACGACTATAGTGATTGAGACATACATAGGAAGCATGCTTATATACAAGCATATATATTTATATATATAGAGAGAGGATGCTTCCTGCCTATATATGCCTATGTTATGAAAATATGAGTGACCTCAACCACAGAGAGAAAGAATGCAACCGAGAGAAAGGAGCATATTAACAGAATGACACTGATCTGGTGTCTACTGTACGCTTTTAGCCTAAATGTTGTGTGCGCTAGTGCAGACCTAAAAGGTTCACAAAGTGAATGGCTTTTGAAAGGGCAAAATAAAAAGGGTTCACCATACCACATTCACAATACATAAATACGTCAGAGCCATTAATTGTCCAGGCAGAGCTTGGACAAGTTTAGTTTTTATGTTGAGCCACATAAGGAATTCTCCACATCATGCATTTTTAATAAAATGTCTGGGTTAAAAGGGAGTAGCAAATAAGTACGTAATTGCTAAAATATATTAAAACAGGCTCTGTTTTTGTAATCTCTTTCATTCATTATCCAGTAAATTAGGCCTTTCTTTAAATTCCGCCAAACTGGAGCCTTTGGGAATTTATTATTAAACAAGTATCTGAAAGAGACATCACAACAGTGATGCCGGTAAGAAGCAGCTGGTGGGCCGGATGCAGCCTGCAGACTCAATCTTCCACAGGTCCGGTCTCACAGGGATGAACAGAGGAGACGTTTCACAAAGCTGCGACTCACCTGCACTGACAGTGACAGCACTAACAAACTGCTCCCTCCAGCTGCTGCTTCCCACCACCAGAGCCAGGTTCGTCTTCTTAATCAGCTTGTCTACTGTGCTCTGTAGACGGCCACGAGGACACAGAAAGCAAAAGGACAGGTTGTTAGTAGCCATCTCTTCACAGTCACGCAGTATACAGTATCAATATCATCTTCATCTTAACTGTCATATGAGACTAGGGACGCTGATGTGGTAAATGAAGGTGCAATTAACCAAGTCACTCTTCCCACTCTGGTGCACAGAGTCACCAAAAGAGATGCAGGAAAAAGGTGCATCGCCAGCATAAAGCTGCTTTACACCAGTGCAGAAAGTAGAGCCGTTAGTATCAACACATGAAACTGAAGCCTCTAAGTATCAGTGCAATATCATGTTCCAGCTTGAATCTGGTCGTAAAGGGGTCTTAAACACCACCAATTTTATGCATGAAGATCAGTTTACTTTTTCAAGATGACTACTCAAAAACTGTTGGAAAATGGCTCTGAGAGGAGCTTTTCAAAGTGACCCGAAAAATGGCATGGCGGTGTCATCCCAGGGGACGGCCGTGGTGGAAGGCCTTATATTATGTTTTTGGGTTGTCCGTGCATTTGTCCGGACATAATGTACAATTATCGTGAACTCAATATCTCAGGAACGCCGAGAGGAAATGTCTTCAAATTCTTCAAAAATGATGAACTGATTAGAATTTGGTGAGCAAATGTCATTCAGAGGCCATGACTCAAGACATCATATGCTAATTATGACAATTTTGCCCAAATGTCTAATAGGATAAAATGATGAAGTGATGACATTTTGGACAGACATGGATGTTAACTGCAACTTGACATACAACCATGAGGCGGTAACTCTTCTTTGAGTTTTTAAGTCAGGATATCTTGGGCTCTGCTGCATCAAGTTTGAGAACCCACCTCTAACTTTATGGCAGTGCAATACAAAATTGACAGAGAAGCCCTTTGAATGCTGCATTACGTTCAAAATTATACTTTTTTCTCAACTTATTTGACTATTCAAGCTGGATGAAATGATGAGTGACTGACTTTACTGCCAGATCCATGAGTTACATGCACTTCATCAATTATTTATTACCCCTGCCAAGTTAGATGAAATACGAATACCTAACAGTCATACCCCAAATATTATGACAAAACAGATATGACTGTAAGAGTCAGAAATATCAATGTTTTATGTTGGCACCACGCCCCAGCTCTAACTGTGTGGCAGTATGAAACACATGAACAAACTACTGAACAAGGTCATCATGGACAGAAAAGAGAAGATAATTAATGGATAATTATGAGCTCTCAGTATCTTCAACATATTTTAAATTGAAGGCTGTGACTGCCTCTCTGGTGTCCAAAGAACTGCTTTGATGGATATTCAGTCGGGGGAGAGAAGGCAAATCTTGTAAGAACAAACTAAATATTGTCATTCATCAGTAGCAGCTTGTGAGAGGTATTGAAGTACGCACACGTCAGTGTGATAGGTGAATAGGGCTCTGACGTAAATAAAAAGCTGCTTATTTGAAGTTACCTTGAATTCATAGGACTCCTCAATTACCACTTCCAGCTTAGTGTGCTCGCCCAGACAGGGGCAGCCCATCTTTGACACGTCCTCTGATCCCGCTGCTGTCTTGTTATCATTGGTGTCTCCTGCGCCAGAGAAACAGGTGTGTGTGAACAATCAGCCAGTACTTCCCACACGGGGGATTTGCTACAATATGAGATACCGTAAAGCAAACCCGGCGTGGTTGGATGAGAATTAAGCATACTAAGGATCACATGTGACATTTGGATGAGTGTTAAACATGTGCTGTGAATGGAAGACATCGGTTATATTTCCAAGTACAAAAACACATCTTACTATATTCCATTTTAGTTTGTGATCATTCCTAAAATGCTCTTTGTTTGTATGCATCCAAGAACTGATTATTTGACTTCATTTTTTGAGGATCTTATGGTGGGCATGGGCATGCTAGTAATACAATCAATATCACAAAGTTGATGGAAAAAACTTTAATTTAAGACAGGATGCCCTTCATAGATGGGGGATATTAGCAATATTCAAATGACAAAATACCAAATTTGAAACAAATTGTGTTGCTATTTTCTTTTGCAATGTTGTCAGCCATTACAATACCTTTACAAACTAGGATTAATGTGCAACTGTGTAAGGCATTTCAGAAAAAATGAACACATTATCAATAACTCCTTTGTGCCTTATAGCTCTAACTTTGATCAAGCTACTAAAACCCACGCTGTTTTAAAGAGCAACAATTAAACCTTGAGTGCTGCAGCATAAAGCATGGCCATGAAATGCACCAAAGGGACTAAAGAGATCACGCCTTAGAGTTTCCCCAGAGTCAAGAGGAAGTTGCATCAATGAATATAAAGTGCCCTAGCCCAAGAATTTAAATAGAATATAAACGACAGGGGATGTGAAATAATATTTAGTCCAGCCATAAAAATGATGAGGAAAATCCCTCTGCTGCTGTAGCATGCAAGCTGCTCAGCTCAGCTCACCGTGTCTCTGTCCCACATCCAGCAGGATGGGCTCCTCCAACACAATAGTGAAAGTCTTGTTCTTCTCGTACTCCTCGTCGTCAATCACCTTCACATTCAGCATCTTCCTGAAAGCAGAGGGGGGTCAAGGAACAAGGAAAGGATGGAGCCAAACAGAGATGCGGGATTTAAATAATTAGCATTATTTAAGAAATATCAGCAGCATATAATATGCGTTAACCCGCAGTTTGCAGTTGTTACTGAAATACAAAATATAAAAAATATTCCAGGCATCTAGTAAGAGTAGTTTCTAATGCGTAGACAACCTGTGTAAACTGCCTACACAATGAATTGTGAAATATAGATGTCAGCTAAGGAGATGGAAGCTGGAGATTTGTTACAAATTAACAAATATCCTGAAGTACAGAACCCTCTGTAAAACATGAATATAGATACAGTATATATGTATATATATATATATTTCCCAGCACCCCACAAGAGGGCAGACTCCTTCCACACCATTAATTCCATTAGAGCAAAAGAGAAATATAACGAGCTAGCTCACACCCTCCCACACACTTCAAGCTATAAGTCATCGGAAATTGCATTATTATCTTGTTCTCAGTGGAAATCAAGCACCACCGATGTAGGAATCCATGCAGGTTCAGGCAAACTCTTAAGACATATTTAGAAATACAGCTTTTTGTTACTGTTAAATCTGAGTGCTACGTGAAAACACGTGAGGATGTGGTGTCAAACTGTGGCTGACATATTTGCCTCAGCCCGCTTCATTCTCCCACACTGTCACAGTGAGTCTTTCTCTCCGTCTCCCTCCATCTCCCTAATGATATGTGGGTGGCTGTCTATTTCCGTCTACTCATGTACACTCAGAATTCGACAACACGCTGGTAGAGCCTTTTGCTTGCGGAAGAGAAGAAGTTTATTTTAAACACGAGTGATACGTCATCTGCAGTCTGATGTCAAGGAAAGTCATGCCAGTGGGAGCAAAGGGAATCGCAGTATCGCCTTAAGTCCTTGCAATGGAAAAGAAAAATAGTTTATCCTTTGAACAAGATGTTATTTCAAGTGCGATATGTACAGGGACACAGTGAGTTCACTTTAAAGCCTCGTGGAAAGGCCTTCAAATAAAGTGTGGATCGGTTGCTATGGACTGTATTCACACAGCAGCCGTTTTTATATAAGTCTACATACCACTTTAGGCAGATACTGTTTGTCCTTAAGTGTATGACGATGTAAAGGATATAACAGGCAGGGATCAAACAATCATTAACACTTCGCAGATCTCTCGCTAAAATACAAGGTAGAAATGAAAGGCTGTCAAAAAGCAGCAGGGACGTTGGTTCACATACTGCATTAGGATGATTATGTGGCAATTTAAATCTCAACCTATGCCAGAGTCTAACAGCAGGGTTTATAATAACACGAAAAGCGAACGAAATGACTGCATTCAGTTTGGATTTTTGGAGTTCTGGATCATTTCTGAATGTGCCAGAACTCTAGAACCGCTATCACGTCTAGCTCATGGAAAACCGGCAAGAAACCAATCAAGAAACCAAACGAACTGAAAAGGTATTACATGTTAAAGTAATACAACCCAGTGGAGCTTTGTTAAAGTATGTGGCTCCCATGTCTCTGAAGTAGGCTCAAATTAAAAATAAAATATGTTCACAGTGTAGAAAAAAGTTCAGATTTTGTAACTCTTTGTCTTGAGGTCTGGCTGTTGCAAGATTTACAGAAACTGACTGATGTACCGCGCTAGCAGCAAGTAGGCTAATAAACTAGTTAAAGGAACAGATCAACATTTGCTTTCTTACTGACGGATGAGCAGTTCCGTACCAATCTTGTGTCTTTAGTCGAATATATAAAGCTGCAGTTGAAGGACGGCAACTGTGAACTTTATTTGGGGAGTTTCCCGCTCCTCCACATAGTGCGTTGGTTTGGTTAGGATGCTCCAGTTTCCTCCCACAGCCAAAAGACATATACAGAAAGTCATGAGGACTGGAGTCTCCAAACTGCCCACAGGTATAAGTGTGAGTGATTGTATGCCTCCATGTTCACCCTCGGAGAGTATCTCTGCTTTCTGCACTCTGCATTGTTGGGATAGGCCTCCTGAGAGCCTGACTAAAAGGACGCCAGTAGGGCGAATGAGTGAATGCAGAAATGCATGACAGTATTTCAAATGCCTACGACTGAACAGGTGCACTGCCATTCAGTTGAAGAATCATGGCTCAAACCAATATGTCAGCATGTGTCTGCCTTGCTGACGTGTCCTTGAGCAAGTTACTGGAACTCTACCAGCTCCAGAGAGACTGCATTGTAGCTGAATATGAACACAAAGCAGCAGCACCGGGAAGAAATGTGTTTCTCATATCTGCCGCATTCTATTGTCTCCAGTGTTGTTGTTTGGTTATTATGTACAGGATATTTATACAGAAACAAAAGGTTGATTGATAATGACATACGACTCTTATCATAACTTGAACTTGCAACATAATTGAGAAGGGCTGCTGAATAATATCTAAACGACTGAGCGAGGACAATTTCAACATATAACAACAAGACTATGCTGCCAGCTATGTCATGAAATGTGCAGCCCCCATATTTAAAAAATGTTTAATGCGTCTCCTCCTGCTCTGACAGCCCGCTTTTACCTCCGTCTAGAGTGTCGATTTTTCGAGAACTATAAACACTTTTGGGCTTGTTCAGACTGCCACCTCAAATCGGTTTTGTTTTTTTGGTATATCCAGATTGTATCCAGTTTATAGACATTATACAATATGGATGTAGTCTCTGTGACGTCACCAGGTTTCTGAAAAGCCTGTGTTGCCATCTTGGCAGTGACGACACAGCCTCACTCTAAAAATAGGCAAAGAGGTGGATCGTCTGGGAGCTGAAGCGTACTGGTATGGCACCCACCTGTCGCCCAAAGTGGCGACACCCTCAATTAAGACGAATCTTAAAGGAGCCATACGCGACATTCAGCATGTTATTATAGCAGCAAACAACTATTTGCAAAGGTATAGTGGAGTAATTTCCACCTCAGCAAAGAATGACGTCGCTTCACTCTCCCTATGTGTGTGTTACTATCCGAGCTTCTCCTTGCTTTGTTGACATAGCCGGACCGGCAGGACGTGCTTTTAGTGCACGTGAGCGTGACCCGCTGGCTTGCTCACCGCCGCAACTCTGCAGTCCTTTGATATGGCAGTTACAGACGAAAGCATGACCCTATACCGTGCCGCCGCTGCTCCACTTTTCTGTGTTTGTCAGGAAGTGCAGAACGATATTGATGATAGTGATTGACATTAAGCGTGAGAAATAAAGAATATCAGGGTACTGATTTCCCTTTTCAGAAGTGATCTCCTCACATCTCTTCCATCTAAGCTGATATAACTGCCCCCGTTATCCACCTCAGCCTCAACTAGTGTGTAAGTGCCACACATTTTGAGGCGCTAACGAAAACAGATACAAGAGGAAGCTACGCACACGCATCAAAGGATCTTTGCAGATCTTCCTCTAATCCATAAACACAGAATGTAAAACGGTTCAGCCTGTTCATTTTCAATCGGAGGTTTGTGTCTGTATCATAATCTATTTACTGCAGTGCAGAATTTAGATGGTAAATTATTATTTAACTGCACGCCCGGATTTAAAACCGTTCCTCCTGGCTCCACGCCACAAGCTTAAAAACTAGCCTTCCTCCTCTTTCGCTCCTCTGCATGCTCAAACATCAACCGGGACTGGCATATGTACAGAAAGACACACAAAGCAAGATGCACTGTAACTAACACACACACACACACACACACACACACACACACACACACACACACACACACACACACACACACAGAGAGCTGCCTGGAGGCCTGCTGCCGAGTGTCAGCTCTTTGTCCTGAACGCCCAGGGAAACACTTGGGTGAGAAAAGCCAGCTTCGTTTGAAGGATGAACTTTGGCAGTGAGATATGGGAAGATATGCATTTAACACGGAGCATTGGCAAGCTTTTCTGCACAAATACACGCGCGGATACTAAAAGCCAAAATCGTTTTAAAAGTCAAGCGGTTTCACCCGTATCTTTTAACAGGACTGACGGAATGCTCGGAATTAAACAACCTCATGAAATATTCAGTGCGACTTGGAGATCTGAGGAGCATAAAGCAGGAACAGAATGTGATAGTGTACAAGACTTAGGTCCTTGAGAATCTGTTCAACGGGGGAACTTTGGCTCAATTGATGAATACCCTGATCAATATCTTTAGGTGGCAAATAGAGATGTATGCTGCCTTTCTTTCTCTCACCTCCTTAGGTATTTAGATTCAAAATACAGCTGGCTAAAAAGATAAGTCTGTGATTTCATCCAACTGGACCAGGCAATTCTGACTCAAGCTCTGAGCCAGACCTTTTTACCTATGATCAGAGTGCCCCTGCATTCGCCTTTAAGGTCTTGTTTGTTATTCAGAGGAGCACAGGAGCAGTGGAGAAAAGCTTTGGCATTTCCCCGTTGCTTTTGGGTTTTCTTTTCATCCATTTTCCCGGAGCAAACTGTCCTGCTCCGCTGGATCCTGCTCTCCACAGTCCTTCCTCTCCTGCTGCACGGCGGCTGTCGAGAGAAGCGCGACTCCAGATAATATGAAGTGTGCAGATGCTTGTGTCACTGTCAGCTTGCTACAGTTAGATGAACAGATAATTGGCTCTGTGAGGATTTTGTCTAATGCTCAGTCTCCATTTGAATGCAGATACAGGCTGCCAGCTTCTAATTTTCATGCTATGCACTATTGTCTCATTAACCACAGCTTCATTTGCCGCCTGCGCTGCGTGGAGAACTTTTGGGACTCCTTTAACCCCTCTTCACTCTCTTGAATTGCTTTTGGTGCTCAAGAAGCTCTTTTTAGTTCCCCTTTGGAGCGGCATTTTGTTTGATGTGGGTTTGGAGTGGATTCAGCGCACAGGCATACACTCTTAAAAAGACACACAGAAAAATGCACAAAAAGCAAGCAAACATGCAGATACATGTGCACAAGCAAACAGACACATATATCATAACATTTCACCTTTTTTGCGAGGCAAAACATACAAATAGAGAGATCTGCATTCTCTTTGAGAACAAACAGCGTATTCACCTGCCTTTCCTCCCACTCAGCCGACCTACACAATACACCTACACACGAGCCCTGAAATGCTCCTCACACAGACGGAATCATCTGACACATTGTATTCCTTTGTTTTGTCCTCTGGCGTGCTGTAAAACATTTTCATGTGATGAGCTTGATACAGTTCAGTTCTTATTTAACTAAAAACCAACAAAAAAAACATTGTTGCGGATAATTGCCAGGTCCTTTGCTCATCACATCATGAAACGAACACAAGTGTACTCGTCATGCTGCCAAACCCTCCACACAACGTTGAAGAGAAAAGCTGGAACAACATCACACTTTCACCTCTGTCTGTACTCTTCCTCCCTGCTCTCTTTATATGCTTCTCTGCTGGCGCATCCACGAATCCTTTTGTTGAAAATATCACACAGGTCTCCTTGCCTACACTTGTTTCAGTAGCTGCTAGACCCTCATCCCCTCCTCTCTGTTGTGCATTCACCTGCCTGACACTCTTTCCTCTGCTCTGTCGCTAACATGTACTTCCTTTGTTTTCTGCAGTGGAGTTTTTATTTCTATGCATTAGAATGAACTGCACAGAAATTCATTGAAGGCTGCTTCTATGCTTCTTCTTCTTCTTCATTTCCTTTTTTTCCCTTTTACATCATCTCCATTGTTTCATTATCTGTCTCACAATTATATCCTCTTATCCTCCTACGTCCTTGCTCTGAAAGATCTAAACTTCTCAGAGCCAACATATCTATGACTCATAAAAATAGTCCTTTTATCCTTTACCAGAATAGATCATTGACAGTAATCTAGCAGGACAGTTTAACATGTCAACATGGGGGCTGCGATGTTTGATAAAGTGATGAGAAGCCAAGTCATCACATCAAAGAAGAAAAGGAACAATTGTCACTCACATGGTCTCATCGTTCTGAAACTCCAGCTTGCCGGACACCTCATCGTAGTCCTCCCCGGCCTTGGCGGTGCCCTCGGCGGTGCGGTAGGGCACCGCCACCTTTCCCCTCGCCCCGGACGTTCGGTGAACCTTCACCTGCATGTTGCCGATGCTCTCGCTGACCCTCATGGAGTTGGTCTCGAACGTAAAAATACCAGCGTGGTCGTCGTCATAGATGGTAACGGTGGCGGTGGGAGCGCTGCCCAGGGCTGCCTTTGGAGGAACATGGGAGGTGCCCACCGTGCTGTTGCTGGAGGTGATGGAGCTTGGCTCCAGGACGGAGACCTCAGCCCGGTGAGCGATACGTGGATTACTCAGACGCACGTAGAAGTGCTCATCCTCTTCAAAAATATCATCATCAATAACGCCAACAGTGAACTCTTTTGTCGTCTCACCAGGCTTGAAGACCAAAGTGCCCTCAGCAAACTCGTAGTCTGAGCCGGCATTGGCAGTCGCATCCTCGGTACGGTAGTCCACCTGAGTGGCACAAGCAAAGAAGAAAGTTTAATGGAGTTTTAATAAAATGCTGAAGTATTAATATATCTTATGCCTCAAGCAATTTAATTTGATTGTAAATCGAGCATGAGCTTTTACAATCATGACTTCTTATTACCTTCACAGTGCAGCCACTTTCTCCTCCATGCCGGGTCACTGACAGCTTCAGTGAGCCACAGTTCTCAAAGCACTGGTAGTGAGAGGTTTCAAACTGCAGGTAGATGGTGTTGGGATCTTCCTCTTGCCCGGTGGCCTCATGACAGCTCACCACCTTCCTGGCCTGGTCGGCGGCGTGCTTTTTCAAGATGTTCCCGGCTCCGATCATCATACGCGTGGCTTGAATGCGATAGAAGGCCCGGCTCTTCTGTTGATGGACCAGCACTTGGTAGTTGGCCATCTCAATCAGCTGCTCCATGTCCTTCTCCGGGTGCCTTTGTTTTAAGTCTTTTAGATTGCGAGCCATATCCCGTCGGGCCTCATCCTCTTGAACTTGCTCCGCACTCATCCCTCCACCTTCCTCCACCCCTTCCAGCATTCCATCCAGAGCCTCTTTGGGGTCAGTGTGGGAGTTCACAGCCGGGCCGTCCATCTCCAAGTCCATTTTAGTGAACATGGCATCTCCCTCGGACTCAATGATAATGCCACGGGTCTTGTCAGCACGATACCGCTTGTGGACGTACTTGTACAAAAGCAGGCGCCGGTCTGCAATCCAGGCTTGCAGCACACAGAGAGGGAAGAAGAGGAAGGTGAGCACGGCCTCCCAAACCTCCACCTCTCCGGGGGAGACCACAGAGAGAATGAGATACAGCCAGATGTAGGCGAACACGCTCCAGGCAGCAGTCACAAAAAACACCCGCAGGTGCTTTACCTTGCGAGTTTCATTTTCTGGCACCACATAGACACAGATAGCGATGATAATGAACATGTTGAATGCAGCGCTGCCCACAATCGTGCTGGGACCCAGAGATCCAGCCTCGAAATTATGACCGACCACTTCAATGACGGAAAGCAGGATCTCTGGCGCAGATGAGCCCAGCGCCATCAGAGTCAGGTTGGACACGGTCTCATTCCAGATGCGGACAGTCGTTGTCGTTGTCTCACCGTTGGGCTTCTTAATCGTGATCTCCTTTTCCTGAGAGGTGATTACTTCGATGGAAGACATGAAGCGGTCTGCGATGATGGACATGCCCAGGAACATGTATATTAGGGCTGCAAAGTAAACAATGGCGCGTGCCACCTTGTCACCCACCGCAGGGTTTTGGGGGTTCCACATGGGCAGCACCACGCCCTCGGTGCAGTTATCAGTACTGGAGCAGTTGCCTGGTGTGCTGCCATTGTCTTCATCATGGCTGGCGCTGCCCTGGGAGAAATGAGTGACTCCTGGGAGCAGGACCAGCAGAAAGGAGATAAACATACATGGCGTGAAAGTGGGAGTGAAATTCAGGATACTCTTGTGCAGAGACATCGCAGCGTGATGATGCTTGCAGTCTTATGATGCCGGAGTTCAATTCACGTCACATGTGAAGGTGTATCCAAATGTCTGAAAGACAGAAGGGTAAGATATTTGCCTGTAGGATGAGATCATCACATTCCCTGCGTCAGATGTTCACCACTCAGGGTTCTATTCCTTCTGTAACCTGGACAAGCATATAACATCACAGAAGTACTCACAGTCATACTCTTTTGCATGCATATGACGTGGGATCCAACAGTTTCGTAGGTTCGAGTTTGGAAAGCCAGAAAATTTGGCACCTACTAATCATTGACTCATCGGTATTGAACTACCCTGTCCAACACCCACACACATAATGTGGTCATTCGGTGCTACGCAGCGGTAGAAATGTTACCCTCTGCACCTGTAGTATTGAGGGAAAAAGTGACTCAGTCCACCATGTATTGTCAAGTTAGAGGGGATTCTAAAATAATCTTCACTGACAGCATAACAAGGAAAGAGCAGTTGTTCTTCGGCAGCATCCCATACCTACCGATAAAGATATTATAAGATTATTCAAAGGATAAACAATCCTGATCTCTGATGGAAGTGCAGCATGCCTCTCAACTCTACTCTGCAATATATTGTTTCATGCTAAAATTTTAGTAAACACCCTTTTTTTTCCATTTTGCACAAGCCATTGGAATGCCTATGCCTATGTCAGGGGACAACTTAAAATCAGTTCACAGTGGTTTTCTTGGCAGCAGAGTGGCCGTTAGCAGCTTGAGTGAACAATTCAGGGAGTACAGCATCAATGCTCAATGCAGGGTTAACATGTGCATCGATGTGAACAGAGGAAAGGAGAGGGGGAAAAGCCCAGGAATGTAATCTGGTGCTTCCTAATTAAAACGTCAAGACCATCTCCATCTCAAAAATAGGTTGCCTACCTACAGCAGAAGAGATTTGACAATGCTTTATGTACAGCACATGCTCTCATTGACATGCAGCAGAGAGTAGCTGCAATCTCCACTCTCACCTGCATAACTAGAGTGCACGTTTTCCATCAAGGCAACATTTCAGGGTGAAGCAGCCCAGCACAGATGTAGTAATTAAGTTGTCTTTCAGTTTGTTTGTTGCCTTATGAATAGAAGATAAACAAATAATGTTTGTGCAACAACATAATTATGTTACAACTCA
This sequence comes from Melanostigma gelatinosum, assembly GCF_949748355.1. Taxonomy (NCBI): domain Eukaryota; kingdom Metazoa; phylum Chordata; class Actinopteri; order Perciformes; family Zoarcidae; genus Melanostigma; species Melanostigma gelatinosum. Next base: position 16,840,552 of record NC_136647.1, read on the forward strand.
ACACATGTCTGCTGATCAGAAAGAGTGAAACACCAGCTAATTCAGCACCATGGACAGCGACTCACGCAACAATCAGGAGCAGCAGTGAAACACGAAACACATGATCCGTAGTCTCGTTTACAAAGAATGTTTCCTACTTATTTAACAAATGCATTTCAGAAAGTCCTGGATCCTGGCAATAATAACATTAGCGGCAAGAGTACAAGATTGTGTACTTTCATCATTGATTCCTTCTCCTACAACACAATATAATACTGCTTTCCTCTGGCACACAACCCTGCACAAATTTTGAGTGGGTGACGTTTCTATGGTAAAAGCAAGCTCGCCTAACTGGTCGCTACAGAGGAATAAAACAGTACAATAGGAACAAAAGGTGTCTCCATTTTTTTCTTCCGTCCTATTGGTGCCATACACAGTTCATCAATATGCATTCCTCTCTGAAATCACCAATTAACAACAAGCTAACAAGGTCCAGAAACATAGCGATACTCTGTCTTGTTTCCCTGAAGAATCCAGGATTTATTAGTCATTAGTCATTAGTCATTTATTAGTCATTAGTTACATTGATAATTTGAGTCTCACCAAAGACATTAGATAGATTCCAAGCTGGATCTCCACCAGTACAGAACTACAATTCTCTGCAGATATTCAACATTAATTTATTGATTAACCACCTCAGTGCAGGATTTATACCACTGCAAGAAGCCACTTTTCCATTTCATTAAGTTTCTCATTTAACCTTTAAAAATTCCCAAATGATCCAAATCCAAAAAAAGCCCCTGACCCAATACAAATGATGATGATTTGATCCTCACACGTGTTCCTGTTTGCTAAGCAGAGGTCTCAGGTTGGCAAGTAAACACTTGTACATAATGAGTCACACTTTGATGCGTTTTGTGAGAGATGGTGTTTTTTTTTTCATCAAATGGCAGTCTCAATTTGTAATGAGACTCCTGATGAATGTCATTTCGACTATCTTGGGAATGAAAAGTCATGAAAAAAACAAACAGAAAGAAAATGAAGCAGAAACAATGCGTAAACGAAAACAAGCAAACTGACTGTTAGCAGACAACATGAATTGAACATAATCAATTAACAGAAAGCTCAGCAAAAAATATATAAACATGTAGACCATTGATTTGCATGAAGCCACTGTATGAGGTTTAGGGCTGAGCATAGACAACCCAAGGTGTTCATGCAGGAATATATTCAATGTTTCTATGTCTCCTATTTTTAATATTCCAAGAACTGCATTACTCACCTGCCTACAGTTGTCAGTGAGTCAGCTCAGTGTGGAAGTTGTGGCCTCAGGAGATGAACTTATCTTTCATATCGCTCTGTGGAAAGACAGGTTATCTTGAATTAACAAATTGTAGAGAGAGTTTTATAATCACCATGAAAACTAGCCTGAAAGGATTCCACATCAGAGAGTTTTAAGAAGCTTATTAAAAGCCAGATATGTGGGCCAGTAGATTTAGCAAGTAGAAACACAAATTGTAACAGACAAGTCAAAATGTTCAATTACAGATGGGTTCTGAAACGACTACATTATTTGACACGACAGATGCAAGAAAAAAAGCCGATTATCCCGTCCGTGCGCGGTAGCTATGAGGGACAAATAAGACTGGTCCATTTGGTGCGCACAGCAGTGTCCCAGAGATACTCACCGAAAGCCCCGAATCTCATCTGGACCCTGGTCTCAGCGTGGCTACCCTGCACCAGTTCTACAGAGGAAGATACCCCGTGTGCCATCCACACAGCAGGCTGGTGTAATGGTGTTGGCTTGTTGCGCTGGTGTCTTTGACGCGTTGCTTTCCACGGTGCTTCTTCGCTATTTTTTTCTTCTGACAGGTACCCGACCTCAGCAAACTTAACACTGCCGGATTAGTTGCTTTTATCAAATCCCCCTCGCTCCTGCGCGGCAACACCTTCCGCGAACCTAAGTCATTTTTTCAAAAACCACAATACGTTTTCAGTTTGATCCTGTCCAGGCTAACGTTACGTGCAATTGTTGATGCACAATAAATTGAAATGACTGACTCTGCCCTCATTCGTCCCGCTTGTATCAGTCAGAAATTCTTCCAAACAGTCAATTTATAAAAGGCTTTCAAGGATGTTCTTTCCTCGGAAAAATAAACTGAGTGAAAGAAAATTCCCTTGCTTTTCTGTCTGAGCTGGAGAACGCAAAGAAACCAAACAGGACTGCACATGAGAGTAGGCGTGAATGAATGGTGAAGGATTGAGAGGACGCAAACACAGTACACGGAACAGGACAAGATGGATATCAAGCAGAGGGATGGTGGCAGACAAGAAAGAAGACTGTGGTGTTGTGCAAATGGTAGTCTTGTCTTACTCTTCTTGCGGTGGTCAGCATTGGCACAAGAAACGATGAGCGAGAAGGAAGAGCAGTAACACTGCAGGAACAGGGGAGGAGACGTTCAGAAACAGCACTACACGCACGGATGGTCCTCCTGACTGCGCATCAGGAGCCCAGAATGAATGACCATTTCACTCCTGAATTGTCATTATTTGCTCATTTTCGTGATCAGCCGACATAGCAGATAAGCCTCCTGTGTAAAAGCTAAATATCTGATATTCAGAAATCCCAGATGTTGCTGCTTCTAGGTATGTTGTGTGTTGGAGGTTTTTGTTATAATATGATGTATATGTTATATACAGAGACGAGAGAAAAAAACACATCATCTGAATTTACCCTGACTTCTTGATACATACTATACAACTGGTAGAATAACTCGATCTATCATAGGGGAAAACAAATAAAACTAAACTTGAAAAGAGAGAGAAGGAGAGAATAAGGAGGCTTAATATCATTCATGCTGTTTATTACACACCAGCAAAACAAGATGACTGTGTGTGTGAGACAACTTTGCCATCCTGATCCTTACCACTGGCGGGGTGAAATAATATGTAAAGTTTGGCCTTTTGGTGGTGCCAGAGAAAAAAACAACACCAATTTAAAACGTAAAGGTCAGTCTACGGATCATACGGATCAATACTACTCAGGCTATAAAGACAGTTAACAGTATAACGTCTGACAAAATAACCCAGATGATGTCATTGTGATGTCATCAAGGTTATCCTGATTTTGGGTGCTTTCGTCAACACGAACTGAGGCTCTACACTAAAATAAGAGCGCTGTTTGAAGAAACAGAGTGATCTATATCTCCATCAGTTGACGAACGGGTAAGGTAAAGTGGATGAAAAAGCGTCTCTACGCAAGAGCTTGTTGTCAGTGTGGATGACAGTGATTATGATGAGACATGAGACTCTAATAATGTGACTATGAATAGTCAGAAAACACAGGCTACTGGTTAGCAATTAGTGAAAATGTAACCTAGTTCGCGTTGCTTAACATTTTGAATGCTCTGGGAGCTCGGAGCGACTTTAAGAACACAGCCTTAGATTTCTAAAACTTTGACAGAAACAATGCTGTGATAGTCATGGAATCTAAAAGATTAGCTCATTTAACAGACAGCAAAAGTCCAATAGGTGCAATTGAGTTGCATTATGGAAATTGTAGACTTCAGTGTTTTTGGAGTTTGGGGCTAAAAGTCAGGATTTCGTTACCTTTGCTGCACAGATGTTGACCATTCTTTTTCAAATGTATATTTATTTTATGAGTTCGGAAATGCAATTCTAAATCTCTGGATCACCTTTTAATTCATGCAAAAAAAGAATTAATATTGTCAGAATTGGCTAAACCTTTATTAATCTATTCTGTACTGGCTCCTTAGAATTCTAACAGCTAAACCTCTAAAGGTATTTGAACATTCATATTTACAATTAGGGCTGTATCAGATTTTCACCACACCAACATTGTGACCAAAAATAATTCACAATACCAATATCATGGCAATATCTTGCCAATCAATAATTAGAAAAAAAATTAAAATGCTATGGTTCAAATCCATCTTTAACTTTGTTTATTGTGTGTTTTGTATACAATGGCATGATTTAAGAAGACACAATAATATCAAATGTGTATTATTAACATAATATCAATATTTGATTTCTTAAATACCACGGTTATCCTCAATTCGGGTATATTGCGACACCCCTACTAACAATTAGCTTGCATGCATTTAGTAAATGACATGTAGCATATTATGCTCACATGCTTTGTTTAAAGTCCTTTCAAAGTACATGTTCAGTCATTCACTGAAATATTAGAAAAGTGGCAATTTGGACCTGATGGTGATTACCAGCATCATTAGCATAAATCCACTGGGTACTGTGAACGTCTGTATAGCATCCACCAGTTGTTGACTTAGAAAGCCACTGACTAACAGTACAAAAGTGTCGTCCTTGGAGCTACACTGCTAGCAAAGCTAAAAATATAACTTTCATTTGGATAGAATTCATTTAGTTTTTATTGGTGGATGATTGCCTGCAATAATCGAATGGAGGCTGTGGATCACCCACCTGAAGCCATGATTATGGCAAACCTGGGAGAGAAATAAAAGAGATTAGACTGAGATCTGGAGGACAGAAAACGCCGGGGGAGGGGAAACACCCCAAACAGCACTAGGAGGTGCAGCACACTGGAATCTTCTTTCCTGCAAAGAGGACTCACTTAAAATCACACAATGAAGCGTGGAAATGTTTGCACTGTTACCCGTGTAGATGCTTAACTTGAGCAAGACACTTACCATGTTCATTCCAACACATCTTGTGCAACAGATACGTGCCCTACAGTCATACATATGTAGTCTCCCCTCTTGAATTTGATCATATTTTAATGCAACAATTAGAGAATAGAGAACCTATAAACATAACTCACCCTAGGGTGGTTAATCATCTTCAAAACTATTTTGCTCTGACTACCTTTCTCCCTACCTGCCTGCACACATTCTGCAGGTGCAATCATTGCGCATCACCGGATTCTTCCATAAGCTGCTAGCTCGACAGCTCTGAGTACTAACAATAGCTATGCTCGTTGTTTACGTTCATAATAATCATTTTGGGGCAGTGGCTTTGGAGGGAGGCCTGAAGGGACGGCCTGTCAGTGTTGCCGACTTGACGGCTTTTGAAGCTAGATTTAGCGACTTTTGAAGCTTTCATTGGAAAAGAGTTGGAAACACTGGGCTGGGTTTTTCGGTTGTATACTTTTTAAAATGTAGCAAACTCTTACTAGTTTCTCAAGATTACCAACCCTAGCTTTAATGTCAAGGGATTGACCCTCCCATCTGTGTTGCAAATGTATGGGTCACAGCCTACAGAACAATTTAATTCCACAATAAATACAGAGACACATACCCAAATATATTTAATCAGATTAAATATGTGTATGAAAAAGAAAACATGAAGTGATCTTTTAAATGAAAATGAGTGTTGGAGCTATTTATTTGATATTGTAGTTTGTTATGTCATTTATAAGTAGTATTGTTTAATTATTGTAGATGTTTCACATGTTAAGATTATTTTTCTCTTTAATAGTAATTTGTTTAGTTATATTATTTTTTGGGTAATTACTGTGGGCACCTGTTGCTATTTAAACGAGGAGAAAGGTAGGACCAGCATGCACCGGGGTGGGCGTATAGTTTTTACCAGCTGCACAGCAGCATTGCACTGCACAGGACAGGAGAGACAGCACGACAGGAGTTTGTTTGCTTGTTTTATTTGCTTTATTTAATAAATACACAAAAATGGAATCCTGCTTGGACATTTTACTCTCTTCTGGCTGCGTAAGGATACCGACCACGGTGCATCAGTGGCGTTTGATTATTATTTGTTTAAGTTTGATTTAGCCGACAAATGGCCACTACAATGAGCATTGACATTCCCTTAAAGCTACTAAGTGGGGGCAGATTCTGATGTAAGATTCTGAGAGGAGGTGCTGCTCAGTGTAACCCGTGATACTGATAGGTGCTGCCCTAGATGCAAACAAACGATCACATTCTCCAATGTGTTCAAATTAGCAGATATGTCCGTCACAGGCAAGTCAGCTCCAACAATGTCACTATCCATCGTTCATATTTCACTGACACTGTCATTCTGCACCGTGGACAGGACCGCAGACCTCCTTTAACACTGAGAGAAAGATGTTGAAGGAAAAAGAAAAAGGTTAAGGTTTGGTGACATTGTCGGTCATATCTAAACTCAATGCTATATTTATTGTTCAGGTCTTAGTTAGAGTTGTACTGAATTACATTATTTGTGAAGTGGCTCAAATGTTTTGTCTTCTAAACTTGCATTCATGAGGGGTGCAGAATCACACAATCTACAGCAGCATCAACAAAAACTTGACGTGTGGGTTTCTGTGACTGAAATTAAAAGTTGGAGGCCATTCACCCTCTGTAACTTAGGTGCTTAGATGCTGAGGAACATGATTCTGGATTCGGCTATTACTGCATTTTACTTATGGGACATAATGATGGCTATTAAACCGTTTGCTGTAGGAAGTTGATTTACCTCAAAATAAATCTAAAGGTGTTTCCCTACGACTTCTCCTTAGAGTGTTTGCTTATCTTTGCTATTTTCCCAACTTATCTTTCTCGAAAGACACTATTTTATAAGAATCCGAAGGCCATAATTTGTGGAAGCGTACCCTTCCAAAATATCTCTCCGCGGGTCAAACCCATTTGCCAGAAAGTACTGCTTGGTCAGGTGGTGTTATGTTGACCGTAGACCTTTTGTGAAAGTAAGTAAGACAATGAAATGAGGATTAATGAGAAGTTAAAGCACACATTTCAGAATCTTAGAGACTGAATCCAGAGATATAACTCTACAAGTAACAATGGCAACAGGTGGCTGGACCACAACACAGCCCTTTTTCATTTTTCCCTCACAGACATTTCTGTATGACAGAAGTGTATCCTTATTGCAAAGAAAATCCTCAAATTGCTCATAACTTTAAAAAAATGTAAAAGCGGATATCTGTTGTTATCCTCTTTGACAACAAGTCAAACTGTTTCGCCTTTCAATTTCTTTTTCTTAATTGGGCGACTGCGGCTCAGTGGTAGAGCAGGGTCGTCCATGCTCCGCTAGGCCGTGTCAATGTGTCCTTTGGTGAGACGCTGATCACCAAATTGCTCCCGCAGGCTGTTCCTGCGGTGTATGAATGGATATGAATGATCAGATAGTTCGGGCAGGTGGCCCCTTGCATGGTTGCCTCTGCCATCAGTGTATGAATGGGTGTGAATGGGTGAATGATGACATGTAGTGTTAAAGCGCTGGTTGGAAGACTAGAAAAGTGCTATACACGTACAGTCCATTTGCCATTTTAATATGTATTAGATTGGTAACAGCGGCCATCTGGTGGGATGGAAACTTCAGTATCTGTGAAAAGAAGCGGTGCCATTTTTTTGTCATCAGGTGTAGTGAGGTTCACTGTTGTTTAGAGAGGGACATCTACTGGAATATATTCAGTTAAACGCACATAACACATTGTTATAATATACATGTGAATTCATCCAGACTCAGTGTAGTTTTCACTGTTTCATGCTTTATTATACCTTTTGCCAAAGAGAAATTAACGCTAAACAGCATCTAACCTCTATAAAAACACGGAGACGTCTTCTAGCATTATCTAAACCAATTATCCTCAATCACTGGTACACAGGTCCCACAGAGCGCCATCTAGTCGGCATTAAGTTACAAAGATGGAGAACCCCTGATCCTGACAGTATTGAGAGAGCACAACACATTTCATTTCTGCTTAATAAAAGGTTGCTGAAAAGCAACCTTTTTGTTGCTATAGTAACCATTCCGCTGCTATGTTTTTACAGTCCTGCTGAGCTTCTCTCTGGCAGACACTTCTGTATTTGTTTTTTGTTCTCTGAATCATTTCGTTACAAAATGGAACAGTGTTGAGTAAACCGGTCGCTCTACATCATTCTGCGTGTATTCTCTGTGGTCTTCAGAATCATGGTCAATAAAAACATACGTGGTACCCTTGTTGCCACGAGGTCACAATAAACACACCACGAACACACTCGTCCTTGTTTGTGTCTTATTTGTTCCTCAACAAACCAGAAGGGCATCATCTTCAAACCTGTGAGCTGTTCACTTCATTGCTTTTACAGATACAAACAAATCCTGTTGGACAAGAAGCTCCAGGAGGTGGACAAGAAGCTCCAGGAGGTTCTCGGCTGGAAACATCTGTGCACAACTAACCTCAGTATCCAGCTCAGTATCCTTCTTAACCACAATATTAAGCTGTTTGACATTGTAAACTTCTCGGTGAAGTGCTGTAAGTTCAAATGTGCAGCTTTAATACTCCCCCTTGGATGCGTTGTTGGTTTACTTAGATTTATTTTCATTGTTAAAATTGATCCTTATGTTCCACACAGCAATAGTGTTATTGCAGTTCTTCATCTGAATTATCAATAAGGATGCTTTCCTCTCAACATGAATTAGAATGGATGCCTCAACGCCTTAATGCGCAGAAAATAAAGCCACTGACGGAACTTAGAATTCTGTCTTGAGAGTGAGTCATTTGAAGATCAATACTGCTGTTAGACGCCTAATATGACCATCTGTTGCTGCTTCTGCTGCTCCTATGTTGCCATCTTGTGGACAACTTAAAATGTGTCAGTCTTCATTTTGCACCAATACACAAATGCAAATGTTGTTGGAATTGCACATGCAGATTTTAACAGGTGTGTAAAATGATTTAGAAGCGATAACAGTCAAAAGAAATGACAAAAGTCCAACTGTGAACATATTTGAAAAATAGGAAGAGTTTCATTTTGAAGTAATGCAGATGATTGTTGAGCCATTTTTCAGTGATGCAGCAGTGAACAAAACAAGCTAATGTTAGACTTGTGATAATAAGATGAATAATCTTACTTTGACATAAACATTGTCATGATTTTGAGATGTGCACAATTGGCTGAAAGGCTGAAAAGCTGTGGCCTTTCCATTCACATTCACATAACGAGCGGCAGTAACATTTCATTTTGTACTTTTACTCACATATAAACCATTTTAATGTCTCCCCATATGCCTATCTCATATAGTTACCAGCTGTTTTGAATAAAGTAAAGTAAGAATTAAGTATTTCAATCACTGAAATATCATAAATGATATCATTAACAGTGTGTGTACCTGAACATTTCAGTTTGGACTATAAATTAAATAGAAATATCTTCACATCAGCCCACATTGCATCATATGTGTTCAGCAGATAATCAAGCATTGTGGGGTTTCACTCACTCAGATCAGATTCATGTCATGCCTTTGCAGTGTGTCAGGAATGTGGAAAATACGGGTGATGCAGTTACTCACCATCACCACTAGTGGACAGCCTAATGCCAGCGATGACAAACCATCCTGCATTAACAAGAGGTTCATTTACTCCTCGTCATTTACATAGTACATGATGCAATGCACTGAGGGTGTTCCACCCACATAAACAAGTCACTGTACACTCTTCAGCTGTTTTGCCTTGCTCATGGTATTGTCTGAGGTTGTTTCCACTCTCTTCAGACCAAAGGATCTCTTTATATTTAAACACTATCGCTCAAAAGTTTGTGGTCTTCAATTATGACTATTTTAACAGAGACAATTCAGACAAATGTATAGTTTACATTTGAAATTGTTTCAATTGTTTCAGCCCTGTAACTACCAGACCTCCTGCTCACCTGCTCCCACTTCCCCATTTGTGAGTCCTTATTTATACCTCCTGTCTTCCTGTATCGGTTCATCATAGTTTTTTTTACTTTTCTTTGACATATACTCTCACTTTTTTCATATTATGCAATGGCTTTTTTGACATAAAACACTGTTATGTTTATTACATACAATGACAGAACTTTTAGACTTTTCTTGACTTGACTTTTCTTAAATACTTGGACATACTATGCTATGGCTTTTCAGTGACGTTTTTTGATATACTATTTTATGACACTTTTTGAAATACTGACTTTTTTTATGTCCTGTCAACAAAATCCACTCCGACAGTCATGACCATTTTCGACATGCTATACTATGAATTTTGTATGACTTTTTCGAGATACTAAATTTGACATTTTTGATACTTACTAAGACTTTTAATTACTTTTCTTCAACATGCGTTACTGCGATTTCTAAATATTTTTAAATAGCTCTTCTCATCATCACCTACAAAGCTCTCCATAACATGACCACCTACTACCCTCACTCCTTCCTGCGTGCCCTCAGATCGGCAACCGCTAACCTCCTCACGCTCACTGTAGGACCGAGCACTGAACCTGGGGTGAAGGAGCCTTTTTTCTGCCGCTGCCCCCAACCCTCTGGAACGCTCTTCCCACTCGCATCCGGACCTCAGAATCATTTATTTTCAAGTCTGCTTTTAATGTCGAACCAATTTACTTGTCCGTCATTATTGCGTAATTGTCTATTTCTACGATGTATGTTTTTTATTTTTTTTCTATTTTGTCCCCCATTTGTAAAGTGTTTTAAAGCGCTAATTAAAAAACAGGTATGATTATTAAAATACCGTATGATTTTTGTTATGACTTGTTTTTCAGTATATTTGGATTTCTTTTTTTTGGACATGCTATACTGTGACTTTTATGCCTTTTACACATACCATATTTAGCTTGTTTCAACAACTATACTGACATTTTATGCCTTTTTCTTCAACATACTTTGACTTAAATTTTTGATTTAATTAACTGTACAGTGACTTTTTTCTACGTACTACACTATGAATTTGTTATCACTTTTCGTACTTAACCTCCAGGTTGTTTTTTTAGACAAACTGCTATGACTTTTAAAAAAAAACCAAACACACTATGGATTTTGTATGACTTTTCTCAACATACATTATTTTACAAGGATCATTTATTGTCATGCATTATGCAGAGGGATGCATAACAAAATTCACTTGACCATTCGTAACACTACAAACTAATGCAATGCAAAACAAAAACAGTAATGCATTCTGTAGGCATGACTTCTTTTGATACTATGACTGAATCATTTTTATAAACATTGCTGACTTTTTGAACCTGCTAAAACAGGATTTGTTTTTAATACTATGACTTTTTAATTCAACATGCATTAATATGACTTTTTAAAGACTTTTTTGACACAATATACTATGACTTACCAAAATATGTATTTTTTCAACAATATACTATGACTTTCATGACGTTTTTGACATTCTGTACTGTGACTTTTTATGACCTTTTCAACATGCTATGGTATGATTTTTTTGTGACTTTTTTAGCGTAAGCGTACTATACTATTTTTTAAAAACTTTTTCCGACATACTGTAGTAACTATACTATGACATCTTTATAACTTTTCGACTACCTATACTATGACTTTTTCTGACATACTATGACTTCTTCATTTCTATTTTGACAAACTATGACTTTTGATGACTTTTGTGACTGTCACTTGTTACTCTTTTATGACCTTTTCAACATGCTATATGATGACTTTTTTGTGACCTTTGAAAAAGGTCACAAAAAGTCACAAAAAGAGGAAAAGCCTATTTCCTCATACTATACAATGCCTTTTTTGTGACTTTTTTCAACATACTTTGATTTTTTTTAAAGATTTTGACATACAATACACTTTTATGTATTTTTTTATGACACACCATCCTGTCTGATTTTTACTATTTTCAACATATTATACTATGACTTTTTTATGACTTGTTTCGACATTCTATACAACTACTTTTTTATTACTCTTTCGATAAACTACACAATGACTTTTTCGGCATACTTACTATAGCCTACTATCAATTCTTTGTGACTTTTTTTACATACTAAACTATGACTTTTTTTATCCTGTTTTTGGCATGGTGTACTATGCCTTAATTCTTTGACATACTTTGACTTTGTATGACTTGTTACAGTCGAACAACAAAAAGCTGCAAAAAATAGACCATTAAGCATAAAAGTAATAAATAGTAATTTATTCACGAAGTAACCAAAAAGATCATTGCAAATGTGGTAATTCGGTACTCCATGGGTAGGTGGTGAGCAGTAGTCGCCTGACTCACACGAGGACCCGAACAAGGCACATCAGCTGACAAACCAGATCCTGCAAGACAAAGAGCCTGCACACAGGACAGGGGGCCACCTGGGTAGAGATAGTCACAGAAGCTTTTCAATCATGATTTATTCCACATATTTACTGTACTATGACTTTTTTAGTCTCTTTTCGACATACATAAATATCACTATCTAATGGGGGTTTTTCGGACATACATTAATACGACTTTTTAATGACTTTTTCGACATATACTACACAATGACTTTATTATCAATGTCCAATTGACACTCAGACATGGACACTGTCTGAGTGTCAATTAAGTCATGCATGTTTACAGCTTGTTTACACTGCTCCCAAGTGGCCAAAAATAGTTTGTACAGATGTAAACAACAGGGTGTCTTTGTAATGCAGGTGATCCTCACAGACTTTGGTATTTGTCCAGATTAACGTGGAGAATCTGTGATACTATACTTTTACCGAAAGATGTGTCAGTCATGTGCATTAGATGGAAACCGTGCTTGATAAAGTCTGTTCAATAATCCGGGAAACAGAGAGAATTACCAAAAAAAATGAAATTGTGCAATTCAATATATGTCTGAATAGCTAATAGTGCGGAGAATTGAAAGAAACAGTCTCACAGTACATTTCATGAAATGACGGATGACTGAAGGCTCTGGTGAAAGGGAATGAGAGAGAGAGAGAGAGAGAGAGAGAGAGAGAGAGAGAGAGAGAGAGAGAGAGAGAGAGAGAGGCAGACAAAAGGAAAAATATTTGCAGCCTGCCCTGCCCCCTCATCACTCCCTGGGGAACAAGGGATTATGGAAATGTATAAATGCAAGAGAGAGGGCGACTGACAGACAGAGAAGAGGAGGAGAGAGAGAGAGAGAAAAAAGAGAGCAAATAAGAGGGAGGGAGACAGAGCGATGCTATTGGTTGACCGTTATAACATCAAGGGTGATAGAAATATTTCTCTCGCAGTCTAAGAAATAGAGGAAGAGACAGACAGAGACAGTCAGGAAACACATTCAGGTCTGTTTTCAAAATCTCTGGAAGAGATCAAAAAGAGGACGATAGAAAGGAAGAAAGGAAGGGAAATAAAGAGGGGGAGACCATAGAGAGGTGGACTAATTAACTCATGACTTCTGAGGGCGATGGAGATTTTTGCTTAAGAACAGAAGAGATTTCTAAGTCAGAATAAATGAGACTCAACATGTAGATGTTCTGCAGGTTTCTGTTTCAAATCTCCTCTCCCCCCCACCCAGCATTTGAATAATTTATCCTGCGCATTAGCAGACAAATCTGAATGTTTTTGGAGAAATCTGAGGGATGCGTCTGAGAGAAAGATGCACAGCAGAGAATTCTGACATGGTGCCGACCCAAATTGACAGAGACGAGGAAAGAGCGGACTGTTCAGTGGCAGACACGTCTCCGACCAGACACAGGTATTCTTTACTCGATATTAAGATTGGTCAAGATATTGATCCATCCGAACTCAAATATCAATATTGTACTCCTGTATTTGTAAGTCCTCTTGGGTGTGTGATATTCGCATTGTAGTGATAAATAGCTGTTTCATTTGAAAGCCAATTCCAACATTTGCTCCCTCACTGATTCGTACTTATTATGTAATTATTTTATAATATATTATTTTATTGCAAAATCACCAGAATTTTGCTTTGTCAGAATATAACTGTCTTAATTGTCTGATGTGCAAAGCAATAGCTTGTGTCTTCAGCAAATTGTCAGATTCATGTGGTGGTGAACAAATAATTTCCCCCAAATTTTGTAATAAAATAAGTAATATACCAAAAGATTGCTCTGTAAATTATGACTCACGGATAATCTGCAAACTATGGTTGTTTACAACTGTGTTAAATGTGATTTAGAAATATGCGTCATTAATGGTGTTCTTGATTCAGAGCAACAGATGAAATGAAAGCCAGAAAACAAACTCCTGAACTATCACAAGCCATAACCATCTGAGACGATAATCCTCACTGTTATTAAAACGCAGTGCTGTGCTTAGTATCGACAAGAATCCTGTGCTTCTGCTGTCTGCGCGTCAGTCAGACACTTTGATGCTTGCGTTACTGTGAGAAAAAGAAATGTGTAGGCTTCGTCTAAAGAGAAACTACATGGAGGAGGAGGAGGAGGAGACAGACATCTTGCCTGTCAGAGGCTGAAAAAAAAGGAGCACCAGGCCAACGACGGACAACTGTGGTTGCGAAAAGACAAATAAGTGCTTCCTAAATCAAAAGCGAGGCAGTGGTCGTCCTGCTGTCACACAGACAGACATGAGTGCAAGCAGGGAAGCCAAGATGATTATTGATTTTCCCTGAAGACTGAGTGATCCACCCACCTGGACGACACAGACTCCGCTTGCATCGGAGGGGGAAACAGACGTTAACCTCCACTAAAAGGAGGGAGAGCAATAGCCAGAGAGATAGAGAGCAGGGGATTCGTTCCCTTCTCTCTCTCTCGACCCATCCCGGCATCAGGCTGGCGGGCTCAGCCGTGGCATTCACCTTTGCGGCCTTCTGCTACATGCTCACCTTGGTGCTGTGCGCTGCTCTTATCTTCTTTGTCATATGGCAGGTGAGTAGCACTATGCACACTGGAGCCACTGCACACACACACACACACACACACACACACACACACACACAGTGAAACTAAAATAGGACGCATGTAGGGCCTGTGACGGTCCACGCTCCATCCCACGCAGGCAGACAAACACATCCACCAACGCACCGTTTAGAACACTGACAGGAACACGGCAAACGCACACCTCGCTTTGGTACTCTAGAAGTAATGGCATGCATAAATGTGTCAGCTGAATCTCAGTCTAATTGCACCTGACTGACATTTTGAATTGTCGCTGAAAAGCCACCAAACACCGAGCTGCAAAGTGATAATTGGTTGAAACAGAACAGACCACAGAGGAGATGCACGGACCTAAAAAACACAGGCTGCGAAATTAGTGTGCGTTTTTCATCGATTTCCATCGAGTGACTAAGTGACCTGCTTACGTTCATCGGCAGTATAATTAACTGGTGCACTCTGTCTTGCTGGTTTACACGAGTGCAGACAGAACAAACACGAACGCGCTGATCCCTCACCCTTAACACTGGGTCCACGGAGGCAGGAATAATGTGAAATACAAAACACATCATCATAAACATAAGACTTGAAATGACTAACGTAGCAATTGAATAAGTGGGTGAGACTACATATGAGTCAGTCGGTGTGTCTGTGTGTGAAAGAGACGGATCAGAAGCGCGTGTCTGGCTCAGTGTTCAGCCATGTGATGGAAACGCTTATCAAACTAGGATTATATTCACCCCTTCCCCCAGCCTGCCTCCACCCACGGGTACAGCACCCCAATTCTATCTGGCGCTCAACCAATCAGAATGTTTGTTCACAGCTATAGTAACCATGGAGTCCACTGAGGGGCTCACCATGTTGCCATGGAAACTGCATCTGTTTACAACGGAGCTAAGTGTGGAGGAAGACGAGGGAGAGCCTTCTAGACTCGTACGGGGAAATTACCTCTGTTACGATTTTAAACGGATCTGTTTTCATATTATCATTGTTGACGCAAATCAGACGTTCACTTATTGGCAAAATAATAATAAATAAATGCTTCTCAATGAGCTTTGCTGTTTTAAAAGCTGAAATGATGATAAGCACAGCGGGTGGCCTTTACACCAATAATTATTATATTTTTATAGAGCTATTAATCAGGGAGCTGGTGAGAAAACAATAGTAGTCATACTCACCTCACAGGGAGCAGATAGCAACCTATCAGCCGAGCATACATACAGCAATGACATTATTTGCTCTATGGTGACATTTAGTTTTGCTAAAAAGGACAAAAAAACAAAATAGTGCCAGATTCTATACATATCTCGAGTAGAGCATAATCCTCTTAAATACAAACTCAACAAAGCATATTTCTTAAGTCTTGCATTTTAAATATATCTACTTTTGCAAAACATAACTTTGAATGTAAAGTGATTGTTTGAATCCTGCCAGATTGTGATTAAATAAATGCATTTATCATTAGAAAGTGGTTCTTTTGACAGCTGCGTACGTCTCAATGGATGTTCCACAGTTGCTAATGTAAACTGTATGATCAGGCTTAATTAAAAGAGACTGGCATATCATTTAAGAGGAGCTCCTTAAATAGCAAGAAACTACATAATGACACATGAATCATATCAGAGCAGTGTAAAGGGAAAGAGAGCCAGGCTGTAAGTAATTATACACATTCACTATTTAATTCCCTCGTGTGCTCGGGCAATGTGAACAATGTGGCTGCAGCGGGTGTGCAGTACAGTAAGCTGTTCTAGGTTAGTTATGACAGTATTGTACAAGAGGCTGAGACTTGAGTGTAGTGTTGAAAAGTTACCAATGATGTCTTTATTAAATATACATATTACAGTATGTGCATTCATTAGTGCTCTAAAAGTAACGAGTTGAAAACAAACGAACATATCTGTTGTTTTTTCAGATCATTGCATTTGATGAGCTTCGCACAGACTTCAAAAACCCCATTGATCAGAGCAATCCCACCAGAGCGGTAAGAACCCTGCTGTTTCCCTTCTTTCAAGAATCATCAAGCGCTCGTGTGCAAACAGAAATCCCTTCTTTTCTGCTCCAAGAAGAACAACAGTACATGAATGTCTGTAATGGTACTGGAAAAGCAAGCACTCATTTTATGTAAATGAGGGTTTTGTGTTCTTGAAATGAAATGGTTCAAATGTTTTATTCAGCTACATTTAGTCAACATCACATATTTCTACTACTTTTAATAGAAATCCTACTATTCCAAGCTTCCATTCGTAGCATCTATAGCATTTGCCTTGAACACTCATTTGTATGCAGATTGAAGCAATCAACATTTTTTAAAGACAGAGGCTCGTTTGCCGAATCCATTAAATGACGACGCTGTTCTTTCTTGCAAAACCATAAAATGACATCATCATGAGTCAATAATGGCTGCCATTATTCATTTAGCAAGTTGACAGCAGCTGTGAATGTCTTTTTCACAAGTTAACTAATGTTCTAGCAATCATGTGAACCTGCATCTGAACTGCAAAGATAGTGATGAGGAGTGGGAGAGGGAACTGTGAAAGCAGACTGTGGGAGTGTGGAGGCATGCCAGCTACAGGGGGGTGGACACAATAACTGCAACACCTGTAAAATATAATGCAACCCAAAACAGTAGCCCTGAAATGAATGCCGATGTGAATAATCACTTCAAAGTGGATGTATTAGCTTTCCCCTTAGGCAAAGATGGAGCGCTAACAAATAGTGAGCATTACAAGCTTCCTGGCAACAGGAAGTCAAGGCTACTTACCAAGGCTACGTCAGCCATTTTCTTCTTTTTTTATCTGTAACTAACAACCTATAATTGTCAGCATGTCAGATGTGTTCAGAAAGAACATGATCTGCTCGGATGTGAGGCTGCCAGTCCCTCGCAAAATCAGTGAACTGGACAAACAGAAGAAGACATACATGTCAACAGCCTTAGGAAAAAAACTGTGATTACTTCTGATGTTAGCAGAGAGCAAAGTGTTCGCTCAACCTGCCGTTGTCTACAAAACGGACAAAAGCAGCAAATATTTGTTGAAAAAAGAAATCACGAAACATCGCAACAGAAGAAACTAAACACGTGTTTCCGAATCAGGTTTATGTGTAAAGCCATCGTGGTTGTAAGAAACCATCTCTGTGAAATGGCAAAATACAAAACTCAAGCTCTTGACATTTCATCAATAAATCACAAGGCTGTTATTCTCACAGCTACGCGATACGATTTTAATTATTCTACTTGACAGCACTCGCTGCCCTGCATTTGTTTCATTTGTTCTGTATATTGTGAAATGTCCACTGTCTTTGATTAGTTTTCAGGCCTGTTTCCCTTGTTGGAACAATTAAAAATTCCTAGTGAAGTATATATGACCTGACACTAATTAGGGCATCTCAGGGAGGCTTTATGCTGGAAAATCTAAGCAGAGTTATTGCAGGACAACAATTTCAAGTGCAATTACAAACCATAAACTGTGCAGTAGCATAGCTCCCAGGTCGAGCACTGTGCGCTCTGTGTTTTAAATCCCAGTGTCACGGAAGGATGCACTGCACAAAGCAAGCAAAGGGAGGAAAATGACATAGACCAACACCAACAACTGCAAATAGGCAGTGATGCTGTGTCTGGCTTGGAGGCCGGATGTTGTAGATTCAGGGCAAAATCCACTTTCAGATCACCGGGGGAGTTTGAATTTATGTCCACAGTTTCATAAAATGTGCAGCTTGTGGCTCAGGCTGAAGGGAACGGACATCACAGAGGCCTCAATACTAGAAGCCGTCATGCTGTAACTAGACAGATGCCTCAATGTGTCACAAAATGAGTATGAGAGTATTTCCAACTGAGGCTTCAGTGAATACAGAGGCAACAGACACCAGTATGGTTTACACACGCTAAACGTATCCACGATGCTTATCTATTTGACATATTTATATTTAAAACAATTAAGCAAACCATTTAATTAACAATCCGTCTGCTAATTCCCTGACTATTGCTTGAACTCGGATTCATCTAGGTCGGTGAACTACAGCAAAGCATCTCATTTGTCTAATCAGTGAACTCCCAAATAAAAGAGCACTAAGAGGCCACACTGCTGGCTAGTAAAAGACGGATGGTTTTCATTGAGCCGTCTCTCGTGGCTCTCAGAAGACTCAAAACTGTTCGCCTTAATGCAAACATGTCTGCACCAAACATCACTGTGCTTATTGCTTCAAATGTCGATGTCTTTATGTGCTGATTTTCTCACAATTCCACAATTTATTTTTTTCGTACTTAGTTGCATTTAAAATATATATTTTAAAGTATACAATGGTAAATAACTGAAGCTTTTTTATGTATTCATTATTTTTAGTTGAGTCTATCTTTTAGTGGCTGAGGTCGAGAGAGAATTAATATGTATTAATATGACAGATTTGTCTTTTACCAAGCAACAATAAGCAGGAATCTCTTTGTATTTAAAAGCACTCACCATCATTTTCATGGATAGACTATTCATAATTAGTAAAGAGGATGAAGCAATACGCAGACTGTTCATCAGACTTTCTTTGTCTCCACAGAGGGAAAGGATTCTCAACATTGAAAGAATCTGCAACCTGCTCCGCAGAGTAAGTACTAGTTGTTTGTTACCTGTTGTTGGTGGAGGAATAAAACAGAGGGGCTTCAGACAACCATGACCATTTGCATTTCTCACCATTGTGATGACCATGACTCACGCTGTTTCATTTCACATGTAGCCCATCTCCACAACCCACCATCACCGCTCTGCAGTCGCACAGAGATGGAGAGCAGTTATACTGGCAAGCAGGTTTTGTGTGTGTGGTGATGTTTGGTTCTTTCTTCTCTCATTTCAAGACTTTCAGAAAGAGAATTCAATGTTCCTGATATGAAATGTGACATGCTGTGGAGGCCATTTTGAACATGCTTGTGCTGGAACATGTTTAACAGTATTCGGTACAACAGAGGACTGCAAATAAGCTCACGTTATTAAATCACTAAAACATAATACATAATAATACAAAACATAATACAAGAGCAGCTTCAGGGAAGGTAGCATGCTAACTGTACTATTGGGGCCAATGTTGTATAATATATGTTTACATCAGTGTAAAGATGAATGTTTTTATGATTTAATTGAATGAACAGTCAGTTAAAAATGTCTGTCACAGGAATAGTGATTTTTTTTGGGGGGGGGGAGTTTGGGTCAGAGGTCGTATGTTGTACAGATTGTAAAAGCCCTCTGAGGTAAATTTGTGATTTTGGGCTGTACAAATAAATTGAATTCGATTGAATTGAAACATTTAAGGTTGAAAAAGAGGAAAATGGTAATTGGAGGTTTACCAATATGTAGCTACTGATTCACATGTGTTTGCCATTGACTGATTGACAGAGTTTAATTTATTGATTCATTATTTTCCACCGAGTTATTTAAATACCACTAATTTATGTTGGGCAAATATAATTTCAAGTGTCTTTAACTGTTTAACTGTAAAGGAGGTACACTTAACATCTTCGTCATGGATGTATTTAGGTAAAACATAATGCGGAACATGATGCAGTGTTACCTAATCAATCATTTTGAAAGGGGATCAATCTAGCCTGGTCATCAGATTCATTTGCTTTTTTTCACTTTATTAGTCATTCTGACAATGTGTTCATGCTTCCCAGTCCAGAGGGTTATTTTTGCCCCAATCAATAAGTGGTCATATATCTGTCCCATTGACAATATTGTCAGTCAAAGGGAGACTATAACGGTTGATTGGAGCAGTTAACAAGAGACGGATATTTCCCTCTGGAGATGGTGGAGACCAAAACCGAGGTAAAAATAAATTGATTGAATATTGGACTGACATCAATCACGTGACCAAATGGCAGACTTCAAATGAATACAAATGTTGCTCTGTATCAGCTGGATGTGCGAATAATCGACTGTTTGCTGACGAGTTTGCTACAGTAATTTAAAAGGTTATAATATGTCACTGATTCTAAGGTCTGGAAGCAAGTTAGTTATCTGAGCAACCTGAAGCATCTATGTCAAACTAGCCTACATCAATTTCTACTAACTCCTAAAACCAGTCTTCTTGTACATTAAACTATATTTGCACTCGTAAAAGCAGCGAGCCATGAGTAACATTAACACCCTCTGTGTGAAAGTGTTTGCCTCGCAGTGTGATTCTGGTTTTGTAGATTGTAGTTAAATCACAATGTGCAACCCGTGAGCCTTTCAGTGTTTCCCCAGCAGTTGTTGAAGTGTGATTACTGATTACTGTGGCTGTATGCAGACCTTTAGCCTGACTCCCTGTGTCTGTTCTGGTTAGTTGGTGGTACCAGAGTACTCCATCCACGGGCTCTTCTGCCTGATGTTCATGTGTGCTGGAGAGTGGGTCACACTTGGCCTAAATATCCCGCTGCTCTTCTACCATCTGTGGAGGTACAGTCTCATAAAAGATGTCTGACAAGCTTCTGGTGATCCAGCACCAGCGTGAGCCTAACTTCTCTTCTTTTTCAGGTTCCTTCATCGGCCAGCTGACGGGTCAGTGGTCATGTACGACCCTGTCAGTGTGATGAACGCAGACATTCTCAATTACTGCCAGAAGGAGTCCTGGTGTAAGATGGGCTTTTATTTGCTCTCTTTCTTCTATTATCTCTACAGGTCAGTTGAAATTCACAATCTTTTAAATGAAGTGTCGCTTCATTAGGTTTCTGTGATGCTTTTCAGATTTGTTGCAATCCTTTATGAACTTATTGCACAAAAAGCAGCACAATTACCTTTTTCTCCCAATGTTTCCATCTGTTGCCACGGTCTATTTCCTGCGGAAGCATGGTCTACGCCTTGGTGAGCTTCTAACAGACAGGATATCTGGCCAAATAAAAGGACGTATCTGTAAGAAAGACACAGAGGAACAAATGGGGACATAAACTCTTCCTCTCTCCATCCTTCCCAACACTGGTTTGGGGTTTTCAACAGTCTAACCTTGGACAAAACCAGAAGACCATTCTGAGTGATAATGTGAATGTAAAGGCCTGAACTCGATAATACTGTTTCGTCCACTGCTGTTTGGACGACTGGACAACGTTTCTAAGGATTGAAACAGAAAGAGGACACAGCAGGTGTGTTGCCTTTGACCGATTATACGAACTAACAACATATTTCTGAAGGGCTGGAGTTTTCCCATGCTGCTCTTACTGATCCAGTCGCTCAACTCACTGTGAATCTCCTAACACTTAGGGGCTGAAAAACAAAATAATATGTCTGTATTCGTTGATTCAAAATGGACTGAAAGCAGGATTGTTTTGGTATCATTCCGTATCTTTACCAAGATGGCCACCTCTAATTTCAAACCACTGCTTTGATTGTTTTATACGTATGTAAAACTATAACAAGCAAGTGAAAATGTATACGGGAGAGATTTAAAGCACTGGATGAAATGCAGAGGGCCTGGCAGGGAAATAACAGATTGGTGTGTGGGCACTTTTAACCAGGATTGAGATAAAGCATAGACCACAAAGAGAGGCTGGCATTAAAGAGAACACAACATCTCTTTAATGCCAGCCTCTGCCAAAAGTCAAATTACACACTGTAACAAAAACAAGGAATTAATCACAAGTTTGACTGCAAGGGTCAGCGCTTGTAACGTGTATTCAAAATAAGTATGTCCATTGCTGTAAGGGCACATTTAATGCTACAACCTAGGTTCATGCTTTCCAAAGAGCTTCATGCTCAGACATTTAATGCCAAACGTCTGTGTCTGAAAACAACATTGTGCCAAATTAAAAGTCAATTAGGACGTGAAAAGAAGACATGATGATGCCGTATCCTAATCTACATGACAAGGCACTGTCGTGCATTGTCTTTATCTTCCTTTCTGTAACACACATTTCATTTTGGCAAAATGTTTTTTTCTTTCTTGAAAAAAATAGACAAAAAAAGCTTAGTTCTGTTGTATTTATAGTGGGCAGGGAGCGCCTTATCCCTATTTCCAGTTTAATCTTTATCTGCATTTATACTATAATCATTTTTAGCTCAGCAACTTTTCTCTGATCCGAGGTAGAATATAGAAACGTTATGTACAAAAAGCAATTAAAAACAGCAAACTAGCAATGTGATATGACCAATAAGACATATCGATGCAGTGTTATTCCGTGTATGTAATAACGGTGTGTGGGACACAAGTGAGACAATAATGACTCTTTGACAATGTTTTAGTGATTTCAGGAGTGTAAAGACATTGACGTCATCTCGATACGTCTACACAATCGTACAGCTTCAGAAGGGACAGACGTAAGACGTTAATGTTGCTGATGACCAAGATTGGTAAACAGCAAAGCCATACCTCAGCTGGTGCTGCCTTTGCTATCACATGTTCATTGGTTTGATCTATTAGTCGATACAATATCGATCTAAAAATAGATAAATCGGCAAAATAACTTCTGGAAAGTTAAATACAAAACAAAGACTTACTACACAAAATATTTTTGCTTTACATTTTGTGCATGTAAGCATATTTACGACGGGTTTAACTACATTTTAATAGGAAGCATCGATGGATACCAATATAAATTGGGCTATAGGATGAGGCTGGCATTGTTCTATTTTTTAGTTGGTGTCAATAAATACCATGAAAAGACTCAAACCAACAATGTGTTAATATTTTCTCGACTTCCCTTTTCTGGGGAGCCCCAAAACTATTTGTTTCCACTGAAATGTAAATCTTTACAAACTTCTTAAAGGCGAATAATTTGCTAAAACAGCTGGACATTTTAGTTTATTAGGATATGTCATTACAAGAGGAGTAAATAGAGCATTTCTTGGGGACTGTTTTTAGCAGCGGATTAATATATATTTGCTTGTACAAGAATTTGCAACACAGGACAGTGTACATGGGATTGATTCAAAACAAACAACAGCGCTCATGTTCATCGTAATGAAGGAACTTGTCACAGATTTGAACAGTGTGGCTCACTAACTACGTTTACACGCACACCAATATTCCACTGTTATTTTGAATATGACAATATTCAGAATTTGATGTTGACTGAATATTTTGTGCAGGTCAACGTAGTCATTGATGTGATCTTAACAGTTCGAGGAATAAGCTAGATCAAGTTTTTGCTACGCAGGCATTGTTGGGTTTTGGTCTTTTCATAGGATTGTTGACAACAAGACAAAAGATCTATAAATAATGTTAATCATGTTAAAAAACGTGATCATCGCTGTCAAAATGATGTTCAACATGAATCTGTAGAAACTGCTTCATACAGTACATATGCTTTACCTTTTACGACAAATGTTACATCATAAGCTTCACTGCAAAAGATTCTCGAGTTTAAAAAACATTTTGTGCTCGGTTCAGCTGCAGCAGTTGCATCATGAATGAATGAGATGCCACCAATTAAAACAGCTCATCTCTCACACACACACACACACACACACACACACACACACACACACACACACACACACACACACACACCTGTCTATCCCAGTCTGTTTCATGTCACCTTGGTACCAATGAAAAGTTTCGAGGGAGCAACTCAAACGACTTGTGCGATTTGAATTTCAACCAAATTACAGCAACAACATTGACTGAAGCAACTGTCTGTCAGTGTTCCTGAAGACACACAGTAGACAGTATACTGTGCAAAATGATGCTCCCATGAAAGTAATCATGGGACTCTGAAACCTCAAAACTCTGCCAACAATGTGAGTGTATGGACAATCACTAATAAAGCACAGGAACATGCGGAGACGAGGAGAAAACAGCTCAGTTGAATGTCATTATGTAGTTTCTCTAAACAAAGCATTTTAGAAAACTGTATTTAAGTATATCTATTTGTATCTGTCTTTTATACATTTATCATCAATGTACGCTACAGTAAATTCGGTGGATTACTTTATATTTATTCGGTTACACTATGATGTACAGTTAATAAACAGCGATTCTCATGCCGTATTCTAATAAAACAGTAATGCCAAAACAGATCATCTACAAGTGTCTTGCTTCCTCTCTGTGGAGGGTCAGTGTTTTTGCCATCTGTGAGGAGTTTTGCAGACATGATGCTCTGCCAACGCCAGAGATGTATAGGGGAAGAAATATAGAAATATATAACTCTGAGGATGATTTATGAGCGAGGATAGTGGTGCATTCGACGGAGGAGACAAACTGCCACATCGAAAGCTGTTAAAAACCAGCTGCATTCAGAAGTGGTCTCAGAGACATTCACCCACGCTCTTAAAAAGCACCAAAATACTGAATTGCCTAAAAATGCCTCGCTGATGTGAAAAGAGCTTCCACTGGAGAGGATGATAGCCTTTCATTACTGTCTGCGCCTCCAGAATACGAACGTATCAAATTATAGAGCACTGGATGCCTATTGGATCGCATAACAAAACTTACTTGACATTAGTACAATCTACATAGCAAACGATTACTGATGAACATGTCACTGCAGCTATATTACATTTAACATTCTCTGACATTTTTATGCTCCGCAAGAATATCTTTTTTTCTGGTTTCAAAAGGAAGACAGAGAGACAGAAGAAAGCGGTGGCGTCTCTGAGCCGCCCCAGGAAGTCCTCTGTAAGGTTTGCTGGGTTATCACTTGTCTAAATAATGATTCAGACGGAAAACAGAGCAACAGCGAGGCTTCAAGCTGGCGTTTTCCCTTCTGTTTGAAAAGGACGTATCATTTCCCTGTCCATTTGCTGTCACCATGGAAACTACATTGTATTAGAGATTCCTGTTGACTCACTGCGAGGCTCTCACTCAAAACACAGAAGAATACAATTCAAGTCGGTTCACATGCTCGCCAGCACTGCTTTTCTGCACGATACAGTTTTTAAAATTCCTATTCCATCCGGTACACATATAACAGGTTCATGTATGTACTCATGACGACCACAACCCCAAGGCTTCCATGCATGATACCTGTTTATCACAGGATATACAGACACACACACACACACACACACACACACAGACACACAGAATTGTTCGCTCTCTCACAGCACATGCATCCGTTTCTCGTTCTGCCTCATTCCACGGTTCACACTGTTTCACACTGTTTCACACTCCTCATCCCGGGCTCTTCCTTTTCCAGCGCCCTCCACCACCATGATTGTCTCGACTCCTTTCCCCTCTCTCCTACGTCTGTGCTCTCAGAGAGATGTTACCATGGAAACTGGCTACAACTGATGGGCCTTAAACGTCACGATTGGCATACACATTTGGCAAGTGCACGCACACATGCAAAGGTGCATGCGTGCGGAAACACACATATACACACACACACACATTTTGCACATTCATTATTATGCAAGACACTCTGGGATGTTGCATATTATTGGCTGTACGGACATGCATATACATATAGAAAGACCACAAGGGCATTCTGTCCTGTATATTAAGGCAATAACAGTAACAAGAAGACTATGATTATGAGAAGAGAAAGCGTGTCAATCAAAGGTGGACTATTTCATTAAAAGAACAGATTTAATTAAAAAGGAAAAAGGGGAAAATCAAATAGTTGAGTGGCCTGTATGGTCGGCTCCCTCAGATTCCTGCTGAACACAGCATGGATTTAGTTTGATCATTTTATACACAGACTGTCCTGTGAAAATCGCCACCTTCATCACGAATAAACTCTGGGCAGTACATTTGAAATTCTGTTGGTTCCCACAAAATAAATGTTTTCATCCAAAGAATGAAAAAGGAGCAGGTGTGCTCTCTGAACACTTGTTGATTGTGTCCAAAGAATGTGTCAAACCTGTTCGCACCCGTGTTTTTATTTGGACGGCGGATCGTCGGTCCAGACAGAGACTTGAGCGTGACTCACTCCGACTGTCAGCTGCTGTCTCATCTATGAAAATATCCATAACTAAATACTAAGATCATTTTCAATGAATCACCTCATTGAGAAAAAGCATGACATTGCATTTGTCAATTATGTGCAAATTACTCTAAAACACAAATTACAAAATATGTCCTTCAAAATAGTTTTTTACGAAAAAAATAAAAGCCAAATCAGTGCAGTTATTTAAAAACAAAACAAATCGCATTCATGTGGCTGTGCTGGTGTTGATCAATTATGACTTCAGGTAGGACATGTTGATAATCCTGATTCACTTTTAAGCTAATTTAAGCACAGTTATCATGCTCCTTCTGTTTGTGCAATGATCATGACCGTTTACCCCAATGACAGGCTGTAATATCGATCCTAACAGTGATTTAACGCTTGAAAGATCTTTACAACTTTCTATGAGTAAAAAAGTGCGACAGCTATTTTGTTCTTTAAAAACACAAACGGATTGTCTGAATATCACATCAGTCACATCACACGAAGACATATTTACCTGATTATGAGAATATGTAGTCAGTTAGACAATAATAAACTGCCATAGTCTTTCTTTGCTGCATGGTCAGAATATTTGAGTTCAGGTGTTTTTGTCCAAATTTCTCTTTATCTTGACTGAAAATAGTGCTGTTTGTTTGGATCAGTGGTGAAATAAGTACTTAGATCCTTTACTTAAGTATAATACAATACAATAATGTATAGTACTCCATTGTAAGTAATAGTCATGCATTCAAAATTCTACTCAGGTGGTATTATGAGCAAAAAAGTATCGAAGTAAAAGTATGCAATCCTGCAGAAGATGTACATGGCCTTGACTGATATATCATCATGTATTACTTGCTACATGGAGTTAGGTTGTACAGTTGAATGGTTCCTAATCCTTATCTTGGATTTTGCTTTGAAATATTGGAGATGTTCTTTTTTTTGACAGTTATTTAAATGAAACCAATTTAAGAGGGGCAATCAATCTGTAACCTTTATTGAATTAACCCGAAAAGAGTCAAAACTGAACAATTAAACATAAAATAAAAATGGCCGATAATGAATAAAAAAGAGATATGGACACCACGGCAGGTGCAGCAAGCATAATTAAGCCACATAAATCAAATGACCTGACAACTATTCGAGAATCAACGTTAGAATAAATGATCTCCGAGCCAAACAGCACATGATGTATAAACAACAAACTCCAGCAACTGCAGCCACAAACACACGTTTTTACACAGCACATAGTGCACACATGCTCACAACATTACGTTGCATAACATTGTTGATTTTCTCCTCTGGAGCGAGTTACAATCATCACGGTTTGCTGTATCAGAACTTTAGTATTTGTATAATGCTTTAAAAAGAAAAGGCACTCACATCAAAGTCCTCCTCTACCCAGGTTCAACTTTACTGCTGTTCATTCTGAACGCGTGATCGATCTTTGACCAGTCCACTCAACCCACTGTCCCACTGTCCGTCCCATTAAGACCTACTCACTGTGTATGCTCTGTGGTGATCTGCTGGTCAGGCGTGACGGTGGGCATCCGTCATGACTTCAGCAGTCTATGTGCTATTATATTCAATATCATTGCTGTTGTGTTTTCTTGTTGTTGCTGTCATTAAAAGTGTCACATGATTTTACTCATTATTTATCTTGTTCATGTGCTTGAATGTAAATGTACAAAATCACATTTGCATTTGTGATATGAAAACATTTTCTCATGATTAAATAATTAACATTGCACAGGTTTTGTCATTTGTATTATGGCTAAATATGAACTATTGCAGGATTTAAATGATTGGAATCATTTTATAGACTTCACATTGCACCTATTTAAGGAACACTTTCGCATTCAGCCGAGATTTTGCTGACCTCAGATGGCCTCATATCTTTTTATGATTAGACAAGACTGAAATCAGTAGTCAGACAACATGCACCATTGAAGTGCACCCTTGTGAGGGTGCATGTCTTAAAATACATGAAAATTCAACTGTTAGGTTTGAACTTTTCATTGCAAAAAGCCAAAGAATCAAAGACAGACATGTTGCATTTTGAGATATGTTTAGTTATTATTTAATAACATCACATAGAGAAAGTAGCCCAACATTTACAGTCTTTTTTTTCATATTTTCTAACTTTGACGATACGGAGATTGTGGAGATAAACTGCAACATTACTGCGGCCGACAACAATCAGGAAGATCATTACAACTGTGCAGCTGCTATGTGGCCACAGCTCTGTTAATGCAAACTATAAAGTTAAGATAAAAGGCTCCTTCAGCCTTCATCTGCTCTCAGTTGGCAGTATTTGATTATCCTGAGTTATATTTAAGTGCATGCCAATTAACAATGTTGCATACATATACTGTATATATAAAACAATAGTATTATTAGAGCAGAATTCGATTTAAAGTAGCCTGTAACTATTTTATGAAATGGAAATGTTTTGGATAGAAAAGGTTTCCAAACCGTGCTTGTACGTGGAGTTTTCAGTACGGTAAATTTAATTGATTTTGTTCGTTTTTGAGCCAGGCCGTAATGTAAAGTATTTTAATGAAACGTGAAGTTTCAAACTGCACCCAGCTTAATTCATATGATAGATTAGTCTACATTGGCTCACCCTTTGGCTTAAACTTATTTATTTTCAAAAATATGTTTTTTGCCACATGTAACTATACGTTCCCTTATTTTTCCTCGACTCTTCCAGCTTAGAGTCACTCAGCAGTGCTGGTCAGAGCGACCTGCACAAACAGTCGGTTTTGAGACCAGCATTTACTTTGACAGTCTGTTATGTTACTAACACTGAAGCGCATTCAGACACATTCAGTTTTTTGTCAATTTTTACAGAATTACAGTTATGATTGTATTCGGAGGTACACTCAAAACATTCAAGACTTAAGACCTGGCAAAATCACCTGGCTATGCTATTGGTCGACAAAGGAAATACCTTTTAACTCGTGCACGCAGTGTATGATGGTCACAGAAATTCATGGCTGCATCCATTAGAGTCCTGCCAGTACCCTCAACGTGCGTGAATATGTGAGGGCCCGATCAATGCTGCTTGCAGCTTTAATATAAAATTATATTCACACAAAAGTTTTGCATGTAACAATTCAACATTCAAATAACGAATCTCATATGAGAATATCAATAATATTACATTATAGCATGCACTTTTCTTAACAGAATCAAAGTGTTACAAGAGCAAATAAAAAATAATTGGTGAAAGGAAAAAATACATATATACATATATACATAAAACATAACAATATTATGTATTAATTCAGAATTAAACCAACCACCATGTAGACAAACGTGCCATTATACAAATACGTTCCTAATTAGCACTTAGCGTATGAAAAACAACAAAAAAATGGCTCGAGTGCTGTGTGGGCAAGGCCAGGGGCCGACTGTAAATGGGCTTAAAAGGTGAAAATGAAGGTGTGCATCAGCAGAGAGCGCCGTCATCTGTATGCGTGCACCTCACGGCAATGTCAGAGAAATATCAACTGTAGTGTAAATGCAGTGATTTATAATCGAAAAAAGGCCCACTTTGATTTTTGATTGGCTGTTAATATAATAGGGGTCTAAAAGGTGAACCAGACAAACTCCACTTTTAAAATGTCATGTGAACCAAGAAAATGGCCATAATAACAGACCATCAAGGAAGCACCTATTAAAAAAAAAAAACTTTCCTCAAGGTGACACACCGCTCCCTTAACAACACGACCACCTGCCACCCACACAGTGAGTCAACCTGCTCTGATTCAAAGCTTCAAGGAGCACTGCTTTAATGATGATTGAGGCCATTTACTCGTACTAATGCAGCCCATCACCATTTGTTCCTTCAGAGTAATTTGGAACAGAGCGAACACAAAGCTGAAGCCTGACAGAAAAAGCCCAGAAGCTCCTGGAACATCTGCTGTTAAGACCTAAATCCTGAAAAGTTTGACATTTAATGAAGACGATGGTGACGGGTTGGAAGAGGTTGTTATAAAGTTACACAGCGATTAGCTGTCATCTCCACAGGCTTGAACAGACAGAGATTGTACTCTTCATACAAGCTTTTGAGTTCACCCATCTTAACATATATAACATGTGTTTTCCACAATGCAGAGAGATTCACTGTCTGTCTAATAAGGGCAATTAAGATACATGATCAAGTGTTGTCTGGTGTTTTTTTATTTGTTCATTTTAAATGTATTTCACCGTTACACAAAAAAAGGAGACTAAAAAAACAAACATGGAAATGCATTTAAATTTTTTGGGATTACATTTTTTCATTAAAATAAGATTTTCTCATTTTTATAAGAAGTTATCACATTTTTTATGAGAAAAGACTCACAAGGCCATGACTGTTTTCAGATGTAGTCCAGCTTTAGCCTTTTACGCTGGAATGCTTTAGCTGAACAAGAGACAAGTGTATGCAGGCTGATATACCTACAACAGAGTCCTCTGAGGTTTTAAAGGAAAAACAAAATCAAATGAATTAGAAATAGTGATCCACTGAACATCATTGTGTGATTGAACCACAGCCTTACCAAACAAGGCTGATTGAAATGATGAGATCCCTGCAGATACACAGTAGCAGCTCTGGGTCATATGTTGTGGTCTGTGTAACTAAAAATGGATTTTCATTTCAAGTTATTGCTCGGTTTGTGTTTGGACAGTTTTGGTCCCGTTCCACCCATCTGCTTTCCTGTTCAGTAGATATAGGGGAAGATCCTGTAGGGCACACGTCGACAGTAAGTGTCCCAAGCTAGCCCGTATTTGGCCCGACACAGTCTCTCATCACGGGCCTCTCGGTGAATCAGCAAGACAGCGAAATATACGACGTAGAAGTAAGGCAGGAGATGTGAGAATCCTGCAGAAAAGACACAAATGCATAGACTATAAGCAGGAGGAAACACGACATAATGACAAAGAAAACTATAACATATGTATGAATCACACACGAAATTATCATCATAGCAGAGAAACTATATTGACCTCATTGTGAATAATGTAAATGACATCAAACAAAGCTGTAATCAAGTGTACACCCTCCTCTGCATATAGCTGAACATTATCTTTTCAATCTGCATTATACAAGAGCCCTGCATTGAATACCAGTTTGATTAAATGCTTCAGTTGTTGATTCACCTCGATGGTATTTTTTTCGAATATTGCGTGCATAATTTAGCCGTTTCCGACGCTATGAAGACAAAATGTCTTCATAGCACAGAGTATCTGAAAGCGAAAGATTGGCAGCTTTGTAACTTTGTTCGCCTTGCTGTGGTCACGTACTTCCTGATTTAAATGAATATTTTCATAGCAACAATGGATCACATTATTACTTGTGTATGGAGGGGGACAAACTCAAAGATCATTATGACGTGACAGTCCCCCTCAGCTCTACTGAGCTTTTAAGCGTCTTTCAGTTCATTGTTTTCATTTTCCAGCCTGCAGCTTCATTGTTTTGGTTCAATCTCACGGCTCTGATCATGTTTTCAGCCGCATAATGCATCCGTTTTCAGTGAAAAGCTCTAGAAATCCACGGCATACTATTTGCTCAACACCGAACAACAGACAGAGACAGTAAGCGTAAGCTAAGAGTGGAGCATTTAGTATCTGGTTATTAAGACATTCAGCCCTAAAACAAAATGAAATAACTTGTGCTGAACAAAGACACACACTTAACATTTGAACTCGACATGTCGATTAATCAACACGTCTGACAATCGCTTCACCGAGCTTTTCTGGATTGTATTGTAAGGTGTTTCTGTTATTTTGTCCACCTTCTGTACAGATCGTATGATCCACCCAGAGGTGCATGTACAATTTTAAAAAAAACAGTTTTTTGATTGCGTCATTGAAACACCAACTCATCGATTTTTGTTTCTAATGATAAATATCGCTGCACACGATAACCACTCTCACATTGAATCTCCTATCTATGACATCATCCACATTTTCCAATGATGACTTTCGGTGGATTGTGTTACGTCAGAGTGGCCTGCGTGCAATACGAGCCTTGCAGAGGCTTGTAAGCTGTCTTACCACACGGCAGGGACCACGCCAGGGCCATGAGGAGGTCACCGAGGTAATTGGGATGACGGACGAGCCCCCACCAGCCAGACACCAGCAGACGTTTCCCTGTTGCTGTGGCGATGGTCTCCAGACCTGCAAGAGGAGAACGTAGATATTTCTGAGTGCAAGAAGTGCAAGTCACTGACGAGATCAACACCTACTTCACTCTGTTATACACAGCATGGGCTGAGACACATAATTATAAATAATATGTGAAAGACCACAAGTGGGAGTGTTTGTCTTGATTTCAGAGAACACAAAAAAATGACTGACTTGCAACACTTGGATGTGTCGGGTCTCGTCTGAACTGGTTCTTCTGTGAGTTGGATTTTCTGAAAACATAATATCCAATACCTGATGGCAAAGAGACAAATGTTAACGTGGCCCATCTTTAACCATGACACACGACATATCACAGCCTGATGCACATGATTACCGTTCAGGGCTATTATAGTCGCTGCTCCGAATGAACTTAGGGTTTGTGGGTGCACAACCAGGAAGGACGCCTGCAGGCCGTATGTGAAGGGGACCCAGGCCAGGTCCCCAAAGACCAACATGAAGCCAAAACCATCATGCACAATGTCCATGGTTGTCAGAACAGCCTCCTGTTTTAACACAAAAGTGCAGGGGATCAAATAACAACAGTTACAAAGATCTCTCTGAAGTCATCTTTTGCTGTGCCCCTTATTAAAGGTCTGCAAGGACTGAAGTGGTAATTCATGTATGACATAAGGATCTACAGTACTTAGTCTAATCTTTATGGTTGACTTTGTTGACCCCTCACCTCATTCCACAGAGCATCTGCCACATACAGCAGCTGGAAACTGTTGACCAGTATCATGGCGAGTGAGGGGGAACCGCGAAGCTCCACCTCCTTCATCAACATGCCAAGGTTTATGACCACCTGAGAGAGCAACAGGTGACGTGAATACTGATTAACAGCACTAGTTTGGCAACATTTTTCAGCTGCACTCGCCAAGTATTGGATGACAAATTCATTATGTGATTAATTGGATCAGAACAACAAAATGTTGGAATTATCAATCAACGCACTGCTCGTCACGATTAGCTCACAAATAATATCAGTTGAGTTGGATCATCTCTACTTCACTGTAATGTGAAATATAGTTTCACATTTCCTTTGACGAAAGACAAGTTGTTTTCTCTCGCTGCATTTATTGACTTATCTTTCCGTATCGGTGCTACTGGAAGGGTCTAATATCACACAAGCGTGGATAATAAATGTAATGTGACTGAACATTTCATACTCTATTTATAAAGAGGCATGCCACTCTTAATGGGCTCAACAAGACTATGAACTTGATTGATATAACAAAATAAATCCCTTAGCCCTTAAAATGTCATTTGTTTAGCAATTGTAAAATGTTCAAAGTTAAAAGTACACAGTTTAAACATTCAACAGGAAACAAACATCTCCCACACACTGTCTGCAAGCCAGCATCTTGTGGAAGATCAGGGGAGAGCAACATCTCCACCTGTTGGTCTTGTTGGGCTCTCTAACAGAGATCGCCATCAGCATTTGAAAATATTCATACCAACAAATAAAGGGAAATATTACAACAAAAGTGTTAAGTTTTAAACAGTTGGTCAAAAAGGTCAGATTTGTGTTTTAGTAAACATTTAATTATGTCACATTTGCTTTAATCTTTGTACTTTTAAGGTCTTCTGCTTTTAAATTGAATTATATTGTTTTAACTCCGTTACTTTCTCTTTGTATGAGAGCAAGGGCTCATTATAATTTCTAAAATTTTAAAATTCTATGAAGTGAAATTTAATATTAAACACTTCTTCAGACTTGGTTAGGGGCAGCGTCCCAATTTGTTTTACCTCAAAATAGCATAAGTATGTATAATAATTTGTATACAACAACCTTTGTAACAGAAATGTTCATCAGTGTCTGGATTAAAAAGAAAATGGGTATTTTTGAGAGTGGATTTATCGTCCCCCCCTGCAGGTTAACTCACCCAGCCAATCAGACCCGGTCTGAGCTCACAGAAATATTTAAGGTCAAAGTTTCCAATCCGGGGGTTTAGCTCCCGTCCAATGAAGAAGTCGTACAGGGGATTTCCTAGACGGGGCAGAGGGATGGATGCGACAATTAATCCACAGGAGAACTGGACACATCAAGTAATGATGTGCTTTTAGTGTGTACAGCTGCTGTATATACAGTACATAAGAAAAGTGAATTAAAATCAGACTGTCTTTTCATTAATCTATTAGAAGTCAATCAATTAGCAAGTAGCTGGAACCTGTTTGCAGGGTGGATGTGTGAGAAAAACTCTCAGATGACACCATTCTTGGCTTATTGCCCAGAGATCAAGACACATCACTTTATCACCTTATTGAGAATGTGAAGACAAACTCAGGAGATGATTCATTTACATATAAATATCTTGGTGTCCACACTGACACACTGTAGTTATCATCCGGTGTGATTAAACCTGTCTATACCATTTGAAACTACTGTCAGTTTTGACCTTTTATTACTTTAAAGAACTGCTGCCTCACGTGAGTGTATGTATGTATGACTTATGTTATGTGCGTGTATGTGCATGCAGGACAATTAGAGTATATCTTCAGTCAAAAGCTCTTTAGGTCTATTAGCTTGATAAATCCGCTATCATGTTAATGTGCATTTTTCATCACACTACCATATCACAGTAGGAAAAGCACAGCTGTAATCAACAACGTTAATTGATGGCTGCATTCCATTTAGATGCAAGAGTTCAAAGGTCCAGGTAAATGTTCAGTAACGAGGTGATGTGAAGTGTTCTACCTGCCCGTCTCTGCTTTTTTTCAGTTACTTTCAGCAATCTTCTACAATTGACCTGAACTTGTTGCTTTAGGCTGTTTGTAAGCACACAGAGGAACAGTAATGGTGGACTGAGAGCATCTGTGGTTGGTTCTACAGGTCAACTGAAGCTACTGTGTTTTCCATTTTGTTTCATCTTACAAAAACAAGACGAGTGCACAGCCATGCTAGCAGCTCCGTGAGGCTGTACTTAGGTACAGCGGCGCTTTGAGCTAAATGCTAACGTCGTCGTTATATTAGTATGCTCACAATGACAATGCAAAAATGCTGATGTTTAACCACCATTTGTTTAGGGCGTTATCATGCTGACTTATTTAGCTAATGATCACTAAATACTGTGTACACTGGAGGGAGTTAAGGACGCAGGGATTCGTTCTGCAGGGATTTTTGCAGATACAAATCAACATAGCATATTGTTGCCATTCATCGATTTAGCCAATGACTGATTACATTTTTTCTCCCACCAACATTCTGTTAAAATCATACATTCACGTGCCTATTTAACATGTAAACTTAATTAATTTCATGTGAACTGAATCACCACGAGGTTATAGCGTGGCACTGGAACCAACATGTTGTTGTAGCCTTGCTCTTTTTGTCTTTTCAAAAACTGGGATGAACATAACCATCTGACTCGCAACACCGGCTGGTCTCAGGTTTCTGCCTCCGGATGCAGCAGAGCACACAGCGTAGCTGGTGTAGCAGGGTCAGCTCACTCAAAAGTGTTCACTTGATGCCTGCAGGCTCCTGAAGAGCTTTGCACACTATATATCAGCAGTAACTATTTAAAAATAGTGTTTTAAGGTGGACGCTTCCGTTAGCGGTGAACCTCCACTCTCACCTGTGTTGCCCCCCAAAGCGAGAGCATGAGACGGAACCCAAAAGGAGCGGATGTAGAGGTAGACGGAGAACAGGAATGACACCGCTATTGCACACACTGCTAGAGGCAACAGCAGCTCAAACAGATACCCCAGAGGAGCCCCGAGCCCCAGTAATAACATCAGCAACACGCTGCTGACGCACAGGCCATGAAAACCTGAGGGAGAGAAACAAACAAAGCTGTAGCCAGGGGGAAAGAGACAAACAGACTGACACAGGCTGGTTCAATCAAAACAAGTTCGAAGAGATGGAACTTTAGATTGCGTAAGTTAAGTAAACTTCAGCTCAACGTCAAGAGGTTAAAATAATACATAAAGAAACAAGACTTTTGGATCCTCCTTGAAATGAAATGCCACAGCAGGTGAATTGTACTAAAATACTAAATATTATATTAATAGCTATAAATATGAATCGCTATCTTAATATAAATGTATAGTACTTTAGTACAATGTATGTATGATAGACAATAATGTTCAAAAGCATAATTATCCTCCATTACTCACGGTACAAAGCTAGTTGTTGCTCAACAACATTGCAGAAAATCACACGATATGACAAATACAAACTGTGCCTTTAACGCATATTACATCCTAAAAATAAATAATCCTAAAAACAACACATATGATGTGTTTTTTTTAATGATCAGTAATATAGATACCATTTATGGGATACTTGAGGCGCGCTCCATCCCTCAGCACTAATCCTTCAGACACCTGCCGGTAAAAACACTCATTTTGAATTTGAACACATACATATTCTGTGTATTCATTCATTGTTGGAACAGCGCCACAGGCTCAGTCAGAGCATGAGATTGTTCTCTATGGGGATCAATAAAGTCTGAGAACACAATATTTGGCTTGAAAGTCAACTCATCACAATATTGCAATTCATGTAGCCGATATATTGTGCATATAATATATGGTCACGCTAAGGTTGGGTGACATGGCTGAAATGAATCACAATATTAGTTTGAACAGTCATCCCCTATCAGTATATGTCATAGTATGGAAAATAAATAAATATATATATATATATATATATATATATATATATATATATACACGCAAGTGTCCCACTTTTAAGCATTACACATAAAAACCTCTTCAAGTGTGTAGAGACAAAAACTTTAAAGTGGGCCTATGTAACCATTGAAGGAAGAATCAACATATCCCTCCGCTAACAAATGAAAAGTTAAAATCATAAACAAATAAATGGACCATTGCTCAATGAATGCTGCTCAGCTACAGTCTCTCTGGATCTAGTATTACCTATGGGGGCTAATGTGAGCAAAATTGAAATCGACGTTGTCTTTATGATAATCTCTTTTTTTTCCAGCTTGTGCTCACACTATATTTTAACATGGCACAGATAACCATGAATATGTCTTTAAAGTCATAGTTTTACATTTTGATGCTTATTCGCTTTCTTGCAGAGTCATGACGATCTATATCACATGCTCGTTAAATATGAGGCCCAGTGATTGCCCTATATGATCATATTCACAATTTCATTGAAGGTTGATTATTGTTATTAATTATCACCTAGCCCTACATCCTTCCTTCATAAATCAATGTTTATCATTGCGTATAAATAGATTTACTTTAACACAAAACAGGAGCTTCTCTCGTTGGTTGTTTCATCAAAGCCACCAGATGCCCTAAAACATTTTTTTGAGCATCTTATGGTTGTGTTCATCCCCACAGCCTGTTTCAATGTAAGTTTAACCTCCAGCAGGCCGATGAACGAGTCATACCTTTCCTAAAGGCATCACGTAGAGGAGGGCATGCAGAGCGATCCAGCCCAGCATAAGTACGAGGGCCAGAGGGTCCCATAGCTGGTCAGTGGAGGGAAGGGGAGGGGGCCACTGGAGCACACTGGCATCAGGGGATCGACTCACACCGACCAGGAACAGCACCGTCAACGGGAGAAAGACGGGTATGCATAAAGCACCTGAGAGAGATTACAGATAAAAGTGAGATGACAACCTGACTGACATCACTGAGCTGAACTAGTCAGACGCAATGCAGCGACATCACTGGGCAAACTCAATAATGGAGCAGAGTGAGACTATGTAATGTACCAGATTGATACAGCAAATGTGTGATTTCTTTAAATAATCAATCATGTTGAATAACTGCATAGTAGCAAAACAATTAGTTCAGCTGTCCAACACGCGTGGTTCACTTCCTTATTGTCACATCTGTAGTCTGCATGGAGCTCAACTATCACGTTCAAAGCTTGACTTCACTTTAAAAACAAGTGGAGAGCAAATTGGATGTGATGCTCAATATAAGAAACGCAGCGGGAGAAGCACCACTAATGTGCTAACACACACACACACACACACACACACACACACACACACAAAGTAGATGTGATGTGTTTGTTCTCTCCTTTCATATCATGTCTACAATGACTAATCTGACTTGGGTGGTTGTGTTGATTCTTAATTAGAGCTGTATTGAACAGTCGAAGTTCATGCTGTGATCTTTACTGCAGGGAGTTTCGTAATATTTCTATTATGGCAGAAGTTTTATGATTTTATAAAACAACAAATATCATGACAGTGTATATATACCAAACACAGTAAATTAATATCAACACTCTTTTGTAGACCTAACTTTCTAAAATCTGCTTTTGTTCACTCAGAAATACGTGCAGCATTTAACATGTTTCACTTGAGGTTCACCATCGATGTAAAATAGTACAGAAAAGCAGCTTTTATGTGTGAGCAACACAGTGTCATGAAAAATTTGTAATTCCACATTCACGAGAGAAGGAGTGTGAACAAGTGACACACCAGCGACCGGAGTACATGAATAAAATGAAAGAATTATTTTAGGCTTAGCTGCAGCAGTTGTAACGATAAGAGTGGAGGTCATGGTTATGTAGGGGGCGAGATGTCTTCAATAAAATGATGGTGGATGTGTTGTGATGGTGCCTGGAAGAGAAGGTCAGGTCTGCTGTGACTCACCCAGGGTTCCTCCGAATTCCCTCTCCGTGTCATGTGAGGATCTGTGTTTGAGCGCTTGACTGTTTGGCCTCATTATTGGTCTCCTGTGAAAATAATTAAGTAGTTCAGTCAAGATAAAGACATTTGGGGGACAAGTAAATGGTAATTAGATGGCAATGGCAATTAGTACAAATGACAAGAGCAGCAGAGACTTCTGATGAAGGTGAACTTTGACTAAAAGCTAAACATCCTTGTTCATAGCAGTATTTACTGAAGTTCTGTACATGTATGTAACTATGTACTACTTAACTCCACTACATGTATTAACAGATGTATTAACCAGTGACTATGCTAGGATGTACATGAAGTTGCCAAACTGTACAAGAAAGTTTTATCAGGACAGTGTGACCGATGTCAACTAGCCAACAGGTTATAAATTGGTTCAAAGCATTATCACTCAACCTGCTACATTAAAATGCCACCTACCTTATAACGCATCAATAATGATAGTAATAATAATAGACTAATATATATTAAATGTAACACTATGAAAGGAGCATTTCTGCCACTTTCAGGGGCTTGTACCTTTGATACTTTAAGTGCATTTGCTTGTTATACTTCAACACTTAAATTTGAATAGAGGACTTAAACTTTATAGATATATAAGAATAGAGTACTTTTACACAAGTGTATTTGTACTTTAAGTTTTATAACCACTGGTCAGAGTGAGACAATTACTGCCATAGACTTTTCACACAGAGGACATCTGTGGACGCCTATAAGAGCCACAATAATAAATAATAAATAAATAAGGACAAGACAATC
Organism: Melanostigma gelatinosum; assembly: GCF_949748355.1. Classification (NCBI taxonomy): domain Eukaryota; kingdom Metazoa; phylum Chordata; class Actinopteri; order Perciformes; family Zoarcidae; genus Melanostigma; species Melanostigma gelatinosum. The sequence continues at coordinate 16,880,491 of NC_136647.1, forward strand.
AACGATCGCGTCAGAAAAAAGTATATAAAAACACTCTAATTTAAGCAACTTTTCAAATTCTGTTACATAATTTAGATGAGCTGTTATTTTGTATTCTAGTGTTGTAATATTGCACCTGGAGTCGTAAACCACCGAGACAAAGTTCAGCTCGTTTCTTGTGTGTCCACTCAGCTACACTTCTATTATGAAACATGACACGAGGCCGTTTTTACCTCAGTTGCTGTCCCACTACCTGCGGATGCTAGAATGATCTGAGCGCGAGAGAAACAATGGCTTTGCAGTAAAATAGAGCGTAACACAAAGAACAAATAGCCGTGTGTCTTGTAACACATGGAATACAGTGTCTTACCGGTGTAATGCATGGAGGTGTAGATGGAACTGACAAGATATTCCAATCAATGCGCCCTATCCACCAGCCTGCAGATGGAAACGCCCCCGACACACGTTGAAGATCACGAAACGGCCTCTAAGCCAATCAGATCCTTCCGCGGCCATCAGAAGAGGGTGGGTAGGAGTGGGTTAGACCAATCAAATGAGCGCCTCAGGTGGCGACAGTGCGTCCTAGAGAGAGAGGAATGGCTACAGACGTTGTGAAATCTTTGTTTTTTTTCACATTGTATAAGAAAGACTTATTTGTCTGGCAGGAAAACACATTCCTTACTTACTTATTGTATTCGTATTAGTTTGTTGCACTTATTGTATTCGTATTGGTTTGTTTCTGTACTTATGCTCTTAGATGCTTGTTTAAAAAAGGAGATGCACTTATGACTTCTGGTGACTAGTAGTTCTGTTGAATGCCTATGTTGAATACACTTATTGTAAGTCACTTTGGATAAAAGCGTCTGCTAAATGACTGTGATGTAATGTAATGGACTGGTTAATATTATTCTACAGACCTAACAGGGTGGAAAACTTTGAACAAAGTCAGCCATAGCTCTTCTAACCTTCTACACAGACAGAACTTTTATAACTAATAATTCTAAAATGTAATTACAATATGATTTCTACTATAGAACAGCGGTGGCACCGTGTGGCTGGTATATAGTAGGAATTATATTGTAATTCAGTTTCGTCAATGTTCCGCAGAAGCGGTTTTCAGCACTTAACCAGGTGTCGATATGACTGGGCAGATTTTTCAACGCAACAGCATTCACCACCGTGCAAGATCCACGAAAGTCACTCAACTCTATCGATGTGTAGTTGACATCAAAATGAAGGTTGAACTCAAAGATCGGTGTGTTCTGAGCAGGAGCACTGGGGGTAGGGAGTAGGGAGTAAGGAGCCACTGGCCCCCCAAACGGCTGGTGTGATCCCACCACAAGATAGTCTCTAGGTTTAAATGTGCCTGCTTCAATTCGTTTCGACAAGGAAGAACAGCTTTTTTGAATCTCACATTCATACACTTTTATTGTAGACATACACATTTAAACCATTCCTAACGTACTGTTTATCTGTGAAAGACATGCACAGAAAAAAGAGAATCAACTAACCTCAAGGCAAGAGCTACAGTACATCTGCTGTAGTTACTTTAATGCTAGACATGCATTAAATAATCAGATGGCAAATTATTCAGCAAAAAAAACCCGAACTGAATTTAATAATACAGGAGAACATTTCTCTTTAGTCATTCATATTATTCACATTAAACACATTTCCTTCAAGGAGAACATGTGCTGCAAGGTTCTGCTTTTATCATGGATAATTCATTTATTTCCATTTTTGTAGATAAGTCAGATGAGAAGAGTTTATTTTCTCATATTCTATAGTTTGTAAATTACTATTGTAATATTAAACCCAAGTACTCGAGGCTCATGTGCACGTTGTACAGCAAGTGCCTGGAATGTAATGTTGATCTATCTCAAATTCACTGAATCAGTTTGACAACTCAACAGCCCAATGTTTGCTTTCTTTAGTGTTGGAAGATTCCTTGGTATTCTTACAGTAGTTAAAGTGCTATCCCTACACCATTTATACAGTATCGTATGAATCTGGATCAATAAATTGAACATTTAACAGTAATGATATAAGAGAGAGTCTTTAAATTCGGATGCACGATTCCAGTGTATATTGTAGTTCTGTCTGTAGTAGTGATCTGGTGTTTGGAGAAGACTAGCTGGCTGTGGTGCACTTTGAGCTTCAGCCCCGTTCGCAGATCACTTCGATCACACTCTGCTCCATCGGGGCAGGATCCAGGCAGCGGTGGGCGGAGCTCCCCACTATCTCATCCAGCAGGAAGTGTACAAGGTTCTCGTCGGAGACGAACCGCCACAGGTACATCTGCAGGTAGTGGCAGTCGACCTGGATCTGCTGCAGCCCGAAACGGCCAAAGGTGCGCAGGCGAACACACTCCAGGAATGTCTTTAAACTGATTTTGATGATTCCTGTGATCACGGAGACCTGCGACAGTGAAGGGCTGTGTGAGTGTGTGTGTGTGTGGGTGAGAGATGTTTTGCTCTGAAGAGTACACTACCGTGTAACGAAGACCTGCACTCACCTTGTTGAACTCCACCGAGCTGAAGATGTCAATCCTCTCAGAAAACAGCTTGTGTATGTTGCTCAGTAGATTGGTATCCATGGGAGCACTGCAGGCAGACACAGAACAATGACCTTATTCTCCTGATTAACAACTACTCAGTAACAATTGTCCCCCCCTGCAGTAAAAGTGAAGGACGTAATACAGATTGGCTGTCTGTGTCTGCTTGTCTGCCTTCACACATATACACAGTATCTTACCAAGCATATAGGGACAGAAAAATGCACAATAATTAATGTACATATGTAACTGGTGACGGTGACAAAACTGAGTAGGGATGTATCTTGGCTTTAGAATTATTCTTACACATAGGAGAAATGGAAAAAAGACTCCTAAGTCCGAGAGTTCATTCTTACAGAGTCTGATAACGTTGTGAATGTATTAGAATGCCGCCATTAAGCTCAACAAACCCCAAACCGCTAGAGGACTGCACTTCTTTGCAGCCCGTTTACCTCGGAGTGTAGCTGGAAGCGTAGCGGGTTTGCTGCCTCGAGCTGCTGTAGACAGAGAAAGTCCTTTTGCTGGAGTCACTGCTGTGTGCCTTCCTCACACCTTCCTCATACAAAAGACCGACCTGTGGTAGAGCAGAGACGGTTCATAAGACGGCCTAAGCGTACGCGATGATGAAAGCATAATGAGTGGACTTTAAGCACATGATGCAGATGGCGAGATTGTGTGCTGTGTGCTGTGACCTGCACGTCAATGGAGGTGGTGTCCTCTACTACTCTCTTCATCACAGCACGGACATTTCGTGGCTCGATGGTGTTCACCCAGTCTCGTGTTTCGACGCTCTTCCGTAACATTTGGGAGATAATCAGGCCCTGAACCTGCAAAAACACACAAAACATGCAACATTGTAAGAAAGAGAACATTTGTAGCACTATTTTCTTGCATGGATGCGTCTCTTTTCCCTCAGTAAGAAAGGTAACCCAGTGAATGTTGAAGATGAAAACCTTTACCTACCTTTACATAATGGTTCAACAGTTTCTGTGCTGCCTCCCTGGCTTCTGCACATAAAGCTGTGACGGGTGTGACGGGACTGTGGTGCTGAGGAAGTACAAGAAGAAGACGACCCGGGTTTAGTAAAATAAGCTACCCGTTGGGAGTGAAATAGGTCACGGAATTTCCTACGTTACGGAAAAACAAAAATGACATTTTAGTCACATTCATCAGTGCTGATGCACTAAAATACAACTTCCAAGAAAAGAATGCTGTTAAATAATGTATTTCTACAGTGTAATACGGCCTGAGGCTGCATTCATAGAGGTGACAGGCCATTTACCTGCACAAGGAACTGTTCATCTGTGAGAGTGAGGATGTAGGAGATAGTAGAGGTCTCGTAGTCCAAGCAGAGGCGAGACAGCAGCAACAGAAGGGCCGGAGGAGTCGAACCTCCCTTGTCTCCCGCACTGTCGCAAAACTGCAGAGAAGACTGGCACACAAACTTTATGAAGCTCACCACCAGGCTCTCACGTACACCCTGGCTGCAGAACTCACCCTATGAGGAGAAGACAGACAGGAACAGCTGTGACTCTCTGTTCGGGGTAGAGTGGAAAACGATTTTCTGGGACAAGCTGTTAACCGGCAAATAAACAAGACAAACTATTCACCTTAAAGTACGGCTTGTTGGAGAATGCAATGTCCTTGGCTGTGAAGAGATGCACCGACGCCAACACTGACTTAATCTGATTGAGGATCGAGGCTGACAGGGAGGAGAGCAGCTCCGGCAGGCTGGTCGGAGCATCTCTGCCGGAGGCCGGTCCCCCGAGAAGAGCTCCGCCTCCGGCCAATGAGGCGCCGGCCATAGAGAGCCGCGGTGTCGCCAGGGCCTGCCGCACGTCCGTCAAGCTGTCCATGTAGAAGCTCTGCAGGGCGGACAGGTACTGCTTGACTCGCTCTGTTGCGGCCCGTATCACAATCTCAGTCCCCTGGTTAGGCACGGCAGAGCCCGGCAGCAGTTTGGTTACAGCCTGAAGTCTGCGGTGGAAGCGGTCGAGTGCGCGGACCAGGAGGGAGTTATCTCCGACCCCTTTCTCCTCCTGAATCCTCCGCTCCACGAGTGAGAAATAGCGAGCAGCCAGATCATCCACAAAGGCATTCAACTTACCATTCGCCATCTGGGGAATGTTTTTGGATGCAAGCTCGCCTGTCTGAGCGCGGTTGATGAACAGTTCTTGATAGGACGTTATTACTAAACACAAGCTGCTGACAAATTCATTGCAGCCCCTGTCAATGAATTCCAGGATGTCAGTGTTTGAGGTGGGAGAAGGGAATGCTCTCGTTTTAGGGGTGTTATCAGCAGAGGACGACGCCAACCTGCGTGCAGAAGCATCTTTCACTGCTGAGGCGGACGGGTACGGTCTTATCTCTGCCTCCAGACCCTGGAGGTCCGACTCTAGCCGAGACCGCGCATGGCTCAGGAATTTATCACAGAGCTCCTCGGCCGGCTCGTCCAACTGTAGCAGCAGCTCCACACACTCGGATAAATCTTTAGCGCTTGACCCTCCATCCCTGTGAGACAACAACAAAGCGGTGGAAATGGTTGATCGACGAGGAAATATATTTATCTTCAAACATTTTGAAATTCAATATGGAAAAAATTATTCAATAATGACAAAACATCTGAAATAGTTTCTTTTTACTTGAGCAGCATGAATGTCTGCCACATACAAACTAACAAATTAGGAATGTTAGTTTGAGTGAAATCAGGGCAAAATAATGGAAACAGTCTAAAAGAAGTTTGAACAAAAGAGGATGTCATTTTGATGGTTCATAAAATCACATTTGTTGTGAGCAATGAGCGTGACTCTTTAGTGTTACGTTTCCTGAGAGTGGAGTCCATATTGTGAATGCAGGTTTAGAGATTCCCACCTGAACTTCTGTCGGAGCTCCTGTGCCAGTTTATCCATGATGGCGTGACAGTCGTCCTGAATCCCCTTGAAGGAGGGCAGGTGGCTGTACTGCTGCAGCACACAGCGGGCACGGCGGTGGGATCTCACCGCCTGAGCGTAGGCCTGCAGCTCCAGACACTTATTTAATCTGGCAGGCAGTTCAAACAGAAACTGCAGCTTCCTTAACAGAGTGTGAACCCCTAGGGTGGAAAATGACAAGACAAAAATATGGAAATAAATCACCTTGAAGTCACCAAGATCGACACAAAACAAACTCCCAGTTTAGGTCTCACCTGAGAGTTTTGTTATCTGCGCGTGCTGGTCCTGCAGAGTACCACTGATGCAAGCACTGAACTCTGTGATTGCCGCCATGTTAGCAGACAAGCCATCCATTTCATCCTCCATCTTTTTGAAATCATTCTTCATCTTTCTTATGGTGTCTGAAAAAAACAAAAAAACACGCAAAGATGGTTCGGCGTTTCACGTGGACAATGCAACTAAATCCAACAACGTTTCAACAGTTGCCTCACCTGTAGCAGATATGAACTTGTTGTAGTTTTCATACACCAGCGTCTGCATGTCACTGTCCAAAGAGCGGATCTGCTTGACCATGCAGGTCTCCTGGTCCATCAACTCCGCAAGGGAGCACTCCCTCCTAAGCTGCAGTTGGAGACAAAACCCACAATGGTCACAATTACACTTAACAGCATATATATGAAATACCAAGGAAGCAGTTTTTCTTCATAACTGATTTAACCAAATCAGAATTAAATGATCATCCACCATCTGTACATTCAATCGCTACCATTCAACCACAAGAACATACTGCAGTCTGTGTACACAACTTCAGTCACAGTGTGTTTACTGGTTATTAGGTGTATTATGTGATGAAAACGTCCAGTCCAATTCTTTCTGTGCCGTTTCTATGAGACGTAAAGTTGAATGAGCATTGCATGCATTGTTTGGTCATTAATTATATTCCCGCTTAGCTTTGTAGTTCTTAATAAAATAACTGTCAGCATTTTATACAGCTGTCCGTATTCCCTGGCACACCAAAGTAGACTTTGTAGCGTGTCATTTCTTTAAACGGACTGCTGGGGATAGTCATATGCATCCCAGACACTCAAATGTCCTTTCATTCAAATATTATCATAATACATCCCTACCACATTAAAGCAAATGGCATTATGGGTATGTGACTAATGATAGTTTATATAATTTAACAACAGTATCTAGAAAGGTTACTAGGCCTATTGCATAACATAGAAGCTTCAGCTACCGCTAATGTTGGCAAGACATTAGTAGCATACAGCGCTGCAGAGGCTAGTATGTGAGTTGTGTCACACTGGAAACAGGTCACATGACAGCAGTGGTCACCTTGTTAAGGAAAACTTCGTGGTCAAAATGCGGCCCGTTGATGTCGCAGGGATCCAAAGACTTCGCCTGCTCCGCGGCCTTTCCTTCCTCGTCCAGCCCGTAGTAGAGCTTCAGCATACCGTGCACCCTGCGCTTCCTGCCGGACTCATCCGACTCCATGCCGTCCGCCTCACCGTCCATACTGTACGCTGGCCAGCTGAGAAATGTACAAACGACAGTAAACAAATATGACGAGGACGTCCAGCTGGAAGGATAAGACGAACAACTACTGCCTTAAAACGTTAACTTCGTGCTCCTAAGTGACTGATATTCGTGTGGTTTAGCTGTCTGCTCTTAATAAGAGGGCTTTTCCAAATAAGTAATTGGAGAATGGCATATTTCTCCTGATACACAAGCAGCTAGCTTGAAAACGTCACCCCTTCCGGGTTTGTAGCCTATCCGGTGTTACGTCGTCAAAGAGTAAGTGTAGTCAAGATAATAGCCTATTAACTCAATTGTGTTGACAATGTACTTCTGGTTTGACAGTGCACTACTGCGCATGTCAAGTTGTACACAGCAATCAATCGAATCACGAGAATAAATATATAAGGTTTAATAAATAGAAACTGATATTGATTTTTTTCTAGATTGTCAGAAGTGATACTAAATCAATCAAATGTATGAACGTAATTTATTGTGTGTGCATGATGTGACACAAAATATAAATGATAAAAGCTTTATTTCATTTGCATGAAGATTAAAAATAAATATGAATTAAACAAAATCCAGCCATATTAAGCCCATTTCTTTCCTGCTGAATGGGCTACACTACATGGTCAATGCTGCCATAAACAAAAGTAAATTAATTTAGAAATGAAAGAAGAAAAAAACACACCGAAAACTGTTGAAACAAGAAGTTTAGTAGTCTGGTCTTCTCATCAATCATAAATTCCGAATGCTAAATTGTGTCTGTTATAAAACAAAGACGTATTCTTGCCTTATAAGAGAAAAACATGAGGCGAAATGCTTACGAGGAATCAAGAAAAGAAGAAACAAAAACCATACAAAAAAAATACAGCTTTACAGGTTTAATCTTAAGAGAAAACAAGTTTATTTTATTATTAAATTGATTGGTCAAAGATTCAAAATATAACAAAAGACTATATATTGCATCATGGACAATTCATTAACAGGGGAATATCCTCCGATTCACTTCAGGCATTTGTTATCAGTAACTATTTAAAGCCAGTTCAACACTTTTTAGGTGGATGTTAAACCATTTCAGAATGAACAGTGTTACATCACACTTACATCCTTGCACAATATACAACCAACATCCAAATTTAACACTAGAATGCTTTTCCAAGCCCACCGGAGCAAGTTGTTGCTTTCATTGTAAAATAAAGAGAAGAGAGGATCTGATCAGAACACATGGCAATGTAAAGGGTTACAGGAGAAAGTCATTGGCTAAAGGGGAAGAAAAGACAAAGTCTCCTTTCATTGACTGGCTCAATATTACCGTCTTGATAGGTTGGGGAGTCATCACTATGGGGGGGGGGGGGGGGGGGGGGGTACAAAAGATCCAGACTGAAAACTCTGAAAATCACCTGGCCAGGTAAAGCACCAAGTTCATTTCAGACAAGACTAAGCAACTGAACATTTTGGGTAGAAACTGAGCTATCATCACACTCACTTATTAAGGTTCACGCAGGAAAATATGTTGCGACAGAATCTGTGTTTTAAAGAGAGGTCAAGCCTTCTTCAGTGCCTCAAATAATCAGAGGATGACTTTCTCTCCCCATCAACAGCCGTTTACAGCACAACGGGTCAAAATGAATAGATATACAAAACACATTGCCTCAATAAAATCACAAAAAGTAACAAGTTAGTGGTTAGTTAAAGAAGTATGGCGTCAGTACATTTAGGCTGCAAGTATTAAACATACTTAACATATATTTTCAGAGAAATTAGGCCCACTTTGCATCAGTTTATTAAAAAAAAAAAGAAAAAAAAAAAGACATGCATATTTGAATAAAGGCAGACTGACCACTCCATTGAAAGGAACCACAATACACTGTTCAACAGCAGCCCAGTGTAGTTAGTTTATCAATACACGCACATCAGCTAGGGAGAATGAAATGAATGGTCTGAAAATGTGGGAAATATATTACAAAACACAAATACTTTTCTCAAACCACCGTAATAACAAAAACTGTCCATTCTTGGTTTCCAAGCCCCAAAACAGTCATTCAGATGCCACAGTACAAACAAAAAGGCACTTTGATGCTTCTGCAAAGTGATACCATGAGGAGATAATGCTTTCAATGACCTACGTCTTCATTTCATTGTTGTGTACATGGACACTAACGAGTATTTGAAAACGAAATAAAAAATAAACTGTGCGTTAGTATCAATAGTGCAGTATCACACGATGTGTAGTCTGATGTGGAATGCCTATTCTACATTGTGACATGCATAGTGTTAAGTTAGCAACAATATATTGGACGGCTGCAGTTAGGTTACAAACGGTAGCTGACGTATAACGAGTCCAAGTGTAGAAAAGTAAAAATATTCTGCAGTTTGCGTGTCTCAGGAGAATCAGGAAGAATAAACGACGCCGCCGTATCCCAAATCAGTGGAAGGCAGATTAATAAATGGCCATTAGTGAGGTGAACTTGTTTGTTAAATGTACAGCAAAGACGGGCACTCTTTGTCTGGAGCGTTATGGTAGCGTACTGTAATGCAGCACGTTTGAGAGGCTTGCTTTGGTGTACAGACTGAGATTTGAACAGTGTAGACAAAAGTTCTTGGTTGGCACATAGTCTTGTCCAGTCAAGCAGATATCTTCCTTAACGGTTGAGAAAAGGGTTCTATTATTATACCCCCGAAAAATACTGAAAACAGACGTCAACACTTTCATACAAAGACAGTGTTCCTTGTCCTTTTTTTTTTTTTTCAAATAAGGTCTACCACGATTGTGCGTGCAAGGAAAAAAATCATTTCAAATGGCTAACCAGAACTTGTAGGCTGCAGTTTGAGTTTGTCAAAGTTGTTTACGAGTCAATCGGTAAAAGTAGTGCTGATAACAGGAAGAATCTTTTTTTCTTCTTCTTCTATCGCTCGTGTTAGAAGTTGCACAAGGACTGTATTGCATCAGTTTTACTTTGCTGATCAGGTCTGACCAAGCAAGTTAAAGTCAAGTCCTGTGCATGGAATTTTTCTAATTGGAAGTTACACTTTGCATATGAAATGCTGACCTTTCAGTGGTAGAAATAAGCTTGGTATGATCTATGAATTGCTAGACGATCTTACTAATTGTACTGTATGGTTTGGGTGGTTCTTGACTCTAATTTGACTATTTTATTGGTGCAAATAAATTCATGCTCCGACTTGACGACTTGAACCCTGTTTAACAAATGTAAATCCCAGCAGAATTCATTTTTGTGCGACGTCCTAACTGCACTTCCTTGGAAGCATACGGGGTTAATAGATCATTTTGTTTTTCACATTACTGTACTCTCTTAATATACACACACACACACAACGTCAAAAGATAAATATCGCGACTCACACTTGGATCGCTCGCTTGGTCCTTTGCATGTTCATATATTATCAGTTATGTGTCGAGTCCTTCTCTTTAAATCTCAGTGTACAGTGTTCAGGTTTGGTCTTCGAGAGGCACGGGGCAGAGCTGGTGAGCGAGTTTAACCCTGCTCCAGACTCTCCGTCACCTGCACGGCGGAGTATGCAGGCGCAGACGCCTGTCGGGTGAAGAAGGACGCGGCTCTTTTCGGCTTCAAGCGTTTGATTTCCTTTCCTGGAAGACAACAATGGAGGAATAGTGAAAAAACGACTACAACTGAAGTTGCTACGGGGAGATTGTCTCGGTATAGAGGTAGCTCACTCTCGAAAGATTATACCCGCAAGTAGGCTTGGGCTACAAAAGGTAACCCCTAGACTCACCATTGTCCACGTAGCTGATAGTGTTAAGTGAATGGACCCGACTGCACAGGACGCTGCTTTGCCTGCGCAGCATCCCGCGCTGTCGGCCGAGTCCGTTCTTGTTGCTGCCGTCCTGTCCAGCAGGCTGCTGAGACAGACTCCCCTCACCGGCCATTTCCACTGCAGCTCCTCCCTCAGTCGCAGACCTCAGCTCCACACAGAACTCAATGAATCCGCTCATCAGCTCTGCCTGGTTGACGAAAGAAAAAGGAAACGCTGATGAGCCTTTAGACGTGTATACATTAAAGGCTGTGATACTTTTCCGATGACAAAGGGGTCAGATTACCAGCCTTGGATTAGGGCCTGGAGGCATTACTGCCTCTAGCATTATACAACATCTCTTCACCATCTGTTGTTGGTCAAAGAGATCGTATGACATTCAATCTAATCTCAGACCATGTTGTGAATTCTGAATGTCACAAACGTGTTCCTACCTGTTTTGAGTAGATCTTCAGCAACTTGTTGACAGGAGTGCCGTCTTCATCGCCATCGAACTCCAGCCACAGAATGTGCGAGTCCCCCTGCTCCTCGGGGTAGCTGTGGTCCCAGGAAAGCTCGTTGAATTGCAGGCCGAGCAGCACATGCTGCGAGGAAAATGTGTTCCAACCGGAGAAATCAGGTTATAGTTCATGACGAGAAACAGAAAACTGCTCTCAACGTATCTGCGGTGTGCACGGGGATTATCCAAATATGCACACACACACACAAAGTGAGAAACCCGGCGTTGTGTTGTTGTTCCACAGAGCCGTCAACCAAAGACTCACCTTCTCTTTGACATCCATCACATGAACTCCCTCCAGGCAGATCCCGACGCTGACAGCTTTGCGTTTGGCCCTTTGGAGAATCCCTTGCACTGGTTTGTCGATCTCCCCAAAGAAGAAAGCGCACCTGTGTGCGTAGTTAAAGCCAATTAAAACCGAATAAATAGGAAGTGATTTGAGGGAAACCACATGAGTGTATGAATGGCTCATTGCACAAAGTCTTACCCGTAGTAAGGCAGAGAGTGACATGTGTTGAGGTACTGGTGCAGGAGCTGCGTGGGCTCAGGAGAGTTCCCAGCGGGTGTGCTGATCTTTTGGTACTCCGCCATTAGGTTCTGCTCCAGGCCCGTCTGACGGCTCGACTTCCCTCTCAGAGTGGAGAGCAAACCTCCACTCCCCATGGCAACATGAGCAGGCAGGAGAGAAGACAGCTTCTTCTTTCTGTGGAAAGCAGACGAGAGACAGAGTTTGCAATATGCATTGAGTGCATCTTAAATGTGCAAATCTAAAAGATTGTGCTAAATCCACAAATCATTGTTTAACATGTACTGTTTGATCCGTCTTTACGATCAACAGGCTGCTGGAACATCCGATTGAGTCAGTGCAGTATTTCCTTCGCTGCCCTACTGTGCCGTTATACATTTCTCCTTCACTCCTGCAGTTGCTATACAACTCGGCCCCCTCGTCAATCACTCAATTGACATTTTTTGTTCTTTCATGCCACCCATCCAAAGATCCTTCGTCAAACGTTTCATGACGGCCACAAAATCGAACGTGTTGGTCTCACAATAAAGTTCTTTACAGTACGAGTGTTGCTGCAATTTTGACCTCGTCGTCTCAAGTACTACCACTTCACATATCGACATGAAAACTCTCCTTAAGCGGGACAGCTTCTGTTCTTTGGCGTCATAAAAGACGTCAGCTGCTGATTACCGAGAGATCGTCTGAAAAAAAAAAAAACAGAACTCTTGATCTAAAATATAATCTGCAACTCGTGATTATGATACAAAGAATGAGCAGTATACGTCAAGATCGTCAAGCTGATAGTTGTGTTTTTCCTTCTCAACAATAGTCCAATCACGTCATAATTTGAGGATTTGATTCGACTGCATTGTTAATCATCATGTAATTTATGTGTAGAAGATGAACTCTGTGTCTTCTCTCATTTAAGAGGCTTTACATTTCCATGTCCATCCCGCTCCAATCAAAAATGTAATTTTGAGTTTGGTACTTAAAATCTAACAAGTAACTGAAAAACACAGCTGTGGCACGATAAGTGTGAAATATGAAAAAGTCAAAGCCCCCAAAAAACAAAAGAAGCTCTGTTGACCTTTTGTCCCGATGCCTGTTTTCATAAAATAACATATCGTGGCTGATTGTGCTGAAGTACTTAAAGCGGCGTAATCTACCAGCTGCTCTCTAGAACATGTGGGTTAATGGACACGAGTTCCGGCATTTATTTTTTTTCTTGGCTGAAGTGAAGCATCCTCTCATGATTTGACAAAGTTGACCGCAGGGGCCAGAACACACTTCTTCATTTTCTAAAAAAAGGCGAACCATTACAGAGTCGATGGTGAACGCCACGAAAACTGTCCATTTAAGCAGAACGTCTGGTTTGACCATGTGTTGAAAAAAATGCTGTGTGTGTTAATTATCTTACTAGAAAATGGCCCAAAGCTGGCTCACTTTCATGTGTTTACATGTTACACAACTCATGTCTGTCTGTGAAATAGGAAGCAGGAGCCAGGAGACGGCGAGTTTAGCTTAGCTTAGCATAAAGACTGGAAGCAGAGGGAAACAGCTAGACTTACCCGGGATCGGACGAAAAGATAAAGTTTCACAAAAAGATATTACAGGTAAAAAAAAAGAAAAAAGGTTAATGTACTTATTGGTCAGTGTGCACATGGGAGGGGTTTATAGAATGCTATTTTGAGGTCTCAAACATATTTAAAAAAGGCATTAAAAAGAGGTAAAGCTGAGCTGTTGTTATCACGTTTGACACAGCTGTTTCAGAGGTATGAGACCAGTGATGTGACTGGCTGAGAGAATATTTAATAATCCCCACACCCGCTGATCTATAGTCACCTTGACCCAGCATGTCACGCTGCTGCACATGCGCTACATGAACCAAAGTAGGTGCGCCTGGAGAGACTCCCACACAGTCCTACCAAACTTGCACTTGACATTCTTCAAATTTCAACTGAAGATGCAAAATATTAAACTGAGGGTGCATTGCATGCATTTTGAGAAAACAAGACAGCTTCAGCAGCCAGGATCTGAAACATTTTGAGAGATCTCGCAAAATGTACATTTTTATTCCCCCTTCTCGGGCTCTGTATAGACTGGCTCTGACAAGAAGGTAAAAAGACAAAAAAACAAACAAACATTGAGTGGAATCTATCCGTTTCATTTCAGCAAATAAGCATAGTTCCCAAAATGTCCAACTACTCCTTTAAGAGAACGTCAACAACATCTAGAAAACTCCAAAATACAAAAGCATTTTAAAACCCACATCCAGACTTTGTTTTTTTTCCAGCAACCTGTCTAACTTACCTTATAGTAGTGCTAAACTGTTGCCCGTCAAGACCAGTTCCCTCATCAAGAGCGAGCGACAAGGCTCCGAGACCCGCCCAGTGCTCGGGGTCACAGGGGTACCGGCCCGTGAGAATGTTGCCCCTGGCCTCCTCATACAGAAGCCTCAGCACTCCCTCGTCATCGATCTGCTCAGGAGTGGCAGGACGACAACGGCTATCCATCAGTCATCAGGACAACTAACGAGAACTACAACTTCAGACATCAACCAAAAATCTATATTAAAGCCCACTCAGCCCTTTTGGGAGTCAACAGATTTACTAAACTTACCAGTGATCGATTACAATGTCTTAGTAATTCACTCCTATGTAAGATTATTGAATGTTCTTGCACAGAATTAGGGTCAATAGTACCTGCAGCTCTTTAGATTTAGGATAGAAGACGTTCCGGCGGTACTGGAGACATGGTTCATCTGAGTAAAGAGTAGAGGACAACGATGGATTAGGGTTCAGGTGACCATCTGTATGTTATTGAAGTTTGTTCGTCACTGAGTGATATTGAGCCGCACGCCCAGAGTGGGAGAGTGAGGGTATAGTGTCAAACACTGTGGTGGAAACCTACTCCAAAAAATCAATTTATCGACAAACTGTTTCAGCGCTGCCTAAATGAGCTAACTTTAACATTTAAGAAAAAACAACTGATGGTCTGGTGACAATAATAATGCTACATGGCCACTTCTGTATGAGAGGATGGTAATTTATTTTAAAAACATACAACTTAACCATCGTACATGAAAAAACATTTAACGCTCAGACTTTCCCATTTGTCAGCATATCGTGGACACTGCTACGGTGGTCGCTGAACAACCCTCATCCTGAGCTTCAAAATAACATTTGTATGATGTGAATGATTTACGGCTTGAAATGTCAAAAAGAGCCAAAATATCTACTCTATACTGTATGAATATATCATGTGGCCTAAACTAATGTGGTAACTGTTTAGCTGTATTATTTGAATAGGAAATATTCACTAAAACGCAGCAAGTGTCATTTCGTCTCTTCCTCAGAGTGGTTTCTCTTCATGTTTTTTGACTTCCTACATGTTCCAGGTTTTATTCTGCTTGTTCAGCCACAGCTCATTTTTACTTGCCAACTTCTTCTCTTTTATTTCAAGCAAACCTGACAGAAATTTTACCCTAGGCGAGCTACTAAGCAACAACAATTTAGAAGTAAGCTACAAATCCACAGGGAACAGCTGCAGAGAAAGAAACTGGCTGTGCTTTGGCACGACCGCGTTTTGAAACCAGGTTACTGAGAGAAACAAGCCGAGGGCAGGGAGTGTACTGTACTGGCAATGGCAATAACTTTGTTACTCTTAAACTGACAATTCCATGCAGTTAGTAAGAAATCACATATTGTAAGTAGTTTAGTAGTTACAGTGTTATTCTGGTGCAGACTTTAGAGGATGTGGCCTTTTTAGGTAAGAGTTTTAAATTAAAAAGGCAAAGTGAGGAGACCGAGTAGTCACTGAGCCTTACTTTATCTTTTGGTCAACAATTTTTGCAAATAATCTGCTGTTCAGTGGCAGAAACCAACACACAGGAAAGAAACTTCTTCATTTCAATTTTATTTCTCCAGCAGAAATCGGACTCCTTACGTTACCCAGCTTCTTGTTCAGCTGACTTCGAATAAAATGTGAAGACACAGACCAAACTCTCACCTTGTGAGATGTCTTCCGCCGAGGCCTCAGTGAAGCGATACAGCAAGTCCTGCCACTGCCGACACAGTTTGTATGGTTGATGCCTTGCCTTTAACTGCAATTCTGGGGAGCAAAAAGGAGGCGAGTGTAACACAGTGAGATGTGTCCGATATACTGCTCTGGTTCTTGTGCCGCTTGCTATTGTGACTCTGGAGCTGCTAACATCGCCGTATCATTTAAAGAGAAAATATGCATGTGTGTAATATGTAACAGTTTGTATCCAGACTATGACATATTTTTAAAAACACAGAAGCACACAAAAAGTGTTACCGAGCAGTGGAGAACATAGCCAGAAGGCGAAAGCATCCTGTGCAGACTCAGGAATATGGAGAGTCTCGCGAACACTGCGGCCCAACTCCTGCACAGACACACTGCAGAGTCCTTCTACTGTTAAGTGTACTGCGCTGTCACCACAGATGTATACAAGCACATCTTGAGCTGTGTGGAAAAACACAAATAAACAAAAAATTAAAAAATGACAAAAGACAAGTAAGCCCAAGAGAAACAACACCACATGTGTTAGGAAACAGAGGAGTGATTTTATCCTCCATGGAGGAACAATAATATTTTCTGCACCGTACCACGGGAAAGTGTTGCGGAAGAAGCAACACTTCCTCTTTGCGAGTGATCATCCGATGAATCTGGAGGAAAATTGCAGTTGTCTCCATCCATCTCTACTCTGAAACACAATGACCAAACTCAGTCACAAATATGTACCCAGTAACATGACATTCATAACAATGAAACTCCACACGTGTGGTAGTTTTCAGGTGTGCAAATGTCACTTAAAGTATGAGGTCATACTCCTTTCATCCACATGTGTGATGGGACAAGTGTTGCATTTTGTTAACACAAAACTTCCTGATTTCTTAAAATCAAAGTTGTATATGCACAGCCGGCTAACCAGAGTGGACTGTAAAAGTTATATGTGGCGCACATACTGACATTAGTCTCGTATACCTTCAAATAAATACCTAGTATCTGCTTTAGAGGTGACTTCACTAAACAGATACAGTATTAGTGGGTGGATCTTCCTCCAGTCATGGTTTTAATGATCAAGTAATCACGCTAATTTAGTCAAAATTTAGTCAATGTTATGAAGCACCGTTTATATGGCATTTAATAGGGCTTCGAGCATTGATATACAATAGCCTAAATGCAGAGAGGAAGCGGCACAATCCCAAGGCCCGTGGAACAAGGGCTAGCTAGCTAACGTTACCCATGTCCTCTCGTTACATGCTCAAATAAACCCAAACAACATCCCATGGATTCAAGCCACGAGCTAAATGTATTTATTTAGCTAAAAGGGAAATAAACCGTGCTCGCTAATGTTACCGACGTGTTGAGACTGTCACTAAACATTATTGCGATACCTTTAGCTAGATACAGTACGCTTTAGGTATCAGTTGATCACAATCTTGTCACTTTGGTAGTTAACGTTAGTTAACTTAGCTCCCTTTAGGTGTTTTGTCCAAAAGTCTGACATACTGTAGAGCAAGTGAAGGAAAAATATGTCTCTATTGTCCACCTACCTGAGTAAATTCCCCTCCTCGTGCTGCTTATGCGCTGGCTAGGACAGCTAACTTTTAAAATACCGTAGCTAAATACATAAGCAAATCAACGGATCGCTGTTTACCGCTGGCTACGGCTAGTCAGTTGTCTAAAACTAGCTTTCCGGGCAGCTGCAACAGTTTAAGTGTGTTACTGGAGGACGGTTCGCTCATTCTGAACCTCCCTTTTAACGGGCGTGACAGTCACTCTGCAGGATTGGAAACACCGCGTTTACTGAGATATTCATGAATGAAGTAAACATTAAAACAGCCAAGAGCAAATACTTCAAAGTAGTGTTCTGGAAGTCATTGAACTGAACACTAGCCGAAAGACTGTACAGTTTGAACAATTGTACACGGGACAGGTTCAAAAATGTACGATCCCGTAAATGAGTTGAATAAGGAGTTGACGTAGAGAGCGCGTAGTTGCCCGTCACGCGATCAAAACGTCATCGCGTCTGTAACTACGCAGGCAGCAGTTTAATTATATGTATCTGTTCTCACGATTCTAGGTTGTTGCTGATATATTGATTCACAAACAACAGTTGTGAGCCAAAGTTAAATCGTGTTTTTATTAGAAACATTTTCAATAAGCAGACTCGTCTGCGGAAGTGCTCTCCAGTATACCTTTACTAAACTGTAATAGGGTCCTGTAATAATGTAGGCCCATTGTTCGAAGTCAATGGACAAGGTGTAGTTGTACCCTATACATGTTTGTTTTGTCCTGCATGTGGACAGAAATAGCATCTAGGCTTAACTCCCATGCAATAAATAATATCATCATGCAAAGGTCGTTGTAAGCTACAACCTCAAAAACGACTGAATCACTGAATCGAACTGTACACTGACCTTCACAAAAGTAATATTAATTTCATGGTGCTGACCTACAACAGGTTTGGCATTGCAACATTAGTGTTCTGGTATCATTATGTCAAGCTATTGACAGGTTTCTAACAAATAATATTAATAATAATAATGGACATTTTGTGTTCAATCAAGATACAATCAAGATGAACAGATTGGATCTTTTGCAATAACAATACATGGGAAGCCTCTGAGATCTGTATTGATGATTTGAAACCTAAATATGGTGTAATTGTTTTGAGTCATTGGAGGTCTGCCTAACCCCAGAAAGTCACTAAAGACATATGTTTTTAACAGGACCTTTAATAAAGCTATGTTGATATTAGAAACTGATTCAGAGATGAACTAATATGTTGTCTCTCTAAACACTGTAGAATATTTCTCTTTTATATCAAATGAGCTGCCATGGGAAATGGGTAAAGAACACACATTTGAAATAATTTTTCTTCAGTACAGTGTAAATGTTTTTTTGTCAGCAAAAAAAGTCTTGGCATAGTTCTCTGCTTCTTAAATCCACCTGACGCAGGTGTCTAATTGCAAGGGCAGCAGGTTGAGTGTTAACAAATGAGATTAAAAGCTTTATTAAAGGTGTCAGAACAGAGGACACACTTGACAGCTTTCACTGCATTACTGACATTGATGATATCAATCTTCATAATCCTATTCCTTTCACTGGAAGGGAGAACTTAGCAATGTGGAGGGTAACATCTGACATGTTAAGTATTTCTACGTCTGCATGCTGTTAGAAAAAATAAGCAGTAAGTGAATCCACAACATAAGGCATTTAATGACATCAAACTTTAATAAGACATCTGTTATATTATGTCCCATAGTCCTGTGGTTCAGCGGAGCATAGTGCCTCATGTCTATGGCCTTATCATTAAAATCAAAAAATAAAACTGGGAAATAATTTATTTTAAATGGATTGTATCGACTTATTTTATGATGTTGTACAGTATGTGGTTAGCAGTTCTGCATATGGAATGTGAAAGAACAGTTATATATTAAACATCCACTTCACATGTGATGGTGATCAGACAATAAAAAATACTATCAATAAGTCTTAAATAAATCTGTAGAAATTTGTGACGAATATTCTGCTTTCAAATGCAAATCATTAATTATCTATGCGTAAAAAATATTTACATGTGTGTACATCATTTGTGCGTTAGGGGACAGCTGGTTTTCCAGGAGTGCCCTCTTCCACCTGGTTTGTGAGCAGGAAGAACTTCATCACAGGTTCGATGTACTCCATGACGGTTTCTTTCACCGATTTCTCCAGCAAGTACCCTTCTGTCTCAATCTCTGTGTTCTCTTTCCCCGCCACTGCCTCCATGGAGGTCTGTAGGAACCGCAGGCTCACCAGCACAGAGCCCTGGCAGGGAGGAGGGTGGAGAGTTGGGAGGGGGGGGGGGGCAGGTTAGACGTAGAAGCAGATTCCATTAGAGAGCATCATCAGGGATCCACATACACTACCAAACGGCTTAGTGTATATACAGAATGGTGGGTTGTCGCTACACGTTTTTTTTTCATGCATGCTTACGAAGACATCGCACAATGTTAGTATGTGGTTTTATAAGACATTGGCAGCTGTACCAGTCCCCAAAAAGCCAATGTTACCCCTCGACCCATTCCAAATCAAAAGCTCACTTTAGCTCAAACAACTCTGCCTGAAATTGCTGTAAAACCACCGTGATTCTTCTCAAATACCTGTAAGATGAAGACTGACAGTACTCCAGCCCCAATGGTGTTCATCAGGCCCATGTAGTAGTTGACCAGGGCCTCTCTGCAGCCTCGGAGGTAGATATTGAGCTCCTCGGTTTGGTATTCATAATTATAGTGAGCCGAGTTGTTGGTGAGCTGAGACAGGATGCATGGCCGCGGGGAGGTGGGGTTGCAGCAACTGAACGGGACTCCATCTATCAAGTAACGGCCATCCACGTTGCTCTTAATGCGGCTAAGGAAACAAGTGATAAGATGTGTTTTTGCATTGCAGATACAGTACAATAATCAGATTGTTGTACATGTCCTCAGGATGGGAAACCCACTCCCCTCTATAATATTATGCACAACTTACTCTTTCACGTCCTTGGAGCTGAAATCAAGGTAGCGGTTGCTGATCCACTGGACCTCAAACCAGTCCCTGAAATCGTTGTTTCCACAGCACTGAAACTCCATCTGCAGGCGATCGATGTTCTGTTTCTGGTAGCAGCGGCCCGGGGTGTCTGTGTCCTTGTAGAAGCGGATGCCGTTCCTCAGGCCAACTTTCAGGGAAGACTCCAGGCTGCCCTTCATCACATAGCTCATGATGACAGCTAGCAGCATGAGGACGGTGAAGAAGCAGGAGACGGCAAAATAGGGCTTCAGCATTCTCTTCCAGCGAGGAAACCGCTCTGCATCCAGAGCATCCTGGCAGATCCTTGAAGCAAAGTAGTTGATACCCAAGGAGGCCAGGCCAACAATTATGAGGGTGTTGGGCACAACATGTACGTCTGAGTTATCCATTACCTGTAAGTGAGTCACACAATAATGTAATCAGTAAAAACTCTATTTGTTTGCTGTAAGGAAACATACATGAGGACATTCTTTGTTAAAGGGATGCATAATATTTCAACAACCGTGTGAACATACGCTGCATGTAAATCAAAGTACCCAACAGACGTAATGTGGCGATTTGCCTCAAATTACCAGAAAATTCACCTGGAAATACATTGTTGCACATCAACTGCCAAACACCCACAGTTATTCAAAAGCTACTGAAGCTATATGTTGCTGATGGTGGGGAAACATCCAGACCTGGTTGCATTCATAGATGTGTGGGTGTGACTGTATGTCTGACTTTACATCCTTGAATTTAAATTTAAAGTTCTGTGAGTTTTGACAACATGCGTGTTGATGAATGCTTGAATGTTCAAGAGAATTCAACCTTTATTTATGAAGCAGAGATCTCCTAAATGTATGTGTAATGATTTTCATCAGCAGCATTACAGTCGGTCACAGTTTAATCAGAGTTTAATGAGCACTGAGCAGCTCACTTCAAGCCGTTGAGGCTCAGCTGTGTTGCTCAAGGGCAACTACAGTAGTTGTCCTTCTCTCGCTGAGTCTAAATTTTGCTGGCAGGATTCATAAGTACACCGTTAAAAAACATGCAAATAGAGCAAATACAAAGCAAAAAAGATATGAATTATCTGTCCTTTGTTAAATGTAGTAATATATAGTAAGGTTATACACCATGAGACTATGTATTGAGAGCAAACGTTTTTGCTAAATTAGCATATTTTACTGGTTTTTGCAGAGGATCTTTGCACAAACCACGAGTCTGGGAATTCTCTTTTAGGAAAATGAGAAGACAAGAGTTGAATAAACTCACATAGTTAAGCATTTGTGACCGTTTAATCGTATGGAAGACACTCAAAGTACTGAACAGAATCTGGTGGCTTTTTAACATCTTACATTTGACTGATTTTAGTTCAGTGCAAAATGATGGGATGAAAATCAGTGGGGTGAGCTTCAGTGCAATATACAATCGGCGATGAAATGAGAACATTTCTGTGAGCCTCAGATTCTGTAATTTATCGTTTGCGTCTGTAATTTTCTTTTTTCTTTTCCTGTTCATAATAATCACCCTTACAATTTGTACAGCCATGCAAACAGAATACTGTCATGATCTCGGCTGCACAAAATTCTTACGATTAAAATAATTGTGGTACTTTATTTCAAAAACACTGAGATGGCGTGAACAACATAGCTGTAAATACATAGTTGTGCAAATAGTATGTTTTTGAGGGTGCAAATTATTTAATGATGCAAACTACTTAAATGTAGAAATAGAATACATTCAAATAAGCTAAAAACTATAGAGGTTTGTTGTCAATGCAAAGTTGACTGCCTTCAGGAGTAGGGATTAAGGTGATTAAGGCTGACGGAGCCTGGTTTATTAAATGATGAGCCAGGATCTAAAGTGGGTCACAGGTGTATTTGCCTCTTCTTGGTCTCTAACAAGGACATTTCTTTGTATCAGATTTCATTTGTCCTTTTTCTCCAAAATATATTGTACCAACAGTTTAAAAGTAAGACAGACATAGTTGTCATCTGTCAGGTGTGCATACTGTTATTCATGTAAATCAGTACATTGGTGTGTAATCAACGGTGTCAACTAACAACTACCAAAAACGCTGTCCCTCAATGTAGATATTTATTGGACAACTTAGTGTTTAGAGGTTCATGTGTTATCTGTTGGAAACAAGGCATGTTGTTATTTTTCTCCCAGTAGGCACACAGTTGGTCTACTCCCTTATAGTATACACAATATATCTATACACTGAGGAACATCATGTCACTCACTTCTGCAATCAAACTATAAGTTACTACACTATTGATTGTTGCAATGTGTCGATAACTTACAGTACATGTCATAAACTAAAAAGCTTTGGAATGAAATGAACTAAGCTTCAGTAAAACTTGAGTACCTCTGCCCTCCTGCGGAGCTCCGTCTTGAGGATGCAGCCCAGGCCGAAGGTGATAGCCCCGGCGACTGTGGCACACCAGGAGAGGAGCCACAGTCCCTGGGCTAGCTTCACCCTTTTCTGAAAGGGGAACTTCATCTTCATCACCACCATGGTTGCAGCGAGGGAAATCCAAGTCTTACCGGGGGAATAGGGGAAGGAGAGCGACGAGGTCACGAGAGCCGATGCTGGGCTTTTTCTGCCAGGAGGAAAGAGAGGTCAGAGGCAGGAGATGACGATGACAAAACGGAAATTCAACACTGAATTTGGAAAGTAAACCGGTGGCAACAAAGCGAGCACAATTAAAAACCCACTGATGATAGTTTTCTGCGAGCAAACTTTGACTTAAGAATTAAACCGAGAGGTTGGTGCAAAATCCTTGGAGAATAAGGTTTTACAGCTTCACAAGTTGCTCATTCCCAATGAAACAGATATTGGCATCAAAATTCACCTTATTTGTCTCCCCGAAAAGTCCAGAAAAAGTCCAGTTATCTCCACCGACCACTATGTACCATCCAGTGTGCCACACAGTGGATTTGGCACACTGGATGCTGCGAGCGTCTTAACACTAATGCCTACCTATCCCATTAAATTGGCCTGTGAATCCAGGCCATTGTCTGCTCAGCATCCATCACTCATCACACATGGACGACAAAACTAATTGAACCTGACAGGATATTATGATAAGCCACTAACTGTGAAACACTTGTCCTCAAATGCACACATAAACTGGAGTCAATATAAGATGAAAAGAATGAGATATGTATTCAGATGAATAAATTCCTATTTATATTTCATCATAATATCTTATCATGTTCTTTATTTCCTGCTTGGGTTGTCTGCAGAATTCAAGGATCATTTCAGGCTAAATCTAGACAGCATGATGAGGCTCTTGTTGCCCCCCTGACACTGGTTCAGGACTCACTGTTAAAAGAGTATGCATCTGTGCAGTCCTGAGGCTGCAGAAATCCCGACATCCTAACCAGCTATACAACCTCAATGACATCCTTTAATAAGGAGAGATGGGCTCACACTTTCCAATCTCTGTCAGTCCTGCCTGCTGAACAGGTGGTGTGTCTAGTCGCGTCATCTATATATATAAATATGTAGAAATAAATATATATATAATATATATAATCACATAAATGTCTTGATGTGACTAGACCCACCACTCTTTCGAACAATGTCCCTGGTCACTCACCTCAGCTTCCCAGAACTTTTCCTATGTAACTCATTTTAGAAAGATTCCTCCCTAGATCTATCTCCCTTTTCAAGGAAGGTTGATCAGAAGTAAAACAAATGTAGGCGGTTCAATTCATGTCTTTTTGCGTCTTCGTTTGGTTTATTAAATGTTACATGGACAGAGTTAAATAGATGACATTTACACAAGCTTGTGAAAAGTGTTCAATCGCAAGTATAGGTTCATTCGAGTAAATACATGTTTGGCACAAACACAATAGTTTTAATATGCACACATTTAAAGCTATTTCACAACTGTATTTGTAAGTATACGATAGTTTATATAGGACATGCTAAGACTACATTTTACGACAGGAAATTGATTAGCAGGAAAACACTGAAAAAAGATTTTGTTCTCCAATATTTTGGAATGTTTTTTAGATTGTGCTCAACACTTTGTGTATATAGCATTAAGCAATGTAATCAACAACGCTTGGCTACCTACACAATAAATACACTAAATATGAATAAATGATGTTATATGCAATAAAGCAAACAGAATAAAATGTAAGAACGAGGCAGGAAATGCCTGTATCTACGTATAGCTATGTATACAACAAAAATAACCATTTACATTTTCCATTAAACGACCAAATCTAAGATGTAGGGGATGTTTCAATGTACAGCAAAATATCGTTTATGTTTAAATACATTATGTGATCAAAGTAAACTCGGATTTCAGACACAGTGAACAGTGCACTCGTGTTTCTGTCACAGCTTTGTTCGCTCCCCTTTCAACAGCTCGTCTGGAATCCCTCCTGTCCTGCTGTGCACCTCGGCCCTGCCATGCCGCTGTCCTTCACTGGCCTGAGATCCACATATGAATTGACTGAGCATCCGCTCGGCTGACTCCAGGCCGGCCAGGCTGCTATCTGCCTCCGACGTCCTGCTTCCTATCGGCCGGTCGTTGCTTGATCTCCAGTGATGAATGATCTCATTATCTAAATCCTCCATACCTTCGTGCCCTTGGTGGTGGAGGTCCATCATGGCCTCCGTGCCTCGTAGCTCCTTCTGCATGTGATGGCGAGCCAGGGGGATTTCCTCCAGGCTAGCAGACCGGATCAGGATGGCAGAGCCGAGGTTCTGACTTGTGGTGATCCTGTATGTGCCCTCACCTGTCATGCCGTCAGACAGGTTCTTGTTGTGAATGGTGAACTGGAGATGAGGTATCTGCTGATGGCATGGAGCGTGTCCTCCGACAATTTCCTCACCCCCTGACTCGCTGTCTTTGTCCACGTCTGCTTCCCGGTGTCTCCATACTGGACCTCTGTTTGATCCTGTCAGTATATATTGTGGGGTCTCATCTCCCTTCTCTGACCAGTCAGATTCCTCCGCCTCTGGAACTGGCCCAAGCGATTGCTCCTGCCCGCCGGCTATGGCCGTTTCGTAGTTATTATGGCCGTCCATGAACTGTGCCGGAGGGGGAGCGATGTGAGGAACCTTCTGATCAATGGCATCATCTGACTGAAAATGGAGGTCAGTGTTGTGAGTCACTGATGTAACCTACATTAAGCAGAGGTTAGAAATTGACCGGTTTATTGATTGAATGACGCAAAGTCAAAGAATAAAAAAACGTTTTTTTGTATGAATAAACAAAAACATACTGATTGCCTTTGAATGCATTTGTGAAGCCACAAAAGTGTGTCTAGACCTTAAGAGGGAAGTAAAGATCTTACACTGGATGTTTCCACACTGCTGGTAAATGTTGCATCAGTGAGCTGCTCTGTCAGTGCTGAAATACGCTGGTTCAGCCTCCCACGTTCTCCTTCCAAACTCTGCGCCTGACACAGAAAGTACAGGAAGCACAGTTGTCACAGGTAAACCTTCTGTGAGTGGGGGAATTTACATCAGAATATCCCCTCCCAAGAGTTTTGAAAACTTTCACGACTCAGTCTTAGTAAATCAGTCGAAAAGGGTGTTTCTACAATCGTTTTCATGTTTCTGATAATTCAGGCTCACGCACAGGAAACACAGAGATGCTTCCAATCTCACCACTGAATGAAGCTTTTGCTCTAGAAGACTATTAGTCTGTTGTGTGGCGGAGCAGTTGTCGTGTAGTCTGAAATAAGACACAGGCAAAGAGAGAGAAGTTACAATTTATTGCAGTATACAGTACACGCACATTGTACGAGGTTAAATAAGATACCTCACCCTGGACACAAACTGTTCGTGCCCCTTCCATCTGGCAGGAGGCTGTGGTCCATCAGGACCAAGACCTCACGCCACACGAACAGGTTTTTTCCCATCTGCAGTTGGGCTCATCAACAAAGCCCGGGACCCCCACTGACTCTGACATCCCCAGGACAATTTCCTTCCGGTACACTCTCCTGCACGTCCCTTCTATGTTTATTTATTTAAATACACCTGACACTTTTAAATACACTTACATTATATACTTGTCTATAGTACTGTTATCTGTTTGTTTGTGCACTTTATTTGTTGTGCACCACCCGCCATGTCAAATTCCTGGTATGTGCAACACACCGTGGCAAATAAACGGTTCTGATTCTGATTCTGGTGTGTTCATTGCAGCTATTATCTTAGGTCTGAAACATGAGACGGATAGTTAAAAACAGAGGGGACAATAGATCAGTGCCGAGCCTTGTTCATATTAAGATTAGACTGATTACTCTTTCAGATCTCTTTCTATTTGTGACAAATAACATATTTTGCCTCAGGAAATATAAAGATGGCTTAAATTGTCTGTGTATAATTATGTATAGCAACAGGAGTCTACCAGAAGAACAGAAAGTGTTGTCTGTGCATTTGTTACCTCCTAAACCTCTCCGCGAGGTTGCTCAGCTCAATACGTGTCCTCTGAAGTTCTGCCTCCAAAAGCTTTTGGCTGCTCATGAACTCCTCTCCTAAACACTCCATCTTCACTGCTGTCTTCAGTAAGCTTTGATGCAGACCTTCATTCTGCCCCTGTAGGTTCCTATCAGATACAGATACACAACAGAGGAATTCAATTGAGTGAGAAAACGTACATGAGCATTTAATATTTCAATTCTTTTGTTTGCTGTCATTACTCTCATTTTACACACGAGGTCTAACATTACACGGGTCAGTGTTCTCTAAGATATTCACATCCAGAGTGTGTAACCAATTAATCTGTGTGCAATATCACAGTCATGGTTGTCACTTGGACTATGACCATTGCCAGTTAACAAACCCAAAATAATTAAATCACACTTACATGATTCTACCAAGTTCATGCGCCTTTTCCTGTATGAAAGAAAACAAAATTACTTTGACAAGAAAAATCTGAATATTATCTATGATGCCCAAAGAGTGAAGTGAAAAAAATGACCTGAAAATTGAAAGAAGAATAAAGACCATTACTGGGGAATGTCAATTTGATTTGCATGAGATTGGGCATGATAGCCAATCTATTGTTCTGTAATAACCAATCTAGCATCCACTGTGACATGCACACTGGTGCCCAAATCAATAGGTAAGCAAATGAGTGGAACATTATTACATAACCAGTTAATCAAGCGTGTATAGCAAGGGCAACTATTGACCTGTCAATAATTACTTTATGAGCGGCTTAACTCAAAGAGGAATGCCGTACTTTATGTAACGATGAGCCAGTGAAGCTTGTGTGTTCCTCGTCATGACCGGAGGGGCTGCTGGTGTTGCTCTGTGACTCCTTCCTGGAGAGAGAGTCCAGCTTCAGAGGAGGACCGAGGTCAAGGTCCAGGTCCAGGTCATTGCTGGAGTGAGGCTGGTTGAGACGTGATTCAGGTTTGTGTCCTTGGTGATGACTTTTGCTGTGGTGGTCTCCATGGTGATGGTGATGGTCTGGACTGTGGTGGTCTCCATGGTGATGCTTATGGTCTTGACTGTGGTGGTATCCATGGTGATGCTGATGGTCTGGACTGTGGTGGTCTCCATGGTGATGTGGTGTAGTCGGACCTTCAATGTTTGGCTGGTTGCTGTGGCGGCGGTGACCTGAACTGTGATGGTCTCCATGGTGATGTGTTGGGGTGTGGTGGTTGTCATGTTGGTGGTTTTGAGCCTGGCCTTGTTGGTCTCCATGGTGATGGGGAAGAGAAGGTCTATGATGGTTGCCATGGTGTTGATAAAGAGTTGCACTGTGATGATGCTCTTTGTGTTGGTGATTTGGGCTGCAATGGTCTCCATGGTGATGGTCTCCATGATGATGATCTCCATGATGATGGTCTCCATGATGATGGTCTCCATGATGATGATGGTCTCCATGATGATGGTCTACAGAGGAATGGTCTCCATGATGATGATGGTCTACAGAGGGATGGTCTCCATGATGATGGTCTCCATGATGATGGTCTCCATGGTGATGGTCTACAGAGGGATGGTCTCCATGATGATGGTCTCCATGGTGATGGTCTCCAGAGTGATGGCGATGGTGTGTGTCATCATGGTTTTTGTGGTGACGGTCACCATAGTGGGTAGTGGGGCTATGGTGATCCTTACGATGATGGACAGGACTGTGATGGTCTCCCTGGTGATGGTGGTGGTGGTGCTCATGAGACGGTGAATGGGAGTGATGCTGGGATGACCACGAGTGATGTCTTTTCAAACAGCTAACATCAGTGCAGCTGCTAGGCCCGTGATCCGTGCGATGAGGTGAGTCTGTAGAACGGTGATGGTGACAGTGGTGGAGAGATTGAGAGGGAGAAAGAGAAGACGAGTGCTTGCTGGTATGGGAGTTGTTGCTGGAGCTAGCTGAGTCTGCACTGGCATGCCGACTTCTCTGCTGTCTGTGTTTCTCTGTGCTGCTTACTCCTTTACTGGATCTAACAGAGACCTGCCCTGTACTGCAGGGACTTTGAGCATTTGTAACCCCAAGAGTGGTGAGTCTCATTGGGCTGAGGACCTGCCGAGTGATCTCATTAAGGAAGGCAGAGAACTTCATTTTTTCCTTTGTTAAATTCTTCCTGGCTCCACCTTTTCCCCTCTCTAGTTCAATTTCATCTTCATTTCCACGCTTTTCTCTTTCTTTGGGTCTAGCAAGAGCCGCCATTGATTTGGCTTTGCGGACGGTTCCATCATTTCCTGAGCCTTTAATAGTGCTCTGTGTGTTCTTCAGGGTGCCATGACTGGGGCCATTGTGAGAAGACTTGCCTTTCTCCTGTTTGGCAGTGTGCCTGTTTTGATGACCTCTTTTATCTATCAAAGGGGCTGTGTCGTTGTCTTCATCTTCAAAGTACTTGTGTTTCTTGGAAATGTCTGTACAAGACTGTGAATGCCCGGGCTTCTTAAGTGGATGTCTCTCCGAACACTTACTGCTGGTCTCAGAGGACAGCCTCGAGGAGGATGAAGCTGTTGAAGAGGAGGAAGAAGAAGAAGAAGAAGAGGAGGGAGTTGATGAAGTAGATGAAGAGGAGGAGGAAGGTTTTGATGGAGAAGAAGAAGAGGAGGAGGACGATAAAGAGGAACCAGTTGAGGAACTCAGGGGAGCTTCTGAACGAGAGACATGCCGATGGTTTTGCTTCTGATGGCAATGGCGAGGATGATGAGTCTTGTCATCATCCCACTGACTTTGATCGTCGGGTGGATGATCACCGGAAATCCTGTCCTCGGCTGTTGAATGGCTGCTATTTTAGAGAGAAAACCTGAGTGTTAAAGACACACTGGATACCAATACTGTAGCTAATTATGATGTTAATTATTTTTGCAATAGCAGGTCAAATGTATAAATCAAAACTCCTTAAGAAGGAAATAGATCTCTTCCACTTTAATCCTTCTAATGTGAAAACTAACACAAATTTAAAAAATCTGACGGCTTTAATATCTTATTATTAGGGGCGTAACAATACGCGTATTCGTATTGAACCGTTCGGTACGAGGCTCACGGTTCGGTACGCATGACGAACCGAATACGTTTGAAAAAAAATAAAAATAAAAAAACCTTTATTTAACCAGGTAGTCCCATTGAGATTAAAAATCTCTTTTGCAAGATGTAAGTAACAATACTACATAACATTAAGGAGCAGTTTTTGTTTTTTATGCTTATGTGTTGCTAAGAAGACACCCCAGAAGATGGGTCACTCAGGTATAGTTCCATCATTGTTCAAAGACAAAGAATAACTTTATGTTAGTTGTAATGAATAAATATATTTTCAAATCAAGTACATTTCTCTGGCATTTATAGTTTTCTACTGTACCGAAACATACCGAACCGTGGCTCCACTGTATCGTACCGAACCCAACCGTGGATTCTGTGAACCGTTACACCCCTGCTTATTATACCTAAGCACAGAATCTGTACATGGGGACAGGCAATACACAGTGGAACAAATGTCCAAACTTACTCATAGCTATCATTGTCATCTGACTGATGTAACTTTTGACGATGACCATGGCCTTGGTTTTGGTGACGGTGCTTCATTTGCTGAGATTTTGAGTTAGCACCCTTTCTGTGCTTGCAGTCTTTTTCTTGATGGTCGCTCATTTCAGTCTTATGATCTTTGACGCCTCTGGTGTCCGCATGAGGATGGAAAGGTGTGAAATAATTCTGCCGCTGAGAGCCGTCTGCAGAAACTGGCACGATATTGATCCCTGTGGAAATGGTACATAATTCAGTGTGCCGTGACTATCTTTCATACAGAAATAGAAACACGTCAATACTTACATTTTGATTCATACTATTATTGCTGTAAATTAGGTAAAACATGGTGATCACATAATATATAATATGATCAAGCTATCTAACTAATTTCTCACTTGTACCAAAGTATTAAAACCCCCATGGTAACACTTTCTATGAAGACCACATCTATAGTCCATTATGAGGGCATTCATAGTGAATTATAGTGCATTTATAGGGTTTCATGACTACTCTCACAAACACACATAATGCTCTCTATCGCACTATATCAACAGTCATGAAACAGTATAGATGAATTAGATGTGCAAGAATCTTATGGATTCTTGACTGATGGGTTTACAATACATTATGACGACCTACACACCTCAACAATCAACTGTAGTAAGCACTCATAGTATGCTATCATGGAAAACAAGTCATGCAGTATCATAAGTTATCATTGCATGTGTTAAGTAAAGTTAAGCACATAATGATGCATCTGTTGCAATGCATGAACTATCATAACGTTTCATTGTTGGTGGTAAGAAAAGAGTAAGAGTAAAATAATCTGCATCATAAGTGATGATTTCTATAATTACTTTGAATAAATCATATGGGTTTTACACCTTGAGGTTCCATTTCTAAAGCAGACCAATTGTATGTAGCATAGATTCTTATAAATGCATGAACCCTAACGGGGCTAAGTGGACAGCAGGGCCGTCCTTCAATCAGAGGATCGAAGGTTCGATCCCCGGCTCAGGCTCCGCTAGCCGCATGTCGATGTGTCCTTGAGCGAGTCACTTAACCCCAAAATTGCTCCCGTAGCTGTGATAGAATCTGAATTGTAAGTCGCTTTGGATAAAAGCGTCTGCTAAATGACTGTAATGTAATGTAACCCTAACAATGAAAGGTTATGATGAAGCATGCGTTATTATAGATGCATCAATATTTACTTTACTTTTCTCAGCACAGTGATAACGACCCAAACTATAATAGCACTTACTACAGTAGATTGCTGAGGTGTGTATACGTGGGTTAAGGTGGTCATAATGTATTATAAGCCCATCAGTCAACCTCTAGTTGCAGCATCCATTAGACAATTGCACTTATCATTTATTATAAGACACATCTATAATGCTTTATGACTGTTGATCAGATATAACATAACAGAAGTGTATTTTTGAGGTCAGTCATTATAAATGCATTATAACTTACTATGAATTTACTATGAATGAACCCACTATAGATGTGGTGGTCATAGAAAGTGTTACCAAAATATTTTTTCTCGTGAAAGCTAATTAAGTCAGCGCTACATGCCGTGATGAAGCAAATGTGAAAGGTAATCACATGCAGACTTTTGTGCAAAATGCAGCTCAAAATGCTGTGAAACATTTCATTCCAAAACAAGTTCTAAGTTTCTAAAGCAAGATAAGTCTTGTTCAGAAAGCAGCAGCTACAGAGAGCCAACATCTGTACTTACGTCCTCAAAGAAGCCTCGGGAACGAGACAGGCAGTGGTGTTCATTGAAATAACAATACCTCTCTCTCAGCGATGCACCGTCTAATTGAACTGGGAGGCCCATGTGAAGACCACACTCACGGACACATCAATATCTAGTCCTGTGCCATCCAATGACAGAGGGGACAGTTGCTGCACGTAGCTACAGTGACCTGTATCGAACTGCGCTGTATACTGTTCTGTACATGACGGCTTATGCGAGTATTTCAAAGATACCCGCATGAATGAGTAACATGCAGTACTGTACATGTATAGTATAACTCCAAATACAACAATCAGATGATCAACACAAACTGTACATTTGTATAAACTATACATATAAACATTAGTGCATTCACATTCACACTCTATTTCTTTTTAGACAATGGTAGCAAGATGAAAGATATCAAAGTCATCCCAAATATTTCATCAAATCCACTCAGGAATATTTTAGCTTTTTGTTTAATAAACCACTCAAACTGCCAAGCAGAATGTAATAAAACATGATGTTTACAGTTTGGCTTTCCAGAGAATCTCAGCATATCTCAACGAATTTTTTATATTTTAGATGTCCTGAACACATAATGAGATATGGACTTCTAAATACATAGACTCTGAGTGACTGTACCAGCCAAAGAACGCTGGCCTCAAGCATTCATTCCTCAGCTTGTACAGGGGTCCCTTTAGAGTGCTACATCCAAAGTAGCCAAACTCTTCTGTTGAAGTGAGCCTGTATACCCTGAGGCATGACAGTGGGTGGGTGTCAGACGTCACCTCCTCTTGTGTTACTTAAGTTTTAAATATTTACAGAATGCTTGTCGGAATATGATAGTGTTTGCTTTGTTCATGTGAAAATATTCTTGGGGAAAAGGCTGAGCTCAGAGCCAAAACACTTTGGAGTACAACAATTCACCACAAAGATATTGTTTTCCACTTATGGCTGTCATCATGAGAACAGAAGAACTGTGCTGCCTACAGTATGCACTACAGAGTGTCAGGTTATCGATCAGCATGTCCCTATTATGCCAGTGCAATGGGCAATCTAATAACTCAGAGTTCAGAAACACATTGAACTCCAATAGAGTGACAAGGGCAATTACACAATACAAGGCATGTGAGGTTATATTAGACCACTCACAGTTTAAAACCGCTTTCTTAATGTCAAGACATGTATCAGACAAGCGTAACCACAGAGTTGTGCCGGTGTACAAGTGCCAGATCTGTCATCCTCGTTGTAATTTTGCAGAACGTGTTGTCATTGCCGCAGGCAGATTTCCCAGCATCAATGTAGTACGGCTCAGACAGATGCACCGAGAATCAATGGCAAACCCACACTGCTGTGACTGTTTGGCAAACGCAAAGGAAAAGTTGGATGAGGCGACTGACTTTCACACGTAAACACGTGACGTATTGACGAGTATGTATAACACAGATGTGTACACTTGAAGGGGGTTATGACGAGGATTCCCAAGGACAGCATGTGACAACGTTACATCATGCAGGATGTCCAGTAATGCACATTACTGTCATACGTTCAGTTAAATAACTTCATATTCGTGAGGAGGAAATACTGTATGACCTTTGCATGCACTTGTCATATCAATATAATATAGACATATCAAATTTCCTGTTTCGAAAAATGATTGGGCTTGAGATATGTCTCTGTCCCACCAGGTGATGATGCATGTAAGATATTCTAAGGTGGCCGTAGCTCAGTGCATCAGAAATAAATCTATACTTTCACCTGCCACCGGTCTAAATAAGGTACAAACTGCATTAGCGTTGAAAGTAAACTTTGAATTATTTGAAGACAGATATATTAGCACTGAGATACTATAAAAGTGAGCGTCTACTTGGGTCTTTCCTCCAGTTCTTTGTTTTTTTAAGGTAATTATATATTAATGTTGTTGCTTTAGTGCAAAGGAGTGCAGCAATTTGCAGAATAGTAAACAGAGAGCCTACCACTGCATCTGTGTATCTTCATATCAATAGTCTGTGAGCAGCAGATAGATGCTACCACACACCACCATTTTTATTTGAGCTCCTGCACTTATAATAGTTTATGACAGAACATTATTCATCCTCATTGAAAATGCAAAACAACTGACATTTCAGCAATTCTTCACCCTGTTGCCTATGCACAGCAGTAGGTAATGGCCATGTTTCATGGAAAAAAACATTTCAACACTGACAGTCTGTAGTATTCCCATTTAATAGACAGAACAAAAAACCTCAGGAAAATGTACATACAGTATGTATCGCAAATCTAAAAGCAATGCACTCAATTTCAGGAGTAATGCAGACACCCATAAATAGTTATGCATTCATTTTCTGTGATTCCAGCTGTGAGGGCCACATCTTCTGTAAGGGAGAAAACACTCAACGGCCGCTCAAATCAAATCAGCGAGTGGAGTCAGTCTATAAACATGTCAACGTTACCGAACGTTTGGCTGTGGGTCACATACATTCAGCTAACGATGGTCTGTCCACATCAGAAGTGATTATTTAGTTTCTACTGAACTGAAAACAAAAAACAAAAAAATCAACTTACAAAGATCACTGACAACAGAGTTGGATTAGTGAATATAAATACAACCCCTCTTCAGCATTAGCTGTTCAGAGCAACAATAACCGGATCCTGCTTCTATATGCACCTGGTATTGGTCACCCTTGTCGTTTGCGGGTTGCTTTGCTTGGATCACAGGAAACGTAGTGAATGTTGTGAGATTTGTTATGGTCTGTGAAGGGCCGTGGCATGTTCCTACTGCGTAGAGATTGCATCCATTCTTAAACAAAATGCACGGTGTCTCTTTTCCACTCAAGTTTGGTAAACGGCTCCCTCTGCTGGGCTAACCACGTATTAGAAAGTCCCATTTCAGCTGGTTCTACACAGGCTTACATTGTGTAACACAGAAGGTAAAGAAGGAATCAATGCTTGTTATCAGTTTTTCCCCACACGAATGTGGGGGTTAAGAAGAGGATCTAAATTTGGGTCGGAGCCAGCGGAGGCACGTCCAAGTTTAGCCATGATGATTATCAACGTGAAGAATCCCAGAACAACAACCACGAGGATCATGAAGACCCGCTGTTTCCAGGACAGAGATGTCCGCTTTCCACCAGTGCGATTTCTGAAAGGACAACAAAAATGCCAAAAATTAGGGATCACAGTGACCTTTGCATAGTGATTTGTTCAAAGTGCAAAGCAGTAACGGAGCATTCCACAGCAGATCATGATACTAACTTGAGAATTTGAGCAAACCAACTTAACGCTGGCCGTCGTCGGTACTTGTCATCGTCAATGTCAATCTGTGTGACAGAGCTGTGATCTATGCCCCGCGTGTCGTAGATCTTTCTTGGCGACGATGCTGGAGAACAACAACGAGTTATTAGGATGGAAGGCAACACAGAATGTTAAATGTTCACTGGGTTCCACTATCATTTGAAACTTTTAGGGCTCTTAAGGAAAGACGGGCATTACTTTAAGAGTAGTAAGAGAGAGGTCCATTGCTTTACCTGTGTGTAGTGTAATTGTGTCACGGGTAGCGTCATTAGGGAAGTTGACCGCAGAGTGCTCCTGCATATTTGGGTCCCCATTTTTACGAGGACCGCCGAGGTCTTCCTGTGCCGGGGGTGGGACAGGATTTGTTGGTGGGTTGAGGCTGGTGTTGTAAGAGTGGCTGAGGTAAATGTTACTTTGTTCTTGTGCTGTGGAAAGTAAAAAAAAAAAGAAAAAAAAAGAGTTTGATTAAACCACTTAAATGATACTGTGTAATTAACGGCTGCAAAACATGTTGCAAGTTAGTAAAAAGTAAACACTAAGGCTCACCATCAAATGTTGACCAGTCAGTATAATCAGTGACATCATTAGCTGTGGTCTCCTCAAGGACCCCAACGGGCTCTTCAATCTGTCAGTCGAACGTGACATTTTATAAATATTTTACAAAAACACAGAGTTCTAAATGTGATTTGTTTTCTGGAAGACTATCTAATGGTTTAGAGATCATAATGTAACAATAACAGGCCCTTACCAGCGGCAGCCCTAAACCTGCTCTAGCCCAGTTAACAGACGACAGCTGTTCTTTCAGCACATCAGCAATTGGGCTGGCAAGGTTGGAAGGGGGAAACACTGGACTCTGACAGGTGGGGCACTGGTATCCCGCTGGCGCCGTATGGAGGGGCAGCCGAGAGGCCAAGTTATTAAGACAGGACCAGTGAAACACGTCTGTGGAAGGAAAAAAAAAAAAACACAGCTTCACGTCACAGCAACAATGGTGGCATGCCAATTCCATTCATCTCCATTGTTTATCATTTCTAGACAGAACTAACAATAAGTGGAAAATATGTTTATTGTAACGTTGTTGAACTTCCTTTAAAAACCAGTGGATTTGCTAAGTGAGCATGTATTCCCAATAAGTGTAATATAAACAGAAGGATGATAATCTTACCGTAGCAGACCAGCCTAACAGTGTCTTGAGCATTCAATGGACTATTACACAGAGTACAGTTGGGGTTGTAATCGCTGTCCTGGAGCCATTGCAAATATGACTGCACGATACACTGTGGGGCACCAAGTGGAAATACAGAACTGTAATTTGATGTTACACGTTTTATACAAGCATAAATTGCGTGATACTTATTCACTCACTGACCTTGTTGTGGTTGGATACCAGGCAATGCTCGCACACATTTACACGATGTTCAAAGCAGAACAAATTGGTCACCTTTCTCTTCGGACACTTGCAGAGACCCATAGCCACGTTCGCTGCGTTGCGTTAAAACAGAAAGAAATGCAGGTTTGTTATGAATGTAAACAACAAAAATACGTCAGACTGAGGATCCTTATTGTCATAATTCTGTAAATTACAGTCAGTCCTTGTGTTTAGTATATATATATATATATATTGGTGTGAATGTGCGAATGTTGTAGTTTTTGTGAAGTTGACATAAGTTATCGTATCGTAACGTTACACATTTCGAGAGGTCCACACTCCGTTTTTCTGGTCTAACGTCATGTTTGAACACCGACTAACACGTCTGGTCAGTGATGACACCTCTAGGAAGCTCATTCAAAAAACATGTATCCAAGCTAACATTAGCTGCTACCCTAGCAGGAAGTTATCAGGTGAAGTAACGTTAGCGAGCTAATCTAGCTAGCTGTTAGAGTTGAGGAAGTTCCAACGCAAATGATAAATAGCAACATGTTACCTGTCACACCGACTTTAATCAAGTCCCGTTCGCTTCAGGTAAAGGTGTACGACTTTCATTTAAGCTTCCTTGTCAAATTCACGCGGAAGGCGTCTCCAGAAGCTGTCATCAGTAAACTTAAGTGCAGCTACCTGGTTCCTTCCTCTCTCTGTTTATGTGCCACGTCTCTTCCGCTTCCGTTTCTTCTTCGTGTATTTCTGTGAGAGACCAACAGGCGCAATCTGCCATCTGCTGACCCGGAGTGCATATTTCTCCAGATTCTTTTTTTAAAATGTCGTTTTTTCAATTAGGTAATCATCAGTATGATTGTTATACAACTATAAAATGTAACTCTGTTTGACACACGACACGCGGTCCAGTTACATGTACAATGTAGGCACGTTTGTTTATCATCTTCACACCGCCATTTTCTTTTTTTCTTCTTCTCTTGATGACTGCATGTTCTTAATCAGTATGAAAAAGCGTTTCACGTCATACTGCACTGGAGGAGGCTCTGCTTCATTTTCCATGCACAGGTGCTTTATAGCATCCAAACTGACATACACGGACACTGTGAATTATATGAATTAAGGTCATTTTTGTGACCGTGTATATGTTGTGCTCTAGTTTCTCACAGTCTTCTGTCTGAGAGATGTATGACTGACAGGTAGCCTGTTTACGAGGAATTATTCATTATCAACACCATGTGTCTCTCTGCAGATTCTCACGACTCTAGTGGACGCTATGATTTATACACATTTAAATGTGCACAAAAACAGGGTTAATATCATTTAAATGTGGAGGAGAGCCATCGATGTGATGAAACGGTGTCATATTTTTTAGTTTTTCATTCACATTCAGTTTCTCATTTGTTTCTTGCTGCTTGTGTTGTTGTTCTCTTGCCTTTTTATACTTGGCAGGTTTGTGTCAGATTGCAGTTAGTGTGTTTAGACACCAGATGGTGTACAAACTGACAGCCAATAAAGTATTGGCTTAATTAAAAGTAGCGAAGACAAGAACAGATGTTATGAAGGAGCAGTGTAGCTTTCTTGCTATATAGGCAGCAGATCACTTAGATGATTTAATTGCTGCAAAATGTGTCTTCAATAGATCTGATGGTGTTGTCTTAATGTGCACATTTCGAGTTGGTCTGGCGGAGACTGTCTTCCAAATGTCATAAAAGTAAATCAAAATGGACGTAAAAAGATAATAAAAGACTGCAAATGTGGGCAATGACGTGTCATAAATAAAAAATAGGCCATCAATGATACGTCAACAGTGTTCAGAGTCGTGGCTTTAAAAAGTTGAGACCATGTAAATTCTCAATCCAGCTAAGACAAAACAAAACGCTGCCCTTTCATGCATGATGAAGACTTTTTGTCTTTACAGTATGCATGTTGTGTGTGTAAATGGCCATGCATGTATTTGAGAAGGAGTGTACTTTTTTTTTTGTTTGTCCCTTCACAGTTCACTGCACATGCGAATTGCCTGTAGGGGGAAGTGATGGAAGTAAAATGGGAAAATGAAAAAGCCAAAGAAAAACAGTCACAGTCCCAGAAGTGCAACGGAAGGAGGCAGAGATTTTCTGTCCTGTACATCTTACAAGGTCTAAGGCACCAATTATGCTGCATGAAATAAAAAAGATTGTTTGATGGAGCATTGAGTGAAAAATCCTTCTTAAAATGTTTGCAAGGCAGTAAAATAGAACTATTTTCAAATTAGTTAACTTGTTTTTATTCTTTTAATCAAGTTAAATTGAACAATTAAGTAGATTCAATCAGTGCGGGAGCAAATCAGTCTCATCCACCCCTTTTACAAGACATTTCTGTAATGGCAACTCTTGCAGCATGCTTTAACAACTCTGGATTCATGTGCAAATTCTTTAACTTCTTTGAAGAAAAAAATGACTATGAGACTACATGACTTTGTGCTAATGAGCATGAACTTGTAGTGTCCTCAGTGATGACCAGACACACATATAAATCACTGACGGGGGGGTAAGGACACGAGGGAAGGGCATTTGAAAAGCACTGAAGCTATCAGATGGAAGGGAAATCTAAAGACAAATGACAGAGGCACCGGAGGACAAATCAGCCCTGGAGCTGAGGCAGCTGGGTCTGAAGAGGGGGGGGGGGGGGGGGGGGGGGGGGCATTGATTGATTGAGTCTGGCAACTATTGATCAGCTATCAGCTCTATCTGTGAAGGCAAGCGTAAAGATTCAGGCATGGCTTGTTTAATGAATCCGTTCCCTGATGTGACTGTGAAAGGGATTGGCCATAAATCAGTTCGGTTCTGAAAATCCAA
Organism: Melanostigma gelatinosum; assembly: GCF_949748355.1. Classification (NCBI taxonomy): domain Eukaryota; kingdom Metazoa; phylum Chordata; class Actinopteri; order Perciformes; family Zoarcidae; genus Melanostigma; species Melanostigma gelatinosum. The sequence continues at coordinate 16,920,042 of NC_136647.1, forward strand.
ATGGTCCCTGGTGGCTGTTGCCTTCTGGAATTATGACATTTTTATGTGTCATACCTTATATGTTGCATTTACAAAACTGAAAAAGAAGACGGTAAGAACTATAAACATTGCATCTACAACCGTTTCATTTGCTTTATTTTGTCAGAGTGTGCATTGAGGATTCAGGACTGTCTCTAAAGACAGTGAGAAAAACATTTTCTATAAATTGTGTCATCTCGTGTTTACAAATGTAAATTCAAATACAAGCATAGGATTTGCTCAATACTGAGGGTTAAGTTAGATTTGTTTCATCATAAAATAACAATTGTTTCCAAACCTTTTATGACTGCTGTAAGTAAATGTCATGCATAAACACGATGTTGAGGAATGAATATTTGATAAATGATAGCATTGAAAATAGAAGAAAATAAACCGGTCACCCAATATCAGACTTATCTGGGGTGCTGGAGCTGTAGACTATCTAACTGAATGAAAAAAAAGGCATCCGCACACTCAAATCTGTGCAAAAATCTTTAATATAAGCGAGCTATCGGTCAGAGACCTTCAAGGCAAGGACATTCAAATATTAAAAAGTGCACAGATCATGTTTTTCAATGAATTTTCCAATTCAAAACATAGCGGCACACCATCAGTTTATACACAACCTTTATGAGACCAGACCAAATCATGGATATACTAAAAATGAATATCATCCTTCCATTTGTTTTATAGATGGTCATGAGATTCAAGGTGGTCATTTCACAACTTTGTTTCTAGATCTCAAGGTGATGTTAATCACATGTTTTTGTGACAAATTATCACCGTAAACTGTCTACAAATTTCAAGGCTTTGGATTTGAGCTTATGCGCATCTATTTCTTAAAATGCAAAAGAATTGTGGAGTCACCACATTTGAATGAGCGGAATCCATTTAAGTGTCAAAGTAATAAAAAACTCATTCATTGTTCGGTCCGGGTAAAGTCCTGTTGTGTTAATGTAACACACAAGTGAAAACAATCAGCATTTAACTGAGGAAAAATCTGAAAAAAACCCACAATCCATCTATTTGGTAGAAATGTGTTTTATTTGTGTCCCATAATCGTCTGGAGTACCTGAAACAATCTAGCGCCCCTCTGGGGGTCCCTGTCTCCAAAGATGAAAATGACTGCGTTTACCCCATTTCACAGTGAGCTTGAGCCATGAAACGCTTCTCTCTCTGGTTGCTGTGTATTTGTTTGTGCGTGTTTCGTTGTTCCTCTTGTGCGTATGTGCGTGAAAATCCGAAAATGAAGCAAAATCAAATCCATGGTCATAACCACATCGTTTAATTTCTAATGTAATGACACTGTGGATACTGTTACTTTATGGGGACGGGGGCTCAGAGGCAAATCCATCAGGCTTTGCTCTGAATGAAATTGGATTGAGTGATTGATTTATGTATGTCAAGTGAAGGGCAAAGAGACGGACAAAAAGAAACCGCAGAGTGTTTGAGCGGGTCAGGGGAGGGGAGTCGCAGATCTATGGATGAAGCATGGCCCCCTGATGGGGGAAGGAGAGCATTGAATCAGACAGAGATAAATGGAGTGTGAGAGACAGCGAGAAAGAAATTCAGACATATGCCTGCTGACCTCAACCCTTTTTCCCCCAACTAATCAATACAGGGAAATGTGTGTGTGTGTGTGTGTGTGTGTGTGTGTGTGTGTGTGTGTGTGTGTGTGTGTGTGTGTGTGTGTGTGTGTGTGTGTGTGTGTGTGTGTGTGTGTGTGTGGGTGTGTGTTTGTAAACTGTCATGGCCCCTCTCGTGGTTCATAACCGGATCTGTTAGCATACCATTTAACGCCAAGTTGTGATTTGTTTCTTGATCTTGTGGTTCGATGAGGTTGAATATTTGTCAACAATAACTGATATGGGACAAAACACAGAATATATATATACATGACAACAGATTGAAAGATGAATGGGCCAAAAAAGGCGAGTGAATAAAAAGGTGTCTTTAGTCTTGCAAACTATACCAGCCCTGCTTTACTGCTGTTATTAACGAGCTAACGCTAACTTGTCATGCTTGTCAAGCTGGATAACGAGTAAACACCAGCACCAGAAGAGCTGCTGGAGGGACGTTAGGTTCCTCACTTCAAAACGGAACTAAAGTAGGATTCTGTAGCGATTTACCCTGCTGTTGAAGAGGGCATGTCTCGTCTCCAGGCCAAAGGCCCGAGTCTGGTCCCTCAGTGCCAGCAGAGCCCGTGGGCAGACTGGAACCGTGGCCACCGTAGAGCACGTCAGGGTACCTGCAACCACAGTGTTGACACACAATCAGACATGTAATAGTCTGGTAATTGGTCCCCATGAGCACCCCACCCCCCTCCTCCTGGTCCCTTTGTTAGATCCCCCTCTTTCTTCTTCCGTCTCATCTTATTTTATTTTTTTCCCTCACTGTTTATCCTGTTACTTGTCTTCATTTAAATGCTGACAACAATGCTACGAATAGCAACGTATGTGTCATGAAGACCATGTTCCCCCGGGGCAATGGGACAAACTAGATGCGGCATAAAAATACCTGAATGCAGTAGTGCTGTACTGAAGAGCTCGAAGCTTGAATGGACCAGACGGCCGGACGGCCGGACGGACAGACAACCCAGAAACATAATGCTTAAAGAGGCATAAAAAAGCACGAGCCTCTAACCTGGAGCTTGCGTCGTCTTTCCTTTTTGCTCTGGATCTTTGGTCATCTCATAGAAGGCCCCGTACAGTTCTGACCTAAACACAAACACAAGCAAACAATGTATACTGTATGCACTACTTCACATGCTTACTTTAAATATCTTACATTTCAATGACCACAGATGCATCTCTTTCCACAAGTACACATACATAGTTTCTACATCAGCCCTCTAGTGGCATGTGTACCACGCAGCAGGCTTCATCTCTACAGAGCACAGGGCATGGCGCTGAGGCTCTGTGCTGCTGCTTCTTGCAGCTGCAGAGCGCTCTCGGTGCAGCGCAGCACCAAGCTGTGGTCCTTGGCATGGTGGCAGCAGGCAGCCAGCTGGCACCACACCTGCAACTCCACCACGGCGTCAGTCCAGCTGCAGTCAGACGCCATGCTCAGCAGCTTTCAGGCGAGGAGAGAGGGGAGAGCGGAGGATGAGGGGAGGGTGAAAGTGATAGTGAAATATGAAAACATAGTTATTGACGTTGTAGTCCATTACTGCACACTGTACCTTTAACAATACATTGGTGAACAATGTTGCTATAATGAGAGACTACAGTAATTGCAAATCAACCACAGCTAATTGCTTTTTTCCTTTAAGCACGTAGTTTCAATTTTGGTTAATTTAAGGCTCTATATTTATGTTACATGTCAGCTGTGTACTTTTTATGGATAGCTAGCTTTGTTACAGGATAAAGCAGGTAAAACATTAAAAACATTGGCACTGACTTAGACCTTGTGCCACAACCGAAAAAAAGTTGATCTCATGTCCTGGGAGTACAAAAATGTTTGCGTCAAAACTGGGACAACTGGCATAAAATGATATATTGATATTACATTTAAAGTTAAATGTTTTTAACAAACTTCAGTCCTGATCATCACCACCAAATACTCAATATACTCAATATTCATTTTCAAAATGTTAGCCCTTCGAATGCCAGTTTGTTTACACGATGCCACTGTTGCTTTTATGAAAACAGGAAATGTATTTATTTTCTCATTTATTTTAAATAGCGTATCAATAGATAAGACACCTCAGACTGCATGGTCTTATTCCTCCCATCAGGAAACCTGTTCTTACAGGATCTTTGCCACATTTTAAACATTCATACGTCTTCTTTCATAATAAGTCATATCTTTTGGTTTCATTCCTGTTCTTTCGTTGTGGTCCACCAGTTCAACACTTTGTTGTTTCTTATACTTAACTTTACCCGTCACGTCTACGTCACAATATCTGGCCTGCAATATGAAGCAGAAATCTACGGCTGAAGAAAGAATCGTATTTATTGCTACTCTATTACTTCATGATACCAACAACATAAAAATGATAAAGTACCTTTGTCTGGTTCCTCTCTGTTCAGGCGACTGTGGAGGAGCTGGAGGGAGAAGTCTCGAGACACAGAAGTCAGGCCGTGGTCCTGCAGGATGGACAACACTTCCAGAGGCAACTCCAGCAACTTCCTTGTCTGCCAGCAACACCACACACGTCCCTGGCTCTGCTGCTAATTTAGCTGCACACACACACACACACACACGCACACACAAGTACACACATTTTCTCAGAACTCATTTATTTTAATCTTTAAGATGTTGCTGCACAACAACCTTTAACCTCTGGACTATGTTATGAACCAGACATGACGGCGTTTAGTTTCCCGGGATATCTGTCACTTCCACAACACGTACTAAGCAGAAATAGAGGTTCTTTTTTTGCTCCGCTCTTTTTTATTTTTTTTACTCAAACATCTCCGCGACTTATTGAGTGGCATAATAATCGCGCGACACAACAAATCGATTATGAAATTCGATAATCGATAATGAAAACTATTTTAATAATCGATTATTATCGATTTAATCGATTCGTTGTTGCAGCCCTAGTCAATTTTCTAAGTTTGCATACTTGTGTTAACATTATTGATAACTGTTTTAACTTGTCATCATTTTGTCATGTGATCAGGATCATTTTGGAGAAGATGTGCCTGCAGGGGAAGGTGAGTCCCTTGCAGGCAAAAACAAAATGGGACAACCTCAGGAAAAAGTATGAAGTATGTGCAACTACAAGTTAATTAACACGTTTGCCGACATTCATTTTGCTGCTGTTGTTTTTGTTAACTGTCTTGATTGTCCTCTCCTTTAGGATTGCAGGGCCGAACCGGGCAGGGCCAATCCAGCCAGGGCCAATCCAGTCAGGGCCAATCCAGCCAGGGCCAATCCAGCCAGGGCCAATCCAGTCAGGGCCAATCCAGCCAGGGCCAATCCAGCCAGGGCCAATCCAGCCAGGGCCAATCCAGGCAGGGCCGAGCCAGCCAGGGCCAATCCAGCCAGGGCCAATCCAGCCAGGGCCAATCCAGCCAGGGCCAATCCAGGCAGGGCCAATCCAGCCAGGGCCGAGCGAGGCAGGAAAAGGAAAGAGAAAGAGAGAGGATGAGCTGATGGAGCTGATGAGGGAGGACATGAGGTTTCAGAGGGAGTCAGGAGAGCAGGGACAGAATGGACAGGCTCTTCTCTCTACTGGAGAAAATGATAAATAAATGATTGATAAATAATGTAAATAAATGTAAATAAAATAAAGTTTTTTTGTTCAATACATTGTTTTATTTATTTCCCTGTTCCAATATAGAACAGTCTTACAGAGCATCGCTATAAAAGACATCAACATCCAAAAAAACAAAAACATTAACTGATTAATTATAAAAAAAACTATTAATTAAGAAAAGTAACTATAAATGAATATTGGAACATCAAAAACAACATTATGAACTGTGTGTGAGTATACACAATTAACGTGCACATATAAAATAACTAAACTCCTGATGGGGGGCCACAATAAAGGCCCTGGTGTTGTGGTACATCTGGGCGGTCTCCAGAGTGTTTGGGATGCATCTCCGCTGTCCACCGCATCGTCTGCCAACTGGGTTTGCAGGGCTGGCTCATCGACGGCTGCCGTGTCACTAACAATTGTTTTCAGAAATAAGGAAGTATAAAAGACTGCACACTAAATACTTCACACACACGCTTATTTTGAAAGAATCAGTCCTAACACAATGTTTCAACAGTGCTACAAAACATTTTTAGAAGATAGGTATAGTGGAAAATCCCACTCTTTCCTGGGAATCTCTCTTTTTTTCTCCTACCTTCTCCCGTCTCTCTCAGCTCTGCTGACTGTTTTTAATGCTCATCTAAAGCTGGTACCTCCTTCAGGTTCATGCGTCACTCACACATGAGTCCTCCTGCTTTTTGGTCGATGTAACTGGTTGTAACTGCTTTGATCCTGTTCAGAAGAGGAAGGATTATATAAGTTTTGAGTGACTATTTTATCTCAGGCATCGATGCAGTTCATATGGTTAATCACGTCTATCATAAAATAAAATGAAATTGTGTTTATGTTTCATCATTTATATCATGAATTAAAACTGTTTATAGGTTTAATGGTTATACTTTGAAATCAAAAAGCTGACAGGTTATAATAGTTGTACTTTTAAGCTTTCATACTTTTCTATGATCTCTTAACAATGGTTAACTAGCTTAAAGCTAGATCCTAAAAAGCTTCTCGCAAATACTGTCGCAACTTCTACAGACACTCGTAACTCCCAGAAATCTTCTTGCTGCATCTATATTCATGTAGATCTTCTCAGACAACGTTCAGACGAATCAGACTGGGCATGTGCGCATATAGTGCTGATCTCAGAGGCAATGCATAATGGAATAAAATGACTTCACCCCATTGTAGCATCATGTAGATCTGTGCTGTTTGGGCACAATACACTTATTTTTTTGGTTTATTTTTTTGCACAGTGGTATCCAAGAATAGCAATGTTTTTTTCCCCTCAATTTTTCATCCTTCAATGTTTTTTGTTTAATGATCATCACATCTTTACTGCCAGCATATATATTTCACTAACAAGGACCACGGCAATAACAGTATGAGTTTCGAGAGGTTTATTGCATCGTGGAATGATTGTTAGATTCAAGAAGCGGAAGGGGTCGAGGTATGAATATATATAGGGTAGGGGTAGAGGGATGTGGGGTAGGGATGAAGAGATGTGGGGTAGGGGTCAAGGGATGAACAGATATAGGGTAGAGGGATGAAGGGTAGGGATGAAGAGATGTAAGGAAGAAGAAACGAGGAGGGTTTGTAGAAAGGAGGTTAGGCGATCGATGGGGGACCGTTGATGTCCGGCGGCTGGCGGGAATGGAGACTGTAGGGTGGGGGCCGTCTCTTCGGAAGCTCCGGCGGTGCTGAGTCCCCTGTATTCCTGCAAAAGAAAGAGCGAGAAGAGTTTGTTGTGCTTAAATACTCTGTGCAGAGGAAATGAGCAGTGTTCTGGGCGTGGCCCTGTTCCTGAACTAAGATTATAAAACTACATATAAGTATATATGCTCATACTCATCTTTTAGTCCAGCGTGAAAGGTAGCGGCTCAGGAGGTGGAGTGAGAGAGAGGAAAATAAAAACAACGGTAAGACAAATAATATTGTATTCATTGAATCAAAGACACTAAATTATTCATATAGTAAGTAAGACGGACAAATAAACTTTGAATGACTGATAATGAATGAAATGAATTATGAACAAATAGACGTACATACAGTTTGTAGGTATGTTACACAGTATTACTTTGTTTTTATATTGTAGACTATTCTAGGTCACTTTCTCAACAAAACAGAAGCTCCTACTTACTTCCCGCCAAAGGGAACACACTGTCAGCCAGTCCCATCGTAGAGTCAATCCGAGTCGCTCTCTTCGGACCACCTCGGCCTCTTCGCAGCAGCCTCCTCCTCCTCCTCCTCGTCTCTCTCTTCCCTTCGTCGTTTTGTGGAGCAGTCCTCAAGTCCAACGACATCGATCTCAGGGTCCTCCTCCTCTTCAGGTAGCCCACCTGTACCTGTCAATAATACACTCAAAAGCAGCATTAAAAGCATCACCATCATATGGGTCAGCGTTAGGGAAATCAGGGTCAGCGTGAATCAAAGATAGTAAATGATGAATATATTTTGACGCTCATACCAACCTTTTTTGTCCACGGTGAACAGCAGCAGCTCAGGTGGTGGAGTATTGTAAAAGTTAATTATGAGACAGAATGGTTAATAAAACAATATTTCAATTATAAAACAAACATACTAAAGGCATAAACAGATTAACATTATAATACATTGAGCTATTTCTAACTTTGCCTTTACATTGTAGATTGTTCTAAATCAGAAGCTCTGACTCACCTTTTCTGTCCACGGTGATGGAGTAAGAGAGGGAACAATAAATCATCGTAAGTAAGACGGACAAATAATCTTTGAATGACCAAATAAGAAATGAATTATGAACAAATAGACGTAGCATACACTTTGTAGGTATGTTACAAAATATGACTTTGTTTATATATTGTAGACTATTCTAGGTCACTTTCTCAACAAAACAGAAGCTCCTACTTACTTTTTCCGGCCAAAGGGAACACAAACATGGTTAGTAACAGAAATGATCTTTGAATTATTGAATTAAGAATTTAATATATTTTAAATGTTACTGTACCTTTTTGGGCAATATTATTAAGGCAATTTTAACCTGCAGACTTTAACCAAACTGTCTTTGGGGAGTTTCCCTGGTCCCGTTTTCATGAGGTTTGCTGGAGGTTGGATGTTCTGTATAGGTGCTGTGACAAGAAATATTGTGCTCATTGGAACACCGATCAAGCTAAAGGTTCCTTGTCAGACACAAAGGCCGGCCCTCAAGAATAAAGAAAGGTTGAGCTGTGAAAAAATGGAGAGACTACAGAAAAGCCCCAGTGCAAGACGCTACATGGGTTTTCTCCAGCCTTGAAGACGCAAAGACCAGCACTCTGGATGAAATAAAGGTTGATTGATCCAGTGTGCAGATATGAGGCCCTCTGGGTTAAAGTGGGTCAATCCAACGGCCCCAGTGCAAGGCGCTACATGGGGTGTCATCAGCCCTGCCAGAGGCAAAGGCTACCATGAGAACCACTGGTCCTGCTTCGATGTGGACTCAGTGGTTGCTCCGATGACGTTTCCGGGAGGATTGATCCATCCAGCGTGCATAAACGAGTAGATACTATAGAAAAGCCCCAGTGCAAGGCACTACATGGGGTGTCACTAGCTCAGCCAGAGGCAAAGGCCGGCCCTCAAGAATAAAGACAGGTTGATCTGTGAAAAAATGAAGAGATACTCCAGAAAAGCCCCAGTGCAAGTCGCTACATGGGTTTTCTCCAGCCTTGAAGACGCAAAGGCCAGCACTCTGGATGAAATAAAGGTTGATTGATCCAGTGTGCAGATATGAGGCCCTCTGGGTTAAAGTGGGTCAATCCAACGGCCCCAGTGCAAGGCGCTACATGGGGTGTCATCAGCTCTGCCAGATGCAAAGGCTACCATGAGAACCACTGGTCCAGCTTCAATGTGGACTCAGTGGTTGCTCCGATGACGTTTCTGGGAGGATTGTCAGCCCGTCCCATCGTCGACTCAATCCAAGTCGCTGTCTTAGGACCGCCTCGGTCTCTTCATAGCAGCCTCCTGCTCGTCGTCGCGCTCTTCTCTGCGTCGTTTCGTGGACGAGCCGAGGCCAGAAGTTAAGGAAACGGCTGCATCCGTGACCTCTTCTGAAGAATCTTCCAAGACGTCTTCAACAACACAATACAAATACCCGTACCTCTCCAAATTACGATCAAAAGAAGCTTCGAAAGCATCATAATGAAAATAACGACCGTAAACAGGATAGAAAACAGCAGTGTTGGGAACAGGGTAGTGAACAAGGTAGTGAGAAAGGTAGCAACGAACAAAGCCTTGTTGTTGTCCCTCCATCACAAAGTGTGATGGTGGGAATTGCAGCTCACCCTCAGCCTCCTGAAGCCCGTCCACATGATCCGCACCAACGCCAACCTATTTTTTCTTGCAAGACAAAAGCAGAAGAAGACAAGAACAAAGACTGCAGACAAGTTAACTTCATTCAGTCAGTGGATGAGAGAACAGGTTCATGTTGATTTGTGTGTTTCATTTCCTGCCACAGCAAAGAGCCTCTGCGTGTGTGTGTGCGTGTGTGTGTGTGTGTGTGTGTGTGTGTGTGTGTGTGTGTGTGTGTGTGTGTGTGTGTGTGTGTGTGTGTGTTGGTGCAGGTACTTGTTTAGAGGGAGGGAGGTTCTGTCTGTGTCGCCCCCACTACCACATTATTGTTCTCTAAGCCACTGCCTTTTGTCCTTTTTTTTTTTCAAGTTCAAGAGAATCTTTATTCAAACCATCTTCACCGCGAAACCGACCATAACTAGAGCGACTCTGGAAAGCTACTGGGCTAGAAGTGCATCGTTTATATCTGAAAGACCTCAGAGTTTCTTTTAATACCACAGTAAAGGAAGCTAGAACTGCTTATTTTGCCAACCTAATCTCTTCTTCAAAGAAAAATCCCAAGATTCTGTTTGACACAATTAGAGGAATTGTTTCACCACCTGTCTCCACTGTACCATGCTATTCTGTTGACGATTGCAACAAATTCCTGATCTATTTTAATGATAAGGTAACAGGTATTAGGTCTGGCATTCGGCCTGGGATCTGTTCGGCTACTTGTAGCTCCTCGCAATCTCCTGCTGTTATGGGCTCTTTCCAGCCTATCAGCCTTCAAGACCTGATGGACTTAATTAACAATACAAAGCCATCAACTTGCCCTCTGGATATAATTCCATCCTCTCTATTTAAGAACGTTCTGTTAACTATTGGCCCTGCAGTAACATCTATTGTCAATTCCTCATTGTCTACAGGAATTGTCCCTTCCTATTTCAAACATGCCACTATCCAGCCCATATTAAAGAAACCTAACTTAGATCCAGCTTTGCCCATGAACTACAGGCCCATATCAAAACTGCCTTTCCTGTCCAAACTTTTAGAGAAAGTGGTGGCCAAACAACTTACTGCTGCACTGGAGAGGCACAACATGTATGACAAGTTCCAGTCTGGGTTTCGTAAGCAACACTCTACTGAAACCGCTCTCCTGAGGGTTTCAAATGACATTCTCATGTGTGCTGATGCAGGTGACTGCTCTGTGTTAGTTCTTCTGGATCTCAGTTCTGCATTTGACACTGTAGACCATGACATCCTGATTAAGAGGCTACGTGATTGGGTGGGCATAACTGGCATAGCGTTAGACTGGTTTACATCTTACCTCAGTGACAGAAGTTTCAATGTCTCTGTGGGTGCTTTTGTGTCTGTTACCTCTCCACTGTCTTGTGGTGTACCGCAGGGCTCGGTTCTGGGGCCTCTGTTATTTTCACTTTATCTGTTACCTTTGGGACCGATCATAAAAAGCTATAATGTGTCCTATCACTTATATGCAGACGACATCCAACTTCATCTGTCATTCAAACCCAGCGAGGCATTCACATTAACTAGGCTCCTGGACTGTGTCAATGCCATCAGAGACTGGACGGCAGAAAACTGCCTGCAACTCAACGACTCTAAGACGGAGGTCCTAGTTATTGCTCCAGAGGAGTTTGTCCCCATGATCAGGCAGATTATTAGTCCTCTCTCCTCTGCTTCCCATTGCAACCTGCGCAATCTTGGGATTTTCTTTGATCGCTCCATGTCATTTGACCCTCATGTTAAGCAGCTGTCCAGGTCATGTTTCTTCCATCTAAGAAATATCAGTAAACTGAGATCTGTATTATCAACGCCTGAATTAGAAATGATCATACACACATTTATCTCCTCTCGCATTGACTACTGCAACTCACTTTTTACATCACTCAGTGTATCTGCTCTTAACCGTCTGCAGGTCATCCAAAATGCTGCCGCCAGATTACTCACCAGGACAAACCGACGGTCTCACATCACCCCCGTACTCCGATCTCTCCACTGGCTTCCTGTAGCATCTCGGATACACTTCAAAATTCTCACCATCACTTACAGAGCACTTCACGGTCAGGCTCCGACTTATGTAGCTGATCTACTTCGCCCCTATTCACCCGCCCGCACTCTCAGGTCAAATGCTCTAGGTCTTCTGTCAGTCCCACGCACACGATTTAAGACCCGTGGTGACCGAGCCTTTGAGGCAGTGGCCCCGAGGCTCTGGAATGCTCTGCCTGCAACTCTACGCCTCGCCGATACTGTGGATACTTTTAAAAGCCAGCTAAAAACCCACCTGTTTAGGCTGGCGTTTGTGTAAAAGTAAACCCATGTCCTAGACCTGCTCTTAACATTTGTTTTACATTTTTATTTTATTTTTATTTTATTCTTTAACATTTTTTATTCACTCTGTGTATGTAATTTATTGACCGTAGGGTCACATTGTGTTTTTTATGCTTTTAAATGTCTGCTCTGTTAAGCACTTTGTGATAGTACTGTCTGTGAAAAGCGCTATATAAATAAAATTCATTCAAAATTCATTCATTCATTCATTCATTCAATTCATTCATTCATTCACTAAAGATCAGCAACACGGTGACATTACCTCGGCCCTGTCTGACTCCTCCCTGGCCCTCCAACCTTTGCACATGCCTCTATTTAATTTTGGAGCCTGTAATCTTGTCAAGGACTGAGAGGTCTGGAGCACTTAGACTGTGCTGGTCACTGAGCTCGGCGAGGGAAGCGGGAGATAAAACATACAAGATCACTGCTGCACAAATGACACATGCGTCCTCAGCTCGTGCATATAATGCATGCATTATATGCATTATATGCATGATATGCATCATATGCATTATATTATTATGCATGCATACGCTCTTTACATATATGTAAAGAGCGTTTGTGTGTCTGCTTCCCTTGTGTCTCATTTGGCTTAATAAATAGAAAAAGCTGCATTTTTCACACAAAATAATAAAAAGCAGAGAATAAAATATGAATGATTGAATATTAGGTGGCTTTTGTGTGACTGCCAGACTCTCTCCCACTCACTCGCTTATAAACACACACAGACACATTGGCTGAAACAGAAAAGACACAGGCGTTTTCTGAAGAATAATTTCTACGAAAGATGCCCGGTGCAACACATTTGCTCTAAGCAGCACATTTTTCCCAGGAGACAATTCTGCAAAGTTTCTTTCTATTAATCAGCTAAAATGTGTTATATTCCACCTAGTATCCACCCCCTATCAGCCTTTTTTACTGTAATTGGTTCCTCCTCCCGTTTAAGACTGAAACAATTTCCATACACATCTTCAGTCAATTAGGAAGAAGCCCCAGCATGGCTTTATTCAAATCCAAAGTGCATAACTACCAAATTGACCCAATTTTAAATTATACAGACTTCTTGAAATGACAGACAAAGAGTGAAGATGCCAGTTCTACAGGTAAAAAAAAAAAGGACGGTCCCCCTGTTCTTTCTTTGAAATCAAGACCTGAGACACCACACTAGCAGCACGAATCAGATGAAGCAGTGGCAGCAGTGGTGTTCCGTCCGAGAAGACCACATGCAGGCAAAGATAAAGTGCTCTGGCTGAGAGGGAGTGAAGGTGCTCAGCTGTCATTGGTTCTCTGGATGGCCTGCAATCACCGTTTAAGTCTCAAACTTGCCCGCTTTATCAGACAGTAAACTAAATTGATACTCCCTAATGTGAACTCCACAGTGGGGTTCACCCGACTGTGATTGACAGAAAAGACTGGGGTGACATTTGATCTGGTGAAGGGTATCATCGGCGAATTTCTCACCTCTGTCATCGAGACGGCTATTATGACAAGACTAAGAGTTGACAGCCACGCTGGCAACTGAGGCTGTAGACACAGTGATGCTGTGTGCTTAATGCTAACAACAGCATGTTAGCTGTGATGTTTACCAATCTTCACCATCTTGGTTCAGCGAGTTGCCATGCTACAGTGACATTTAGCTAATTAGCACTGTATAGCTGAGGCTAATAAGAATGTCATTATTGAAGGTAATCATTCATAATCAAACTGAAAATGTGACCATATGATGACGCTAGACTAGAGCAACAGTCAGGGGATCACCAAAGTCAGTGTGATTCATCCTCTGGGGACCATAAAGATCTGGTCTGATGTTTTTGTCCTTGAAACACTGTTTCAAACAGCGGTTTGAGCCCAGAATGGCAAATCCCTCACTACGATTGTTTCTTATGAGCGAAGGTGAAGAACAGTGGTAGAACCTATTGATCCATGGTTATTACATTGTTTGCTTTGTTGTGTCCCTTCCTGTACGGGGCAGGGGGAGAATGCAGGGCGTTGCAGACTATGATTTGTGAACTGTCTGGTTTGATATAATGTCCGGCAGCTGTCTGAGAGTCAGTGAGCCATCTGTGACTCTCCTCAACCATTGGCTCTGTTAGGCCCCGTTTAACCCAGCTTAAATTGCACTTGACCATTCAATGTCAAAGTACAAACATGACATCTGTGATGCTAAAACCCTGTTCATTTGTTTTACATACTGCTTGTCCACTACCACACCCTCTGCTCCTTCTCAAGAAGTGTAGCGAGAAAAGGATGGGAGCCGAAACCAAGAGGATAGTTGTTTTTAGCGCAGTTGACGGCAATGATTTGAACAGTGTTGGAGATATGTTCAGTCTGAGCGGAGGTAGATGAACCACGAAAGTGATGTGTCAGTACCACCTACCTTGGAGGCGTTTGATCACAATGGCTTTGTCGACAATATCAGAGCGCCGCTCAAGTCCCAAGTGATTAAATGTGAAAACTCCACGGGATCCGTCGCAGAGAGAGAATAACACTTGATACAAAGATGAGTAGTCACAGTGAATTTGTCATAACATTTTCTCTGACTCATGGCCTGGTTACAGTTTACACAGTGTGACAAAACTGTTGAAAGACAGACCTGAGGAAAAAGTGGGCCAGAAGGGTCAGTGCAAGTTGTGAGAGATGTTCACTCCTGGTCCAAATGTGAAAAGCTTAAAACCAGCACATTGCAGCTCGCTCTTCATCTTATCAGGCTGTTCTTCATTTTGCTGCCTGACAAACACATATTGCCAACATTTTTCAGCAGCCACTTCGTTCATTGTTAAGTTTGGCCTGGTTGGATAGTTATTTTGAATAAATGAGCAAATATCATAGATTTGTGTATGGAAATGTGTACAGCACATTGTATATGAAGGTCTATGAGAAGGGGGTATTTACATGCGAGTCTATAATGAGGTTATGGGAGTTAGAATAATGTCAACAGCTGGGATACTGTGTAAACATCCATCAGAGGGAAGGCAGTTGGGAGACAATAACAGTGGAAATCAATGGTTACTCTACACTAATCCACGGCGCTGCCAGAATTTCCTTTTCAGGAATCCATCGATGTAAATACGAAAGAAAACCGGAAACACATGGTACCACTGCATCCTGGGAGAACATAAGAAAATCCATCAATCCATCGATTATCTGTTACCGCTTTTGGTATCCAGAGTTGCAAGAGGGCTGAAGCCAATCGTAGCAGATATAGGGCGAAGAAAAGTACACCCTGGACAGACTATCAAAGGGCTGGCACATAAACACAGTCAGCCTTCACACCTCACATTAACACTCATCATTTAACGAGAAAACTCCACATAGAGGGCCCCAAGCCGGCCAGCGTGTTCAAAGCCGGAACCCTCCTGCTGTAAGGCGACAGTAACCCTACAGTCTATGTGCTAACCACTAGATGTGCAGGCCCCTACACAAGATAATGATGATAAAGCAATACTTACAAAACAACAGGTTTCTGTGTTGAGCATATATTAATGTACACTGATTAACTGAATGTAATATTCACCATTAAAGGAGCGATACATTCTGAACATAGTGGAGTGATGTCTGTCTGAGCAGAGAATGAAGTTGCTCTCTATTTTGTCCAAGCTTCTTCTTGCTTTGTTGACATGCATGCTTTTAGTGCATTTTAGTTTATATGCGCGTGCCTCACTGGTTAGCTCAGGGCCGCCACACTGCACTTTGCTCATATGGCGGTTACAGCTATTAATGCCATCCCGACCGACAGCGTCGTTGCGGAAGCGTAGCACCCATTGCTTTTTAGAGCTGAGGCTGATGGGAATGTTAATAGTTTTGGTCATAAAGTATAGAGACAGAGCGCAATTAAGTCCTGCAGCACACCGGAAGGGAAAACCAATTCCTCGCTCTCCATGGACTTTGTATTGTGTGAAGGTGCCTCCTTGCCACTTTCATCTGTTCGCAAACAGAAAAATGCCCTAAAAGCTGCTGTGTGGTGGGATGAACTCCCAACCGCGTAAAGACCCCCCAGACTAAGTTTTTATAAGCTGATGAACCAAAAAACTGAGGATACAGGAAATAAGACACGAGGCATTGGTGGGAAGAATGGGGAAAACTGGGATCCTGTGGGAGAGCATTACCTGTGCAGCAAGCCTTGTCCAAATGTCAGTTTTTGGCTCGAGGCTAAGTCTGTAGGTTAAGTTCAGCATTTTGATGGTATACAACTTGTTTTATGGAAGAATGTGGAGCGTCACATCCGACAGATATGAATGTTACATCGGACAGATATGCAGTATAATGTTCGCAAGTGCCTTCGCGAACAACTGTGACTTGCTAACACATAGCTAACATTAGCTCTGTAACTTGTCTCATCGCATTATCATTTTAATTATCAACTGTACCTCTGATTGACATGGGCTGCTAAAATAATTCTTTGACATGTTAAACTCTTAACATTATAGCAAGCTACAGGCATTTCAAAAGCGTCTCAGTCATTGCATATTGTGGCGCAGCTTGTTCTATCCAACAGCTCATTTAACCACATAGCAACAAGACATCCTTTCTACAAAAGATGTATTTTGCCCCTCACACACTGGCCACCACCACTTGTCCACATCTGTTAAGAGCTGCTCCAATCCCTGGGAATGTAAAAGTCTGCAGGAGTGCAGAAAAGCTAAGAGGGTCAAGTAGCCAAGTTGCATGAATTCTGCCGCCATGCACATCAGCTTTCCTTAGCAGTATCAGTTTTATTAAGTGACTGCTGCAGAGTCTTTTTACTATCTGAGCCCATCCAGAACAACTGCATCAGTAATATCCCCCTGATCTAATTGGAAAACAGCTCGGCTAAATTGGTTTACAAAATGTAATTGTATTCCAGTCTGGAGCCCTACGTCAGTCATTTGAGCCACATCATAGTGGTTACTACCACTTCACGATAAATAACACACTTCATAGACATGCCGGTTTACCCACAGCAGATAAGTGCAGCAACTAATTTGTATTTGATAATCCTCTGCTTCAAGTCACTCTTAGAGAAAATCTCTCACACCTAAACAAACATTCTGTCTCCATTTCTCTTCTAAATGAACTAATTACAAAAAAATTGCAAGCTTAATAGTAACAAAACAAGAAAACAATCCAACATGTCTGCAGGATAAACCTGTACGCTGAGACCGTGGATATAATAGGTGTGGGCTGGTATAGTATTACTCGAGGATGATTGTGCAGTCATAAAATGTCTGAAGGCAAGAAATCCAGACCAATAAACATACAAATTAAAGATGCACAACACAAGATTGGGAGCATTTCAACCGTCTCTCAACAGCTCTCAACATGGCGACACCTGAGCCGCAGCAGTTCGTAGCGAACGGTGCTAACCCAGACAAGAGATCATTTAAAACAAATGCCTTAATATGATTTTAAGAAAGGAGTTGCAGCTACTAGTCTCCCTGCTATGAGCAATGTTGTGAATGTAGCCAATGCAGTCTCCTCAGGATCATAAAGGCCCAGACCAGGCATTCCTTCCTAAATCCATGCAGTATTATATTATTCTTATCCAAGACAATCAGACTGCCAGCTAATAAACCCTTAACTGTTGAAATCTGGGAGAAACATTCTGAAACCATCTGCGTTAGGAACCAAGCAAACCCATCTGCTGTGAGACTCAACAACTTCCATCGCCAACATCGTCACGATCTCTTTCTCTGCAATATCCCCTCTTATGGCCTCATTGCCAATATCGTATTTCTCATTTCCCTCCGCTTATTTTCTTTGCTGCACCATGAGATTTACAGGGGACGGTCTTAAATTGTCCAGGAGCGAGGCAGGAAATAGGTTACTGCCCAACCTTCAGGTCACAGTTATTTGAGTTGTGATCCAGCTGACCATGACAATAGGATACTCTTTAATCTCTGTGAGCACAAAAGGTGTTTCAGAGGGGAAGTGCGCTGTCCAAGACCAGCGGAGACATATGTACTGCTGGCACTGAAGCCTTCCACGATGACCATGAAGCCAGAGTGGGCAGAGTGGTCCTTTAGACAAAGGCTGAAATAGGCAAATAATAATGCTTTCTTAACCAACTTAGTTAATGCAGTAATAATGCAATAATTACATACTCCACATGTCTACACTGAACGTTGGCTGTAATGAAACTGACTTCTGATGAAAGCGCCTTCATCTCCAAGGTGCCGTTGCTCTACATAAGGCTGTTCTCAATGTTTTGAACTCACACGTTTACACTATGAATCAGTGTCTTTTAGTGAGGCAAGTATGAGTATCCTTTCTCAGGTTTTCTCAGGTATTCCTTAAAAGTCATAATACTAGTTTAGCACTGCATTCCTATAAGATTGCCGGACTTGCAATGGACAGTTAAAAAAAGCAGGATAAAAATTGATGACAATAAACCAGAAATACTGTCTGTTATTGTTCTTCTTTTTTGACGAATCTTCGTGCCTACATTACCCACAATACAACGTGTCCACCAACTGTTTTGGTTGGAGATTTGGTTTGTAACTTGTGGCAATTTATCAGACTTCACGCAGTGGAACAATAAGCTTTATAAGCTTCTTACATACGCAGCACTACTCCGTAAGATCTGTAAACATTTCGATGTATGTCGGTGGAGTTCCCCTTTAAACAGACCACATTGTTCATATAGGGAGTAAAACCTGCAGAAACCTACAGGAACTAAAATGCAGCCCAGGAATTTGAGATGGTGAGGTCTTTAATGCAAGCACACAGAGGACGTAACATATTTGTCAGTAATTCTTTTGTGGTATACAAAGAATCTGATGATGTTGAAGACCTTCAACACAATTCAAAAGTATGTAAAGTGAGCGCCCCTGATACCTGCAAACTGTAAATGCATTCATATGCTTTTTCATTCAAGCTAATTCTACCTTTACCATACTTGCCCATGCTTTTCAGATGTTTTGCTTCCTCTTGGCTGTTCATTCAGAGTCTGAGAGGTACACACTTTATATATTCATATCAACCTTGAAATTAATTAAGTTGTGTTGGATTGACTCACAGCTCCTGCATGTTGAGGAGGGGATAATCCAATCTGTTGCTCTGTATGGGGAATTCAACTGCCGTTACAAACTGTTCACAATGCTTTACAGCAGCAGTTACATTGTTGATCCATGGTGATTCTCAATACATCTCTCACAGACCTACCACACTCCCGTGGGCATAGACAGTAATAAATGGCAGGATGTGACGGCAAGTTACAGTAAATTAAACAAAATAAAACAATGGCAGTTTGTGCCACAGTTTGGATCACAGACGTTAGGAATAAGCCCAACACAACATGGCTGTGGGGACACAGAGGCCGCCAATGGATTTAAAATGTCTGCACCATCAATGTTCACTGTTTACAAGCAAAGGAGTTAAATGTGAGGCGTTGTTTGCAATAATAGAATTGACAGATTTTAGTTTTTTTGCCATGCATAACAACAGAAAATATATTGGGACAGAACCCTTTCACGACACATTCGTGGGTGTATGCTTTTCTCATTTCAATTCATAACGAGAGATTGAAATTTGCACAGGCAGGGTTTGCTTCAACACCCCATGAAAGTCTGTTTCAGTGTTGGGTGTGGTTAAATGCGCAAAATAGCACACCTCTGACCAAATGAATTTACTCTTAAATATCAGCATTGTTTAGCTTCTAATTAACTGATTTTTACTAACTTGAAAAGCAAATGAAACAACTTTTTCCTTTACTAAAATAGCAAGTGGCTGTGTCATAGGTGGAAGGAATTCAGAGGTAACAGAAGGGTACCAAGCTGATACACAGGCACAGTCGGTAGAGGCTAATTACTCAATTTCATCTGTTTTGATGAAGTCGTTCATTTAGAGTTGGGCTCATTCAGCCTCGTGGAGCCCCAGCCTGAATGTAAACCTAAAGTAACTAAGGGCGGCAGCCTTTTGACTCTTGTAAACTCCATCTTATAATCTCAGCTGGTTCCAAGTGTCTGGCCTCAGGCTGCAGTTGGCACTGTTTTATCCTAGAGCTATTCAGAGCCTTCATCAAATGAAAACAATATGGAGGTTTAGTTTTTGCACAAAGCCAGCTTCTTGGGATAGAATTTCATCCCCTACCAAAATCTCTGAGTCATAAACATATTCAGTTTCCTCAGGCATGAGGTGAAATGACAGGCTGCAGTAATAACAAGATTATAAAACTTTTTATTGATCCCCTCTGAAGATGAATTTATAAAGCAAATTCCACACATATCTCAGGTTCACTTAATTATTCTTTTTTTTTACGTAAAGTTATGGCACCATTACTTTCTATAATTTCACCAGAAAAAATATTTATGTGGCTGTGGCCATGGTTTTATTTATACAAATGATGAGGAAGTACGTGTCTTGAATTGACCCACTTTTAAAATAGCAATTACACTATATCAACATTTCCCAAAACAGAATGAGCCGGGGCCAGTAAGACGTTTAAGCCAGTGATTTCGGGTGCAAGTTAAAATATACATTCCACTGACAAATATCGTCTGACACCAATGTAAACCTCCGGCGGACAGAACAGTCAAGGAAGCACAATTGGTTTCCCCTTTGGAAGCAACACAGTGGTAAACAACTGATGGACAATGTTAAACCCAAGGGGAGAAGCTGAGTATGACAAACAGATTTATGCATGAGTGAACTCCACTGCGCCAGAGCCATCAATTCTCCATCTTTGTCAGTGCCTGGAGATGTTTCTTTCGCCTCCGTCTCACCGTGGCTGTCGTTACATTTATCCCTGTTCCTCTGCTAAGTGCTAATACATTTACATTTTTAGTGCTGCTCAGCAATAAAAGAGGTGGAATGAGTGGAGGCCTTTTTACCATTGCTAAAGCAAACATCAATGAACTCATCTCACTGAGAAGTCACCCCACCTTCAAACTACCCCGACAGTCCATGCACCCTCCCACAGCTTGGCCACTGCTCCACAGTGCAGGTCAACAGTGTTGCGGTTTGAATCTCCTCGGTTTCACCCACAGTTCTCGCCCTCATTTCGAGGTTCACTCACAAGAGTCTGCCTCACACGGGAAGCTCCGCATTAGTAATTTGTCCAGTCTGGATTCTCTGTGAACGCCTTTAAACACGTGGAGGAAGCATTTTGTCACCAGTATGTTCCAACTGAAGTCACAGGGCTAAGCACACAGGCACAAAATAGGAAAAGAGGGGTTGAGGGTTGGTCTCTACTGTCTCAGTGGACCAACATGCTAGTCTTTGGGAGGGGTCAAATTTTTCAAATGACATATTATAAACAGCCTCACTCAAGAATCCACTCTGCTTCATTTCAGAAAACATGAACCTGGAGGCAGCCTTCAGGATATTTTCTTCACTTTCCGTATATTGTTGTTTAGATGAAACAATTCCACTGCCTTCATCAAAGCCGGGTTTCATCAGGAAGGGTGGAAATTAAAAAAAGCAATTTTAACAGAGACAAAATCACAAACCATCACATAAGGAAAAAAATAAATAAATAAAATTAGCTGTGCAGGATTTGATTACGAAACAAACCACGGATAAAAATAGCAAAGTATTTTTCAAACACAGCCCAGTCGGTATCTAAGTAAATTATCTACACGCTTGTGCTGCATCTCATCTGATGCAGCACTACAATACTGACCTTAGGTGAATGATCTCGAGAGGTATAACCAAAGCCGACCAGCCATGATAAGATTTTCACCCTGCCAACTACTGAATAAGGTAATAACAAGCCTACTTTAAGACAAGTGGTTATTGGGTCGTTTGAAATAGAACAATTCACAGCTTTACAAAGCCCTTTCCTTGGATAGCTGGTAGGGCACATCAATATAGTTGAGGCATTTGGAACAATGACTTGATAAGACTACATACTGTGTATGATTGGTGAGCAGGGAAAGAGTAACAAAAATGTCATCTCATTGGGTCTTAATCCATTTTGAATTGACTGTTGTGGCTCCTGTGTGTGAGAGAGGAACTCTCAACTTAGCATCTATGCTAAGTTTGACCTTTCCACTGTGTATACATTCTTTGCTTACATGTCACGCGGAAAGAGCAGAAAGGAAAACATACACAGGCCATTACTAAGATGGGGAAGAAACAGTCAGCTGTGCATTTACACCCGGGGCACTGGTCGCTGCTTCCTGCAGTGAACTGTTCTCACATGGTTGCAGTTCCAGTTAATCACATACAGTACTTCCAGTGCAGTGAACAGCAGGTATTTTGGAATGGGAGACCAGAAAAAAGAAGGCACAGAGGGGTGCTTCAGAAGTGTCCATGCGAAGGGAAATTGTGCATCTATACAGCTTACCAATAACACTGTGAATAGGATCTGGTACAATACATTATGTGTAACAGTAGTCTATATCTGGGATTTCTCCTTCTCTATAGCCGCGGTTGGTGCCATGTCCTGCATTGGAAACGTGGTTGTCACCTTTGTACAGGCCAGTGCCATTGGAGGGAAATATGGTATGAATAATGTAATCCTCTCGTAGGGGCTTAGGCTGCATTGGTGGGCAAGCCGCCATAGGCGTCATCTGGAACCCAGGACTACGGATCTCCAAGATGGTATTGTCCTTCTTGGTGCCTGACTCAATGTAATCATCATAGGTCTTGTTTTTTCGGGATTTGCTGCGAGTGTAGTGGTCACGAGAGCACAAATGCCCAGTCCTGTGTCCATACCAACAAAAGATGCCAACAATAAGAGCCAATGATACAATGGCGGTAGCCCCACCAATAATCCCTGCCCGGGGCAGGACTGTCATCTGCTTTGAGTCTTCATCCTCTATCTCCTCCGCAGGGATGAGGTCAGATGTTTCAGCTTTTGCACACACGAGAGCTTCATCAGATTCAGGATCTCCAGAAATAACCCCTTTGCTTTCAGAACTGGCCGCAAGGGGTACCATGCAGATGATGTAGCTGGAGCGTGGTTGAAGGGAGGTAAGAAGGTACTCTCGACGGTCGCCCCGGACCAAAGTCTCCGTGATTGATCCCATGCCGTTCCCAGTGCCCAGTCGGAGCCAGCTTAGCCTGAAAGAGGAGCTGGGCTGAGCCACGCTCCAGGTAACACGGACGCTGTTGTGAGAGAGAGGCTTTACGTTGAGGGCCAGGCTCTTCCCCACACCGCT
The DNA here is from genome assembly GCF_949748355.1 of Melanostigma gelatinosum. Classification (NCBI taxonomy): domain Eukaryota; kingdom Metazoa; phylum Chordata; class Actinopteri; order Perciformes; family Zoarcidae; genus Melanostigma; species Melanostigma gelatinosum. The sequence continues at coordinate 16,942,983 of NC_136647.1, forward strand.
GCTGCTAAGAGTGTAGTCTAAGCCAGAGTCAGGAAGCCCCAGACCAGGTCGCTTCGAGCGGAGGGTGAAGAGAGAGCCCTGTGGAGGGGTGTGAGTTGTGGAGCTATCAACTCCACCGCCGCCCACTCTGTCTCTGGTCCCTGCTGTCCTCACCACCTCACACTCCTCCATCTCGCTGGTCAGGTCTATCAAAGCCATGTCTCGCACTCTGTCAGGCCCATGGCAGGTGAGACCTCTGACAGTGATGGAGTTGCCGCGGGCATGCAGCCAGTCATACAGCCAACGCAGGTTGCAGCCACAGTGCCATGGATTGCCTCGCACTAGCAGCTGGCCCAGGCTGTCCAGGTCTTTGAACAGTCCCCTCGGCAGAGTGGTCAAGTTGTTTCCTGACAGGTCCAGCCTCAGCAGCCTGCGCATGCCATCCAAGGAACCACGTGGCATATGAGTCAGGGCATTTTCCTGTAGAGACAGGCGCTGCAGATGGGCGCTGGGCAGATTGACAGGTGGGGTCTGGAGGGAGTTACGGACTAGAGACAACTCGGTTAAGTTGGAAAGGCGGGAGAATGTGTCATCTGCAATGCGCTGGTTTGCCAAAAGGTTCCCATCCAGGACAAGACATCTAAGTGAGGCGAGGCCTCGGAAGGCGTGGGTCGGGATAGTGGAGATTCGGTTGTCATCCAGACGGAGTTCTTCTAGTGAGGCAGGCAGTCCTGAGGGGATACTTGACAGGTGGTTGCGTGAAAGAAAAAGTAGGCGCAACCGTGGGTTGTCAGCAAAGGCCTGGTCCTCAATGCTGACAGTGGAAACTGAATTGTCGTCCAAGTGGAGCTTCTCTAGCAAGGGCATCCGAGCCAGCGCACTACGAGGAATAATGCGTATGTTGTTGTCCTGCAAATGCAGTTCACGTATGGATGGTGGCAGGTGCACAGGAAATTCATCCAGTTCATTGTCATACAGGTAGACCACACGGACGGTAAGCTGGCGCTCCAAGGAGGTGGGTAAACCCGGGTTGTTTATCTGGTTGTTTTGAAGGTAGAGAATGGACGCCGAAGGAGGCAGTGACGGGATGGAGCTCAGACCACGATCATTACAGTAGATAAAGTCCTCATCGCACCTGCATACAGATGGGCATATCATGTCCCTGTCCCCAATGTACCCTTGTATCGTGGCTGTAGCGAACTGAAGCATGCCGGCACGTAGTGTCAAGCAAAGAAACAGCAGAAAGAGTCTGGCCCGCAGCTTAGCCACACCTACAGGTGCCATTATGGTGAACATAAGCACCGTCTTTCTTTTCAAGTTGTGTTGTCAATCCTCAAATCGTTGCAGTGAGCTGGAATCCTGTGACCTCCACCCTGAGAGAGAGAAAGAGAAGTTACAGTCAGCACTAAAGCACAAATTAATTAATTATTGGTCAAAGACAACTAAGGTGATTTCAGTAATACCTTCTGTTCAGCTTCATACTATACTTTCATTGTCTTGTGTCTAAACGATAGTAGAGCCTGCGTTCATGCTATAATGAGCAAATCTAAACAGAAGCTACAGAGATATCTTGCAATTTTTGGCAAGATTGATTGGCTGGATCTGTGAGGATTTCTCTTAGCCAAATAAACTTGAAAGATAACTGCACAGCGCACCATCGTTATGTTGAATTAGCAACAGTAATCCAAGACTACTGACAGCTGGAAGACTAAACTTTAGTGCATCCTGTCCTGAATGTTTAAAGCAGAGTGAATATTTAGTCTTAGGAAAAGCAACTCTGTCATTGACAAATCCAATAATACATTTATAATTAAGCCTTGTGCATAAATGTGAAGTCTTGAGAACATTCTCCGCTTCTGAATTATTGAAGAGATCTTGAGAGGCTCTATAACTCCATTAGTAGTTGCCAGCAGATGGCTGCATTAGCCAGACAGAGCTGAAGATAGTTTTCACAATCAAGATGGAACAACATGTTTGAGCTGAGAGCAATCGTCTTCAAGAGCTAAATTCCCATCATGCAGTAAAGATGGCACTAGGCACTAAAAAACGTGATAAAAACATCTATGTAAATCATATCTTCTTAATCTAGTAGGATCGAATTAATATAGTACAATAAAATGGTAATGGAGATGTTAATGTGCAGCAGAATGCAATTTATTTGGCAACAAATTCTCTATTTCTAGTCACCACAGTTGAGCTGTACTCAGAACTTGATTGGCATCACGATTTTCTTTTGTTATTGATGAAGCGAGATATGTCACAACAGTAAGTACATCATTGACTACATATATTTGGAATTTGGAGTGACAACTTGAGGCCATCGCAGTCTTCAATAAGCGAGGCCATTAGTCAAACCGTTAAGGCCCACACAGCTGCAAACATAGTCGGGCTGTAGTATTGATTTCCTCACAAATCCAAGGTGATCTGCCAGAGCCAGTTGGCTCTCGTGCATATTACAGGATTCCCAGGGAAGTCAGACAGCGCGATAATTAACCAAATGAATGACAACTCTGCTGGGAGTTGACTTTGCTGAATATACATTTGCAAACATTAATCTGGGCTTATTCATTACCAAAATATTGAAAAGTATGAGAGCAAACTTTGTTGACACGAGGCTCTTTTTCAAGTGTAATGAATGACCACCGAACCCTTGAACAGTCGTTCAGTCGTGGCTGGTCGGGGATCATTTAAAAGCAATTCCTGTCGATCCTTTGTCAGTTCCAATGTTTTGCAAATTCTTCTCACAAATAGAGGATTGTCTTTGTTCTCCATTGAGAGTTGATGTGAGCGTGATTTTATGACCATCTGATTCACCATTAGAATAGACTGTGTATGATTGGGACATAATGGTCTCACTATCAAACCTATCCAGACACCTTTAAGCTGCCAGTGTGTTTCTTCAGTGGTGCTTGTCGGATGGGGTTAGCTCTCTACTATTTCTTTCACTGTTGATTGTACGGTCATTCCCATATACAGTATATCATCAGTTCTCTCCACCCTCTCAATGACTGCAGTCTTACCTGCCTTCGAGAACAGCAATTAACAATCTAACTTCTGATCACAATAAAACTGACTAGCATGGACGGTGAACAATTCAGAAAACAATATGTTAGACAAGATGACATGATTCATGGGAAAATGAAAGCCTGAGGTCGAGGCTGGCTAAATGTAATTTACATTTCGGTGGCAGCAGATTGCTTCGCTTCATTTTACCTCACTGTTTATACACTTCTATACAGACTCCTTGACAACAACACAGAGACGTATCGTATTTAATGTTAAGGGAAAATAAAGAACTTCATGACTAACTTTCTTTTAGTTCAGTTGTCTTCAGTGTAGTATGATAAAACATTCATGACTTATAATTGTGGGTTCTTCAAAGCATTTTGCGCTTCTTTTCCCCGTTCTATCAAGTTATCATCTAGTTGTTGAAATATTTTCATATTTATAACCCTGGCAGGGCAGATTATTACAGAAATCGACGTGTAAAACAGTCAATCATGCAGATGATCTGTTCTCCAAGTATAATGTATTGTATTCTTCATTGAATATCTTGGGACTTCAGTATCATAGTTTAAATAGAAAATAAATATATATATATATATATATATGTAGAAGGGCCTTTATTAACAATGTCACCATTTGTACTGCTGTTGGGAACTAAAGGAGCGTGTTTGGGTTATCAGCATTTAAGAAACTGAATTCTTGACATCAATAGAATTATTGATGTATGTAACAATTATTAATGATTATTAATATAAACGGGGCACCACCCTGCGAACAGGGACCAATAACCAAACGATAAAACTAAGTCTCATAATTAGTAGTCACTCATAATGTCAATAGTCTGCGTATGACTATACATTCAGTGACAGTGAAGGTTTTTAAGTTCGAGCACCGGCTACTACATACAGTCTTATCAAATACATATGCACAAGTAATCACAGACGACTGCTCCTGAAAGTATAACAGAGTTTATTGAATCAAAATAATAAATGATCAAATCAATTAATATTGCAACCAACAAACATTATCATACAATTTTATATGCCTAAACTAAAGAATGAATAAAATGGATGAGGGTGTATGTCTGTGTGTGTATGTGTATGTGTGTGTGTGTGGGTCTGTGGGTGAACAGGAAGGAGTCTTACAGCTACGCTAAAGACTACAAAGATGGCGGCGTCGAGTGACGCTGGCCAAAGGGGAGGGGCCTTAAGAACTACAGCTAGAAACTACAAAGATGGCGGAGTCGAGGGACCCGGACAAAATGGCAGAATGGGGCTGCTGTGCGTAATTCACGTTTGCCTGGGCAGCACGTGATGTGAGGCGCTCGTTTGAACGAGGTTCCCCAGGGGTAGAATTCGGAGCTGTGTGTGTGTGTGTTTCGTGAAAGGAGGAAAGAGAAAAAAGGTGGGGGCTCATGAATCAGACTTCTGCGCGCGGTGCGCGTTGTAGTGAGCCTGAGTTGGCTGGCTCTATCACGCATAAATATACCGCTGTCGTCTTGAGAACTGCCGGTAACTTATGCCGTGATAAACCACGCACCTCAGCTCACTCACCGAGTCGAGTTAATGAAAAGAGAACTTCCACACGGAGTGGAAGACAATGAATGAAATTAATCCCAAAGAAACAGTCATAGTTGATACACAAATACAGCGGCGCTTCTCTGCGCCGTAATGATTGCGTAATACCTCAATATCACGCGACAGTCTTAAACACACAAAAACACGGGAATATCAACATATAAATGAATGGCCTGAATTAAACTTAAGTTAATTTAAGCTAAGCTATGCCCAAATGCCAAGAATCTTACTTGTAGATGCTTCGTTGCAACGTGGAAGTGTTTGTGGCAAAGCTGTCCGTTTTCCTCGTCGGGAAGGGGGACAGGGGGGGAGCTTGCGGGTCGGCGCGGCTTTGCAGCGGGCGCTGTGTGTCGCGCGGCGGTGAGCTGGCGCGGCTTCGGTCCGTTAGCGTGGCTCTGGAGCAAACGCAGGTCCGGTCTGTACTCGCTGCAGGGAGAACAGTTAACTTCGGATGAGACGACGTGTCTGCGCGTCTTGCCGGGAATCCTCGGTCACGAGAGGAGCGAGGCTTCGTCGGCTCCTCTGTGCCGGTTTGTGCACAAAATAAAAAGAAGCAGAAAGCACTGAACGAATGCTGATGCAGATTCGTTATCACGGGCTGTTTCGTCCAGCGAAATGGCTCGTGACCTGACAGGGTTTGATGAGGGTTCGAGGGGCTGTTGCTTCCTCGTGGCCTCGTGCGCTGGCGGGGAAAGTTGGTTCTTCTGTGGCCTGGACGGGGGGGGGGGGTCCGGGCGAAGAGAGCGGTTGTGTGCCTCCTAACTCAACCGAGGTCGAAGGGGGAAAGCTATGAGGTGGGGGCAGCAGAGAGTTTTATAGAACATCGGCTGAACCACAGGGGTCCTGGGGTCTCTTGGCTCTCGGCCAATGAGATTGCCGCGGTTACCATGGTTATTTGGGGGGGGGGGGGAATTCACACCTGAGTGTGAAATCCCTTTGCTCTTATCAACTACAAATCAGGATGAGACCTTTGCTTGAAAAAGTTAAGGCCTGATTTTCTTTGTCCACAGCACATGTTTAAGCCACATGGTCAGAGCCCAACATCCCCCCTTTGTTCTGAAGAGCGAGATGTTGGCTTCGGTCTTTAGAGCAAACCAAGGGCTGGCATGTGCATCCATGTGGTGGGGAAACCTGAAGAGGTGAGACAGTCCAAGTGTTCCTGAGACCAAAAGCAGTGGTTAAAACAGGCAGTGTTCATTGTTCATAGAGTTCAAGGTTCATAGTGGTCAAGTTCATGGTGTTCAAGTTCAGAGTTCATTGGCATCTGGGCAGATGACTAAGGTGGCATCTGGGCAGATGACTTTAACTACTTCTACCTACATCTACTATCATACACAATTCAAATCATAGGTGAGCAAAACATTATTCCCAAATAATTCAATCGCTATTATGATGTTGTGATAATCTAGCATTGTGGCACAGTGTCAAAGAAAGTAACAACCCAAATAAACAAAACAAAACACAAAAGAGAGAGAAGGAAAGAATAGAAAGACAAGAAGCAGGTGAGGGGCAAACAGTGGTTACTGGTTCAACTCCTAGACAGGACTGGAGTCCGTCGGCGGAGCAGTCGTAGGTTGGCTACGTGGTGTTATGAATAGGAGGGAATCCAGTTAGTCTGTCGCTTCTGGATCTATTAGTACATGATATGTGCGTCTACCTCTCTCTAATCGGTAGATTTAGAGCGAGTCCTGTGTCTAAGTTTTGGAATCTATCGATATTGGAGTTGCGTTGCCAAGACTATAGGCCAGAGGCACCTGTGAGGGTTGCATAACAGTAGTGGTAGCAGATTTACAGATTTCGTTAGCACGGCTAGTGTGACTAGCTAGGCTGGTCTCTCGCTGCTCCAGCTGTTGACAGCTGAGCCTTCTCGGATGAGGTCCTGGGTTAAATCTGACTGCTACGGCAGAGGTTATGTCCTCTTTGGTGACTTCTGGTAGAGTCTATAAAGCATGCAAAGGGTTCTCTATGAGAGTGGAGCATCAGTTTACAGTCGCAATGAACGTCAGGTCATGCAACTGTTCTGGTTGAAGTTGGCTGTGTTAGCGGTTAGTGCATGTCTACAGGGTGAGTTGGAGCATGCAGTTAAACGTCAGTAGTCAATAGTAAGCTGCCATTCTGCCGGTTGGTTTCGGCACTGGCGAGATTAGAGTGTACTTCCTGTGAAGTACATCTCTCTAAGTTTCTGTTGTCAGAGAGCCCACCCCCCTCGCGCTGTTTGAGTGGCGAGGGCAGATATCCCACGTTACCGTCAGCACTCAGGGAAACGTCGCGAACAGTTTCACTCTGGAGTGTGTCATGACGGGCTGGTGATATCTCCCTCCCCCCACCCTCCTAATTAGAGATGGAGACAGGTCCGGCGCACAGGTCAAGTTCAGTTACCTACGGCACTGGCGACTTGACAGGACCGGCCGATGACTCTGCTGAAAGAAGGCGGTGGCTTCGTTGGACAAGCTGGAGGTGGATCATGCTGACAGAGCAGGAGAACAAGGCTTAGTTGACTAAATATCTTACGAGCTAGGGTGCTCGAAGGGCCTCTAAGGTTGTGGCACCCTAGAGGTGTATGCGAAAAGGTGGGGGAACACATGAGGCTCGTTTCTGACCCGGAGTCGGGTAGAGCAAGAGTGTTATGACCCCCCAGTAAGACTGAAGAATATGTATAGATATATACATAACGGGCATTGCCTTTGCGAACAAGGTCGCCCAAGAAGGTTGAAGAACGAGGTGCGAAATGGGAGTGGTCGTTTCCGGAAGTGTGCTGAGTTCTCTTCCCCCCCCCCTACCATGTCGACTTGGCAGCAGGGGGAAAGGTCACTTGGCTGAGTCAGGTGGGCTGCGAGTCAGCGTTACCTGATGGGTTGCCCTTGAGGGCGTCTTTCACCCCCCTGGTTCCGTTGGTCTTTCGACCGCCAGGGTCGTCTGTTCCTCGGGGGTGACCAGGGCTCGCTAGGCCAAGTCCTCTCGTCGTCTTCCGACGCTAGGTCGGAGTCGCTCGACTGTTGGATGCCTAAGACTATGGCGGTGTCTTCGTACCGATTTGTCGGCCGTCCGCATGTCTTCCATGCAAGTTGCGCGTACTTCCTAATCTCTGGCATGGTGAGGTTACTCGTTCTGCAGTGCATAGTAACATCGTATCTCACGTTGTTGTGGAGATTGTGCAAGAAAAGCGACTTGAAGGCATGGTCTTCTTCTAGACCTGGGGCGTTACGTCCTTGGAAGTACGCAGATCTCAAGCGCCTGAAGTAGTCTCTCGGAGACTCTAGCCTTTCCTGGGAAATGGCAAAGGCGAAGAGGGTGGCAGAAGCTGGGTTAGAGTACAGGGAGTACTCCTCCCTAAGGGCGTGACAAAGGGATGAATAGCAGTCGCGGATGCTCGGCTGGAGCGTTTCCATGAAAGCGTGGACGCTTCGCGCTGTGGTTTTCCACACTAGCTTTAGCTTTTCGCGCGATGAGGGGTGCGATAGGTCGAGGAGGCAGCGATCGATCTCCCTTAGGTAGTCATCGATGCTCGAGTCGTGATTATCGGGATTGAATCGCTCTACGTCTTTTACCAGAGACTCAATCTGCCGAGTACGCAGGCCTCCAAGGTTGATGGGGCCTGGGCCGTCCGAGTCGTCTGAGTCTCCATACTCGCGATGGTGGTAACGACTATCATCCTCCCTCCCTGAGGGGGATGGGGTCAGTTCTTGTCGCGCGCGTGAACTGCGTGGAGGATTGCGTTCGCCTGAGGTGGTTTTGAAGCCACCTGGGCCGTCTAGGACCTGGTGTTGGTCCTCTCTCCTCCTGGTTGGGGATGTCGCTTTCAAGAAATGCAAGGTGGTTCGGGTCTCGGGGAATGAGGGAGCCGAGACCAAGAAATGACTGGGCTGAAAGGCTCGGTAGGGGGTAGCGGTACCTACCGGGGTTGCTGGAACACCTTGAAGCGCTTTCAGTTTGTCATCACTCTCTGATGCTTTAGAGAGTTTTAGGTTGACCTCTCTGAGGTCACTGCGCAGGCTACTATTTTCTGACTGTAGGGCTCTACAGTCACGTGACAACTCCTGAACCTCTGTTCGGAGTGTCCAGATCTCGCGTTGCTGCTCGTCGCTCTGTGCCCGGGTTCGGGCAGCTTGCAGCTGCATTTTCTGATGGTAGATGAGCAGTATTTCGCCGATTACGTCCTGAATCAGGCGTTCTCTGTTACCGGCTGGGTTATTTACATAAGCCACCAGCTGCTCTAATTGCTCGTCGCATAGGACAGCAGTGTATTTTGCAAAGTACTCTCTTTCCTTTGCTGTGAGTCCAAGGACATCAGCCACCGTATCTCGTAGTGCGGTGTCTTCTGGAGCTACAGCTCCAGGAATGGGGGATTTCTCGTCACTCATTCTCTCTAATGAGCACGACTCCCAGTAGTTGTTAATTCCCTAGTGTTAGAACGGAAACTGTTAGTGTTTACGGTTCTCAGTGAAATGTCTAGTTCTGTAACTTAGGATTTCTACTGTTAGGTGTTAATTACTGTTAGTGTTACGGTTCATGCAGGCGCACAGTGAAATGTCTAGCTCTGTGACTTACGTTTCTACTGTTGCTGCTCTGAGGTATCACTACTGCTTTGCAGCCAGAGGTGCGAAAATGCTAATGTGGTTTAGCACTTTGGGCCTGTGACAGCTGTGTGTAACTTATTTGGAGGGATTTAAGAAAACAAGCAAGGTATTACAAATAAAACGATCAAATCTACTACACAGCTGGCTGTTAGTTTAAGAAATGAAACGAATAATTAAACCTGGAAACGAAATAAAATTTCGAGAAGGGAATTAAAGATTAAGATTAAAAATCTGGATTTAAAATCAAAAATCTAATTACAATAAGACAATATTTTGAAGATCAAAGCCTACCTATTTTGGGAAATAAGTTTCAGGAATTTGGATCATTCAAAAGAAGAAAAAATAATAATTTTTCGAAAAAAATATTTTTTGGAAAATTAATTATTCAAAAATAATTATGGATTAATGTGCATATATACTGTAACAGAACTGGAATAACGTACCCTCACACGGGGCACCATTATGTTGGGAACTAAAGGAGCGTGTTTGGGTTATCAGCATTTAAGAAACTGAATTCTTGACATCAATAGAATTATTGATGTATGTAACAATTATTAATGATTATTAATATAAACGGGGCACCACCCTGCGAACAGGGACCAATAACCAAACGATAAAACTAAGTCTCATAATTAGTAGTCACTCATAATGTCAATAGTCTGCGTATGACTATACATTCAGTGACAGTGAAGGTTTTTAAGTTCGAGCACCGGCTACTACATACAGTCTTATCAAATACATATGCACAAGTAATCACAGACGACTGCTCCTGAAAGTATAACAGAGTTTATTGAATCAAAATAATAAATGATCAAATCAATTAATATTGCAACCAACAAACATTATCATACAATTTTATATGCCTAAACTAAAGAATGAATAAAATGGATGAGGGTGTATGTCTGTGTGTGTATGTGTATGTGTGTGTGTGTGGGTCTGTGGGTGAACAGGAAGGAGTCTTACAGCTACGCTAAAGACTACAAAGATGGCGGCGTCGAGTGACGCTGGCCAAAGGGGAGGGGCCTTAAGAACTACAGCTAGAAACTACAAAGATGGCGGAGTCGAGGGACCCGGACAAAATGGCAGAATGGGGCTGCTGTGCGTAATTCACGTTTGCCTGGGCAGCACGTGATGTGAGGCGCTCGTTTGAACGAGGTTCCCCAGGGGTAGAATTCGGAGCTGTGTGTGTGTGTGTTTCGTGAAAGGAGGAAAGAGAAAAAAGGTGGGGGCTCATGAATCAGACTTCTGCGCGCGGTGCGCGTTGTAGTGAGCCTGAGTTGGCTGGCTCTATCACGCATAAATATACCGCTGTCGTCTTGAGAACTGCCGGTAACTTATGCCGTGATAAACCACGCACCTCAGCTCACTCACCGAGTCGAGTTAATGAAAAGAGAACTTCCACACGGAGTGGAAGACAATGAATGAAATTAATCCCAAAGAAACAGTCATAGTTGATACACAAATACAGCGGCGCTTCTCTGCGCCGTAATGATTGCGTAATACCTCAATATCACGCGACAGTCTTAAACACACAAAAACACGGGAATATCAACATATAAATGAATGGCCTGAATTAAACTTAAGTTAATTTAAGCTAAGCTATGCCCAAATGCCAAGAATCTTACTTGTAGATGCTTCGTTGCAACGTGGAAGTGTTTGTGGCAAAGCTGTCCGTTTTCCTCGTCGGGAAGGGGGACAGGGGGGGAGCTTGCGGGTCGGCGCGGCTTTGCAGCGGGCGCTGTGTGTCGCGCGGCGGTGAGCTGGCGCGGCTTCGGTCCGTTAGCGTGGCTCTGGAGCAAACGCAGGTCCGGTCTGTACTCGCTGCAGGGAGAACAGTTAACTTCGGATGAGACGACGTGTCTGCGCGTCTTGCCGGGAATCCTCGGTCACGAGAGGAGCGAGGCTTCGTCGGCTCCTCTGTGCCGGTTTGTGCACAAAATAAAAAGAAGCAGAAAGCACTGAACGAATGCTGATGCAGATTCGTTATCACGGGCTGTTTCGTCCAGCGAAATGGCTCGTGACCTGACAGGGTTTGATGAGGGTTCGAGGGGCTGTTGCTTCCTCGTGGCCTCGTGCGCTGGCGGGGAAAGTTGGTTCTTCTGTGGCCTGGACGGGGGGGGGGGGTCCGGGCGAAGAGAGCGGTTGTGTGCCTCCTAACTCAACCGAGGTCGAAGGGGGAAAGCTATGAGGTGGGGGCAGCAGAGAGTTTTATAGAACATCGGCTGAACCACAGGGGTCCTGGGGTCTCTTGGCTCTCGGCCAATGAGATTGCCGCGGTTACCATGGTTATTTGGGGGGGGGGGGGAATTCACACCTGAGTGTGAAATCCCTTTGCTCTTATCAACTACAAATCAGGATGAGACCTTTGCTTGAAAAAGTTAAGGCCTGATTTTCTTTGTCCACAGCACATGTTTAAGCCACATGGTCAGAGCCCAACACTGCATTATTTCATACTACTTGTTTGATTTATGTCCGTCTCAATCAGATAAAACATCTTCCAACTCACTGTAAGTAGTGCTAAAGAATGGATGACTTCTGAATCCCTGGAGCTTCGGCAGTGGGTCTCTTAAACACTGGAGTATTTGGGTCAGCCCTTTAAGAACAACATAGATGTTGTGTGAGATTGAAGCGGTGCCGAGTGCCAGAGGGATTAATAGAGCATATTGAGCTGTGATTCTCTGGATTAAGCAGGTGCTACAAAGAATGGCAGACAGTCATTTCAGGATGTTCTGCCCTATGGTTGCTCATTCCCCCCCCTAAATCAGAGAATAATGTAAAAGCATTAAAGCGCACCTCAATGCTCTTTGTGTCTGTGAATGTTTCTGCTTCGGACGTGCTGTGTGTTTGTCTGTCCATGCACGATCAAATTGCAAACATCAACCCATATGGGGACAATCTATAAGGTGGCAGTTTATATTTCAGTCTGTTGAGGGGAGCAAAGAGGGGATGTGGGGTAATGTCTTAGCCAGACAGCCAGCCGCCTCAGGCAGAGTACAGCACACACAAACAACCCCCAATCTAATACTGGACTGGATCGATTTACATAAAAATACAGGGAACCAGTCAGAGTGACAGAAAGCAGCTTTGAGCAAGACCTTTGAATCCCATCTCCCCATTAAGTCCCCCACAGAGGGATATGACTGGGAAATCTGGAAAACCGGATTTTGGATGACCGAAGGGGCTACTGATGTATCAGGGAATCCACTTTACTGATGGCAGGGAAAAGATAATTGCGGCCAACAGCTTATTTTACATGCCATGCCCATGGAGCGTATTTTAGATTTTCAGATTGGACATGTGGAAAGGATGACGCTAAACACGATGGTTATGGTGATGACAGGAATAAGTCCAGGGATCTGAAAAAATAAGGGAGGCCAGACTAGCATGGCCTATTCATTTCGTTTAATCGTAGAGGTTGTTGGGATTTCTATCTGCGCGTATGTCATATTTCTGGCAATGCTTGGGCTAAGAGACCATATCTTCGTCGTTGTCACTTTTATCTAAAAATAAACAGACACTGCAGCCATAACGGTAAATGATGTTCAAGTGTTTTGAATAAAGCCATCTGTATTCATCGCCTCGCGTATCTCATTCAAACCAAATGAGCCCCTGCGTTTGTTGCTCAAAATGAGTTATGGTCGTGAATTATTTGATGTGCCAGTGCATTACAATCCGTTAAATTCTCGTATTATCTTCTCTCCTTTGAAAACATGCGAGTGTGCCATAGAGGCAGATTGAATAGCATGTTAAAGGCTGAATAAGTAATGGATTCTTACCCCCACACTAACTCACTTTTTTTCTTGGTTTGTGCATCAATTTCCTGGCATGAAAGAGTGATTGGATTTGTACTCAGCAGTTTCTCATCTGAGCTGCTGACACAAAGACCCGGGGTATGTGACATATATAAAGATTTGTGTTTTTTTCCGGATGAACTACGTTGTCTCATTTTTGTCACATAGTCTATAATAACACTTGAGGGGAAAATACCTGTATTTCCTGCTGTGTTAGAATTAGGGAAAGGAAAAAAACAGTCCATCAAGATCTTAAATTCTTCAATTACATGTACAAACAAACCAAAGATTGAATTCCATTTCGAATAAATTACATATCATACATGCACAATTGTAGGGCAAATCTTCCAGTACACAAAGCTCTTTCAGAGATGTTTGCATCCAATAAATGTGAAAAATAAATCCCAATAAAAATCAATATTGGCCCTACAAATTGACAGTTAATATTGTGCCCTCAATACTACACACTCAATATGCATTTGAAAACATGCTGTAGCAAAGTAATAGCCATAGCACAGCAGCAATAGAGTGCTTCACCTAATTCACAGTTGGGGGTGTACCTTCATCTTGGGGGGGGGGGGGGGGGTTGTTTGCAAGCGCAGCTCACAGGGCCTTCAAGTAAGTTGATATATAGCGCCACAGCACTCCACCATGTTTTATCTTTACAACGCTATAATACGTTCTGTCGGGGCACCAGTCTAATTCCCCGTCCTCTCCGCTGCAGCTGCTGCTGCCTCTGAATCATTTCGACTCAGTGTTTCTTCCTCCAGACAGCCACATTACAGGTAAATCCTTTCAGCATTAAAAGGGCCGTAGCTCCTTGCAGCAATATGGTCCTGCATTGTGTGCAAAGGTAAGAACATAAACCTAGGGGGGGGGGGGGGGGGGGGGGGGGGGGATGTTGAAAAGGTATTAACAGGATCAGCCATCTTAACTGAAGTGAACTGGGTAGTTTTGGTTTTGTTCAGTTTCACAAAAATAGGTCTGGCCTAGTAATCACCCTATTGTTTTTTTAAACAGTAATACAACAAACAATTAGTTATTTAGGTCATCAATTCAACTTTCACACCGACTACTTTGTTCCATTTGATTTAAAGTTTCTGTTTGTGTGTAGCCTGGAGGGGACTACAATTAATTGTGCAATCCTCGATTGTACAATGACAATAAAGCTGAACCTTCAACCTTTAACCCTGAAAATTGCCTTACTGACATCCAATGACGTTCATTTTGTCAAGCAACTTTTCCCTGCCTTTGTTTGCTAATTAAGGAATAACAACAACAACTGACTCTGCACTTCATCTATGAAGCAATTTAAAATGAAGGTCTTGATATTGAATGGGAGATTTGCTGTTCTGGCACATTGGTGGATGTTACAGTGAGATAGCACGAGCTTGGCAGAATAGCTAGCAAATAAACTTTAGACGTGTCAGTCTGTGTCAGGGGTCATAATAAAGTCTTCGATCAATGCCTCACTGGCTTCGCAAATCAATTGCACTGCCTTCAATGTTGCTGGTGTTTCTTGCTGCTGCATGAAATAAAAAGGAACCAGTTTACGCTCAATGAGAGTCTTCTCCGAGAAAACATACTTGATCATTTTAAATGGGACATATAAAAGCAAATGTATCTTCTGGTTTAAGTCAAGGAGTCAGCCTGTGGTTGTCACGCTTCAGCTAGGACTCTGATTGGATTTTTTTATTCTCATAATTTGTAAGAAAAAAGAAGAAGAGAGGGAGGTTGGTTAGCTTAATTGGTAAAATTAGAATTCAACCCTGACAAGTTGTAACATGAATACAGGGCGGGTGGGAGGCCCAGGCAGGGGAGTCACGTGACAAGGCTGTGCTTTCAGGGTGAAAATGAGCCCACATCCGAAAAAAACAACAGGGGCAAGAAAAAGATAACATCAATGAAAAAGCTCTCTGTATCCGGCACCTTTACAGGGCTGTCAGGTTATGTCTGGCAGCCATACTGGAGGTCCAACAGCTATGAACGACTGAGAAGGCCTGTAAATCGTCTCACCGCTGCTGAAATGATGTGAAAAATGTATGTGCTTCTGGGTATGAACTGATCACCTCACTGCTGCTAACCATCCCTGTCATGTAGTAAACACACCTGACTCACACACATCAGCAGCAGCTGCTGCTAGCTGGGGCAACTTTTCGAGATAAAGAATTTTATCTTCTTATTTGTTTTTAATGTATTCTTCGTGCATTTTATGTCCTGAAATTATTCGTGGCTGTTCCTTTTATTTATTCATTCAAGAATACAAGTTAACATTCATTTTCCGCGTGAGGAACTCCAATTGTGCTTTTTAGTTCAGATCAGGTCCGTGTTTTTGTTTCCTGTGTCTGAATGAAGTGAGGGACATTTTAAGGAACGTTAACACGCAAAACACTTTTTCGATTTGAAAAACCATAGGGTGTTATTGGCTTTGCATTTATGTCCTGACTTCAGTTTTTGGCAAGCAGCTGTCACAGACTTTCCATTGTAATCATATTGACCAATGAATAAATCTGTTTTTTATTTCAATATCATGGTTATTTTTTTCCAGGATAGTGAAAATTAAAAAATGGAACAGACTTTCAAAGTAAAGCTTGTGATTTATGCTTGTGCTTTATAGAGCAGGACTAATATCAGGCGATATTAGTCTATCGCAAATATATAAGTTAGAGATGGGATGATATAGGAGTTATAGGACTCACAATAAGTTGATTGTGGTGAATTTTCCCCATCGACATAATCGTGAATCTGCTGCTTTCAGTGACGCATTGACGCCTCTTCCACTGCCTTGTGTCAAGTATAAATTTGGCTTTAACATCTCAGGTTTCTCTTTCCTGCACTGTGCATATTCCTCCTATCTATTCGTGGATACAGTTGAATTAAATGTGTCCTTAGCCACAAGAGCATTTCACAATACAAGACCATCCTCCCCCAAATCCACCAAAATAGAAAGTACAAGCAGATCGTAGGCCAGTTTCCATCGCATGCTGGTGCCATGATCTCAGCCTGCTGCTCCCAATCTACTGTATTACTCACATCCCTGTCGGCAGCTTGGACCTTCACATCTCATCTACACCCTCCGCATCGCAATTTACACATCAAACCCCACACTGTACTTTTCAAAAATCAAATCATGCTCGTGCATGCCTTCGAACACACAGCGTGGACATCTGAGGACTCGAATTTCAGGTTGCACGGATTGACCAGTTCTGTTTTCCAGTGAGAGGAAAATATTTTTCTCAACTTCTGTATATGTGGCTCTTGTTGGAACGATTGCTTCATTATCACACCTCCCACAACAATCACGTCTTCCTTTCACTTTTGTCTGGCCTCTCACCTGTTTGTGTTACGTTTACAATGTCAAAGTATCTCAATACGTTGCAGCTTCTCTCGCTCTCTCTTTCATGCGGCGTATATAACTCCCTCCGTATGCAACGGTTGCTGAATCACATTTCAAACAGAAGTCTAAAGGCAAACAAATACTTTCTTTTCTTTTGACTGACTGAAACAACAAATCTTGGCACATACCGTCCTTTTAAAATCGGCTTTTATCAAATAAAATCTTGTCCGTCGGCAGCAATGCAACTTTGCAAAAATGAATTACAAGGCCAATAGATAAATGTAATCGAAGTCAATGTGAGGAAACGTTTCCTTGTATGATGGGATTGTAGTTGTGGTTTAAAGGCACTTGTTTGTTTAGAGGTGTATACGTTTGTCTTCTACCATGTGAGAAATCACAGTGGATAAATAGATACAGGCCGCCTCCGGGGCTCAGAAGAAAATCCCTTACTTTGACTTCTCGGTGTGTGTGTGTGTGTGTGTGTGTGTGTGTGTGTGTGTGTGTGTGTGTGTGTGTGTGTGTGTGTGTGTGTGTGTGTGTGTGTGTGTGTGTGTGTGTGTGTGTGGGTTAGTCCTACATGAAACTTCAGCTGTGGGAGTGTTCAGATCTCAAACAAAAGTTTCTTTGAATCCCGAGTCGTCTCACTCTTCACTCTCTTACGACTCCACATGATCTCACTTTCACCGCTGAAATCTGGTCGGACCAGGTTTAAAACACAGAACATGTTGTATTGTTGCCGATAGAGACATATGAAAATGATATACAAGAACATAATTTCTTCAGCATCGTGGATGATATTTTTATGGTGTATATTTAGAAACCAGAAAAGTGGGAGGAAAAAAGAAATCCTGCCCCAGTGAACCAATCTGTGTTGGCTTTGGAGCTGATAAACAAATTGAGGCAGTGATGGAGTTAGTATATTACATTATTGGGAGCTGGTACAACCTTTACTGATTGCTTTGTTTGGCCTCTTGCCCAAGAGAAGAAAATGAGAGGGATAATCGAGCACTATTGCCAACTGTTTAACTGTTGATAGGTGTTAGTTGGTTTAATAGCTTCATTTATCTCTTGTTTAATTACTGACACCATTTGAGAAGATACAGTCAAGGTGCTTCTCCGGCTTTGTTTCTATTTGCTCTTAAAACTTTTAACTTTTTGAGGTGAACCATCAATTTTCTTTTTCCATAAAAATAATGGATGAAAACAAAATTGCAGGTACAGGGACAGTTTCCTTACTTCTGAGCAGTAATCACATTTGCATTTTGTGCATTTCATAGAAGCAAGTCAGTTAATGCTCTGCTCATGCTTTAGAAATGTTGATCCTGGTACAAAAGGTTCATCGAGTTAGATTCACAGTAGATGGGGTTAAAATAGCCCGAGTTCATTCATTTGAGTCACAGCACTATGCACCGCTTCCGTGAAGGTTGATACAACCCCAGAATCCTAAAAATACTTCTCCAATCATCTGGATCAAAAGATAAATTCTGTTCTCTGGACAAATATTTCTAATTCATTGACTTAAAACCCATTTCCCCGGCTGTATTTCCTTTCCTTATGTCCTTGCTCCTATTGTAAAACACATGCAAAATATAACTTATTATTTTTGTATGAAGATGTTGGAAATAAATATCAATGTAGCAGCATGTTGGCATAACTGTTTGGATTGGGAAAAAGAGACATAACTTGAGAATTGGGTTGAAACTATTTTGATCTAATGCATTGTCGAAATCAAGAATAACTGAACGCTTACTTTTTGAAGTGGGCTTGCCAGGAAAGAAGGTGCTGCGGCACCATTTGCACTGTTCTTCCCAACACGATCCCCTCAAAGTCTGCAAACCGCGTCTTCTCCGGCGTTTGTCGACTTGTAGCCCATGAAGTCGGGTGCCTTCTCGCTTGTTTCAGGAACAGCTCTCCCTCCTGTATTTTTATGTTCGGCTGTGATGTCGATCAGTTCTCACCACTGGCTTCAGATCTGTTCACTGTGGAGAAAGAGAGCGACAGAAAGATCATCAAGGGAGCACCGTTGACCATCATTGCCAATCAGAGGTGTCACGATGTTACATGTTTCTGATGAAACTGTAATGCTATCAAAGATCTTTGTGCATGAGTGTCATGCGTGTTGTTACTGTATGTCCTTCTGTTTACAGTATTCCGGTTCATTACTTTCCAGGATCTACTCTTGATGAGAGGATTTAGTGATTTAGACTTCATTTTCCAAACTTTCATTACATTTTTTTCAATAAATCCGATGTGCATTTGGGACTCAATATAATCAAAAACCCTCTAAAAAGTAAAAAGAAAACGGACTAAACTTGCTGTTTACGTGGCTTTAATGCCAATTATAGAAGTATAAAGTCAGCAAACTTTAAAAAGTCATTACTTATCCCTTGATTTTCCATCAAATGTAATGCTGTGCTCGATGATTGCACCACCATGTTAGTCCTACGGTTGTTTAATAAACTAAGTTCAAAGAAAGGGTTGAAAGAATGATATAAATCTCAGCTAAAAATATGTAGACGTGAAAGATTTCCATCAAAGCCACCTTATCCCAGACGAGGCCTTGAAACTCTGCCAGCCCCTCCTCCCCCCCCCGATCTCGCCGTCTTCTTCCCTCACATCGACGCTGATCGGGTCTCGTCCTCACAGCTAACACTGACTGCTTTGTGACACGAGACAGCGTGCCATCTTCCTTCCAGTCAGTTCAACTTACTCCTCTTGTCATGAAAACAAACCTCATCTGATCACAGATCTGAAACTACTGAGCAATATCGCTGCTTTAATATTTATTCTTCTAAAATTCTTGAACGTGCTGCTGCCTTCCAATGAGCTCTTTAACAATCTTTTCCAACAAAAAAACTTCCGAGGCCACCTGTTGGATAATCGGTATCCGCAGAAGCTATTTATGAAGGTCCGGTTTCAAAAGACTGTCGGGGCCCCTGCTGCGCTCCTGACCGATGTGGCACCAGGAAAAGTATGCCGAATTAGCCATTACATTTCTAATCAGATTCATGCGAGATCATGATATCCTCTGAAAGTGTAAGGCACCGAATCTAGAAATGTCTGCAGCATGTTGGTGTGTATGAGAGTGTTCAAATATAATGAGTGCAATTTCTCACACTAATTGAGATCGGGTGCTTGGGCCAAATCGGCAGGCAAACTACAATAACTAACTTCCCCATATTGTATAGAACACCTGTACCTGCACCTGTGCCTGTCACCTCAAGCAGCATCTTCACCTCATGTCACTCTCTCCCCAATATCTCCCACTCCCCCCGGGGGACTTTCAACACCTCTGAGAGATGAATACTGAACACAGATATTAATGAGAATCTGCACTCGGAGTTGATGTAATCTCGCCACTAAACTGGAAGTGAAAGAACTGCAACAGCTGCCACATGTTGGGCAGACAGTGCACCTCGCCTATGATTTAACTCCAGTATGCCATCAGTTATACGGTTGGGTTATGATTAAACAATCCTCCATGCGTGGTGTCATACTGAGTTCAATCAAACTGACACACTGGGGCAATAGGGCCTGGTAAGCATGGTACTTATGTCAAACTTATATATCAGAGAAGAGAGCAACTGTGTACACCTGTGACAGAGAGAAACAAACACGTGTGAGGACAGCAACAGTGTTATTATCAGAATAACAGTTGCGTGGCCATAGGAGGAGCACCTTCATTGCCGCTCAAGAAACACAGAGGCATATTGTGGGAAGAGACAGCAGAAGCAGTAGGTATCACAAAAAGGCTCGGCGTCTTCCTCTCCAGGGGAGGTCCATCAGGGCCAGACTGTCTTCTTCTCTACACCAAACCCCTCGGCACTGTCACCACGTCCCATAATTCCTCCCGTCATTGCCATGACACTTAACTGACCTTTTGATTCCCAGCTCTGACACACAGGTTGGATTGCGCATATCTCCAATTTCTAGCTGATATCTCCAATTGGATTCCTGCCAAACAGCTCCCGACTGACCTTGACCAGACTGAGCCGCTGTTCCCCTCTCAGAAACGCTGCCCTCAACAAGAGCCGTCAATCACAGTGACAACCCGCACAGTCGCTCCCGTCCCAGACTGACGTTTAGTTTGATCTTAGACAACCAACTGCTCTTGTAGATACGCTGCGTGCAGAATCTGCTGACTCAGACGCAGTCGCTCGTACAAACGCTCTTTGTCTCCCATCTGGACCGCCGCAGCTCCGACCCGCCTGAGCAACCGTTCAGATAATTGCAACGAGACAGTTGTCGGACTAAACTTCGTAATGGACTTGGGCTTGTTTCGCATTGCTGTAAAGAAAAAGTGGTGATCTAGTGCATGCAGGTGTGATTTGAGATACTTTCACTACATTACCCATCTCAAACTTTGAAGCTTTGGATTCATAATATCTCAATTAATGAATCAAAAGCTAATTTCTTAAGTGCAATTTAAGGGCATCTGTGTACAATTACAAGTATTTCCATGCCAGTGTATCCTCCCCTTTGTGCTTTAAAGATACAATGGGATATTTCAACATTTTGGGAAATATGTTTATTTGCTTTCCCTAAGAACTAGGGAGTGGGATAAGAGAGAGAGAGACAATATCAATTCTACTCTCATGTCTCCGGGTTGAGCTTAGCTTAGCTTAGCATGAAGCATGAAAACTTGAAGCAGGGGGAAACTAAGCCTGGCTCTGCTGAGTGAAATACACATGTACCAATACTTCTGTAACTGTCATATTAACATGATGTATCTTGTTTGTTTAACCCGTGCATTAACGGAAATGTAAACGGACAATTCATGATTTTAAGGAGTAGGCTTTGGAGCCATTTGTTGGAGCTTGACAAAACATGTCCAGACTTATTGTACTGGAATTTGTGCAACCTGCAGAAACACAATCATTCAACACGTTGTAAAACTCCTGAAAATAAGACACTATACTGTACTACGATACACTATACGGCACATACTGCAGTGTCGTGCGCTGTAGCAGGCTCCGGGAAAGCCACTCCTTTCCGTGTCGTCATCTGACACAATGTTAAATCAAAGAGGCTTTTTTAAGGGTACGGCTCAAACGTGCCTTCTTATTCCTCTAAATGTCTAAATAATCTGCACGTCATGCCTCAAAAACAGCTGATGACTAATCATGTGTAGCGATCATCTTTGCCTCCATATCAAGAGTCCGTGTTGAGGATCAGGCTTCCCTGCATATCTCGGTTGCTATAGTGAACCCTTTGCTTATTGTTTCTGTGGGCATAAATAAAGAATCAAATGTGTGTGTGCGCGTGTGTGTGTGCGTGTGTGTTTTAAATTGTTTATATCTCGCTGTGATTTAATAGTGACAGACAGCGAAGGTGCAGAACCTGCAACTGAAATGATTTGACACACACACACACACACACACACACACTCACACACTACTCTGACACACAGATACCCTGCGATGTGATCAGACTTTCAATGCAGCAGCACATAATGTCTATTCACTGACAGGGAGGTGGCGGAGGGCAGCGTAGACCGGGACGACAAAGTATGACGGACAATTGAGACAGAGCCGACTAAGTGAGACGATTTCACATGAGCGGTTAGCTCGGACCTTTCGTTATCATTGTCCCGAACATGTACTCGCTCTTTCCCATTCAGTGCGTTGCTGTTTAACATGTCCCTCTCGAGGCCCATCTCAATGACAAGCGAAAGAGCGTTTCTCTCTTCCCTCGTTAACCGAGGAGTGCATCAGTCCTAATAAGAAAGCTTTTACACGCTTAATTAAGAGACACTGTAATGCAGTATGTAATGCTCAATTTACTCATCTCATTCTCCCTCTCGTCTTCTTTAATTTCATTCAGCATTAATCCGTCGGACTCTCTTTATCTCCCCCATTATGTGGACTCTTCTGCATCTACGCTGTGCTTATGTCCAATTTGCTCGTGCCGGCTCCATTTTGAGCCTTTCCAATACACTCCTCTTCCACCGCGCGGCCTGATCGTCCATTTCTTTTAATTCTCAGCCTTGATGCTGTTAACTCGGGGGGAGAGGGAGACAAGGGACAGGAAGAAGAAGAACAGACAAAAGGAGAAGAAATGAGCTGGTTGGGAAAGAGATTAAGATGATAAGATGCTGGAAATAGGGGGCAGCATTCGCCACAACAGAAATATTGGCAGGGGCTGGGCTGCAAGGACCAGCCAGTGAAACTAATGTAAACATGGAGGGACTACAGAGTGGAGAGGAAAAGAGGGGCTGTGGAAGTAGAGAGACGGTGTTGAAGTGAGTAAATAGACCAACCCCACTTTAAGGACGAAGAGGGAAAGAAGAAGAGGCGGTGATAGAAACAAACACAGCGGACACCAGCGAGGTGCAGCGAGCTGAGGCGGCCGTTTTAAAAAGGTCCACACGTTTCAACATTAATTAAAAGTTATCCACTGATGAATTGCCCCGTGATGAATTGTTTCCCTTGCCATAAGAACGATGCACCCCAGAGGGATAGCGGCAGGCCACTAAATCTGTCATCCATGTTTTTCATGCTCTCTGCTTTTGACAGTAATGAGCCGGGCCAGTATGATTGGCTGCTCAGCGGCTGATTAAAAGTAGTTTCCTCTGATACATGGATTTGCTTTGACATTTCTTACGCAGGAAACATAATGGCTTCATAACAGTGGCGAAAGCAATAATTATTTTCATTTGGAAATTCGTCTCTCAGTTGTTGTTTTGATTAATGAAGGAACCGATTTTTCAAACGTTAACGAATTGTGAGAAATGCCCTTCACAGGTTCTAGAGTCAATATTTTGTATTAAGAATGACAATGTGAGAGCAATGTGACAATGTTGTTGTGATAAACCTACAGAAAATGACGCTCTCAACTCAAGTGAGCACGTAGAGAATGTGAGAGAGACTTCTTATGGTGGGTGGGACGGGGGGGTCGAACGAATTGGATTCAACTGACTCATCTGCAACAATTGACAAATTGATCGATCAATCCATTAAAAAAAATGACAGAGCAACTCTTTTCATAATTGAAGAATCATTTTAAGATTCTTTACTGTGTGAAAAATGGAAAACAGTCCCTGGTTTCAGCTTCTCGTCTGTAAAGATTTGATCATTTTATATGTTTATGTGTCCCTATCTTAGCAAACAGGAAGCTAAATATCTTTGGGGTTTGGACTATTAGTTGGACAATACAAGACATAGGAAGACGACTCATGTTAGAAATTGTAACAGACATTTTTTTCTGACGTTTCTACAAAACGATTAACCGAGAAAATATTTGTATTGATTTATCAATACATTTCATTTCACCATTTGGAGCATAACAGTGTGCCAGCCTCCTTCGTGCCGTGCAGTTGACCTGAGTATTTTTGTCTGGATGTGTGCACATCTGGTCCCTCTTCTGGATAAACAACCCTTAGTTGCAGCCCTACAAATAGACCAATCAATGAATCGACGATTTGTTTTCAGCACTTCTTCATAACGGCTTCTCTGGAGAAACAGATCTCCTGAGAAGCCTTTTTCCCCCGAACATGCATTTAAAGCGAATTCACAGAATAAATCAAACTGCATTGACAGTCACACTATAAAACACCTTGTCATGCATACAGGGGATTTGCATCGCACCATTCATGAATTCAAATACACCTCGCCATAGCAGGTCACTCAGAAATGCACAAGGCAGAACAATCGTGCATGTTGCGAACGTGCACAAGTGAGCCGCATTTACCGGTAGGCTGTTATATGACGCGAAGTGGGAGACAAATTGCAGAGTTGCAGAGCGAAATGGTTCATGGCCTCGGCTGAGTCTGATAAATTCTGCCCGCTGAGCTCCACTAATCACTGCAGCCTGTCACAGACACGCCCCTCTTCTTCCCCGGAGAGCCGACGATCACGCTCCTGATCTCGGGGCAGCCACTGGCCAACCCCATCTAACACACACACACACACCCCCCCGTGCAGCCCCCTCCACGCACTCAGACGTGCGCTGTTTATGCATGGATAACACTGATTGTAAAACCGATCACAATCAAAATACAGTGCTAGTTTCCTCCGCTTCTCTCCCTGGTAACACAAAATGAAAATGCACCCGTGTGGTTTTTTTGTGACTCGCATGAAGCCAGAAACTGCATACGACAGCACAAACATTTCCATACCTATCATTCTTAATTGTTTCTTTGTTCCACCCCTATCTCTCACACACACACACACACACACACACACACACACATAAACGCACTCTGCGTTTGTGAGCTGTATCAGTGTAATTGATGCAATGACTGGAAATAAACAGGCAATTTAAGTGCTGGACACCTCACTGCTCTCTCTCACCTCTAGATCCTCTTTGTCCCCTCACACACACACACACACACACACACACACACACACACACATACACACGTCCTATCATTGTGCACCGTCTCACAATCAAACAAGCTGGAATAAGGCACAAGGTCAACATGCTGGAGGGAAATAAAACGTGGGAGATGGAGAGGAAATTAGGCAGGATAAGAATAGAGAGGGACAGAGGGCATGCAGAAAAACAAAGAGCAATCCCACAGATGACTCATGTCTGGATGGCCTGTTTATTAATGACAAATTTACAGCCCCACGAGAGAGAGAGAGAGCAACATAGCACGTTATCCACGACTAAACTGCAATTTATTTTCTCCATTTTTGCCGCTTTGACCACTACGGCCTGCAGCTCACAGGAGCTGCAGCCCAGTGAGCGCATTTGCCTCCTTAAGCGTTTCCTCTGAAAAGTCTTCCCCGTTTGCGTGATGGGTCGCCCTCACCCGACCACTCGAGCGGACAGTGTTCCAAACCTCTCCTGCCTGCAGCAAGCTCGGACCAAAAAAAGACAGAAATAGCTCGAGCTGATCCGACCGGCCACGTCAATGTGAACCAGGCTGCAGCACAGAACCTCACTTTATCTTTTGACCATTCCAAAGGTCCCTCGTGTTGTGTATTGTGTGCATCTCCATCCCGACCCATGATAGCACTAATTGCTAAAAAGCTACATGTCAAAAATTGGTGTCCTTGGTTGTCTTGTTCTGCATGTGTATGTGACTACATTCATTTGAGCCCACTTGGTCCCGTGAGCATCAGTTGGGAACAGTCATGCTGCATGAATATTAAGAGGTTGCAGCCAATCGTGTATGCTACACAGTTCATAATAAACAAGGTCTGATCATTTAATGCGTTTGCATGTTGACATATCCCTAGGGCTGCCACACTGTCTGTACATGAGGTTTTATAAGAGTCAGGCATAACATGATTTGAGGACTCGACAAATGGAGAGCGGTAGAGGCACAAGCAAAAGAACTTGAGGAACGGTTTCCTTCATTTTCTTGAGTCTTCCTCTGTTGTTATAGAGTATCCTCAGGTCTCCCTGGGGTCCCAGGTCATCAACAGCTGTATGTACAGCAATATCAATTAAATAAATAAAAAAAACACAACATTTTGAAAATAAAACCTTTTAGTTTGTTCCATTTGGATGGTAGGATTTGCACGATACAGAGTGAGCTCTTGAAGGGGTCTGTGTCGTTTTTATCTCCATCATTACCCCTGTTGACCTCCTGATGACCATCATTAGGTTTCTGGAGGAAAAAAAAAAAAAAGCTCTGCGTGAACACCGTCTCTCGTGACCTTTGACCTCAACACTGCTGCTGAGCCATATTTTTTAGGACTGATGACATTTGCTCTCCTGCTGAGGAAAGCACAGTTGTCATCTTTCAAACAGCATGACTCCTCCAGAGCACCTCAACCTTGACTTGTGTCCGAACATCACATTGACAGCGTTTTGCAGAACTAAATAAACGTCCAATTCCCTCACAAGAATGATGGCTTGATATACAGTAGGTCAATACACTGTGCTGTAACAGCATTACCTGTCGGGACATTTCTACTGCAGACTCCTTATGAGCATGTCAACCTCAGTCTCTGTTGATCGTGAGTTAGTCTTGTATTTACTGTGATACAGCGAACACATTTCACATGACCAATCAGTGTTGAAAATTTAGATTGAAATTGAAGCTGTGAGTCTGAAAAATAGGTTGCTTTGTCTCTTAAAAGAATGACGCTGCAACAACTGATTGTTTTGGCCTCTTGGGAGCACAAAAACAAGCTGTGGACACAACTCTGAGATGTTATGGAGCAACATTAGCTTTCATTGGAATCATGTTTCTGTCCACCTGATGAAGTCCAATTTGCACTTTTAGCTTCGTTTCAATCTTCAGCAAATCATTCTGAATGTTGGTTAATGCTACGCTATATTCAGTTCAGTGATACGGTTTTACTGGCAGGTTCAGGTAGAAGCACAGGTCCAGGTGAATGGGCAAAGTAACAGAACGTTAATGACACATGACAAGAAAGAGGCAGAGCTACTAGGGAAGCCTGCCAGGGATTGAACGGAACATGGCCGGTATGTGTACCGAGAGGCCGGTGAAGGAATGAGACGCGGGTGAGCAGGTGGGCGAGGAAAAGGTTAGGTAACTGCACGGCTGATGAGGGAAGTGGGAACAGGTGTGTAGATGGGCGGGGCAGTCAGGTGACGTGGACAGGAGGGAAAGTCTGAAGGCACCAGGTGGATGGATGTAGAACGGCAACAACAGGGCGTGGGGAGTGAGATACAGTATGTGGCTGCAGAGGAGGGACGGGGAGACAGACAGGGACACGGTGCAGACTATTCAAAACAGTTAGCACTTAAACTGCATTCCTCAACAGTCCGCTCCCCGTTAAATACTACAGCAAACATTACGCCACTTGTAGTTTAAGATCTGAAATGAGCAAAACCCCTGATATGATCATTTAGAAATTATTTTCCTAATATACTGTATTGCTTTTTCTCACTACCCTTCTGTTATTTTTATTGTGGTCTTCTTTTCCCTTCACTATGTCCTTCCTCTTCCACTGAAACCAACCTCTCTCTCCTTCCCTTCGTGTACATGCTCATTCTCCCTTGAAAGGCTTCACTTCATGACGGCAGCTAAAAACAAACCCCCACTCATACAAAGCACAATGACGCACATGCGTACTGTACAAACACACACACACACACACTGCGTAGGCTCTCTGCAGTGCCTCTACCTCATTGACCACAGCATAATACTTCATGAGCTATGTAGCAGATTGTACCGTTCTAAGTGAGATTAGCTTCCTTTGTCTCCTTTCTGGCCTCGGTAAAGCTCCCTGCCATAAACCTTCTCTCCAGTCACAGAGCCAATCACCTCAAAGTCAAGAAATTTGATGTTTTCCTGGCATTTTTGTTTTATTATTCGCTATTCATTCCTTGAGAGAGAGAGAGAGAGAGAGAGAGAGAGAGAGAGAGAGAGAGAGAGAGAGAGAGAGAGAGAGAGAGAGAGAGAGCTGGAAGAGATCCATGGCCATGTGACTGATTGGGACTCTGACACTGAAAACTGTGACACTGTAAAAAATACAGGCGAAGGACTCCCAGAGGGGTCAAACGCTCCGTTGTATTCGTGGAAAATCAGAGAAACCAGATACTTGTATAGAAAGGGTCTGATGTCATTTTCTGAAAAGCTCATGAATTTTAAAAATATGTTCTGTAATGTGTTTATATATTTAACAACTTTCGGCTGAAATATTAAACACCTACAGTGTTAACAATCAAACTGCTTACGGCTGTTCCATAAAGGGGCGGCCATTTGTCTTTCTGCACAGAGGAGAGTTAAAGAAATTCAAGCGGCAGAGCGGGGCCACAGAACTCCATTTTGAACCTTCTGAGAAATGTTCAGCGCAATTGATCATCGCACTTCACTTCACAAGGCACAGAGCCTGAAGCGAGGGCGGCTCAGTGGCAGGAGGAGGGAAGGAAGTAAAAACAGTAAACCTGTCCATCTGGACCCCGTCTGTGTAGGCGGCTGACAGGGCTTCCACGCTGCGAGCGGCTGATGTGTCGCTGTAATCTGACCCAGTGTGGGCGGCGCAACGAGCTCTGATTGCTTCTGTGTTTCTGGTCTCGCGAAGTTTAGAACGGGCCAAGTTATTCACGTCTTTGCCGCCGTCCGGCAGCACGCAAGCACTAAACGAGGAGCATCAATCTGAAACAACAAACCCAACATGTCACAATAAAAATGAAGCTGTGGGCAGAAATGTTCACTTTTAACAGGAAACAGGGAGATGATTATATGTGAACGTATAAAAGGCAAAGTTGTGAGCCATGTAGCAATATATATGATACAAGATAATTATGTATTATACTGTGTGTAGCAAGTTGACAAGTCAGGCAGCATGGTAATTATTAAGTTATCAAGGTACATTATACAGTCATTATACAGTTTTGTAACCATTTATTAAAAACAAATAACGTATCTGCTGCTTCTGGGCTGTGTGGTTTGTGTATGTCAGCTTTCATTGACAGTAACCACATCCTCGTTCAAATTCTGCGAAATCCTGATCAGTGCACGGAAGTATGTGACATCCCCCTTTTGTCCCACCCACTTCAAATCAGTGAAAAGTGCACAGAGAACAAAAAATAAATCTCACATATGAACCAAAAACTGACTGCACTTTTATAGAAGATGTGGTCATGTAGGATCCAATCAACCCATGGCACAAAGCTGGCTGACAAATCAGGTCGTCAGGGTATTTAATGTTTGTGTTCTGTTCTCCGAGCATATGACAGTTAAGCTTGGAAACAGTACTTTGCCTGGACAGAGCAGATTACTGATAGCTCGTTGATCACGTAGCTCACAGAGCGTCTCAACACGCCACCGGTTTTACACAAATGTTACATTGCGATCTTATCCATTTTTATTGCAGTATATAGGACATGTTCAGTGCCCTGCTTGTGAGCCACTTCCCTGGGCTTTCTGTCATGGTTTGGGAATTATTCATTTAAAACATGATTGATTGATTGTAAAAAAAGGAATCCCAATGACCACTGAAACCCACGTGTGACATAAATGGCTAAAGGGCGGAGCAGCCTCAGCAGGCCGACGTGCTCAACCAGTGCAGGCTGACAATGCATCCCAACATCCCTCAGTCTTGCTCCTCTATCTGTATAAAGGATGTTAGCCGGCTGATTAAAAAGATCAGAAATAAGAACGGAAGAGGAAAAAGTACGATTCAAATGTGACATCTGTATCCTGTGAATGCTGAGGGCTGCAATCAGTCAATAATTTTCTTGACTAATGATCTGTTTTTGTGATAAAAGACTAATGGATTGCTCGAACTGCACTTTCCAAAACTCAAAAGGTATTCACTTTACCATCAAAGAAATCCAGAAAATGTGTCATAAAGCAATTTATCCAATTTCTAGTGAGACGCAGAGACACATGACGCTAGTTTGTTTTTGGTGATCAAACAAATGTCTCCGCTGTTAGTGTAGTAATGGTAGTAATTAGTGTCAGGATGCTGGATGTTAACACCTTTAACTGGTGCTACGGGCAACATTCACACAGATATCAGGCTGGATAAAACAATGTCTGTGAACGGTTTCCAGGAGATTATTGTTGCTGGTGCTTCTGTCTCTGTCTCACACTCCCTCTGTCTGTTTCCGCCATCAAAGCAAAACAACACATCCCAGTATCCCTGATCTTTCATTACCGCCTGTCTTGCTTTATCCCTTCAGGTTCAAGTCTGAGCCTTGTGGTTTGTATCTTCTTGTATTTCTTTTTTCTATTTTGTGCATCTCTGCGTAGCATGAAGTGCTGGACATGCCCTCCTTCTATAATCCCAGATTACACATAGACATTGGGGTGTATGTATGTGTGTAGGATCATACCGTTATACTGGAACACATCTTGTTTTCTTTTACTCTCTATGTATGATTAATGTCATTTTGTGTCTGGCAATTTCCTCTTTTCAACCGCTGACCTCTGCACCTCCACAAATTGTTGTAAAATTCGGCAATCCAGCCTCCACAAAACACTAATCAGATCTTGGATTTCCAGAGCTGCTGTTCGGTCTACATCAACCAGAGGACCTGACCCAGATGTCACTTTCCATTTAGAGGGAAAGAATGAGAAAAAAAATTGCCATTGGGGAATTCTTGAAAAACAAGCAAATTGTGAAAAAACATTGCTGCTGCTTCTTTTTCATGCCGGCTCTTCCTGTTTTCAACACCACTTATTAGTCAGAGTGTCTCATATGCAAGACTCAGCTCAGTACCAGCTGTGCTGTCTGTAGTGTGAAGCTGAATTTGATATATATTGTACATATATATAAATATATATATTGAGATGTATACACACAAGCAAAGGGGAGAGCGGGATGGCACACGCTGTTTGTAAAAAGGTGCTGTTTGCATATTGCAGAGTCATTACAGGAGGTGTCTTCTGTTTGCTGTGTGCTGTGAAGCTCCTAAATTTAAAAGCAAAGCCCCGTCCTCTTTTTTTGTTTTGTTTTTTGTTCAGGGAAAGAAAAAGGGGGAAAAAAACACACAAGCAACAAAGCGGAGCTTAATTATTGCTCCAGTAAAAACAAAAAAAAGAAACGAATCACACGAGCCTTCCAGAGGCAATGAACACAAAGATCTTCATCATAATGTGTCAACATATAGAGAATGGATGTCAGGATGTCCACCTGTCTACATCTTGATAACAAATAAAAACAAATCAATCTAAATTTAAAATCAGCCCATATAATAACGTAAGTGTTTTATTTTAATCAATTCCTCTCCGAGCGCCGCTACTTTCAATTGTTGATTTTATGGCAGCTGCCTGCGCGGCCTCTGCCTGCAGTCCGTCCCTCTGGATTCATTTACAGGCCTTTCGTCAACGTACTGTTGCATGCTTTTAATGGCCACAAAGCTCCGCGAGCAGCTGGGAGTGCAGTGAGTTTGCCGCGTGCATTCGAGCCATCCCGAGGAGAGCAACAATAGGAGATCCAGAGCACACGTGTGAGTCAGTCACGTTTCAAATGAGTATTTTCTCAAGTCAGTTGGCAAATATCTGCACTTGGCTTGGCATGCCCACTGTACCCTACTGGCTGCCAGCTGTCACTCAGGACAAAACAAAGATGGAGGATTGAGAACGGGGGGGGGCTAAGGGAGTGGTGACGATGTGAGGACACGAGCCCCGAGGCTTTCTTCCTCTCTTGTTTCTCATTTTTCTCTCTGATGATCACAAAAAAACACGGCAGCCCCGAAAGAAGAGAGGTCGACATCAGAGAGAGAAAGGAGGAAAGAATGCTGAAGGGAAGGAGGGCGCGAGAGCCTTATATGGAGAGGAAACATGACAGGGCATTTTTCATGTTAATGGGAAATAATTACCACAACATGGTGATTCTTAATGCATCAGTCCGCATGAGTGCACCCTTGGGTTTAACGCGACACCAACCACACACAACAATGTGGTATTTCATGCATACTCTGCATGGGAGTGGAAATCCATCAATATGAGCGAGAAGAGTGATGCGATTGATGCCACATTTGGCGTCGCACTTCGGTGAAGAACACAGTAAGTGGAGTCAATCACGATGTAAGAGGTGTGCTGTCGTCATTACGATCCAAACGCGCTACTGTACTAAAAGGCAGAAAAATGAGCAGTCCATTTAAGAAATGCTTGTTTTCTTGCATGATGCATGAAGACATTTAGCCCTTTACGGATCCTGCTGCACTGAGCAACCAACCACCACGCTGTACAAAATGTGATGTCATGGCGGCTCTCTGACTGTGGGACCATCAATTAACCAACAGTCACAGTGCCGTGAAGAGAG
The DNA here is from genome assembly GCF_949748355.1 of Melanostigma gelatinosum. NCBI lineage: Eukaryota > Metazoa > Chordata > Actinopteri > Perciformes > Zoarcidae > Melanostigma > Melanostigma gelatinosum. The sequence continues at coordinate 16,974,891 of NC_136647.1, forward strand.
AACTTCAGCTTAGTTTACTCTGAAAAAGTGTCAGCAGCATGTGTGGGTTGAAAATCCTCTGTATCAGCGCGTGCATTGGATTTGACATGGAGCCGCTTGATATTCTTTGCTCCTGCTGCAGCAGACTTACAGATTAATAGATTTCTCGAAGCCTTTCTTGGTACACGACTAGGCATGACGCATGCAGATACAACTAGCTTGTATTCCTCCTCATGGGAAACGTTAATATTTAATACATGTGGCACATATGAAAAGGCTTGAAAAGGCTGTAGCTATAGAGCGATTCTGACACTTTTTGAATCCGCATGCGTTTGGTTAACACATGTCAGATACAACTCTATCACTGAAAAACGGAACTGAGCACACATGCTTTGGCTTTTCATAAGACACTGATTTCTGAGATTTACAGTGTATAAGGGGGCTTAACAGATCACTAAATCACTGGAAGACACATTCTGTGACTTGTGCTGGATTTAAATGCTTTAGTGTCTACAAATGTCAATACTACTGGGCCTCAGAAAGCCTCCTCCACGTCTCATTTAGAGCCTGAACCGAGAAGCAAAATCACCATTAGCTGCTGTTGTTTTGCCTTTTAGATTTCAAATGTGTCAGCTTTCGGAATGTCCGTTTTGTTTTCACTATCACTATTGTCAAAATACATGGAGTGATTGTCACCTTACTTTAGGCCTCAAACGCAGGCAGTAGCTCCTGTGTTACATAACACACCATGAACAATATTTCACTCGACTAAAAGGTCCAAAGTGTAAGATCTGACTGGAAATTTAGCTCAAAACATTGAAATGAACTAATATTAACAACAGAAGGCGAGGAGGTTGCCATGTTAGCATTATGTCACCGACATCTACGTATCGTGTTGCAGAGATATCAACTGAAATGGGCACGCTAACCAGCTAGCCTCGGCCCGTCCTGTCACGTAAAACCACTCTGCGAAGTTGTCTTCTGGCAGAGGAGAGGACGAAACCAACATACCGGCCATTTTCTCGTTTCTGCCACTTTGGATTCAATCCAATGAACAGACTATCAAAGCGAATACGAAACATACAGCTCCGGTGAGCGGCACAGTAGACACAAAGATAGCTAACGTGAATATTACAGCAGTGTAATTTTGAATAGCTCATTTGATTTTTTTTTTTGCAGATTGGTCATGTTCTTGCCCTGCTGTTAGTTAGTAGTTGGCTTTTTTAATAACTGATAAATTTAGACAGCATGAACTGTAGGAAATATAGGTTTAGAAGTGTGTTTTAAGAAATTATAATATAATTGTTTCATAATTATATTAATATTATATTATTATATTAATATTAATTAAGAAATCATAATTGGAAGTGTTTTGGAATACATAATTAGAAGTGATTTGTAGTTTGAAGTGTATCTATATATATCTATGTTTGTGACACTTGTGAAGTTTTTGCCAAAAGTTGCAAATCCTTCTTTATATAGAATGTTTATCATAGAAGTGTTACGCCATAAAAGACAGTCATTGAATGTATTTAGAGTAGTAAGGGACAGATCGATTTCTAGACAGGCAAATACTGGTCATGCCCGTGCGAGGGTCCTGCGAGAAGGAGGAGCCAGCTGGATTTAGCCAATAGGAACATTGTGGGATGTTTTTCGAACTATGTAAGGCGGGGGAGAAAGAACTTCCGGCCTCTTGCTCCGGTTCCACTGTGTGGGTGTAATGCTTTCGGAGTGAGCGGGTCATATTCGATGTAACTGTAGATAATGTACTTCACTATGCAATGGTTTTAGCTGCAGAAGTATTAAATACTTTTGTTTATAATTGAAACCGGCTGACTCTTTGGAAAGGCTGGTCTCCCACAGTTTAAGAGGCGCTCGAACTCCACAGGACCCGGCAGTAGAGGTAAAATGATGCCCTCTGTGAGACCAGGTATCACACATTGCACCTTTAATTGAAACATTGTTTTCAAGGCTGCATGAGAGTGCATTGTTCAAGAGATATTGTTGTTATACTCAGATAAACCCTATTTCTACAGTTGTGTTTTATGTTGTGATGAAACGGTTATGATCATATTGTTTGAAGATATCGCTGTGGGGTCATCTAGTATTTTTTTAGATTAAAAAAGGTCCAAGAATGCGTAGGATAGAAGAAATTAAGTTCAGCAGAAGAACATATTTCCAATGGGAGAGGCAGAAGGTTTGATTTACCGCGTTGAATATGATCAACGTTATATCTCCTGCATCAATGTACCCAGAGCCTGCTCCTAAAATCAAGCACAAATGAAAATTGAGTGAGGACGATGTTTGCTTTGGCAGTCTCTCAACGTGGCAGTGCAATGTATGAAGCAGGACGTAATATTGCCAACACCGGCTCTTTTGAGACAGAAGAATTGTGATTTCATTCCAGCTCAGTATACGCTCTCACAAGCAGCTTCAAGCTACTGATGTCTGTTCCCGCAACTCGTGTTATTCCACATTCAACTCGGGGACTCTATTGGATACCACTTTTAAAAAAAGTAAAGCCACATGCTGAACAACGTCAATGCAATGACGACGACCCCGCACCCTCTCGCGGCTTTCATCGGCGCAGGGCTTTCATCTGCGGATGAACTGGTCACTCTGCATGCACAGCCGAAGTATGGCTACTCAGCCACTCGCAGCGTGAAACAGTCCGCTTTGAAAAGACTCTCGCATCAAGAGGGTTTTTTTTCTGTAAAAATGGCAGACATTGAAAATACTCAAAAAGACAAAATGAATGCAGGAAGCAGTGTTTCTTTAGCCTCGAAACCACAGTAAATAGTTATATCAGCACCACAGCTGATGTAATCAGGGGAAGATATGCACTGCACACACAGCAAGACTGAAGCATAGCAGGGGGGGGGCCGAGCAGTTCCTGTCGGCTCTTTTTAGTGATATCATGTCAATCTCTCGTCTTTGCACCTGCACTGGCTTAGATTCAATATTAGAATGTGAGCTTGAAGCTCACAGACCTTGCGTATTTACCAAAAGCCTGTGATCTAATAGGTGTGCTGTGGGACTGGCTGTTAGAGCGACACTGGTGGGTATCATCCGGCCAGATAAACTCAAGTACCCCTTCACCATCCTTTATGTTGCAAATGTGTTTTCTATTAATTATACAGAAGAGGGAATTATTACAATAATTGAAACTGTTAATTCATTCCTTTAAGCCAGGGGTGTCAAACATACGGCCCGCGGGCCGGACCCGGCCCGCCACGTCATTTTATGTGGCCCGCGAATCCGCCAGCAAAAAAAAAAAAAAAAAATTTTTTTTTTATTTTTTTTTTTACAAAAATTTAAAGTTAGATGTGAAAATAAAAATATCCCCATGGTCGAAATTATGAGATAGAAAGTCGAAGTGATGAGATGGCATGTTGTCTGTGTGCCGACATTAAAACTATCACAACAGGTGGACAGGAGATGCAACAGCCCATAAAGAGGATTTCCAACAAGTTTCTCAACATGCGTACTTCTCTGTACTGAAACGTCATCAGTCTCAGCCCAAGTACTGTTCCAATTCAAAGTTCACATCGAGCCAAGCACGGCCCTAATGCCCGGATGTGGCTCGCTCTGCCCATTTTACCCGGGATGCATCGGAGGTGACTTGTCTGTACTTGGGACAGCCAAATATCCCAGAATGCATTTTGCACCAGCAACAGGAAACAATGGCGGAGGAGAAATCACACAACTGGAAGTACGTGTTGTGGAAGTCACAGATATCCCGGGAAACTAAACTAACTATGTTAGGAGTACCGTAGTTACATTTACACCGTCTTACATTTACAACCGGCCCTTTGAGGGCGACCGTGATGCTGATGTGGCCCCAGAGTGAAAATGAGTTTGACACCCCTGCTTTAAGCTATATATCGACCGGTTTATCCATTAATTGTATCTAACCATTACCTTTAACCGTTTCAACTCCAGCAACGTAACCCCTGGTGTACGAGTACCCCTGGTTGGGAATGACTGAACCGGGACACTGCCATCACACAATGTTTTGTCAAGCTACAACACCTCCATGGAAGCCTAATGTTAGCCGGGCCGCTCCAACGTCACTATCAATATCTACAAGAAGCTGAGGGAACAGCGGACCCATCTGGCTTCAAGCAACCCAATCTCAGAACCCATCGGCTGTTGTTCTGACTGCAGATGAATGCAGGATCTGTTCACGGAGATAACAAACAATCTGACCAGTTCAAACTGGGAAAAACAACAACATATCAAACCAGTTACACAGCAGGCACAGATAAGGGTGTTCTTTAACAAGCGTTGGTATTTACTGCTCTTCACGATGACACTTTAATGAACTGATATGTCGTTTCTCAACATCCGATACGAATGAAGATGGACTATGTTTTTCTCTCAGTTGTGCATGTCAGAGACGTGACGATTGATGGCCAAGCGAAGATACAAATTGCCTCTCTTCATGTCAAAACAGAGTGAGGGCGACTGAAAAGAGCATCAGCACTAATGAACACCATGTATTGTCTAATAGGTGCTATACTCGTGGTCATTGTGGTCTATTTGCATGCTTTCAGTGCTCGACTTCATTGCATTTTGATTCTTGGAATCGACATTAAAAATGACATGTTTGAATGTCCATCTCATGCATCGCAGCAACAGAAAAGACATATTTAGTCTCAGATGTCTGTTAAATGGCATGCTAGGTTGCAGAAATAAAGCCAGATTAGAGTTATAGAGGTTTTGTTTTTGATTTGTTGTACAAAACTCTTTTTATTTTCTTATTTCTACATAACCTTCTAATAACCTCGCATAAAAATTCAGCGAAGGCCACATACTGTTGAAAGTATTAAGATCTTGCTGCTGGTTAATATTGATTCATTCGTATCTCATATTTCATACTCATTTTCAATCAGCATTACAACAATCAACAGCAATTAGGGAACAATTGGAAATGTTTTCATGCTCATTTGCATTATATTTGCCTTGGAAGGATTTCGGTTTGGAGTGCATGTGCTGATACCGGTGTTCCCGCTCTGCCAAAGAAATAGCGCTCATAAAACTCCGGCGTCTGCTGCACAGGATGGCAGGAAGTTCACAATAAATGTCTGGATAAATCCACGAAAGACCGCGTTGCCAACTCTCCACCAGTGAAATACACTAATGACTGCTCAAAAAGTCACACAAAGGAGATGATGTAACACCTCCGTTCACGCGTAAATGACGTTAATAGGTGCTCGTCATCAGAATGGAAGAATTTGCAGCATGAAAACGAGAAAGACGGATGTTGTGGATCGGAAGCTTGAGCTAAGGCTGGCTGTGGAGATGCTTCATTAGCTGGTAGCGAGACACGTCCTGTCACAAACTGCCCCTTTCATGTCTCCCAGCCAGCTGACTTAACGCCGCTCCAATGAACCTCGGTTTTGTCAGCAGTGGTTCAACGTGCTGTTTGCCCTGCAAATGTACAACTAATTATTTTGTGGTCTTGGCTGAAGAAAGAGGCTGTCCAGCTCAGCGCAGGCCTGTGGCAAGGGTACCAACACCACCCCACTGTTTCCAGAAAAGCCAAGCCTTCCCTTTCCTTTCCATCCCTTCCATCCCTTCCTCCCCTCTAATGCTTGCACTGGAGAAGAGAGGCGAGCGACTGTGTTTCTGTTCCTGCTAATGCAAAAGGCAAGAGGCTCGAGAACAGCTTTCATTAAAACGACAAAAACAGTTTGATGCAAAATGCAGTTAAAATATGACAAATTCCATTAAAAAAAAAGGTGTATGCCCACAGACATTTTGCAGAAATTGGATCTGAAACAGAGACTGAGAAACTACCACTTTCTTTTTATGGCATATAGAGGATCATTTATTTCTCACACACAATTTTAGATCTCTCCCATTTCCCCCTGCTATGCAAGCGTAAGAGCACTTCTAATGTGTTCCACCAGATACATGTAGGTGTGCTCTACTTCATGACATGTCATTTTTATACCTATCATTTGAACACACGCTCATACATTTCTCATTTTGTTCCTGAGTGGTACCAATTAGTATTCATGCGTCTCTTTAATCAGTTTTACCAATACGGCACAACACTGTGGAGGGTTTTTTTGGATTGACTTACCTTGCAATTAACAATATGAGTGAAGAGTGAGTAAGTGTAGGTGCTTTTTGTCTCAATCAATCTGAACTTATTTCCGTGAGCTGCTTTAATCCCGCTTGTCAGTCCACCTCCAGTCTGCTCTGACAGGTTTCCACCTACTGACCACCACAAACACCGCAAACCATCAATTTCTCAGCGGCAGTGGCAACAATGGGCAGCGGGAAGGCTGTCATTCGCATAATGACTGAGCTGTCATGAGCGGATATATAATAGCTATGCAGTTATGTTTTATAGACAGGATGTTCGCATATTCAAAGTGTGAGCAAAAAGTACTGTGGCTGAGGGCAGCTAGCTCGGCTGAGCTGAGGCTGCATCATCCACCTGTGATCCAAGTGATCTTTTGATCGGTATATTGTTTTATGATAATTGTTTCATGCAGCCGGTTCTGGCCTGTTTTGAATGGTTTCTACATTTATTTGCCAGAGGTTTGGACATCTGTACATCAGTCAAACGTCAATAACGTGAATAAGTCAAATCTCTGGAAGGAATGTTACCTTGCATTCGCAGCCAATTAAAACAAGCACTAATGGTTTGAGACCGGCTTATCACTGGCAGCAGCAGCACCAGGCTGTGATCCGCTACAGGTTGCCAAGCAAGGCACACTTGGTGGTCATTATCGAAAGTAAGCCTCAAGACCGATCGCAATAATGAATGGTTCCCTCTACATTATCCCGCTTATTACATAGCTGCTTACCGCATCAATCACTCGACACAATATACTGATTTGAAATGTTTTACTGTAATGCAATGAAGCAATCAACAAGGCAGCTCGGCAGTGCAGCCATAGAGACACTTGTAAATAGCATGCATGGCTACGCCATGAAAGAGCTGAAACAACGGCGACATAAACACATCCTGGATCCGCTGCACAGACTGTGTCAATAAAAAGCAGCTCAACAAATAACACACTGAAAGACCATCACTACGGATACCGTGCACACGTGTTGTTCCTGTGTAGCGCAAATGAGCCAAAAAATGATACAATAACGCGATAACGGATCGGTGCATAGACTCGTGTACTCGCCAACACCTGATCCAGCATTTTAAGCCGCATCTGAGGCCTTTAAGATACCGGTATGGGTATCAGAACAAGTCTAATCAGCATCACAGCTGCAGTGAAACTACAGGGATGTTCTTGTTCCTTTTAAAAAGGTATGGGTAAGTCATAAAAGTGAGCGATGTAATCAGCGAGGCCATTCACCGCGGCTACCGTCATTACTGCCAGACGCAGGCCTCGGTGCCAGGCGCGTCAGAGGGTAGTCCATCCAAGAATATCGCTTCCAACTTCCACAAGATGAATTCCTCTGGAGACGCCATCTGTTTGTCTATCGCCCCCGTGCCATGTGCACAGGTTGGAGTAAGTTATTGCAGCAGGCATGTCTCAAGCCTCTGCAGCTCCGCATTTCTACGAGTCCTCGTCAACCTGCTTTGATTCGCCTCTGGGAAGTGCCCCTCTGTGGGCTTTGGTCAGAGGTTTCCCGCGCTAGATCTACCTTCATCCTGATATTCAGCACACCGCACTAACTAATGTGTTGCATTGGAAATGCGGTTAATGTCGACATCTTCTCCCCAAATGCTGTGCCGATCAGACGTTAATGCTTGAAATCTGGTTTCCTCGGAGGTGTTGAAAGAGCTATTGTTGCTTGATTTTTGTACTGAAAATTGGACTTGTTTTCTGTTTTGTTACTCGGGATCACAAGGTTTCTCATTCACATCTTTAGATGAACTGCATGTTGTGTTGATTTCAGCGTGCGCCGCTATTAGATCCGACTGTTTTACCAACTTAATGACAATTTAATGGGCATTCATGGTGGGAGGCACTGTCATTCCGTCCACAAGTCAGATAAGTCAATGGGAACCCGGCAGTGGGGTGGGGTGCGCATGCCTTCAGGTTATCAGAACTCACCAACTTTACAGTCTCCATTCAGAATAACAGGCTACGTGATTTTTGAGTAAAAATTCTGACCGATTCTTTAATGTATTAGGTTGATTGTTCTCCACCTCATTGGAACTAAAATGCAGACACCAATCCACTCAAATTACAAGTACAACTGTATTACATTTTGTTTCTTCAATATATATATATATTTTTTTAAGTATTACATGCCCATCACTACCTGATCAGTGAAGCTTTTATATTGTATCTTCTCTCCTTTGTTTGGATTTCTATCCAGACTGGGCCTCCGAACCAGAATCCACTGCTCATATTAGGTGACATGCTGCTCACTCAAACGCGAATCCTCAATCAAGTGGTTTGGCATTTGCAAAGAGGCGATCGTGTCGTTTCACATAGAGACCTTGTCATTTCTTGAAGCGAGCCTCAAACGTCGGACTAATATGTGTCAATAAATACCTGTTGGGGCTATAGCGCGCAATGAAACACAGATGGGGTGATTGTACCCCCGCACCCTCTTCATGGCCAGATCCCATGATGAACAGCATATTGGCAGTCCGTGCACATCAATCAAGGCTCACCTACCGGGTGCCACGCTTTCTCTCGGTTGTTTGATGCAAAGTCCCTCGCATTTGGCCGATCCTTTTTTTTCTCTCTTTTTGTGTTGTGCCCGCACGGGTCCTCCGGTGTCCTCCAGAAGCAGGTGTGACCACAATCTCGCCTTGTTGTATTCCCATATGTTGTCGCCAGCGCAATTATGAATGCTCCAGTTGATCAGTGACTGGATAGCCTGTGCGATCATGTGCTGCGAGCTCCCCTCTCTCCCTCTTTCTCCCCCCCCCCCTCTCTCTCGTCTCTGTAACTGCTCCCTCCGCCCGATTATCTCCCCGCTGCGGCACTGGCTACATGGTAATACGGTGGAAAAAAAATAAATAATAAAGAAAACGCGCCGAGTCGCTGGCGAACTTGTGCGCCTTATTATGACAATTAGTCACCGGGCCGGTACGTGCTTGCTCATCCGTGCACCGTTTGCTAAAAAGAAAACCAAAAATATGTCCTGGCTCTCTGCTATATCCGCGGTATGGACTGAATAAAGCGCCCCTCAGACGCTGAAACGTGTTTTATTCTGTGAAGAGAGAGAGAGAGAGAGAGAGAGAGAGAGAGAGAGAGAGAGAGAGAGAGAGAGAGAGAGAGAGAAAATCTCTCCAATGTGCCGGCTGAAGCTGGAGAAGGGGAGAAGAGGAGCAGAGGAGAGAAAGACTGAGGCTTAAAAAAAAAAGGATGGAGAGGATTAAAAGAGAGGGAGGAGGAGGCTGGCACACATTTGAGAAAGCCTTTCCTCTGTGTCCTTTGAATAATAGTGAGACACGGTGCATATTTCACAGGTCTCTCTCTCTCTCTCTTTCCGTCAGCTGTTCCCTGTGTAACTGTAGTGTGAACTTATGCAAAATATGATACAGATTATTGTCCGTCCATCTATCTATCCATTCATCCATTCATCCATCTCTCCGTCTGTCTGGATCTAGAAATCAATCCTTGAATGGAAAACATCCCCAGGAGAGTCTCTGCAGTTGCATTTTTCAGTTCTACATATTTGTGCTCTGTCTGGTCTCAGTCGCTTCACCTTTTTGTCACACTGATGCATTTTATTTATTTATACTTTTTTTTTTGTAATTAGAGCTCCACTCTGATCTGTTGGGCAGGTTACTAGTCTGCCCAATCGTGGCACTCTTTACTCCGAGCCTTGACGGGGGAGAGTGTTTTCGAAGTGGTCCTCAAATTGGTTGGACATCTGCTCCGGTCCCCAGAGCGATGTGGGCCGTGTCTCGCCGCGGGAGGAACCGAATGTTGTGAATCCCACCGGCGAGCTCAGACCTGCTGCTTACATTTGTGCATCAAAAAAACAATACTTGTCGGCTTGAAAGCCTCCCATGAAACGGCCGGTGTGATTAGGTGTGGCACAGATTGAGCCACTCTTTCCCAATATACCTATGTGTGCATAAGCAAACTGTTCTACCTCCCTCAATCAAGCCAGGCGTGTGATCTGTGCTTGAAAATGCAGCTACTCAATTTTGTCTGTCAGTAAGCTGCCAAGATTTCATAAAACATGTGACAGATGATTTAAGTAGGCGAGGAGTAAGTAGGCTTGTTTGTAGTTGTCACAGGTGCTTATCAAAAGTGCTCGCTCAAACTGTGTGACACCAGAGTTGAGCAGAAAGCGTGCACTCCTTAGACATGTCTACACCGGCAGGGGAGCTATCCGTCATTATGTGTGTGTGCAAGCAGAGGTGGGACCAAGTCATTGTTTTGCAAGTCACAAGCAAGCCACAAGTCTTTGCACTCAAGTCCTGAGTCAAGGGCTACGACCGATAAGTCCTAAACGCTGAGTCTCGAGTTTTAAACAAGTCATAAAGCGCTCCCTCAACAAATTGTAATGACATTTGCCTCTCCGTCTGTAATCTTCCACTCACACGTTTTGCACGCTGCAATTCAACATCACGCTTGGTGTAATTGTTTTCCAACTGTGCTGCTAAGCAACATAATGTCAGTTCTACATGGTTCTCTCCTGCAACTCCACTGGATGCTGTCAAATTGGTTCAAACTCAGTTGCTCGGGGGAATTATGTGTCGTTAGCGTTGATTTAGGAAAAGAAGGGAAGTTCATTGATTCCTGGCACACATTTTAAATGAATAAGTTGACGGTATCCAGTATTTCACAACAAGTCAAAAGGCTCACGTCCAGGTGAAGTCACCAGTTGTTAGTGTTGAAGTCCAAGTACAGTCTTTTTTGATATTGTCAGTCTGATGTCGTAAAATTTGTGACTCAAATCCAAATCGAGTACAAGTCAAGTGACTCAAGTCCGCACCTCTGCATGCAAGTCACCGACAGGTCCGATCACTGTCACGCTGGAAGCTCCAGACATTTCAGTGGCTCTGCTGGCTGACTGGTGATTTTCACAGCTCCAGTTCAAACATACAGTCGGGTGAGCTGAGCTTCATTTCTTCAGCTGCATGTTGAGGCACTGGGAGGATAAGGCAGTTGTGTTGTACTGGCTAATGTCAACGACCTAGTTTGAGTGCACGGTTTGTCAAGCGGTTGATATCATGTTTTCAAAATGTGTTAATTCAATTTACCTGGTCCTCATAACGCAGGCCACGCGCTCAGGCTGATGACGCTGCTGTCCTCGAAGCCCGTGCGTATCCGGCTTTTGTTTATAGCCGGCTGTTAAGATCCTTTTGTGATAAAGTGTCTTTCAGTCCATCCAGTGAACTGTAGTGCGGCTAAATGTGATTTGCCATTTACGCGGCCATGTTGTGATTCGACGGCAGATTGAGCGAGAGCTTCGGTGTTGCGTGATGTTCCAACACATTTTTCCGACAGAAGAAAAACAGGAAACTGAATGTAACTCCAGAGGAAACTGCAGTTTGCAGTATAGTGGCAGTATGTTTTCTTTAAGACGTAATAACCAGTATGGTGATTGCGATCATGATGTTCGAAGTCACCTTTCCCCCCCTAATCTGTAGGAGTGCCCATCATCCAGTGACCAGGACTCAGCGAAGGCGTGAATCTGAAGTCTGCCCCCCCCCCCCGTGACGTTTCGTTCATCTCCTCTCTCACCCACTGCCACAGCTCTCCATCTATACTGCATTTCCTTCCTTATCCTCCCTCTCCATGGCGTCTCAGTGGGAGTGGGAGTGTAATTACGCAGTCAGACGGTGTTTACAGACGCAAAAGCGCCTTAATTTATTCCAACAGTTAGCAGTAATTCCCCACTTTAATTTATAGCTCCTCCACCCAGTGGGTAAACGAGAGTAGCAGATAGTGAGAACGGGGGGGAGCATATGGATGCTAAATCACAGAATACAGTTGGCTACAACGTCTAGAAGCTCACGTTAAAGCCCCCACCATTGGTTTTACTGCACAGTAAAGGTTCTTTTTCATATCTATTGTGGGTTTTTAACTTCCTCTCTGATGGAAGGAAAGCAAACACAAAAGAATATGTCCGTGGCTGTTTTATTTGGAGTTGAAAGAGGTTTGCAGTGTTACTGTTCAGTGATCATTATCATCCTGCTCTTTCATAAGAAGCAACAGCAGACGGCCGCCAGTGATATTTAGGTCAGGTCAGGCTGTAAACCATGCAAAGCAGTGGAGTGAAGGGTGGTTTAGTTTGTCTTTACTGCCATTTAATCAACACTGTGACCGGGTAATAATTCATGTGTTACACTTCTCTTCTTGTAAACAGGTTTTCGAGCCCGTTTAATGTGTGATTCACCACGAGCGGGGAGTCTTTTCACGGCGAGAGGGCATTCACTCCTGTGTTTTCCTCTAAAGCTGCGACCGCTGGTGAGAAAACTGGCATTGATTACATTCATACCGCCGCCTCAGAACAGCTACAACGGCTCCGATATTGACTTTTTGGAAACGGTGTGAGGCAAGGTACAAAACCTTAATGACCGCACCGAAAGACTTGTCAAGATACGCGAGAAAAACTGCCTGCTGAACTGTAGCAGCTGGCGCAGGAAACACGCCTCTCCATCCCCAGCATGAAAGCGCAGTATTGATGCAGCTGTTGATGGCAATTTGAAACAGGAACAAGTCAGAACGGAAAATAAAGCATGAACCAGATCTTTGTTTGCCAATGAATGAAACAAACACGAGCTACTTCTCCATTTAAGCTCTCATTCACAAGTCAAATTGCATTAAGTGTAACTACATTTCGTGGATAGCCAACGTTACAGCGCAGCATTCATAAGATCATTGGTTGGAGGATAAGAGTCAAATGAATGTAACAGAGGCGAGAATGATCTTTTTAGAAAGACAAGCACTAATTGGGAAACAAGAAGCTCTACCAATGATGTACCGTGAACGAGACGTGTCGGTGGGTGCAGCCACTGTACTGTCGCTGCAGGGAAAAGAGAGCCAACCGAAGAGCAGGCGCACAAACAAGCACATCGATGTGACCAAGTGCACTTCAGTAAATAAGCTGCATCTGTCACCGGTCACACATGTCAGCGGCAAAAGCACACAGAATTGGCTAAGAGTCGGCTCATCTGGCAATCCTCCTCAGTAATTAGATTAAATGATATCACCGGGTCGTCGTGATGAGCCAGTGGCCAACACACAAACTGGGACCGTCTGGCCGGAAAAATTTTGTGCGTGAAGTATTCCTACAAGAGGCAAAGCATGAAGAATACAAGACCTTGCTCTCCACTTTCAACCTCACTGTCTCAAAGGAGCACTCCACCGATTCAGCATTGCAGCCCGATATCCTTGTCAGACTAACAATTAAGTTCAACTTTGGAAAGGAAAACTCTTAGCTATTGTCTATTAAGGATCTAATACAAAAGAAGAGCTAATCTTTTTATTTTTAAATCAGCTATGAACAACTGCCTGATTTATAATATCGCTAAAATCTGATTGGTACACGGAAATACGTGGCTTCCCTTTTCGATCTGAGTCCCGCCCACGTGGAACCAGTGAGAAGAGCACGGAAACAAATCTCTTCGACATAACCAACACTCGACGAACTTTGGCAGAAAACAGTGTGCAAGTAAAAAACCGATTTAGAAAATAGGATTTCTTAAAGTCTTCTTCTAAAACTTTCAGAGAAAATATATACACATCTCAAAACAGCACCAGACAAAAGTCCTGCATGAGCTCCAAAATTGTGAACGACACGACGTCAGTCACCAAAATATTTCCACCCTTTTGAATGAATCATTGCATATATGTCCACTTAAGATGCTACTCGCCACGAGATTTAGAAAGGCAGCCATCGCTTTCTCTTTGCAGCGCAGAGTCGTTATCTTGCGGATGCGTCAGTTCAAAAACTTTGCTCATCTGACAAACATGATTGAAGTCAGTCAGGATACCATCAGACACCACTGAAGCCCATAAACACTGTAGAGGGGGAGATAGATTGATTGAAGGTTTTGGATGGTGAAGTTCTTCAGGGGTTTTTTTTTTTACAACCTTTTAGGTAAACCAGAAATTTGGGGGGGGGGATATAAATCATTGCAGTACATTTTCACGAAGACCCCTAAGACACAATGGAAGTACCTCATAAAACACAATCACCGAATCATTTGTGGGTAATACATTTTGTGTACAGCGTGTGAAGCCTGCAACAGTGGGCTGTTCCACTTTCACCAAAAATATGTCTCAAAGCTTTCTTCATCTTAAACACATTTACATATTCAGAGTTGCTCCAGTATAAAGATTAAAGAACTGAAGTTGAAATTCCCCTACCTGTCACATCATCCAATTTTAAACAGCCAGATAAAACTGAGAAAAGCATGTGATGTTCAAAGGACTGCTTATAAAAGCGGGAAATTTCACAGTCAAGTAAAAATAAATGGGTTTTGTGAGAACAATAACATTGTCAGCTTTCAAACCATATCACCTTTCTATGGGGCCCTCAAACTACAAACACAATCACGTTCCCTCTCTGTCATTAGACATTTCAGTGCTCGTTTCCCTTCCAACCAATCATCCAGCTGCATTGTCTAAGCATTAGAGACACATAAAATACGCAGTAGATGGGTAAACCATGTCAAGCAGCACTTAAACGGGCAAGGAGGAAAAGGAAATAAGTCTTGAAAAGGTGATAAACATGAATGGGAAGGAAGGAAAAGGATTCATTTTCTCCTATTCATGCGATCAACAACCCATCTAACCGCATTGCAAAGGGTAGTGATCCGTTACAGCGTGCTAACAGTCATTTTGACGAGATGAAATGAGTCAGGCCACTCAATTAAACCACCAAGCGGCTGACAAATTCAACTTAAATGACACGGCCTGCTAACTGATGAATCCTAACTGCTCTGTGTAGTCTGTTTGTCCTTGTGGGTAATTTAACGATATTTATGAAAGCGATGACTGTCCTCGTTTCTCCTACTTCTCTTCCTGCTGGAGTTGCCGGGGACGAGGACTCAGTGGGACACTCTTGTTGTTTTTGCCTTACGGAGTGGTATTCCCCCCCCCCAAGGCACAACCAAATATTTACAGAGGCGCACATTCTTAAATCTACATCGCAGCCATGATTTGTGCCCTGCAGAGGCAGATGTGAAGCGTTCTTGGCACAGAGCAGGCCGGCACAGCAGGACGAGTGGGGAAACGGGGAAGTGAAAGAGGAAGAGGTGTTTGCGCTCAGCATCGCCACATGTTGGAGGGTCAGCAGTGGCAGTAAGGCTGTCATTAAGAATGTTTCTTCTATTTAATAATGAATCGACAATGCTTACTGTGTAGTTAAAGCCTGATATATGTTATTCGTCTGAGCGATAGAACTCTATTGTTATTAAAAGTCACACTGGATGACTTGTTCCTTCATAATACGGCCACTGTGACTCAATCCCACATACAGTGTTCTGCAGCTGGAAATACTCACCAGTGCATCAAATGTGTATTAATACACTGCTGAAAATAGTCCCCAACAAATGCAATATTCATTCCCGTTTGACAATCGCTAAGAAATTAAAGTACGGAATTATATCTTCAGGCTGAGAGCCGAGGACAGGGTTGGGGAATGGGAAAGCATTGAGAGACAGATAAGGAGTTATTTTTTTCTTTTTGTAAATGGGATATTTTGGCAATAACAAAATTATAGAATATTGCCAGCCTTATCCTTTAATAGACTATAGCGAGGGAGTTGTTCTCAGCTTAGAGCTCATCCCCCACAGCCACTGAAGACTCGCTAAATTACTTATCAAAGATTCCTCGTTGATGATTCCCAATTAATGATGTAATTTTCCACACCACTGAGCAGACTTGCTCCGTCCAACAACATATGGGACAGAAATACTGGAGGCAGGGAAGGGAGACAAAATCACCACAATTGCATATTGTTGGGGGGGGGGGCTGAGTGTTAGGAGAGAATACTCTCTGCTCACACATCACTAATTGGCTACTGTACTGTACCGTCCTCACATGGACAACATTTAGGCCGCATCACATGCTGTAGGCCCAGCAAAGAGGGCACTTTATCTGACCTCAGCCCTTTTGATTTGAACATGTTTTTCCTTCACATTACCCTGTGTGAGAGCGTTAGGACACGTTTTGAGGATCACCTTTGTTTGTTAGCTGTCTGATGATCAGAAGACCATACAGTTGTGTTAACTTTTGAAGAAGATATCTGCGTCTTTAGGCCAGGCGGGAGTCAAATATGGGTTAACTTTAAGGTCTCCTGAACGGTTGGTCGTTCTGGTTAATCAAACCACACACTAAACACTCTCATACAGGTTAACATGAAGGAACAATATGGAAAGGGCTGAGGTCAGAAAGTGATTGAAGTCATGCCCCAGAGTGCAGTCGTACACAAAGTCTCTTCACAAACAGCTATGACTTTTTTTAAAGCACGAGGCTGTTTATTTGGTTGTTTGCGCCCCTACAGGCGCGTTGGTTTGTTAACTCACGATTACAGTTAGAGCTCCATCCATTTCAAAACTAAAGCCAGTGCTTCCAGTTTCCATTAAGTCTTAACATCAGCGGCTCCCACAGCGGGTGCACCCTCGGGGTGCCTTACGGACTGGCTAAGGGTGCAGCGAGATTCACCATATCATGGCTCATTTATTGTGCGTTTCTGATAACGTTTCAGCACATTAAGAAATCGCTTTTATGTTTTCAAACACGTCAAAACAGAAGGAGAAAAAAAAGCAATACATGTCAAAAAGCCCCGTGTTAAGAACTGTTTAATATGCAGTAATGCAAACCACGGTTGCCTGTTGTCATAGTAACAGAACACGCTTTCTGGCTCGAGAGTTTCTCGGGAGCTCAGCAGTCAGACAGATAGTGAGACCGTTAGAGTAAAGGCGGCGGAAAGAGATGACACATGTGAACAGAGCTCAAAGACATTCACCTCAGCCCTCAGCACCGTCTGACAGGACTGCATTGGAAGCACAAAACAACAATCAGATACTCAACATTGTCCATATTCACTGTGGTGCAGCGTGTTCCCAGTATCATGGGTGTGTGATGTGGCTCTGTCGTGTCTGGTATACATGACAACAAGACAAGAAGCCGGCTGCCGGTGCAGTCAGACCTGCGGGTTGTTCTCTCTCCACACATCAACAGCAGCCTCACATCTCACATTATAATGCATACAATCTTTTGTTGTTGGTGGGTTTTTTTCAGTCTGCACCTTAAATATACGCTCATTTTCATTTTGAAGAAAGTAACAGAAATAGGATCACATATAAGGGTATTAAATTGTATTCATTGTTTATTTCTAGTTCAATATTTATCTGTAGATCTGCAGAGCACCTGAGAATGGGCTTATAGTATCGAACATTATATGTATTCAAAATAGGATATAATAGATGAAATTAAATCTAAAAGGGTTCAAAAGAAAAAGTCAAAAAAGTAACTACATGACACTTGTCACGTTAAATGTAGCTCAAGCGCAAGTTCAGTCAGGAAGACACGCACTAGTAATCTCTGTCTTTCCTCTCCTTGTAATTACGCTATCAGCTGATTGGGGGCGTGCACTTTTAAGTAACCAACCAGATTCTGCACACCGGTTCCTCAAGCCAATCATATCGTTGCTGTCAAACGTTAAATAGTGTTCTCCTCTCTGCTGCTGTCAGTTGTCATTTCAGCTAAGCAGATGCAGGAGCGTTAAGCAGCGGTTTAACCTTTGCATCATAGCAGTTTGTTGATACTGAGTATGTCGGACTCCGATTCGGATCCGTTTGTCAGACATGCAAGTCACATTCTTGAGAGCCAGCCGGAGCCGGCATGCAGCCCGCCGGGCGTCCGGCGCAGAAGCACTCGCCTCGGGCGGCGTAGCGGCTCCCACCTAGACGAGCAAGAAACCCTCTTGGCCCAGCTGGAAGGTCGGGGCATCAATCCAGCACCAGGCCTTCCGCTATCCCAGCTCCGGGAGCTGTTGAGGCTCACAGTTAGCAGCGAGCCAGTAGATCCCCTACCAGCGGCTGCGCCAGGGCGGAAAAGAGCGAAGAAAACCGGCTCAGCCCAAGCACCACAGGCGAAGAGGATAGAGGCACTGTCTCGGAATCCTGCTCCACCAGCAACTCCGGGCCCATCTAATACAGACAATGCCGTCATCTCCACTCTGCAGTCACTGGTGAGCTCCATGCACGCCATCGAGGCGCGCCTGCAATCCCTGGGGAATGCGGCAATTCTGGTGCCGGCATCAGTTACCATCACAGCCACCCAGGACTCCATGCGGCAACCAGCCGTCATGCTGAGCCAGGCCTCCACTTCTTCGCAGTTGGTAGTAGCTGAACATTCGCTGGCATCGGCAGTACATCCCTCAGGCAGCTAACATTACGCCTCGGCTTAGGTCTAAAATCCTGCAGGGGAGAGACATCAATTTGATGAGCATAATGCTGCCCTCCCCCGAGTGTGATACAAGCGTAGCCGGCAGTGGTAACCAGTGTTTAAATCGACAGATCCAAGGCTAATCAGAGATTTGTCAATTGGGCAGTTCATGGTAGCGTTCGGGGTTTATCGGGACGTGATATGTGCGGTCTACCCAGACAGAAGACAGGAGCTAGACACCTACATGGCACTGATCGGCGAGCTACAGCTGAAATATGCAAGGAGCATATTTTACCAGTACCATAAGGCGTTCTCCAGCAAAGCCGCCCTGTATATTTCGCAGTATAACTCCCGGTTGGACTGGTCAGTGCTGGATACCGAGTTACTGGTCTTGGTCGCGGGTGGCACACAAACGGTTTTGTGTGGTTCGTGCGGGAATTCGGGCCACATAGCCCCGCTGTGTCCTGCGGCGGTGTTTCAGCCAACGTTCGCTGGGCGTGAGGTGCCTAGTCAAAATTACATGCAGAGTTGTGTGAATTTTAATGAAAGCGTGTGTACATTTCAAAACTGTCGTTATCTTCACATCTGCAGCAACTGCAAGGATGCGCACCCCCGGTCAGTCTGCCCCCACCGGGCAGCCAGACCTCCCCCACGGGGAGGGAAACATCGTGGTTCAAAAACATTTTGACGCAGCATCCCTCGACACCAATAAACCTCCAGTCACTGTCGATTGAACTTGCCTCTCATCCTGACTGTGTTCGTAGACTATCTGCTTACGGGCTTGTCACAAGGTTTCCGTGTGGGAGTCCTTGCTATGCCTACGGAAACTTATGTGGCTAAGAATCTGCAGTCAGCGGTAGTTGACCCAGATACTGTTTTTCAGTTGATCGAGAAAGAGGTTAAGAAAAACTACGTGATTGGCCCCTTCAAGTCCTCTCCATTCGCCGTGTTTCGCACCAGTCCTATAGGGGTAGCCACAGGTAAGTACTCGGGGAAGAAAAGGTTAATCTTCGATCTGTCCGCGCCTCGTTCCTGCCCACTGCCAAGCGTTAACAGCCTTATCCCGTCCGAGCTATTCTCTCTCCATTACGCCTCGGTTGATAATGCCATTGAATTAATAAAACTAGCCGGTCAAGGCGCATGGCTCTCCAAAGCAGACATCACTGATGCGTTCAAAATTGTGCCGATCCATCCGTCCCAGTGGCATCTCTTCGGTATTAGGTGGGATTCCAAGTTCTATTTTGGGGTACGGTTAACTTTCGGGTGCAAAAGCAGCCCATTTATCTTTAACCAAGTGTCCGAAGCACTTTGCTGGATACTACTCAATAGAGTCAGGGTCCCAGCTGTCCTCCATCTGCTGGATGATTTCCTGCTGGTGGATGCCCCACACGATGGTTCAGGCTCTTCGCTAGGTAAATTAAAACGGTGTTTCCACTCCCTGGGCGTTCCACTCTCGGATGAGAAAACCGTGGGGTCAGACATACGTTTGGAGTTCCTGGGCATTATGCTCGATACGATAGACATGAAAGCATCTCTCCCGATCGCGAAACTGCAGCGCATCCGTGAGGTTACGAAGTCATATTGCGCGGCTGATAACGTAACAAAACAGCAGTTACTCTCCCTGCTGGGGCATCTTCATTTTGCCATGCGCGTCATTCCACAGGGATGATCATTCATCTCCCGCTTGCTCGACACGGCATCTTCCGTGAGCCAGTTGCACGATCTAGTGTATCTGGATGAAGGGTGTCGCTCTGATCTGCGGTTCTGGTCTCGTCTGCTCGATAACTGGAATGAGGTTACATTCTTCTACGAGGATCTGGTGAATTCCTCGGATTCCTTGAAGTTTTACACAGACGCCGCCCCATCTGTGGGTTTTGGGGGGTTCTATTAAGGCCAGTGGTTTGCGGAACCGTGGCCCCCCTCTTTTGCAAAGTTTGAAAATTCCTCAGCACTGTATGAGATTTACCCCGTGGCCGTGGCCTGCTTTGTCTGGGGGCAGCACTGGAAATGCAAGCGCATCTCTGTCATGTGCGACAATCAAGCAGTTGTCGATATTATCAATAGAGGGCGCTCTTCTTCCAAAGATATCATGCCGTTCATGAGAAGCATCACTTGGGCAGCTGTCACCCACAACTTCATTATCACCGCCCGCCATGTGCCAGGTCAATTTAATACTCTGGCTGATTCGCTTTCCCGCTTTAAATTCCAGGCTTTCCGGAACATCTGCCCAGAGGCCAGTCCCGTGTCAATAACGGTGCCCTCATGTCACACCCTGATGCTGTCGTAAAGCAAAGCCACGTGGGAGGTTATATGGAGGCAGCTAGGTAATATATGAGGAAGGGATTAGCAGTTTCTACTGTAAAGACATATGATTTTGCTTGGAGTACTTTTGTTTGGTTTTGTGTTACCATTGGCATGCCTCTTAAACCTGTTCTCATAAACACAGTTTGTGCCTTCATTTGCTGTTGCGTGGATGTTCGGCATTTTAAACTGTCATATATTTGTAGTTTGCTTGCCGGCCTTCAGTTTAATATTAGGTGCTATGATCCTGCAGCAGCTAGTTTGTTTTCCAATGCAGCCATCAAATTACTGCTAAAAGGTATTGCTAAGTCTTCTCCTCACCTTCCCGTCCGTAGACAGCCTATCACGCTTCCGATATTGCACAGGATGCTTACCGTACTCCGAGCCGGTGTTTTCGCCCCCTACGTTGATGTCTTGCTTGAGGCGGTGTTTTCGTTAGCTTTCTATGCAGGTGTGGTCTTTCAGGTGTGGTCTTTCCTCAGGTGTGGCGAGTTTACGACCTCGTCTAATTCCTTCAATTCTGACATAGACATCACTTTTGCCGATTTGACTTTTCATACTGATCATTATGACTTATGGCTCAAGCATTCCAAATGCGGAGGTGCTTGCTCAGTGATTGTGGCTCGCATAGACTCTGGGTTTTGCCCGTTCCAATCCATGGTTAAGTTCCTACAGTTAAGGCCTATTACGTGCCCCACGTCTCCCCTGTTTCTTACCCCAGGTAATGGTCTGTTTTCTAAAAATTGGTTTAACTCTCATTTCGTAGTTGTCCTCACTAGACTTCATTCATCGCCTCAGCTATACTCAGGGCACTCTTTTAGAATAGGGGCCGCTACTTCAGCGGCTAACCAAGGCATCTCCGCTACGACCCTAAAAAATTGGGTCGCTGGTCATCCTCTGCCTTCACATCGTACATCGGCCCCGATTTCAACACCATCCTCGAGAATCAAAGATCATTGAAGCCGTAAAATCCAGTAAGGAATGCATATAACTGGTGGTGGTGACATGGTCACGTTGGTTGTTCTATTATGGGTTTCGGTCACATTATTCGTGGTAGTTCATAGCAGTGTATCCTTCTGGAAGTGTTCCTTATAATAGCTCGAAAGACATGTCGCTAGCGTACTAATGGATTTCTCAGCACGGTTCGGTACCGTGCCCTCCCTGCTTCGTTTACCTTGCTCTATTCCTCTGGTGTGACTCGACCGTTTTCGCCATCTGATTGGTCTAACACTGTTTCCCAATCGCCTGGTCTCACGTGACCTGGCTTATCGTGACTGTTTTCCTAGGTGAACGTGACCTGGTTTAACGTATCTGTGTTTCCTAGGTGACCGTGACCTGGCTTAACGTGTCGGTTTCCTGGTCCGACGGGACTGTTTTACTCTCCTAAAAGAAAAGGTGGGTCTGAGGTGCCCCGTTTCTAATTTCCTGGTCCGTATGATAAGAGACCCGTCCAGAGTTGACTAATTTCTAATTTCGCAGTCAGATATGACATCATTTCTGTTTCGCGGTCCGAGTCGCGAGACCTGTCAAAGTATGACATTCGTTCTAGTTTCCCGGGTGAGCTCACCCGGTCTGGTTGTGCTGAGGCAGTGAGACCCCAAACATGCGGGGGCCGTAAGACCCCCAACCGTGCTGTTCTACGTTCTCTCTTGAACCCCCCTATTCTGCTCTGTGGTCTAAGCGTGACCATTCCTATCCTACGCTGCGGTCTAAATAGGACCCAACCTATCCTTGTCTGCGGTCTAGCTTGACCCTCACCTATCCAGTCCTGCGCTCGGACCCTCCGCAGGGCCGACCCCGCCATATGTTTCGGGATCTGTTGAAATCCTGCCATACTCCACTAGGGGCTATCTAGACCCGCACTATCCTGTCTCTGCGGTCTTCCAGACCCCTGTATCCTAGTCTGCAGTCCATCGTGACATTCCTCTATCCTTTGCTTTGACTATACTGGACCTCTCACCTCTGGTCTAACATCTACTCGTTCACGTTCTACCCTTAGATTTCTCTCATGACTAATTGTCTATTTTCTTAGGAAAGTCACCACAGCAGTAGGTAAGGTATGTATTTATTTGTTCATATAAATACATGTCTTTTTGGGGATTAGGCCTGTTGGACCTCAGTATCCCTACCCTCGGTGATAGTACTTCAGGATTGAGTCCAATCGCCAAAGACTTTGCACTTTTCATATTTGAAGCTTGTATAATAAATCATTGTTAAATTATGAAACAAGTCTCTCCTGATTGAACTGAAGTGACTGAGAAATCACAAAAGGGCCTCCAGCGGAGTGGTTGGCAAGAACTGAGCAGCAGATAATAAATGTGTATTTAATGCGTTAACGTGACAGAAACGAGAGAGTAAATGCAGAGCAAGACTCTTATCTGTAATCTAACAGGGAAAATGGGCCTTGGGATCCAGGAGACAGAAATGTTAGGAACCTTTCAAACAGCGTTATTCAGAGGTAACGTTTTCAGTGTCAGCGACAGAGCTATCTCTCCCAGCGGGCAGAGAGACCGAGGGCGGCTATCGATCCTGTGATCTGCTCTGCATGTCGGCGGTGAGTCACGAGTGCAATGCAATCCTTTATTCCCCGCTAACCTACTGGAGAATGATTTTATGGCAGATGGAGGCAGGGGGAAAAAAAAAGAGCTCCAGAGTTTGCAAAGAGAGCTCCCTGGTGCAGTAAATGGCTTCTCGCCAAGCTGAGAGAACAGCTCCTGGATGTCGTTGCTTTTTTTTTTCTTTCTGTTACACCTTTCGCATCTGCCCCGCCGAGGGCAACATCTGCCAGAACCTCAACAGGATCAAAAAGGTGACGAGTGACAGATGTTCCCCCTTTTATACCTGAACGGTTACAGTAAATGACCTTTTGCTGAAATTGAGCTAACTGGATTATTCAAATGAAACTAAACATGACTTACAGTAACGTGTGGCTTGATTTCAAGTCTATCATGTCCTAAAACATCTGGGCACTGTAGTTTAACATCATTTAACAGGAGTACATAGTGCATTTGTTGAGGCCTATTTTCAGCCACGGATGAATATACGCATTTTTGGTGCCCTAAAAGTACAGTATACAGTATACTCTCTCCAGCAGGTTCCGGATCCATCCCAGGGCTTTTTTATTTACCCATCCCTTACCCATGGGCTGGGTAAATGCATTGAACAGATCAACAACTGGATGTGCCAGAATTTTCTTCAAATTAAACAAAGATAAAACAGAAGTAATTGTTTGGTACCAAGGACGAACAATTGAAAATCACCGCTCAGCTTCAATCACTGATGTTAAAACCCACAAACCAAGCCAGAAATATAGGTGTAGTTATGGATTCAGACCTCAACCTGAACATCGAGACAATTACAAAATCTGCCTACCATCACCTGAAGAATATATCAAGGATTAGAGGATTTATGTCTCAACAGGATTTGGAAAAACTTGTCCACGCATTTATCTTCAGCAGACTGGACTACTGTAACGGTGTGTTTACAGGTCTCTGTAAAAAGTCCGTCAGAAAGCTGCAGCTGATTCAGAACGCTGCAGCTCGAGTCCTCACTAAGACCAGGAGGGTGGATCACATCACCCCAGTTCTGATGTCTTTGCACTGGCTTCCTGTCCAGCAAAGAATTGACTTTAAAATCCTGCTGTTGGTTTACAAAGCACTGAATGGTTTAGGGCCAAAATACATCTCTGATCTGCTGCTACCTTATGAACCATCCCGACCCCTCAGGTCGTCTGGGACCGGTCTACTTTCTGTTCCCAGAGTCAGAACTAAACATGGAGAAGCAGCGTTCAGTTTTGCTGCTCCACATATCTGGAACAAAGTCCCAGAAAGCTGCAGGTCTGCTGAGACCCTCAGCTCATTTAAATCAAGATGAAGACTTTTCTGTTTGCTGCTGCCTTTAATTGAACCACATTCAATTAATATATTTATCAATTTCCTGCATTTTACTACTGTATTTTATTTCTTACACTGCTTTTTAGTGTTGTAATGACTGTTTTTAATGTTTCAATCAATGTTCTAAATTGTTTTTAAATCTTTTGCCTTATGTTTTGATGCTTTTAATGGTTTTATGTGAAGCACTTTGAATTGCATTGTTGTTGAAATGTGCTATACAAATAAACTTGCCTTGCCTATGAATAAAGTGAATTTCTAAAACTAACTAAGTGCTAGAACGTGAGGGTATAGATCGTTTTTTCTGTCGTCAAGCAAAGAGGCTATTGAACACACTGAATACTAAACATACTGTATATATCTTCATCCTCAATTTGGGAAAGTTTGCCACACATGAGCGGTGTGTATATCCGTTTCCACCATCTATGCAAGTAAGGAACAACACATGAAAAGAACTGTGAGGCACCGCATGAGGAGGAACTAAATGAATAATGAAGATACCGCAACACAGATTTCCTCGTGCATTATCACCAGCTTCCACCTCGTTCACTCACTACACACACACACACACACACACACACACACACACACTCACACACACATACAGCCACCACAGTCTTCCTGCACTCAGTGTATGAAGCATCTCATTGGTGATTCCTATGCTGTTTGTGCACAGGAGTAGGAATGCGTTTCATGTGTCCTTCGGCGATCTTGTGCCAGCTTCAGCACAACCGTGGCCCCTGCATGCCTCGTTGCTGCGAGGCTCCAGTGATAGCCGCAGGCGCTCCGATCGCACACATGCACATCAGCTAAGAGCAATTTCATGACTGTTAATAAGAGCGCCGCCGCGAGAGTCCACAATAGAGTTGATTGTATTTCCTCTGAAACGGCGGTCCAGCGTGCCGGCACGGCGGTCTAGTGCGTGCCTGTACATGCACTCATGCGTTACAAGGGCTTGACCCAGATCACAGATAGACATAATAACGCATGACAGGTTGTCCTTTTGAAAGCCCGGTGCCCTAAAAGGCGAACTGGCCATTCACAGCCTCCATGTCTGATACCCTCGTGAATAAAGGAACAGTCTGCTACAAACGTCTGAGAATCCTTTTGAGTTTCAGCGTCCGATCTGTGAAACACATCCATACTGTGTGATAGTACCACACATGTGTTCAGTAACTGCTTGTCCCTGCATTTCCTTTACAGCTATATGATGCTTGTTTTGAGTGTGTTTATTGCTGCAACACTCCAGACATCTCGTCCTCCAATTCAAAATGTATTTGGTATCCTTGGAAACTTCAAAAAAAAATCCGACTGACCTTCAATAGAGTTCAAAAGGACGTATGTGAAAATGTCCTCAGCTTGAGTGCACACATTTTAATTCGTGGGATTTGAGGATGTCAACTTAAGCAGTTTCCATGGCATCTGTGAGTGTATCCAGATTACATTTATTCATTATACATGGGGAAGCGCGTGCACGACATTAAATATGCATACGAACAGCTTATCCCGAAGACTTTCAAGGCACTCCTCACCAAACAAAGACGCTGTATTATTCAAACAATCTCATGTTGTGAAACTGTACCACACAATCCTCTGCTTTGACTAATTCAGGGTTAATGAGGCCGAATGTATCCGCTGAGTGGTACGATCGGAAGGGCACATAGGAGGGGAAGTGACAGTTCATCCTGTTAAAACATTTACATTTTATAGTCCACATAACTAACTCTACCTTGTGAATGGTAATCCAACAATATGGCTGTTAAAAAACGTGATGAAGAATCGATGACACAAAGTCTACCGTACGCAGTCGGCATATTCTTCAGCCGTTCATATCTGGAACACCTGCTGCATGTAAACACACTCGTGAAATGAAAGCGTCTAAATATTCCAGCTGACTCTATGTGCTGGTTAGTATTCATCTCTCTCCATAATCTGGTCTGTTAGCATTTCTCGCTGTCTCCTGAAGCGTTTAACCTTGTCAGAGATAGGCTGGGATCCATTAAGACTTCCTGAAAGGGTTGAGCATTACGGGCTCATTTAGAATGACTTCCATTTTTAATAAACTGCGCGCAGCCCTGCAGATTAGATAGCGAGGAAGTGCACTTAACAATGCCGGAGAGATAGTTATGCCTCATAATTTATATTACACAAAAGCTTAGGGAATCATACCAGTGCACCCTCTTTGAGTTTTCCCCTCCTTTCATTTTGCTCGACTCCTTCCTCCTCTTAGTGAAAGCTGTTTTCACGCCACACGACCTTAGTTCAACATGTGTAAAAGCTGCCTCGTCATCTTTTCAGGTTTGCCCTGCGGAACACTCTTTTTCTTTTTATATGCTGCAATAACGTTTACCTTTTCTTTTTTTAACAGACTTGGGTTATTTGTTTGTACACGGCGTCACCGCTGCCAACTATAACAGTCCGAGCAGGCTTGTTAAAGCGGATGTTGCTGTCCAGTGGATATTACCATGCACCACCAGTGATTTTACATTTTCACAACACACA
Source organism: Melanostigma gelatinosum (assembly GCF_949748355.1). Taxonomy (NCBI): domain Eukaryota; kingdom Metazoa; phylum Chordata; class Actinopteri; order Perciformes; family Zoarcidae; genus Melanostigma; species Melanostigma gelatinosum. Next base: position 17,001,865 of record NC_136647.1, read on the forward strand.
TTACACCGGTCTTCGCCTCGCCGCACAATCATGCCTAAAGAGAGACGTGTGCGGAAAGGTAATGGTCCCATCTCAGGTATGATGGGATAAGAATAAAGCAGACAGGGTTAACGGACAGTGATGGGGGGTGATGGGTGCCAGAGTGTGGGGCGAGGTTAATGGAACTGGTGGAGTAAAAAAAACGCAGGCAAGGCTGTTTAAATGGTACGTGAATTGAAAATATGCCTTTTTAGCGGCAGAATCAATACACAGTTTATCTGTTCTGAAAACCTGTCGGTGGGTGAAAACTCCAAGTAAAGACCTTTATATCTACTACGTGCCTCTTATACTCATAACATAAATCCCATTGTGTCGATATATTTATAAGGTGTCTCAGGTTCACCCTCCTTTCTGTCTTTTTTCTTCCTTTCTCAGCTCCATTGTTATCCTCCCAGTCAATACAGCAAAGAAATATGCTGCCAGAGAATATATATGTCTTTATCCTCTCGCCATCTCTCAGGTCGACCTGCATGACGAAGCGATGTGCGCACCGCATCAGCCAGTTTTCTGACATCCATTCACAGCAAAATGAAAGTTGCTTGTGTAAATGTCAAGGAGTCAGAGGAGGACAACGCTAAGAGGAAGTAGACGTAGACGTTTTTACTCACCCAACACACGACAATGATGCACTCTGCAACTCATGGAGTGATTTCATAAAGCGTAAGCATCCCAACACTTTCACCCATGACACAGAGAGAAAGATGATTCACTCATTAGCTGAAAAATATTAATTTCCGCACTGCCGCTAAATTACAAACCGTCACTGCTCAGTGAAAACCTCATATGGTTGTTTTTAATTTCCAAGTTCAATTACAGAAAGATGTAAGCAATGAAAATGTGTTGACCCTCGGGTTAATGAAACCTCTTCGGCACAATGAAATGAACTGAGACTGAAAATTCACGGTCACTGACATTTTGGGGATCAACTGACAACAGTAATTTTGAACAACGCCTGTATCGTGACAGGTTTAGCATTGCTTCTTGTTCGGGGATTCATTTACCCTGCTATAGCAACAACATGACGGAAAAAGATTAAATAGAGCATTGAGATGACTTTGGATTAAAAAAGGATATTTCAGTGATTTAATGTTGCACATCCGTAAAGTTTTGGGTACTGCAGTGAGAAAGAGTGAATTTAAGAGTTTGATGCTGCAAAAGATGAGAAATCCTAACTCTGAGTCACTGGGATACAAGCTTTAAAAGGGCTGGATCCTACAATTCCCAGAATGCAGCTCAAGGGTATCTTTCAACAGACGTTCCCATGCCTGTTAAATTTGTTCATTTTTCAAACTCAACATCCTCCGTTTATAACACAGGTTTTCTTTCAAATATTTAAGTCTCAAACGCAACTCAGGATAACCGTGATTACATCACTATGACATCATCTGGGCTTTTTCCTCGAGGCTCTAGAAAGCTCCTCTGGAGTCACACAAGACATTAGAACTGTGCTCCGTTCTTGGGTCACTTCCAAGCCGTACGGACAGTAATTGATGATTTTGAGCGAGCGCTCCATCCAGATCCGTCTTTGTCATGCCCAATATATTACATCTACTCTGTGCAAATCATCCACCTGGGTATTGATTTGATTAATGACCCAATGACACATTATATTCATGTTATCCATCGCTTCTCCATTGCTCCCCGTGCCGTCGGTGCCAAGCGCCCTACTGACCCCCGGTGGCGTGGAATTTATGGTGCAGCGCTCAGGACCACGGACAGCGTCAGAGTTCATGAAACTTATCGGTGAACTAATAGAGCATTGCGGGTCCTTGACGGGCAGCATTATGTGACATATTATCACAAACCGCATATTTTAATAGACTGTTAAATATGTCATTAAGCACTCATCAGTTAAAACCCTTACTGTTCAGTTTTCTAACGTAAAGCTTACAGACTAAAGACAGAAAAGACCTGTTTTTAGTTCAACATTACATTTCATTGCTTCATTAAAGCTGCACGGTCTCACGCTCTATAAACATGTGACGCAAAACACAAAAGATTGTTTTCCCTGTTAACTATAAATGGATCGCACGTCCAAATGACTTTTTGGCACACTGTAAATTGTTGCCAAAGCTAATAACAGCTTTTATGGCACTTCCATGGGTGTCTGCGGAACTGTTAGTATGCTTAAGAGGACACTTTAATCCTACCTTCTGATTAATATTTAATTCCTCGCAAAATCTAAGCACAGTTTCAGTTTACCATGCCAAACAGAGCTGCTTTCCCCCCCCAATGTTTTGTTGGCTTCTGTTCGTGTTGTGTTTGAAAGTGTTTGAAAGTGTGAGTTGTATGAGCGAACATGTGCTTCCTCCTGCAGAGACAAAAAGTCTCGCCCTTCAGAAAGTGCAGCTGTTTGTTCGCGATGCACTGCCAATAACGGCGGCCTTTGCTGCGCCACACGGCCTGTGGAATATGTGGAGCGTTGCGTTTGATTCGCCCAGAAGCTCAGCTGGGAATTCATCTGCTGCCAGCGATCAATGAGCAGACTGCAAAGCATGCCAATCACTTTTATCTGTTTCTCCTTGCTTTTGGGTTATCACACGCATCATCGCCGCCGATATAATATCACCTTTTTTGGCTACGTTGTGGCTCCACCACTTTGGTCCGGATTGAAATATCTCTACAACTATTCCATGTACTGCGTTTAAATCGGGTACAGATATTCATGGTGCCCAGAGGATGAACCCCAGTGACTGAATATCCCCCGACTTTTCATCTAGCACACATTTATGACCAAATACCTGCAAAACCAATGACACTTGCTAGAAATCAGCATGTCCATTGTGTTGTTATTATTCTGCTAGCATGCTGATGTTAGCATTTAGCTCAAATCATCGATGTGCCCGAAGAAAAAAGGACAAAGCACACTGTCCTTTACAGGCTCCCGGCTTGGTGGTATATGAGCAAGGTTGTAATTAAGTGGGACTGTGTCATTTAGTGTCTTCTTCTGTGCTATGAAGGTCTTCTATCGTTGGGTGGTCACTGCGTCCTTTTCTATCCTGCCCTGCGTCGGCTGTGTCCTGTTCCTCGTGTCCATGTGCTGTGAATTGAATGTCTTGTCCCAAGCAATGTTTCAAACATTCATGTGCTCTCACGGGGGAATGCAGCCCGTCTGGTCCGGTGCCACTGACCGTCATGCATCACATCGTTCAGTGAGACGAGTAATAGGACAATTTAGGAAAGCCAATATTAGGGCTTTTAAAAGTATCTTACAATAGATTGTTTTATTGAGCACATATCTGTCACAGAAAAAAAAACGAATGAGAGAAGGGAACACCTGACATGGGATGTGATGAGGGGACAGTTAAAACAGGAACAGGAGACGGCCGGGGGTTTTTTCTTCTTTTTTTTTACAGTTATAGATTTCAACAATTACGAGGCTCAGGAATTTCAAGAAGATCAAGGTCAAGTTGTAGAACAGAAATGAATAAGCAAGAAAAAAAGACCAGAGTTGGAGAGCGTATTGGTATATTGTACTCAAGTAAAAGCACTTGTGATTAAAACAAAACCTTAAATAAAAAAAAGAAAGGGGGCGGGGGCTTTGATTATTTGCAACAAAATCATCAACATAAATTACAACATGCCAGGCAACATCAGCAACATGAGCTCTAATGTCCAAACCAACAATAAATATTGTGTTTCCACAGACAGCACTTTTCAGCCTGTGTAGGCTACAACTTACTATCAACTATAAATAAATATAGTCTCCCTATTCTGTGTATAGCCTCACATGAAATAACCAGAAAACGACAAATTAAATAAATAACAAGCAGACACTGCGGCCAAACGACGACAGGTGTAATGTCTACAAACAACGCTTCGCTAGGCAGCGCAACGCAACGCTGTTGAGCTCTCATCCGTGGGTAGAGTTCGTGGACCGTGTCGTTGTTATACTCACCTTTCTGAGCGGCATTCTGGGAGTTACCTGCACCTCGAAGTCCCATCGGTCTCCTTCGGGTTCAGCTTCTCGGCATTGGCGTGTCTGGAGGGGTGGAAATATGTGAACTGAAGAGATGTAATTCTCTGCTGCAAGAATGGCCATTGCACGAGAGCCTGAGAGTCGTGCCCAATGTTTTCTCAGCCATTTTTTAAACACTGTATTTATTTCTGCTTGAATTCTGGTTCTCAGCTCCTTCCTTCTCAATACAAGATATAACCAGTCCACTTAGACTAACTGTCCTCCCTGTATGCCTCCTCACATTCAGAATAAGTATAAACTGCAGTCACAGCAGATGATTATTGTCAAAACGCAGCAGGAAATCATCACACACCTCGAAGCTTAAATGTACCGAGTTGACACTGAAGGGTATCCACCAAAAGCATTTTAGCGTATTAGCATTTCCCCAGAGCCAGCTAGGTCACACGTGCTCACCAGGTGGTTCGAAAAAGTGGGTCATTAACTCAGGTGACGTTAGACGCAACCTTTTACTGTGCAGAGGTACAATTAACGCTGACCTCAACCATAGAAGGTTGACTGCATTGTTGTGCTTTTTTTTGTTGTTCCTGACACTTGGCCAGTGAACGCAAACAATTGACTTCAACATGCATCTTTTCCTGGAGTGTCGGCTGAATGCGGTGCCTCACCTGTCCGCAGCGCTCGTGCGGCCGCAAACACCTTCCGAGTTACAGTTTGTCAACGAAAGAAAAAGCAGCAGAAACTCTCGTGTTGCTTTCTCACACGGGTTTGTCTCGACATTTTCATATGATTTACACAAAACAACCGACTGTTTTATAGTACGGTAGTAATGCGTTACTGCCCCCGCCCGATGAAGCCCAATATATTAAAATGTCTGCAGGATATGAAGCACCCAAGTATAATTAACTTGCCATAAAAAAAAACACGCAATGCTGGGAAACTTGATTGTACACTGACATTTAGTTTTTATTAAGACCATAGAATCATTTGTAAGTTCTAGAGAAAAGTATTGTACTCTGGTGTTAGGTTTCAGTCCACAGTTCACCCCCCCCCCCCTCCCCCTCCCCATTTTCAAACCACAGGCTGTCTTTGGTTAGTAAAGTAATGATAGTAATGTTAATGTTGGCTGTTTAAAGCAGCAGTGTTTGCAGAGGACAGCCAGCCATTATCCAGAGAGGATCAGATAGAATAAAGATGCTTAGAAATCCACCCAACCCTTTCCATTTCCTGTCCTTTGTGTGCAATATGAAATAAGCGGTGCTAGTTGTTCAGACTAAAGAGAGAGAACTTCATAAGCTTTAAAGCCTCTGAACATCAGCGACTGCAGCGACTCTCTTTTGTGGACAGATGGTAAAATCAAGAGATTGAATAGGGGATTTAAAGAACATGGATTTTGAGTTTAGAGTTGGCAATGACTCCAAAATGAGATATGATTGTAATATTCTGTGGTAAAACAGCTCACCTTGCAGCTGACTGAAAACTATTCATGTCGGTTTGAAATTGATTCAATCGCTGATTGTTTTTAAGAAGAGGTTTTACCTCTCCGTTATAAAATAGGTCCATTTTCAGAATGGCTTCTGTCAAATGGAAAGGTTATGGAACCTCCTGTGTAATTGATTGGTAGCAATAATTAAAAGTCTCACCACCAGTATTACCGATCAAAAGCATTCACAGAACAATGACAACACTCAAAAGACTAGACGCACAACCATCTATTTAAAAGTAATGTTTATTTTGCACCAACCAAAAAAAAAAAAAAAAAAAAAACCTTGGTGCAAAAGATAAATTCCCAGTTACGACATCAGTGACAGTGCATCTCAGTAAAATAGTAATGCTCAAAAAAAAGGAAGCGAACAGGAAACTACATCAAAAGAACACCAATAAAAGCACAGATTCTTAAGTAAAAATGTAAATGTTCAAACACAAACAACCGGTTGGTTACCTTATAAACAGACAAAGGCGGCAAACAACAAGGGAATAATACAGTGACTTGCAATAATGCTTCATCTGGTACAGAAATATATATCGGTACAACCAACTTCCCAGCGCCATTCATGCTCTCACACAACTGCTCAGACACACACACACACACACACACACTGCTGGTACACTACAAGAGCCAATTCATTAATCCCATTACCACAGCATTAATATCAATGACATGTAATAAATATCAGAGAAAGCACCTTTAAAGCTGAAATGTGTTTAATTGATCAACTGTTTGTGCAACATGTTAAAAAAAAAAAGAAAAAAGAAAGTCCAACAAAAATACACCAGAAGACTAATATACCATTAAAACTGTTTTCAAATCTTAAAATCATTACATACATCTTCTTTTTTTTTGCTCTTAATCAAGAATGAGTATATACAGAACTTGCAGGATGGGCTCACCAGAACCATCATAAATTCATGATTACGTGTCTCATTCTGTGACATTATTTGAATTTCAAAGCCATACAATGTTTTAAAAGCACATCTGTAAAAAGACATCTGTGGGTGGCCCCTTACATCCCAAGAGACAAGAAGCTGAGCGTTAATAAGGGGGGGGGGGGGAAATATTTCACTGTATCAAATCAGATTGTATTCGTGGGAGCCGCATATGGCGCTGGTCTGATAGGGCAACAGAAAGACAAACTGTAATCCCCTTTGAAAATTCACAAGCCAAAGGCGATGGACACCAAAACCACCAAAAATGGATTTTGCTCCAATCTACGCGCAAACACTCTTGTGCACTTGGTAGCATAAAAACATTTCCAAAGTATGCTTGAGATACCAACAAAAAAAACAACAAAAAAAACAGTTCATCTTCACGACGGATCAGCATGCTAGAAATGGTCGGAGCGGCACAATAATATGAGCAATTTACAGCAAGTGTGACGAGAAAAACCCCCACTCTCTAGATCACCTTCTCTGTCTTTGCGTTTACAAGTGCTACTGTCGGGCACCGCGTCAGCACTGCGACCACGTCAAGTGCAACTCTGGAGTCTTTATCAGAGCCATCGACTGAGACGTGCGTTGTGTTTGAACAGGATCCGTAGAGTTGGTAGTATATTGGAAGTGCAACTGCTTTGCAAAGTCAGTGCCCACAGGACTGACGCAGTTAAAACCGCATCCAATAGAGACCATTTTGACTACAGCATCCTCTGCCATCTCAAAGGTCACACATATCAGAAGCATTTCCCTCCGAGGCCATTCCTTCCAGCAGTCTGCCCTTTTTTTCCTCGATCATTTTACGCTCTGCAAATAGTGCAACAGCAAAAAAAATAAAAACAACGAGTGCTTTCGTGTGGCCAAGCTTTTGCCGAATCATTACGTGTGTGGCAAAGTTCAAAATAACTAGATACAGTCAAAGGATTCAAGCCTGTGAATTGCTGGAAGGGCTATTCATTTGCTATGTGCAAACCGGTGTGTATCCACATTTAATTCGCTGCGTCGCTATAAATATGGCTTCTGCTCATTTATGGCTCCTTTTTCCCTTTGTCCCGATATAGCCAGGCACTGTTTCTTACACACAGTGAAAACAGGTAATACATGTCTCATTTTGAACTTTTGGTGTATAATATCACCATACCATGGTCAATACTGGATAATAATATTTTTCTCAAGGCCACAGATTTCTGTGCATCTTAATGATGTCAACCTAGACTCCTGCCATCTCCTCCTCCATCCATTCAAGGAAAACAGTTTGGTTAGGGGAGAATATTGGCAAAGTTGCTTTGTTGTTAAAAGATGGAATAAAATGTTGTGTTGAAAACTTAATAACCTAAACCAGTCTTTTGGTTTGACAGTAGGTCTTTCTTTTTGGAAACTGGGTGACCCCATCACCACTGGAGGACCCTGTGTTGCCCGTAGAAGCACATACCTCTTCATTTCCCTTCTGTTCCCTCTGCTGCCATTGAGGCTAGCTCTGCTTTGGGGTCACAGTTTGCTTTGGGGTCACAGTCTGCTTTGGGGTCACAGTTTTCTTTGGCTGCATTTTGGATGATGTTGCAGAGGCCGAGGCAGAGGAGGAGGAGGAGGAGGAGGAGGAGGAAGAGGATGAACTCCATCGGGTCTCGACGCCTGTGCTCGTCATCTTCAGCTTTCTGCGTTTTGCAAGGGGAGCGTTGTCGACACTTTTCAGAAAGAAGCCCTCTCTCTTACCAAGGTTGAAAGCCTGGCGGGGGGGGGACCAAAGAAAAGCAAGATGAAACACGTTGAGTTCATGCAATCATCGTTTTAAAGAACTTTGCCAAATTGTGTACACAATGCTACTACCTTGTAGGTGGCATTGACATAGGTGCGGACAGTGGGCCCACTAGACTCGAGCACATCTGGAGTGCACAGAGGAGTGGTGGACATGGATGCTCCGCCCTGCAGCCAGCTGTTCTCTTTCAGATCAGAGAGTTTGAGACGCGTCTCTGGGTCCACGGTCAGTAAGCCTTAAATCAGAATTAAAGAGTCAAAGAAACACAACGACAACAGAACAAGACATCAGGGAAGCAGACAAAACATTTCTCTGACTTCTGACGAGTGCTCCGCTCAGTGGGGACTCTCTAACCATCCCCCCTCACACAGGGCAGGCAGAAACTCCACCAAAGCGCGTACTTAGTTACATGTTAATTATGTAATGTGGTCCTAATAACTAAGGCAAACCCCAAGCGTGTCACTTAAAACCTACTATATCACATACCTTTAACAAGCTCTTTGGCGTCCTCCGATACGCCCTTCCATGCCTCCCCATCCAATGAGAAATCACCCTCTTTAATCTTTTGCATGATGTCAGCAGCGTATGATGAGGTCATCCCCCGCTGCTCACTCTGAAATGGCACCTGGCCTGACAGCATGGTGTACTGACAGACACACACACACACACACACACACACACAGAGAGAGTCGTTAGTACTTCAGTTAGCCTTACCGATGTGACCGAATCAGCGGTTTTAGGTTAAATTACCAGGATGACCCCGAGACTCCAGAGGTCGCAGGCTTTGTCGTATCCTGCACTCTCAAAGAGTTCAGGTGCGGCGTACTGCAGCGTGAAGCAGGGAGTCTGCAGGGGAGCGCTGCCTGCCGGGCACAGGCGGGCAAATCCAAAATCTATGACTTTGAGAATGGAGTCCTCCGCCTCATCTGCAAACAGCACATTCTGCAAGAAAGGAAAAGTCACGACCATCCGCTCTTCTTTTTCACACTCGTCTTCACCGTCATCTAAATACCTCGAGTAAAAACCAGTACAACTAGTAAAACTACTAAATACTGCGAGTTGCTATGTTCCTGACCTGAATTTAGGCTTTACCTGTGTGAATCGCAATTCCGTGCGCAGTGCAGCGCATGTGGTGCAAAGGTAGGAGTAAGAGGGGAACAGATGGGAGTTTCATTAAAACAAAAGAAAAGAAAAGGCTTCCCAAAATGAGCTGATATCTTGGCGAAAACTCGATTAGATGGCGGAGGACAGCCGCTACTTCCCCAACGCTCATCTGACCATGATTCATCATTCGTTGATTGTGTCAACAAAGCGCGAGCGCGACACTTAAGAAATTTGCGGGAATTATGGAAAAATGCAGATAAACCATTTTAATTAAAAACACTTTCCGACCAGTTAATGCCTTCAGATTGGCATCAAATATGAAAGTTGATGCGATTACGACAGGCGGTCTCAGTAAAACACTGGAGCGTTACTAAAAGTTAATGGCTGATTCGTACCACTATCTGTCATTCACAGCTGCTCTACACTCCTTGCGTTAATTAAATCCCACAGCCATCTGAAGACGGCAGGATATGCGCGCGATAAATCTGCAGCCTTCATTTTGAAAAGTGCCGCACGGCAGCAGAGACGTTATGCGCCGTTGTCCACTGTGATTACCTCGATTAAATCATGTGCAAAATGATGCTGCATGAAAAAAACAAAGGAAAATAACATCCCCCCCCCCCCCCCCCACATCAAACAGGTCGGCTATAACTCTGTATTAAGCCAGTTTGTGCGAGGCGTCCTCGGGGGAAATCACAACACATGAGGTTCACAGTGGAAAATACCGAGACAATTAAAACTTCATTCTGTTCTCACCAATTCTCTCTGAGCCAATAATTCCACACGCCACGGCTTCCCTTTTAACATCTAACTTCTCTGGAAAAAAAAATGTAATTCCTGAAATGTATTTTTAATTTCAATATGATGAGAGGAATTATGGATGCAATGACTTTGGACTGATGTTTTCTATATGAAAGGAATCATACATGCATGCGTGTGCACAGAACACAGCTCGGTGCTATTGTGTCATAAGAGTCATCAATTAATTTATTTTGTAATGAGATGTATGTGTTATGGAGTCATCGTCAGCCCAGCTCACCTCCGGTTTGAGGTCTCTGTGCACGACTCCAGCCTCGTGCATGAAGCTGACTGCTGAGACCAGGCTCTGCAACAGCTGACTGGCCTCCGCCTCTCCGAAGAGTTTCTTCCTCTTTATCCTCTCCAGCAACTCCCCACCTCGCAGGAGCTCCATCACTAAATATGTGTGGTACTGACGGAGGAGAGAAAAGAAGAGTTTGAAGTAAATGTGTTTGTTATTGCACACGTCCTCCTGTGTGTGTGTGTGTGTGTGTGTGTGTGTGTGTGTGTGTGTGTGTGTGTGTGTGTGTTTCCTCCACCGTACCTGATCCGTGTACACTTCATGCAGCTTGACGATGTTTGGGTGCGTCTCGCATTGCCTCAAAGCAGCAACCTCCCTCTGGGTGTTGGCCTCCATTCTAACACAGAGAACAGGGTGTACACATGTTACCGAGGACATTCTGTGACTCGTACTATCAGACGGTACAGTGACACTGTCAAGCACGAGCTCAGAGCTGTCGCTAAGATGGTGGAGCAGAATCTGTTCTCCTCATAGGAAAACAGGGAATCCAAAATCATTTAAAAAAACAATTCATTACTTTGTTAGTCATTTATGAACACAACACAATAAAAAACTAAACGCAGCTTGTTTTTGTACATTCGATTTTATGTAAAAAGAAAAAGGGGCCACTGATTGGATTTAATTTGGATATTTAAAGTGGCTTTGGAAGAGTTTGGGAGCATTTCTATTCATCAGCTCACAACATGGCGACGGCTGAGCCGGCGGCTACAGTGTAACTCACTGTATGCGTGTACTGGGACAGGAAGGGGAAGTCTTCAGAAGCCTTGTCTGAGAATCTCGTTTCTTCAGATTTCTTCAGTGTCAAAGCAATTTATTACATTAACGTGCAGCACGCAAAGAAGTCAGTAACTTCCTGTCACACAGATCTGACATATTAAAAATAAAAGAGATCAGACTCAGTCCGTGGCTCGTTAATTCAAACCCTATTTCTGACTTGAACATAAAAATCGAAGTACGAAAAACAAGCTGGTCTTTGTTGTTTCTTTGTGTTGTATTCATAATGACATGAATCTTTCCCGATTTTGGATTCCCCCAATTCAATATGAAAGGAAGAAATGACACACGGGATATTGCAGCATCACATCTCACCTGCGGCTGACGATCTTGACGGCATACTCGTGGCCACTTTGCTTGTGTCGGCATTTCCTGCACACGGAGAAGCTACCCTCGCCCAGGGGTGGCCCATGAAGACACAGCTCATAGTGCTGAAAAAACTGGGATTCCTGAACAAAGAAAAAAGGGGGGGGGGGGCTGGTATGAGTCGCTGTGATGGTTCTTTTCCCCGGTGTGATGGGACGTGACTTTGGTGTGCATTGACCAATACGTGACGCAACCTGAAGTCTATATTTAAGTACCTGAGATGGGTTTGCTGTAGAGGAAACACTGAAATTACATCGTGCTAGTCAGCATATCAACACTGACCCTTTATCAGCTATCGCTGCAATCATACTTTGTTTTAGATAATGAGCTATGATTCACATTTGTGTTGTTAAATAACCAAAACAAAGTCACATTTCTATGATTTCTGGCTGAAAACAATGCAGTAGTTTTACATTGTGCATTCTAGTTTGACAAATATCAAATAGACAAGCTGACCTTAGATTTCCTTTACAGACACTGTACTAATGTAAAAGGCTGTCAGAACAGAGTCTCTGGAAAATTGTTGTATTTCTTCAATATTGCCTCGTTTAATATGAAATAAGACAAAACATGCTGTGAAATGCCTTGGGATCCTGATGTTTGAGCTTCTGACGGGTGCTTAATAAACGAGGCTAAAACAACTAGTTTCACTTCCTCTCTTCCTTCCTGTCTGTGCTTATTAAGAAACACTGCGGAGCCTTTTTTTAGATGCTGTTTTACGAAAAATAAAAACCACTAATTCCCAAATCACCTTAACCCCAAAATGTCTCTATAAGACAAGAACCACTGGTACCAGCGCCGTACCTCTAATATTGCACTGCGTTGGACAGAGGCTGAAGCCGGCCGATCAGCACCGATATAGGATTTAACAAAGTCTCCCATGACCGCATTCTTGTTGAACAGGATGGAGGGAGCAACAAAGGAGTAACCCTAAAATGACAGAGAAGTAATATTAGGTGTATGACAAGGTAGTACACACGAGAGCGAGAGCGAGAGAGAGAGAGAGAGAGAGAGCGAGAGAGAGAGAGAGAGAGACTACAGAAAATGACCCATGATTTTTTTAAAAGCATGAACCTACCCCTAACACACAACTGTATTATCAGAAAAGGCATAAAGACATCTTGTACCACTATCTGATTTATTATTAGGCGAGACAGCAAGGCTAACCTGGAACAGGCGGTCAGTGCTCGGCGGTGTGCTCGCCGGAGAGTAGACGGGATCCATCCCGGTGAATTCCTCAGCAAAGTTCCCCACGTCAAGTTCACTCTTCAGCTCCGGCTTGAACGGACTCTGCACCTTCTTCTGTGCTAGGTCAGCCCAGTTCAGTCCCTGTTCAGAAACAACAAGCAGACGGAGAGCGAGTTATGGACGAACGAGAAGAGGTGACGGGGGGAAGACGGATATGAGAATGACAGACAGCGGAGGACCTTGAAGAAGCTGTGTGCTTTGATGTCTCCAGACCCTCGTGGTCCAGAGCCCAGCCTCCGGCGGGGATCTTTCACCAACAACTTCCTCAGCAGGTCCTGAGCAGTGGGTCCGATCATGGAGGGGAACGGGGGATCACAGCGCAGGATACGTCTGACGGAAGACGGGTTGGGGGAAATAAAATAATTGCCCATTTTGTTGACATAGCACCCTCATAAGATACTGTGTGATAAAATGCTAGAGCAGATGTTCACTGTGATAACCACATGTATGATAATTCAATTCCAATTTGCGCTAGATAGATTAATGAGAGACCAACACTCATTTATCTCCAACACGATCTCGGAGAGAAGTGGTATGACCTGAGATTAAGGCAGGTTGATCATTTGAATACATGTTTTATGGAGTTGGCGGCGCTCACTTTGACACCTCACTCTGGGAGTTCCTCTCCCCCTCCAGGGTAAAAGGAGACGCACCCGTCAGAAGCTCAAACATCAGGATCCCAAGGCTCCACCAATCTACCGACTGAAGGAGAAAGACAGAATTAAATATGAGCAGATGGGGAAACCCGCTGCGTAGCTATTGGCCTGGGTTGTCTGTTATGATACTGATTGCTTTCCATAACCACAAAAGTATTGTGTCTCATCTTATCTTTGATCTAATGTATGGTGTAATTCGGAAACCACAGTTATCCAAAGTCATTGCAGCATTTAGTCTTTAACTGCAGTTTCAACATCTACAGCTTGTGTTCAAGTCAGACTGGATCTCAATGGAGCGATTACTTTACAGGCCCTCACATGTCAACACCTAAAAATCGTTAACGTGCTCAAAACGATATGGACACTGAACACCGGCGCTTGCTGCCTTACTGTCGTAGGTTTACCTTGCCGTGCCCAGATTTCCCCCTGATGATTTCAGGTGCCATGTACTCAATGGTGCCGCAGAAAGAGTAGGTCCTCTCCTTCTGTAGTGGGGACAAAGGGGAGATAACTCGTCACCGTAAAAACAAATCTCACATGAACAGAATATGGTGATAGCAATAACAGATCTCACACATTCTTTTTTATTACTTTATTTCCTTTGAATGAATAGGTTCTGCTCTGTTATGTTATTGTATTGTATTTTATTGTGTTGTATATATTGTGCATTTAAATTAATAGGTTCTGCTCTGTTATTTAATTGTATTGCATATATATTGTGCATTTTCCATACTTAATATTTTTTATTTTACTGTGTAACTTCGTGTGCTGCTGCTACAGAGAAATCTAACCCTGGGGATGAATAAAGTATCTATCCATCTATCCATCCATCTAGTCCGCATATATCTGTTCACATACCTCTTCTTCCAGAAACTCCTTGCTTAGCCCGAAATCTGTCAGTACCACATGGCCTTCGTTGTCCAGAAGAATGTTCTCCAGTTTAATGTCTCTGTACACAATCCCAAGCTGAACGAAACACACGGGGGAAACTTAGCAGCGCCACTCATGTTAAGTGCAGTAATGTGTGAACAGAGATGGCATGGAGTTATTGAGCTGGAAGGAGCAACACGCACCTTGTGCAGGTGCTCCAGAGCAAGGATTGTTTCCCCGATATAAATCCGCACCGCCTCCTCAGGGAAGTGATCCCGCTGGTACAAATGAGTGAACATCTCCCCGCCGCTCACGTAGTCTGTACTCACACACACAGGATAGACATAATACAACAATTATACAAAACGCACAGTATGCACAAAATGCCAACAACGTCAACAGACAAACGGTAATAGACAGAAACATAAAGAGAACATCTATTCAGCGCTTCAACGCCGAGGACAACAAGAGTTCTCCGTGTTTGGTTGCAGCATGCCGTCACTCACCCAGGATGAGATGCAGCTTGCTCTGCGTCTGGAAGGCGTAGTGGAGCGTCACCAGGAAGGGAGACTGGCGGATGTGCTCCAGCACCTGCCTCTCAGTGCGAGTGTGTTCTGTCGTCTTTGCCTTTTGAACAATAGCTGCTTTCTTTAACACCTACGGACGCAATCAAAATACACTTGACGTGACGTCCCACCATGTGCTGGGCAAGAGTTCTAAATGCATGTTTGAGTAAAATCAGTGAATCATTTAGAAGAGGTTTTATAGAGGTTTCCTGACTTGAATTGTAAACATAGCCCAGTGATTTAAAGCATGTAAGGAGCTGTTTTGTACGTCTCATGCATGTATATAAAAAAAATAATCACGGATCCGGGCAAGGACGTAATATTCAGAGAAAGAAAAACTCCAATATTAAGATTAAAGTCGTAGATTTATGAGGAAAAAACATTTGGATATTCTCTGAGATTACAGTGGCAAATTTTGACAGAAAAAAACTCACATTTGCGAGATTATAAAAGTCATAAATGTAAAAGAAATAGTGGAGTGAAAAACCGTGGTAATGAAAAAGTGTATTTTGTGATATATATATATTAGCATAGTATAAATAGTCTCACCTTCATAGCGTATAGCTGGCCCACATCGTGACCGGTATTCTTCCTCACCAAAAACACTTTACCATAAGCTAGAAAAACACAAACAAATATTTCATCCAGTTGTTCAAGTTTCTTCTAGTACAAAAGTGAAACTCAACTGGAATATATGCAGAAATATTCCTGCACACCAAAGTTAATCAGGTGTTGTTTTGTTGACAGAAACAGCCTCTCAGATCTCTAAGAGGTATTCATTGTGGATGAGCTCCAATAACAAAGACATCGACAGCATATGCTCTACCTTCAGAAAATACAGATTCATTCTGTCTTGATCATTTGCAACTCCCAAATCAGGATATGAAGGTAAAAAATGTCAGGTATATTTTCTCTTTACGGTCTATGGAAATCTATTATAAACACTTTAACCATGTCAGGAAAATAGATTCTGCTGCTTTGGGGTTACCTCATTCTGACATTTTACACAAGTTTCTCTTCAGGTTGGACAACAACTGCATTTATATTTCAAATACTTCGTGCTTCACGTAGACACTCACCTCCCGTGCCCAAGACTTTGAGCAGCTCAAAGTTCTCCATACCGACCCTCTCAGTGTGACCTGTGAGGTTAGCTAGTAGCAGAGAGAAAAGGACACAAATAAAACCAGACCTGCAAATCATTATTATCAACCTTTATTGAGACAAAATCCATTGAGACCGAGGTCTCATTTTCAAAAGTTTTAGTCATATAGAAACACAGATAGCAAGAGTAGTAAGCACCATTGCCTGTGCAAAAAAAGTGACTCGTTTTCATTGAACCCTGTTACTGTACAGCTTCATATTAATGTCCACTGTTGCTCTAAATCTGTTAGAATTGTGGCCTATCTTCTATTTGCAATTAATATGCATTCAATCCAGTTCAATTATTTAAATGAAAATGATAATCTACTCTGGCTGAGGTAGTTTATCAAGAGTAAAATAATAGCTGTGATCTATACACACCTCTGCATTAGCAACCCGCTGAAATGAAGGTACAGGCTCCTTAACCCTCTCATTACTACAGGGTTCTTGGGAGCAACGTGGGACGGTTGGGACTGTTAGTCCACTGGCTGTGGTCATTACAGTGAACAGTGTGATGAGAGGACATATATATATATATATATATATACATATATATACATATATATATATATATACACATATATACATATATATATATATACATATATATACATATATATATATATATACATATATACATATATACATATATACATATATACATATGTTGGGCTCTGACCATGTGGCTTAAACATGTGCTGTGGACAAAGAAATCAGGCCTTCACTTTGTCAAGCAAAGGTCTCATCCTGATTTGTAGTTTGAGGAGAGCAAAGGGATTTCACACTCAGGTGTGAATTCCCCCCCCCAAATAACCATGGTAACCGCGGCAATCTCAT
The DNA here is from genome assembly GCF_949748355.1 of Melanostigma gelatinosum. Classification (NCBI taxonomy): domain Eukaryota; kingdom Metazoa; phylum Chordata; class Actinopteri; order Perciformes; family Zoarcidae; genus Melanostigma; species Melanostigma gelatinosum. The sequence continues at coordinate 17,018,666 of NC_136647.1, forward strand.
TGGCCGAGAGCCAAGAGACCCGAGGACCCCTGTGGTTCGGCCACTGTTCTATAAAACTCTCTGCTGCCCCCACCTCATAGCTTTTCCCCTTCGACCTCGGTTGAGTTAGGAGGCACACAACCGCTCTCTTCGCCCGGACACCCCCGTCTAGGCCACGAGGAAGCCCCTCAAACCCTCATCAAACCCTGACAGGTCACGAGCCATTTCGCTGGACGAAACGACAGTGTTCCACGTTGAGTACGGCTCCACTCAGCCCGCGAGACGAACCCGCATCAGCGATCCGTTCTCTGCTTTCTGCTTCCTTTTATTTTGTGCACAAACCGGCACAGAGGAGCCCGACGAAGCCTCGCTCCTCTCGTGACCGAGGATTCCCGGCAAGACGCGCAGACACGTCGTCTCATCCGAAGTTAACTGTTCTCCCTGCAGCGAGTACAGACCGGACCTGCGTTTGCTCCAGAGCCACGCTAACGGACCGAAGCCGCGCCAGCTCACCGCCGCGCGACACACAGCGCCCGCTGCAAAGCCGCGCCGACCCGCAAGCCCCCCCCTGTCCCCCTTCCCGACGAGGAAAACGGACAGCTTTGCCACAAACACTTCCACGTTGCAACGAAGCATCTACAAGTAAGGTTCTTGGCATTTGGGCATAGCTTAGCTTAAATTAACTTAAGTTTAATTCAGGCCATTCATTTATATGTTGATATTCCCGTGTTTTTGTGTGTTTAAGACTGTCGCGTGATATTGAGGTATTACGCAATCATTACGGAGCAGAGAAGCTCCGCTGTATTGGTGTATCAACTATGACTGTTTGCTTGGGATTTATTTGATTTCTTTTCATTGGTTTTACTACACTTCGTGTAGTATTCTCTGCTCATTAAATCAGCTCTGTGAGTGAAGTGTGGAATCTCGGCTATTGTACATAACTGCTGGCAGTTCTACCGACAACGGCACGTTATGTACGATACGCCAGACACCCCCATTATCACTACAACGCGGACAGCACGCAGAAGTCTGATCCATGAGCCCCCACCTTTTTTCTCGTTCCTCCTTTCACGAAACACGCACATACACATAGCTCCTAGTTCTACTCCTGGGGAACCTCGTTCAAACGAGCGCCTCACATCACGTGCTGCCCAGGCATACGTGAGTACATACAGCAGCCTAACTGCCATTTTGTCCGGGTCCCTCGACTCCGCCATCTTTGTAGTTTTTAGCTGTAGTTCTTAAGGCCCCTCCCCTTTGGCCAGCGTCACTCGACGCCGCCATCTTTGTAGTCTTTAGCGTAGCTGTAAGACTCCCTCCTTTGCACACACACACACACACACATACACATACACACACAGACATACACCCTCATCCATTTTATTCATTCTTTAGTTTAGGCATATAAAATTGTATGATAACGTTTGTTGGTTGCAATATTAATTGATTTGATCATTTATTATTTTGATTCAATAAACTCTGTTATACTTTCAGGAGCAGTCGTCTGTGATTACTTGTGCATATGTATTTGATAAGACTGTATGTAGTGGCCTGTGCTCGAACTTAAAACCCTTCACTGTCACTGAATGTATAGTCATACGCAGACTATTGACATTATGAGTGACTACTAATTATGAGACTTAGTTTTATCGTTTGGTTATTGGTCCCTGTTCGCAGGGTGGTGCCCCGTTTATATTAATAATCATTAATAATTGTTACATACATCAATAATTCTATTGATGTCAAGAATTCAGTTTCTTAAATGCTGATAACCCAAACACGCTCCTTTAGATCCCAACATAATGGTGCCCCGTGTGAGGGTACGTTATTCCAGTTTTGTTACAGTATATATGCACATTAATCCATAATTATTTTTGAATAATTAATTTTCCAAAAAAATATTTTTTTCGAAAAATTATTTTTTTTCTTCTTTTGAATGATCCAAATTCCTGAAACTTATTTCCCAAAATAGGTAGGCTTTGATCTTCAAAATCTTGTCTTATTGTAATTAAATTTTTGATTTTAAATCCAGATTTTTAATCTTAATCTTTAATTCCCTTCTCGAAATTTTATTTCGTTTCCAGGTTTAATTATTCGTTTCATTTCTTAAAACTAACAGCCAGCTGTGTAGTAGATTTGATTGTTTATTTGTAATACCTTGCTTGCTTTCTTAAATCCCTCAAAGAAGTTACACACAGCTGTCACAGGCCCAAAGTGCTAAACCACATTAGCATTTTCGCACCTCTGGCTGCAAAGCAGTAGTGATACCTCTGAGCAGCAACAGTAGAAACGTAAGTCACAGAGCTAGACATTTCACTGTGCGCCTGCATGAACCGTAACACTAACAGTAATTAACATCTAACAGTAGAAATCCTAAGTTACCGAACTAGACATTTCACTGAGAACCGTAAACACTAACAGTTTCCATTCTAACACTAGGGAATTAACAACTACTGGGAGTCGTGCTCATTAGAGAGAATGAGCGACGAGAAATTCCCCATTCCTGGAGCTGTAGCTCCAGAAGACACCGCATTACGAGATGCGGTGGCTGATGTCCTCGGACTCACAGCAAAGGAAAGAGAGTACTTTGAAAAATACACGGCTGTCCTATGCGACGAGCAATTAGAGCAGCTGGTGGCTTATGTAAATAACCCAGCAGGTAACAGAGAGCGCCTGATTCAGGACGTAATCTGCGAAATACTGCTCATCTACCATCAGAAAATGCAGCTGCAAGCTGCCCGAACCCGGGCACAGAGCGACGAGCAGCAACGCGAGATCTGGACACTCCGAACAGAGGTTCAGGAGTTGTCACGTGACTGTAGAGCCCTACAGTCAGAAAATAGTAGCCTGCGCAGTGACCTCAGAGAGGTCAACCTAAAACTCTCTAAAGCATCAGAGAGTGATGACAAACTGAAAGCGCTTCAAGGTGTTCCAGCAACCCCGGTAGGTACTGCTACCCCCTATCGAGCCTTTCAGCCCAGTCATTTCTTGGTCTCGGCTCCCTCATTCCCCGAGACCCGAACCACCTTGCATTTCTTGAAAGCGACATCCGCAACCAGGAGGAGAGAGGACCAACACCAGGTCCTAGTCGGCCCAGGCGGCTTCAAAACCACCTCAGGCGAACGCAATCCTCCACGCAGTTCACGAGCGCGACAAGAACTGACCCCATCCCCCTCAGGGAGGGAGGATGATAGTCGTTACCACCATCGCGAGTATGGAGACTCAGACGACTCGGACGGCCCAGGCCCCATCAACCTTGGAGGCCTGCGTACTCGACAGATTGAGTCTCTGGCGAAAGACGTAGAGCGCTTCAATCCCGATAATCACGACGCGAGCATCGATGACTACCTAAGGGAGATCGATCGCTGCCTCCTCGACCTATCGCGCCCCTCATCGCGCGAAAAGCTAAAGCTAGTGTGGAAAACCACTGCGCGAAGCGTCCACGCTTTCATTGAAACGCTCCAGCCGAGCATCCGCGACCGCTATTCACCCCTTTGTCACGCCCTTAGGGAGGAGTACTCCCTGTACTCTAACCCAGCTTCTGCCACCCTCGGCGCCTTTGCCATTTCCCAGGAAAGGCTAGAGTCTCCGAGAGACTACTTCAGGCGCTTGAGATCTGCGTACTTCCAAGGACGTAACGCCCCAGGTCTAGAAGACCATGCCTTCAAGTCGCTATTCTTGCACAATCTCCACGACAACGTGAGATACGATGTTACCATGCACTGCAGAACGAGTAACCTCACCCTGCCAGAGATTAGGAAGTACGCGCAACTTGCATGGAAGACACGCGGACGGCCGACAAATCGGTACGAAGACACCGCCATAGTCTTAGGCATCCAACAGTCGAGCGACTCCGACCTAGCGTCGGAAGACGACGAGAGGACTTGGCCTAGCGAGCCCTGGTCACCCCCGAGGAACAAACAACCCTGGCGGTCGAAAGACCAACGGAACCAGGGGGGTGAAAGACACCCTCAAGGACAACCCATCAGGTAACGCTGACTCGCAGCCCACCTGACTAAGCCAAGTGACCTTTCCCCCTGCTGCCAAGTCGACGTGGTAGGGGGGGGGAAGAGAACTCAGCACACTTCCGGAAACGACCACTCCCATTTCGCACCTCGTTCTTCAACCTTCTTGGGCGACCTTGTTCGCAAAGGCAATGCCCGTTACGTATAAATCTATACATATTCTTCAGTCCTACTGGGGGGTCATAACACTCTTGCTCTACCCGACTCCGGGTCAGAAACGAGCCTCATGTGTTCCCCCACCTTTTCGCATACACCTCTAGGGTGCCACAACCTTAGAGGCCCTTTCGAGCACCCTAGCTCGTAAAATCTTTCGTCAACTAAGCCTTCTTCTCCTGCTCTCTCAGCATGAGCCACCTCCAGCTTGTTCCACGAAGCCACCGCCTTCTTTCAGCCGAGTCATCGGCCGGGCCTGTCAAGTCGCCAGTGCCGTAGGTAACTGAACTTGACCTGTGCGCCGGACCTGTCTCCATCTCTAATTAGGAGGGTGGGGGGAGGGAGATATCACCAGCCCGCCATGACACACTCCAGAGTGAAACTGTTCGCGACGTTTCCCTGAGTGCTGACGGTAACGTGGGATATCTGCCCTCGCCACTCAAACAGCGCGAGGGGGGTGGGATCTCTGACAACAGAAACTTAGAGAGATGCACTTCACAGGAAGTACACTCTAATCTCGCCAGTGCCGAAACCAACCGGCAGAATGGCAGCTTACTATTGACTACTAACGTTAACTGCATGCTCCAACTCACCCTGTAGACATGCACCAACCGCTAACACAGCCAACTTCAACCAGAACAGTTGCATGACCTGAAAAACCATTGTGACTGTAAACTGATGCTCCACTCTCATAGAGAACCCTTTGCATGCTTTATAGACTCTACCAGAAGTAACCAGAGAAGACATAACCTCTGCCGTAGCAGTCAGATTTAACCCAGGACCTCATCTGAGAAGGCTCAGCTGTCAACAGCTGGAGCAGCGAGAGACCAGCCTAGCTAGTCACACTAGCCGTGCTAACGAAATCTGTAAATCTGCTACCACTACTGTTATGCAACCCTCACAGGTACCTCTGGCCTATAGTCTTGGCAACGCAACTCCAATATCGATAGATTCCAAAACTTAGACACAGGACTCGCTCGAAATCTACCGATTAGAGAGAGATAGACGCACATATCATGTACTAATAGATCCAGAAGCGACAGACTAACTGGATTCCCTCCTATTCATAACACCACGTAGCCAACCTACGACTGCTCCGCCGACGGACTCCAGTCCTGTCTAGGAGTTGAACCAGTAACCACTGTTTGCCCCTCACCTGCTTATTGTCTTTCTATTCTTTCCTTCTCTCTCTTTTGTGTTTTGTTTTGTTTATTTGGGTTGTTACTTTCTTTGACACTGTGCCACAATGCTAGAATATCACAACATCATAATAGCGATTGAATTATTTGGGAATAATGTTTTGCTCACCTATGATTTGAATTGTGTATGATAGTAGATGTAGGTAGAAGTAGTTAAAGTCATCTGCCCAGATGCCACCTTAGTCATCTGCCCAGATGCCAATGAACTCTGAACTTGAACAGCATGAACTTGACCACTATGCCTTGAACTCTATGAACAATGAACACTGCCTGTTTTAACCACTGCTTTTGGTCTCAGGAACACTTGGACTGTCTCACCTCTTCAGGTTTCCCCACCACATGGATGCACATGCCAGCCCTTGGTTTGCTCTAA